>NC_083095.1:116554409-117189319 GCF_949774975.1 Lagenorhynchus albirostris | reverse complement strand
AAAGCTTTTGAGTTTATTGCAGTATTTTTTAAAAATAAATTTATTTATTTATTTTTGGCTGAGTTGGGTCTTTGTTGCTGTGGCTTTCTCTAGTTGCGGTGAGCAGGGGCTACTCTTCGTTGTGGTGTGCGGGCTTCTCATTGTGGTGGCTTCTCTTGTTGTGGAGCACGGGCTCTAGGCGTGCAGGCTTCAGTAGCTGTGGCTCACAGGCTCTAGAGCGCAGGCTCAGCAGTTGTGGCACACGGGCTTAGCTTCTCTGCGGCATGTGGGATCTTCCCGGACCAGGGCTCAAACCCATGTTCTCTGCATTGGCAGGCGGATTCTTAACCACTGTGCCACCACGGAAGCCCTATTACAGTATTTTATTGAATATAACATGCCATGGGTAGTATGATACCCCATTGTTTTATATGCCACTAAAAAGGGGAAAGGAAAGCTACAAATTAAACTGTGCCATGATGCCTTAATGATAGTCCTGGGGCATGCATGAATCGTTCATAGTAGCCTCTTATTGCTTTGAGATTTATTTAATCTATTTTAAGGATTTGGCAGTTTCTCCTACTGTCAGTTGCTTTGCTTAGAGTGTGATGGACAATCCACATATAGCAGTAAACATGACTTCATATATTGTGATTATCTTTCCATAAAACAACTGTTTGATGCATTGTAAGAAATTAGAGGATGGCGGTCATTTCTCCCACGATAAATATAAAATTTATGCCTTACCACCATCTCCATGCATTTTTGCCTGAAAATCAAAAGTTAGTCTTCTTGAAAACGTTTTAACTGGCAGTTAAGCTTGACACATGGAGTCTCAATTGAAGTGATGATAATATGGGTACTTCTGATCAATCTCACAACCATGGCCTAGCCCATGGCATTTGTAAGACAGATTCTGATTTCAAAGATATTTTAAACATGAAGAAACGTGTGCCTTAGAATTGATTAAATAAAGTATCTGTTTTCTTTACCAGGGAACTGAGTTCTTATCAGTTGTGTCTGCCATTGTGTGCCCAACACCTAGCACAATGTTGGCATACAGAAGAAATTCAATAAATACGTTTCAGATGAATGGAGGAATTAATACTGGGTTGGCCAAAAAGTTTGTAAGATGTTATGGAAAAACCTGAATGAACTTTTTGGCCAACCCAATAGGATTCTGTACTTGTAGGTTTTTGTTAACTGTGGAACAAGCTGAAGTCGTACGGAAGTACAATAGTATATAAATAGCTTTGCTATTTTTTAAAAACTCTTTCGTTCTGAATTCATTTAATTGGTGATATCAATTACGAGAAGTAAAATTTTGACTGGTAGATATAATGGTAGACTCCCGTTGATAGAATTCTCATTATCGTATTATGAAGTACTTTTGTATAACACTTTTCAGTTTTCAAACACAGACATGCTATCACTGTCTGGTGATAGTGACAGGAGTAATTCTTGATCACTGATTAATATAATTTGGAGAGTATAGGAGACAGAGTTGCATCCCTGTAAATGATGTGGCGAAACACTCAGAACACATGGAGGGTCCTGGCTTGTTGAAGACTGGCAAGTGATAGTTCGGCTGCTGTGCTTTAGAAAGTTGTAAAAGAACTAGGGCTGTGCCAGTGATGGTGGGAAATGAATTCTGAAGGAGAATACCTATTTACTGATCACCTATTAGGCTAGCATGTAATCCTCACAGAAACCCTTGGATTAGATGACATTGCTTCCTTTGCAAATGGGGAAACTGAGACTCAGTGAGAGTAACTTGCCCATAGCTAGTGGGCACCTTCTCTAGGATTCTAACCTGAGTCTTCTTGATTCTACAGTCATTGCTTTTCCAAACACTCTATGCTAACCCAGAAAACCTGGGATTTGTGGAATGTCTCATAGGAGTTAATGAAGATTCAGAAACACTTGGGCCAGCACTGGAATTAGAATGGAGACTGTGGCCCATCATATGGAGACAAGTCAAGGCATTGAATTGGATGGACTCTATTTTATCTGAGACATTGGAAGTAGACTGATGTATTTCCCAGACAACACTGAGGAGAGCTTGTGGATTTGGATATAGTAACAAAGAGAGTATTCTGGTAACATGTCCCCCACCATCCCCTGCACATGCTCTTTATTGTACTTCATTTGGCTTGTTTGATTCTTTAGTTCTTTTGGCAGTAGCTAGAAGAGTTACTGCACAACGTGCGCTTTGATATAGGACTGGACACAAATGCCCTGGGCTGTTGTGAATGAAGGAGCACTGGCTACAACTTGCACTAAAAGAGAGGAAAGGAAGATGCATAGAAGAATGGTGAGAAAAAGTAGCAAGAGCAAAGGGTGAAAAATCCCATGGTTTTTCCACCAAGGTCAGGACATGTTGATTGGTTCTTCACACATGGGGCCAGAGAGGGTGCAAGAAAGAACGGGGAGAAAAAGGCATCTAAGGAGCTGGACTAATGAGAACCTCATCAGAAACAACTTCAGCCTTAGACTTGCCCTCAGCCCTCAGCATTGCATTTGGGAATGAATACAGCTTTGTTCTAGAGCAAAGCTGATGCACTCAAACTTTCCCATATTAACAAATTCCTTAATAAAGAGGGTGGGGATGGGCCTATAGGAAAGACACAGAGCTAGGAAAAACATTTTATATTTCATCAAAGTGTGAGTGTTCAGGATCTCCTCACCCCCAAAATGACCACAGGGCTATAGGAAAGCTGAGACCTATGTTCAGGTCACTTGTCATGAAAGGAACTGGGCTGGACTAATTGCTTAGGGGATGATTGGCTTAATTTTTGGCAATGCCTGGTAGAGTCTGGATTTTAAAGTTGCTGGCAAATTGCCCTTTCTGCATTCTAGAATTCCAGAGGCTGAAATTTGTCCTAGCGTCCAGTCTCTATTTTAGGAGGGACTACTGTAGTGAACTCATTTGTTTATCCAAGTAAGGTAAGAACTCATACTTTTTTTGGGGGAGGGAGGGTGGCGCCCTGATGAAAAGAAGTGATTTGAACATAGATGTGCCACACGACCTGCAGGGAGGTGAAGGATTACATTCTAAGAACAGGGATGATCCCATTTGTATGTTTACTAATAAGCTAAGTCA
This sequence comes from Lagenorhynchus albirostris, assembly GCF_949774975.1. Taxonomy (NCBI): domain Eukaryota; kingdom Metazoa; phylum Chordata; class Mammalia; order Artiodactyla; family Delphinidae; genus Lagenorhynchus; species Lagenorhynchus albirostris. Next base: position 117,186,237 of record NC_083095.1, on the reverse strand, counting down.
GGTCACTTTGGCTTATACTGGTTTCTTTTTCTTTTTTAAAGAGAGAGAAAAAAGAACACGTGCCTTTTGGTTAGACACCCGAGCGAATAAGAGAAAGAAAGAAAGAATTTCAGATGGCCTTGCCGTTGTAAAAAACAATTTCATTTCTTGTCATTACATGTAAACGTGCTGACGTTTGGTTGCCCCTGTGCACCTGTAGCGTCTTCCCTGGGCAGGGTTGGGGGGTGGAAGAAGCCAACAGGGCTTGGGAGTCAGGGAACAGAGCCAGATTTGATCAGAGCACAATTGGAGCCTGTGTTTCCAGGGAGAACACTAGTGCTTTATTGGTGGGGCCCCTTGGTAGTCGGTATCATCTGGAGAAAGAAAATATTGCCGCCTGCCCACAAGGGTTTCTCAGAAGCTAGGGGTCTGGATTTGGACTTGTGGACAGAACTGACTGGGAATGGAGGGGGAATGGGCACGGGTGCCTGGGCTCCCTTTGCTATGCTTTCTCCTCAGCCCCTACCCTGCTCAAGGGACCAGCCCCTCAGCTGTGGCTATCACTGGAACAGCTGGCTGAGTGTCTCCTGTGGAAGTGTGCCCTTTCAGGACTGAAAGTTTCAAGTTTGGCAAGAGAACTGATGCCAAAGCAGGCTGGGTGTGCCTTCTATTTCTGGGCTTGAGCAGAGCTGTGGTTTTAAAGATCTATGAAGGCAGCAAAACAATGCCCTTGTCCACAACGATGCCCCAGGCAGTACAGTCTTCTCCTTCCTGGATGGTCTCTCCTCTCCTGGGCTAAAGAGAGCCCAGTTATAAGGCATAGGTGCTGGGGGGAAGGAGTCCCTCACAGGTGTTTGTGTGAGACTGGAGCAGAGCAGACAGGTGGTACAGAGCAGTCCAAACGCAGCCTAGGCAGGGCACACCCCATGAGGGCAGGGTTGAGGGAGACAGGTTGAGGCCCAGGCTGCTGCCTGGGCCTCTAAGGAAGTCCCTCCAGGTTGGCTGGGTAAGGAGGAGACTCGAAGCAGTTGGATTCCTCTCTCAGAGGCACAAGAGGGCCAGCCAGAGGGGGAACCATCTCCTGTGAACAGGGAGCTCAGGAGGCCGCGTGTGCTGGCTCCGCAGACCTGACCTGCACCTGTAGCCCTGAGAGAGCAGTCTGAAGTCCCAGGAATGGAAGAAGACAGTCAGTGGTGGAGGTGATGATTTTGGCCTTGGAATGTTGGTTTGAGAGAGAACTGGTTTTAGAAATGGACATTTAAAATGCAATTGAGGGACTTCCCTGGTGGCGCAGTGATTAAGAATCCGCCTGCCAATGCAGGGGACACGGGTTCAATCCCTGGTCCAGGAAGATCCCACATGCCTCAGGGCAACTAAGCCTGTGAGCTACAACTACTGAGCCCGCGTGCTGCAACCACTGAAGCCCGCACGCCTAGAGTCCATGCTCCGCAACAAGAGAAGACCCCGCAATGAGAAGCACACGCACTGCAATGAAGAGTAGCCCCTGCTCGCTGCTACTAGAGAAAGCCCGTGTGCAGCAGCAAAGACCCAACGCAGCCAAAAATAAAAAAATAAAAAAAAATAAAATTCAACTTGAACTTGTTCCAAGAAGGGTGACCTAAGTGTGAAGGGACTGGAAACCATGTCCCCTGAGGACCGTTGAAGGGATATTTAGCCAAAGAAGAAGTCTGTGGTAGGGCAGGGTACAGCATGAAGGAAAAAGATCTCGGTACCATAAAGGGAGGCACATTCTCACAGCAGCTGATTAGATCATCGGAACAGCATAGCTTTATACTCATGAAATGTTCCCTACCCACTGGGCTGACTGTCCAACAACGATAACTCTTGAGCACTTACTGTGTGCTGAGCCTTGTTCTAAACACTTTTGTGTATTGGATCATGTAAACCTCCCAACAACGCTACGAAGTACATTTACCTCTCATTATTCCATCTTTAAAGGTGAGGACACAGAGGCTCAGGGATTATATAACTTGCCTGAGGCCACATGGCTTGTGAGTGGCGGGGCTGGGACCACATGTAGCGGATGCTCCGGTCAGTACGTGGGCCTGAGTCTGCTCCCACAAGCCCCACCTCTGGCCTAGCTCCTAGATAGCTTTACAGTAGCATCCTTACCCCTTTGGTCCCTGCCTATTCAGGCACTGTTGGCCTCTTCCAGTGCTGTCACATCAAGTTTCAGATGCTCCCCCAAACGTGGGGACCTCTGATGCCCAGTGTCCAAGGAATTTTCATTCTCTTTGCCTCAGTGGTTACCCCAGTTTCTTTGTGACTCAGGTTTTGAAGCCTGATATGACTGAAAATATTTGACCATGTGAGTTCTATTCTTTTTATGGCTGTAGTGCTTGGTGTCCCCAGTGCCACTTAAGAACCAGGAGATTACTTCTTTGCCACCAGAAGCTCCAAAGTCCTTATAAAACAGAGTACAGCTTGCCCCACTCTGCTGGTGTTTAGATAATGGAGCCATTTGGATTTCTGTGCACTGGGTAGTACTTAGAGATCTGTTACTCTTGGTGCGCTTCTTTCTGGTGAAAAGAACGCTGGTGTTTGATGGTGGCATGTTATTGGAGTCTCGTTTCTGACAATAATGGTAGAAATTTCCTTTCTTTTGACACATTTGAGATTGCCAGGAGAAGGACAAAAAGAGAAAAAGAAATCCAAATTTGTCCTCAACAATCAAAAATTTAGAAAAAGAGTTGTTGAAAGTGTCGAGAAGACCAGGCTGATCGAGGGTTTCAGGCTGAGGGACAGAGCAGTGCAGTCCTCAGCCTGTGCTCTGATTTGCCTCAGCCTGCTGCATGCTGTCCTGGCCACCTGAAAGCCCCTACTCTGTGCATGTGTTGGCGTGTTGCCCTCCAGAGATAGAAATGGATAAAACAGGAATTTCTCTGTAGCTTTGGCTTGAAGAATTGCCTGCTTGAGACTCAGAAGCCGTCTCTTTTCTGAAAGCTCCAGAGGTGGCCACAGGTATAAAAAAGAAAATGTAGAAGGGGCAGCCGTCCTCACCTCTGCTGCGGGGTTCCTGACAATGGCACATTTATTCTCCTCTGCTCTGAGAGGTTAGTACCCCAGATGGGACAGAAATAACCCAGCTCTAATGGACATGTTTATGCTGCAGGGCTGGGGCTTCAGTGGAGTCAGGATAGAGCTCGTTTATTCCAGTTAGGATGCCATATGGCCCTGCGCTCTAACCTGGTCTGTCAGAATAAGGCTTCAAAGTGGGGTATGGAGTTGTACAATAAATAGGGTTTTCTTAGCACTTCTTTTCTTCTTTCTATTTGCAAATTATGTCCTGTTAGCTCTTGAAACAGATCATGGGCTTGGGAGTGCTGCTCTCTGGTTGTCTTATGAAAACGCCCACCTGAGGAAACAGGACTAAGGAGCATGTGTGTGCGTGTGTGTGAGTGTGAGAGTGTGTGTGTGTGTGTGTGTGTGTAGTGTCTGTCCTGGGTGCTGAGTGCGGGGGGTCCCAGTGCCTGGAGAGTCACAGGCTGAGGAGACCCCCTCTCCGTAACTTCTGCACTGCTCTCTCTGCTCAGGTGACTTGCTCTCAGATGCTTGCTCTGTGCTTGCTTGGTCCCTGACAGGTGTGGAGCCTCACAGAGACAGGTGTCAACAGTAACACACATGCATTCTGCTCTTGGTGGGCACCCAGGGGCTGAGCACTGCTCCTCGTCCTGCTCTGGAATGAGCAGGTGAACTGGCAGCTGACTTGCTGGTGACAAGACCTTCGTGGGTGCTGCTTATTTGAAGGGCAGGTACAATGATGATAGGTGCCAGGATGGATGCAAGGCTGTGCCCATGCAAACTGAGCCCTCGCCTCCTAGGGTCCTGACCAAGACGCCTTTGTGTCCCCATGTCCCAGTCACCCCAGGGACCGTGCTGCTCCTAAAGTCATATCATAAACCACTCTCGACAGTTCCTGCTAGTCTCCAACCTTGGTCTCAGCCCTCCTTCTCCAGCCTCTGCGTCGACAGCAGGCAAATTCAGTGACAGATCCTGACAAGGGTTTAAGGAACACACTCAGTTCTCTTAGGAAAAAAAAATCTCGATTCCACCACTTAATAGGCCGTGTGACTCTGGGCAAATTAGTTAACTTTTCTGAGCCTCAGTTCCTTCATTTTTGTTACAGGACCAGCAATATTGTCCTCATTCAATTGTGAGGATTAAAAGAGATGATCTGTGTATAGTAATAGGTAATTAATGGTACGAGCCTCATGGAGTTGTTATAAAGATACTCGTCAATGTTTACAATGTGCCTATGTAAATTATTTATGTTTATATACCATCTTCAGAGCTCCCTGGCACATATGATGGTAGTGTTTGTTTAAGAGAGAAAATAGGCCAAGAGAAGTGTTTCAGCACCTCACGGGTTCATGAAATGCTTGCTGAAGGATTAGGGAAGGTCTCCAGGCTGAGAGTTTCTTGCGGTGGAGGTAACCACGTCTTGTTTATCTTTATGCCCCCAAAGCCCAGTATGATTGTCTGGCACGTGGGCCCACTCCAAGAGTTGCTTATTGAATGCATAAGTGAATGAATATGCCCTACTCGTTGTATAATAAACCTTCTTTTTGGCATTGAAAGTCTTCATTTTAGAAAACTTCTGATTTTGGAGCGTTACACCCTGATGCCCACACATTAGTCACTTGAAGCTAACTATATTGACATTTGTGACCCCAAAGCAAAAGTGATGGCAAACTAAATTACAATGTTTTTGCAAAAAAGGGAGAAATTTACATGGGATTGAGCACAAAACGTACAAAAACCAAGAGAAAGTGAGTAATGATGCTCTACAAACATTTCTTTCTTTGAATGTAATATATACTTAGCACTTACTAAGTGCCAGGCAGTGCTCAGGATATGTAGATGATTAAGTCACAAGCCTGTTGTCCAGGTACATACTGTCTGGTGGGGAGGGCTGGTCCTGCGCATGAAGAGCAGTGTAGGCGTGCAAAGACACTGCAGGAGAGGTGCAGACAGTGCTGTGGGATTTTAGAGGAGGGAAAGGGTCAGTGGGTTCCTGAATGGGGGTGGGGCATCAGAGGAACAGCAGAGAAAGAGAGGAGAAGATGTCCCAGTGTGTCAGCCCCTTCTCACCGTATCCCAGGGGCTATAGTGTCACGAAGACCCAAGTAAGGTTCCAACGCGCTGGCCTTGCCCTTCAGTTACTTAGCCATGCCTTAGGTCCAGCCTCGAGCACCTTCAGCTACTGCCTGTCTCTTAGCCGACACATCTCAAGGATCCCGTTAAATTCTGGCCTACCCAGGAGTGTGGCTGAGCTGGGATTTTTCTCCCACCCTCTAACACCAAGATACATGACAGATATCTAGTTATTCTTTCCATTCTCTGGTTTTCCTACCTAAATTCAGGCTGCAGAAAATTCCTGAAGGCTAGAGAGCCAGAGGCTCTAAGCTTGCACCATTGTCTGTTCTCAGAATCACAGTGTTAGAACCAGATGACTGAGTTAGGTTAAGAAAGAAATGTGGGGCTTGCTTATTCTAAAAAACCTAATTTTCTCATGAGGAAATTGGCTTCTGCAAAGAGTTTAAGAAGTGGTATTGTAAGAACTGGTAAATATGTTCAGGACAATTTAATGTACCCTTCCTTCTTATGATTAGACCCAACCTGATATCACATCACAGTGCAACCAGCACTGATGGAAGTTCCTGTAAAAGCTAACGCTATTTAAGTTCCCTTTTTCCTCCTCCTCCACCGCTGTCACCAACTATGATTTCTTTGTTCACTGACGCAGATGTTAAAAATAAATTGAAAATGTTTCTAAATTCTTTGTCATTTTGGGAGCACATCTGTCATCACCAAAAAAATACTAGAGTGAAGAATTGGAAAGAAAAACAAACCTTAAGGCATAAAAAATAGTAAGAGTGCCTTCCAGGTAATGACTGTGTTGGGACAGGGTAGGTGTATTTGAATATACATATGCTGAGCTGCCTCAGGTCTTTTCCAGAAAGTCTAGGTATGAAGACTAATAAGGAAGCTACTGCAGTGATCCAGAGGGAGATGGTAAAGGCCCTGATGAGGTATGCAGCTGTAGAGATGTAGGAGAGGAAGGTCTACAAGAGACATTTTGAGGTGGAATCAACAGGAGTCAGAGGCTTACTAAATGAGGGGGTGAAGGATGGAAAAAGACAGAAGGACTTGGGCAGCATATTTGATAAGGTTTCTCAATATCCTTGTGGGAAGATGAGAGAAATAAGGACTGGCTGCAAGAACGGTTAGGTTGATGGATAACTAAATGGACACATCTACCCATAGTACCAATGTATGGACTGATGTGTCCTTGAAGGGAGGGCTCCTGCACTTTGACCCAGGGTTCAGTCTTTGCCTTTGTCTTAGCAATTTTGTCATTGATTTGGATAATAATATAGAGTCTAAGTTCATCAAATTTCTGATGTCAAGAAGCTAGACATGATATCAGAAACAAAATCCAAGAAATACAAAAAGGAAGGTGGTGGGGGGATAGAGGGGGAAGAGAGAGAGAGAGAGAGAGAGACTGAAAAGAGAAAATTTAACAGGGTTGCACTTGGATCCTAAACCCAAGTACTCCAGGAAAAGACAGTGAGTTGTGGCCTAGTAGCATCACATGTGGAAAGATCCATGTCTTTATTTCAACAGGAGTATAAATACTGTACAGTGTCTCCTCCCAGCCCTCATGTGATTGTAGACTGCATTGCTAGAAGCATGAGTTTTGGAAAAAGGAGGTGACAGTGCTGTTCAATTCTGTGTTGGTTAAGTGACAATGGAGCATTGCATTTGGTCTCAGAGCATATGGAGCCGCTGGGGCGTGTTCAGAGGAGAGCCAGCACAACGGTGAAGGGGCTGGAGATGGCCCCCCAATCCCAGCATCATCACCACCACCATCTGTTAGTGCTTACAGCTCACTCGCTCATCACCACACCCGATGAAGTGTAGGCACTAGCATCCCCATTTTACACAGGAGGAAACTGAGGCTCAGGGGGGTAATGCTGCTTGTCCCTCGTTCTACAATTTGCATGAGGGAGAACTGATACCCAAAACTCATGCCCTTTTTACTCCTCGCTGCTTCCCAGATCTCACCATCTGAGGGACTGTTGGGAGATCTAGGGATCCCTAAGTTTTGGTAGGCCCCTTACTCTGTCCCTGAGGTCCGATCATTTGGTTTCTGCTAGACTTTCCTTTCTCTGCTCCAGCTGTATCCTACTTCTGCATCTCTTGTGCCAAATCAGACCTCCCTGATGGATGACTCTGACCTCCACCTCAGTTGGTAAAGTCTGCTGCCTAGAAGACCTTTGGCCGAATACTATCTATCACTTAACTTTCTCCCCCCAGGACAAAGTTGGCCTGGACCACTTCTGTTACCCATCCTTGCTTTGGGCCATGGCTATGCAGTTAGGACAATCCAATCTGTACAGCAGGAAGAAGGCTTTGGGGCTGGGGGAGCTTCTGGGCTGGGCAGCCCGGGCTGGGGCCTAGATAAGGTTCCAGAAGCTCCCTGGAGACACACAGAGGACCAGGTCTCAGGCAGTCGAGAGCCTGGAGCAGAAGAGCAGGCCTTCCCAGTAGATCCACAAGGTTTGGTGGCTGGTTGGACATCGGGACTGAAGGAGAAGTGGGAGTCAATGACAAGTCCTAGTTTGGGGCTTGGGAGACTGGGCAGATGATAAGACAACCAAGAAGTGTAACCCAGGGGTGTGATGGGTCCTGCATGTGAGTCTTTAGTTTTGAGCCAACACAACATGCATGTAGACTCAACCCCTCTGGACCCTACCCGCAAATAATCAGCTGGTCCTAAGATCATTATTTAGTGACAGGAAACTTAGTGCAGAACTCACAGGGGTGATGAAGAAAGAATTTATATAGCTGCCACTCAGAAGACTGCCTGCAACAGGATTGACGTGTGTGTTTTAAGGCAGTTTGGACTCTCCTAGGCTGCCCCCAGCTCCATCTCTCTCCATCCTTCTCCACACATTCAAGAGGATGGAGGAATCCTGTTCTGCCCTGAAATGTGCATTCTCACACTCCTGTTGCTCAGCAAAGCAAGGTGGTAAACAGGCCCACCCTCCTGGGAAGATGCTGCTCTTGTTACTCAACCACACACTCTGGGGGCTCACTCACCTCATTCCTGTAACAACTTATTCAAGTTTCTCTCCCACCCAAGCACAGCACTCCCTTTGAGGGTAGTGTAGTATATACCGTTTCAGTATAGAAGCTAAAGTGAGTTTGGGTGGAAAAATCTCACAGTTGCTACTGGGCAGAGCTACCATTTAAACCTGGGATTTGATTCCAAGTCCAGTGCTCCTTCCACAGCATCAGGTATGGTGTGGCCTCTGGGTCACCAGCGGGGTGGGGCTAAGCACCAAGTAGGAAGCTGGGTCAGATCAGTGTTTCTTAACCTTTGCTATTATTCCTTAATGTCTTTTTGGACATTTTTTCTTACTGCCCACCGTGAAATTTTAATGCCATGGATATGCTGTAGATCTATTGATATGCTGCACGTATATCTGCTTTACTATAAAAAGTATAAGATTTTGTCTCCTCCAAGAACCACTTTTCACTTCCTTAGGGGCCATGTCTTCCCTGTTAAAAACGCATGGATTCAAAGTGGTTCTTATGTGTAATCCTCCAAGCAGGGGCAGCAGCAGTACCTGGGAAGTTGTGGGAAATGCACATTCTTGGTCCCACCTGGGACCTATTGAACCAGACACTCCGGGGCTGAGTCCAGCCTCCAGGGCGTTCTCCTGCATGCTGGACTTTGAGAACCACTGGACTAGCTGATAGAGGACACCACTGATTCTTTTCAGCTTGATGACAGAAGAATTATTAAAGCCTGCCTGAGGGAAGCACACATCCTCCCCGTTTTGTTATACACCAGTTCCTGATTAATTGTGATCTTAGGATCCATTCTTTTCAATCCTCCAATCCTTATTAAGCAGGTATTATGTGTAAGGCATGAAGGTCTCTGGAGATCACTGTGGGCAGGAAAGAGGTTCTATGGGGCCTGAATGGTAGATACCACTGGGGCCTCTTTAAGAAAAGGAGTGCAAAGTCATGAATCATGATTAGGTCGGCTTTGGAAGGGCCTTGAGCAAGTGTGGGGTCTTGAAACCTAAGCTCCATGGGCTCCATGGCAAGTCCGCCCATGGGGGCTGAGCACAGTGGAGGACCCACCAGGTGGTGATAGCACTGCAGGTGGTGGCAGATCAAAGTCTGGCAGCCAGGCAGGTCTGAGCTACCGCCAGCCAGGAGTGTGAACGGGGCGGAGTGTGCTGAGCACCTTTGATGGAGGCCCGTGTGCAGTTGGGGCATCAGGTGGGGAGAGCGTTGTCCTGATGGTGGAGTCTGGGAAAAGCTGCCTGTGGGAGGTGTTCTGTGGGTTTTGGAAGAGGCGTGTCCATGGAAAAGAAGTGGGGCATCCTAGAGGGAGGGAGACAGGACCATATGAGGGCTTTTCATCTGATGGTTTCAAGGTATTTTCTGGGTTGCTCACCATACCTTGGTGAGAACACAGAGAGGCACTGTTCTCCTCTGGTGGACCATGGAGCTTTATTTGCCACATAGAGCAGGAGCTACATTTTCCAAGGTGTCTGGGCTCAGGGACCCCTTCTCTTTGCCCAACGGTCACAGGCTGACTTCCCAGCTCTTCCCCACGATCCTGAGAATTAGTGGCTGCTGACAGATTGTCCCACGGCAGTGGGTGGGTTGGGGGGGGTAGTGCGTCACCTGCCAGCTCTGACAGGGGAGCCATTTGTCATTTGTTTGGGGGGTTGAAGAATAACTGCACTTGGATATTTGGATTTACAGCCACTGGCCAGACCTCCTCTGAGGCCTGGCTGCCTTGGAATGAGAGCTGTCTGTTATATCTTCCTCAGTGGCATCTGTAACTACTGCAATTTTCCCAGTGGACACCTCTAAGGAACCAGTTATTTTTATAAAGGGCAGTGCATTTGTACCTTACTGGCACTATCACATCCATCAATCAGGACTTTCTTTCATAGGGGGAAAATTTCTGGAGCAGGAGTTTGTTCTCTCTTTAATTTACTTTGTTAGTATTAGCCTAAATTATGCTTCAGCATAATTAAGAAGGTATTCAGAGTTAGTATTCCCTCTGGAAAGATATGCAGAAATTGATTTCAAATGGTCAGTAGTCTTCTGTTTTATGAATAGAGGTCTTGATTTATAGAGTTTGGCTTTCTCATCCACCAGGAAGGCCTGATATCTTTCTCTGACATTCTTTCTCTTCCTTCCTTTCTCCCTCTCTCCCTCCCTCCCTCCCTCCCTCCCTGTCCTTTCCCCTGTCTCTCATTCAGTGAGCCTTTCCTCCACACCAAGTACTTTGTTGGGTGCTGGAACCAAAGATGACGAAGACAAGATGTCCAACAGTAGGTGACTATGTGTGAATAAACAGGAGTAAAGAGCCTTATGCGGAATTGGTGAGTCCCGCAGACTGGGATTCTCAGTCTCAGAACTTTTGACATTTGGGGCCAGATAGGCCTTTGTCGGGGGGACTGTGTTGTACACTGCAGGATGTTGAGCAACATCTCTGGCCTCCTCACTAGATGCCAGTAGCATCCTCTTCACCAGTTGTGATGACCAAGAATGTCTCCAGACATTGCCAAATATCCTGGGGTGCAAAGTCACCCCAGTTGAGAACCACCACCCTAGCCTGAACTCTTGACAGAGTTGGTGCCCTGGCTCTGCTGCAGGGTGTGTGATCAGAAGCCACTCACCTAATCTCTTCAGGCTTCCTTTTCTTATTTGTAAAACAAGGGTTGGGAAAACATTCCTTCTAAATCCTCTGAGTCTATGAAACACTTGGATTTGTCTGTTATCACATATTAGGTCTTACGTTCTGGAAAGGAACAGATAGAGTTTATGCTTCACCATATGCTTCAGGTGTCTGGGATAGAAGCCTGCGATCAATCAGCAAATACGCATAGATGCTGACTGTGTGTAGAAGAGATAGGGCCTGTGATCAAGATGTTCAGATTCTTTGTGAAGGAAGAAGTCAGTCTTAAGAGAGCCCACCCTGGCCCCAGACGGCCTGTGTTTGAATCCTGGCTCTGCCTTACACAGGTTGGGTGACTTTAAATAGGTTGCTTACCTTCTCTGAACCTCAGTTCCTCATCTGTAAAATGGAGCTGATGATAGTTACAACCTCAGGACTGTTGTGAAGTTCAGTGTGGTAGAACAGTGCCTGGCACATAGTGAGTGCTCAGTAAGGGTCAGCTATCGTGGTTGTGAAAATGAGGCTGGATTACCAGCTCAAAGCTGTAATGGGTCCATGCCCAGTGCATAACACACACACGTGAGTCCTGCCAGTGTTCAAAAGGAAAGAAAAACCCACAGGGAGAGAAACGGAACTATGAGGAATACCTTAGAAGGTTGCATATACTTTGTTTCTAGTGGGGTGCTATAGGGCAGGTGAGGGAGGGGGCTATTGGAGAAGGCTCAGAAATGCTCAGTGAATACCTGGTAGAATCATCGTCTTTGATAAGCAGATCTGAATCGCTCAGAGCAGTGAAGTGCCCTGCCCAAGGCCACACCTGGACAAGGATCAGAGCCAGGATTGGCACTCCAGTCTCTTGACACCTATCCAGTGCTCTGACCAGCACTGTGCGGGTTCTAGAAAGAGGCATTTCCTAGTGAGAAAGTGCTTGGTGTCCTAAGTGCCCAGAGTTAAGGCAGATCTTGTCTTGAAAACCCTCGTGACAGGGCAAGGGGTCGGGGAGGGGAGGGCAGGAGGGTATCAGTTGGGATTGTGGACATCAGAGCTGGGTGATTTGGAGCCTGTGATATTCAGAGAGGGCTGGGCTGGTGCTTACTTTCATATTGTTTATTAACTAAGAAAGCCAGGGTTGCTAAGAAATTGGGAGGACATTTAAATGAAGAGCAGAGATCATTTCCAAGCAAGAACCAGCAAGAACCTCAGGGTCCTTATTTGCATTCAGGTGAGAGGCTAATTATAAATCAGCTCTAACAGCTCATCAAAGAGGTCCCGCCCAAGCTGTATTTTGCAACACTTCACTATCTGGCATTGGGTATTGGCAATCTGAAATACACACTGCCACTGCTTTATACAGGTGGGTCGGGCCTGCGAGTGCAGGAGAGAAGGAGTCCCCAGCACTGTGTGCCACTGCTACTGCTAACAGCAATCAAAATAATGTTGCCTTCTATTTGTGCAACTCTCTGTTCAATGTGCTTTTCTAGACATTGTTGATCCCTGACAACTCTATTGCCCTCATCTTATAAAAGTGCAGACGGAGGCTGCGTGGGCACACCTGCTCAAGGGCTGCCATGTGGAGTCCTCCAACTGTGGACTTCACCATGCTCGGTGCCCTCCTGGGGCAGCCAGCCTCTGAGATGGCCCCAAAGGTCCCTGCCTCCTGGTATTCACACCTTCGTGTGGCCCCCTCCCAAATGGTACCAGGGTTTGTCTGTGTGACCAGGAACATAGAGCAGATGTGATGGTGTGTCATGCTGGGATGAGACTGTAGAGGACAGAGCCTTCTGTCTTGAACTCTCTCTCCCTCTCTGTGATTTGTGACTTTGGGGGAAGCTCCCCTGCCATGTCAGGAGCACCCAGCCCTGTGGGAGGGCCCCATGGCAAGGAGCTGAAACCTCTGCTCAACAGCCAGTGAGGAGCTGAGGCCTGCCAATAACACCCTCAATGAGCTCGTTGGTGGTTTTCGAGCTCTAGTGGAGCTTTGAGGTGCCTGCAGCCTTTGCTGACTTGCAACCTCATAGAAGACTCCAAGTCTGAACCACCCAACGAAGCTGTTCCCAGGTGTCTGATTCATAGTAACTGTGAGATTGTAGAATATTTGTTTCAAGCTGCTAGGCTTGGAGGTGATTTGTTACATGGCAGTGGGTAACTTTTACACCCTCTGTACTAGAAGGTAAGGTGACCTCTGCCAGAGCCCCTCCCCTCAAATCTCAAAACCTCTTCCACCCTGGGTTGTTCCTGTGAACAGAATTCCACCATAGGTGACAAACATCCCCTTCGGTTGGCCATGGCCATCTTCACAGACCTCTGATATGGAAAATATCCCTGGGAGATGAAGTCTCTACTTACGGGGCATCCTTTTAAAAAATGTTTTATTTTTATAGGGAGCCATTTACATGTGGCCCTATAGTTTTTTCAAATTGAGAACCCTAGGACCTAATGTATGTGTGTTGAGCAAGACTCAAACACGGGTTCAGTGTGTACGGAGACTTTATCGCTTCTCTGTTTTCCTTAGTTCCCCAGGACACCCCAGTTGTGTGACATAATTCTAGTGGAAATAAAGTTGAGCAGTTCAAAATGATAATGCTGGATCCTCCTATACCAGATGCTAGTCCAAGTGAGCAGACAGCAGGGAGGCTATGGTGGAATGTCTGGGGGGAAGTGAGTGGCAGAGAGGACCACCTGACTTGCTAATCACCTGAGCTTCCTAATCCCATGAAGTCAATTTTCCTAAAAAGTCTCTGATGAGGCTGGGGGATGCTTTGGGTCTGATGAAGATGTACGATATCAGTAAGAGGGATGGAGATGGGAAACATCCTCAGCATGAGTTTATTTATTAAATCAGTTTTCTTTATGACAGCATGAAACTTCTGGATGATGGGGAGAATGAAAACACATGAGAAATGAGAGGCACATGGGAGAAAAATAAACTTTGATGTGATGGTGCAGGTCTGCTCAGGGCCTCTCTCCCCTGCTCCTAGCTAGCTCTCTGGAGAAAAAGCCCTCATCCATAAGTCTGACTAAGACATCTGATGGTGGATTTTGATCCTGTCCAAAAAGGATATTTGCGTTTAAGGAAGGGATGAAGCTTTAAAACACGGGAACACAAATAGGGGAATTTCAGGCACCAAGTGAAGGTGGAGTGACATTTGTGCGGAAGAGCGAATTTCTCAGGCCCTTAGATTGGGTCTGTAGAAGTCTGCCACCAGCAGGACCAGTTTGCAGGTTTGGTGCCCACATGTATGGAGTTCCATCTCTCTGAGTGGGAATTTGGACTCTATGGACTGTGTGGTCTTGGGAAAGTAGTACAGCCTCTCCGGATTGTCCTCATCTCTAAAGTGGGGTGGAACAATATTTCCTACCTCATAGGTTTGTGGGGGGTTGAGGCTAAGATAATGCTTAGCACAGACTTGCCATATGGTAAGAATAAATGTCAGCTGTTACAAGTGCATTATATGTTTATATTATAGCTGAATATATTCTAGTGACACTAATTCCAGTAGTATTAGTTAATCATAGTAATATTAATATAGTACAGCTATATAATAATAATGCCTATAACGTCTCCATGACCATGAGCAGAGAGTAAGTTTAAGTTGCATCTGCTTTCCCAACCCTCCCACCCTGCCCTTTACGAACAGCAAAGCAGACAGGATCTGGCAGGAACTGAGGGCCAAGTGGGTCCCAGGCCATGTGGGTGAGGGTAGCTGTGCTTCCAGGTAGAAGGTTGGGGGGCCCCTCTCTGCTGCCAGATCTGGGTGGTACCTCTGAACTGGGCAGGCGCAGGTCCCTCTCTGGGGCTGGGCAGGCTGAACAATGGGTGCTCTGTTGCTTGCTGGGACCTTGTCAAGGTGTCCAACTCTGTCAGAAAAGCAGCTATGGAGAGCAGCTCCAGGCCCCAGGTCATGTGTGAAAGTGTGGGTGGAGAGCGCCCCAGTCTCCACTACGTCTCACTGGGATAAATAGTCCTGTGGTGCCCCAGCTCTCTGGTGAGGACAGTTTGTGGTCAGTTCCAGGACGAGGGGGAGGGACAGCGCTGTATGTACCTGGTCAGGCAATGGCCGGTTCCCACTAAAACCTGGTTCTCTGATTCTGGTCCCTGAAGTTGTGCCACGCACTGAATGATGGGGCAGAGGGGGCAGTACTATGGAGTCATTGCTGCCTGATGGCTGGCTGCAAAACTGTAATCAGTATTTAGCAGAGAAATTCCTTAGGAATTCATCAGGAATTTGCTGTCCGGTGTATGGGGGCGGGGTTGAGAGGGACAGATTAAACTGACTCTGGTACCTCTTACGTTCCAGGTAGTCTGCCTGGCACTCCGCATTCATTTTGTCTCTTAAACCTCACAACCAAAGTAATAGTATAATTATTCCCATTTTACAGGCCAGGAAACAGAGGGTCAGAATAGTTGAGTGACTTGCCTAAGATGATGCAGCTAGTAAGAAGTAGAGTCGGGATTAGAACCTGTGGCTGTTTGGCTCAAACTCCCAGTCTCTGACCACTTTAGGGCACTGCCTTGCTGCATTAAGCCACTATTATTTCTCTTGTGTTTGGGGGGCACTGGCATCTCTTGAAATGCTAGCTTCTGAGCTTCCACCTCTGGGGTTTTCTTGGGCCATCAGGGTGGTGTTGTGCAGATAGGATGTCTGTTCTCCTGAGGCCACAGCTGTCAGGAGCTAAGGATTGGGCAGCTCTCTCTTTAGACAGGGCTCCCTTTACCTGTTCTTAAAGGACATTTTTGTTCTTTAACCTCTAGATTTTAGGGGATAAGTTTGAGAATGACTTTGAGGCCACAGTGTAGAAATCCAATCCCCTGTGAACTCCATTCCTTCCTGGCTATTCCACGGGATCATTCTTTGCTTGGCGGGTGAGCTGCGGTCGGGCTTCCACCTGGGTGTAATTATAATCCTCTACACCTCCCGGCTCCCAGCTCTCAGAGACCTGATGTTTTGGCACGTGCTTCTCCCCTCCCTAATAACTAGTCGGCGGCCATCCATCAGAGCCAGAAGCGACCAGGGGATGCCTCTCCTCAATGGAGACAAATCAGGGCTCCATCCACTCCTGGCCTTGGGTTCGGAGAGCTGGAGATTATGATGGGAGAAGATATTTCTCCATATTTCATTGTCGTGTTTTAATTTATATTCATCTGGAGAGTGGCAGATTAGAGGCTGTGAAACAATCAGGGAAAAACAGCTTCTCAGAATATAAGTGTTGCTAGCGTGATGGACCAGATTTGCAAAGAGGGCGTCTTGCATTTTCTCCTGAGGTGAGAAGACAACAGGGTAATTATTCCAGCGAGTGGTGCTGGCTCTTAGAGGAGAAGCAGTGCCGAATATTTGTGATGCCTATCCACCCACTCAGCAACAAAGGGGCATTTGAGAGCCCTGTAAGTAATATTTCCAGATTAGCCAGTGGGGATACGTTGTTTCAGAGAATGAACAGCATCAACATTCTTTCTCTCTTTCCTGGCAGAAACGCTAGTGGTCTTCGTGCATGTGACCTGGGCATTTGGGGCACCAGGCTACACAAAGTGGTGAGGTGGGCTGAGCGTCGCTGGTGCTGGTGCGCATCTCCTACGGACCTCTCTCCCCTGGCAGCTGTTCTGTGTGTTACCCTGGGCCTGCCACCCTCCCAACCCCACCCATGCTTAAGTCCTGAACCCATCACTCACGTGGGCTTTTAGCAAGTTTCCTAAACTCTGTGAGGATCAGTTTCCCAGTTTTTAAAATGTATTAAGTAGTAAGCCCTGTCTTGCATATTGGTGTGGGGTTAAAAAAAGAATTAAGTATTGCAAAGGGCCTGGGACATGGCAAGGTCCCAATGCATGTAACTTTTCTTCATAGCATGAGTAGGTAGGTCACAGTTGGCAAAGCTATTTAATTGGGAGCTTGAGTGAATCACAAATAATTGAATTTCAGGACATGGGGAAGCTATTTTTGGACAGGTGAAACTTTCTGGTGTGACTCAAACTCTATGGAGATGTTCATCTCTTCATCTTATTTGTAGGGTCAGGTCTATATTGCCATGAAGTGGAAGAAGGCGAACAGGGACCATAGTTAATGCTTCTATGGTTTACAGTGAACTTTCAGACGCACCCTCTGCTTTATCAAGTAGCCATCAATACCATGTGCATTTTGAGGAGACAAACCCGGAAATCAAGATTAATCCCTTTCTCAAGTGGTAAAACTAGGACTCCTAAATCCTGTTTTCCTCCCCACAATAAGATATAATAGGGAATTCATCTTTAGTTTGTCAGAAGATGTTGGGGTGTGGCCTTCACAGAGGGGGTCCTAGGTATTGCCAAAAGGAATATTTAAGGGGAAGAGGCTTGCTCATCTGGAGAATCATTTTGCTGTAAGCCTGGATAATGAGAGGCTAAAAAAATCCCAGGATTTTTTCTGTCCTGGAACTTCTCCCTCCCCTAAGACCTGGTCCCTTTGTGTTGAAGGCCTCAAGCCTGAGCTTCACTCCTCTGACATATTTTGGAGGATGGGGCAGGTCAGACAGGCAGCCCCTGAAGATTCCAAGATGGGAAGGAAATGGAAATTGGAATTAAGTGTTTTCCTTCCAAGGAGCCTAACTCTGGAAGCAAGGCATTCCTACAGGTGGTAGAGATAGGATGGATATGAGAGTGACTATTACAAACACCTAGTACAGTGCCTAGCACCTAACAGAAACTTAATAAATAGCTGTTGGATGCATGACATAGATAAGGAAATGGAGGCATTTGGGGGCAACATGTAATTCTTTGGCCGATCAGAGTGTTCTCTCTGAGAACCCTCTGATTCCTGAGTTGGAGGGAGGCTTGGGAATTAAGTAAGACTACTTCCTGACTTTACGGACAGGAAACAGGCCCAGGGTTGCGGAGCAACCTGCCCCAGGCCCCAGGCTATCTGGGGATGAAGCTTGGCTTTCCTGACCTCCAGTGTCCCTGCCACACCCTCACAGTGCTCCAGGCAACAGGATTCATGATGAGTCCATGGTGGTCACAAGATTTCCTCAAACCCCACAAACACTTCAGCTGAATTTCTTTAAAATAAATGTTGTGATCAACTTAATGTGTTAGAGGTTCTGGTGGGCGGGGCGTGGGGAAGAAAATCTGTTAAACCTGCTAATTGCCCATTTATTTCCATCCAAGCTCTTGAGAAAGCTGCTTCTGAATGATTGTGTGCGCTCTGGAAATGCTAAAATTAGTCAGCCTGTTTGGGCCACACTGTTCTGGAGCAAGAACCATCAGGTGGGAAATAATATGACTGATAGTTGAGAAACAAAAATGTAGTTTTAAATGACAGATCTTCCAGAAGCTATTTATTAAGCGACGGTCTTTTGCTTTAGCAACATGGTAGAATGCCCGGATTGACTAACCAGTTTTTTTAATTTTTAAAAGTTTTAAGTGCCCAACAAAAGCAATGCTATTACCATTGCTAAAAATAATAGCTACTGTTTACTGAGCACTTACTATATCCTAGGTGCTCTGCTGCATTCCCTTCACTTAATCCTTACAGCAACCCTGTGAGGTACAGGTATTACCTTTAGCCCCATTTACACAATGGGGGTTTTGGAGTTCTGCGAGGTTAAGCCATTTACCACACTCACTCTGAGTCTGTGCTCACACCATAGACTCATTCCACAAGCGCTGCCTGCACACATCGAGGATGAACAAGGCACAGGACCTTATCTTCAAGAGTCACGTCTACTTTAAAGGAGGAGATAGAAGAGAACCAATAGATACAAGACATCTTGAACACTTGCTGGGCTTGCAATAAGCTGACACAATCCAAGAACCTAACCACCCTGGTTTACATAGGGCTGCCCTGATTTAGCACCAAATGTCCAACAATCCAGGAAATCCCTTAGTCCTGGCAACCTGGGACAACTGGTCACCCTACACCCAATCTAAGGAAATGTGGAAGGGATGCTCCAGGGGAGACTGAGCCAGAGTAGAACCTCTCCAGGCACATAGTAAGGAGAGAGATGAGGTGCCAGGCAGAGGGATAGACACAAGCAAAGGCACAGTGGCAAGAGAGAGTGACATGGATAGAGTAGAGGGTCCACGTCAAGGAGGTAGGAGAGAAGGCACAACATCTGTGCTTAGTTATGCTGTGGGTTGTCTGTTCATTGGAACCTATTTCTAGGAAGAACAGGGAAACCCTGGGTATCAGATGCTTGGGAGGCTCTTCGCTAGAATTCTGGGGATGGAGAGAAGCATGTCGTGTGGTGTACACCTGCTTTGGGTCCAGCGGTCCTCATCTGTACCCCTTGTTGTTATCCCCCGACAGCCCACAGCATGGGCTTCAGAACTTCTCATTGTTCCTCAAGTTCACATCTCTAATCTGTGTGGTGAGAAACCTCAATGCCTTTGAGAAGAAGAGGCCCCAGGCCAAGCTCACCTTTCCCTCAGTGTCACTGGGAAGGCAGCACTGGGTGTCTGTGGGCTCTCCCACCTACTACCTGAATAACTAGCCAACTCTGGACCTTCTCTGATTCTCAGTAACCTGTAAAATGAAGATGGCAATAGATTCCTTGCAGGGATGTTGTGAGGTTCCAATAGGACAATGTCTACACAAGTACCTGGTACAGTGCTCAGCACGTGTACATGTAAGGAGGAAGTGACATTCAAGCTGAATCTCAGAGGAGGAGTTCTCCGGGTGAAGAAGGAGGGAAAGGACACTCAGAAAACTTAGTTCATCATGTATGAAGAAGGCTTGGATCCCTGAAACAGCCTGTGACCTAGGGGAGCGGTGAACAGTGCATGTGGCTGTTGTGTGGGACCTTCTCCCTCAGCTCTCCCCAGTGCTCCCTGACCCCATGAATACCTAGAATCTCTAGAGCCATCAGGGATACTTTCCTCTCTTCATCCCTCATAATCAGTTATCATTTCCTGTTGATGCTACCTCCTAAGTCTCCCTTGAATCCACTTTCATCCACCCTCACCCCCATCCAATGGACCATCAGCTCTCTCCTGGACACGGACTGCCCATGGGTGTCCCTGCTTCCACTCTTGCCTCCTTCCAGTCCATTCTACACACCAGCAGCCAGAGTGATTATTGGATCATGAAAGCTGATGCTGGCATTTCCCTACCAACCCTCTCTGATAGACTCCTAGAATTCTTGGGGAATCCACCACAGACAGCCCTTTGCATGTAGCAAGAGTGCTGAATGATGTGGTCCCTGCCCACTTTCCAGCTGCCCCTTGAGCTACTGTCCTCCTTCCTCTATACCCTCTTGCCACAGTGGGTGGCTTTGCTCAGTTCCTAGAACACATCTTACTCCTTCCCCACCCAGAACCTTGACTTTCAACCCACTTCCTCTCCATTAGCCTAGTTCACTCCTGTTCCTCAAGTTTTTGCATATATAACTTCCTCATTGTGTTCTGTAGCATTTGTAGCCTGCAGATTCCATTTGCATCTGACTTTAGTGAAGTATCTTTGAATTTGGCAGAGAAGGTGTTTTGAGAGGCAGTGTGACCCAATGGTAGGAGCATGGGCTCAGGGAGCCAGGGAGCCTGGGCTCAGAACCTAGCGCTGACACTCACCGGCTGTGTGACCTCGGTCAAGTTATTTACCCACCTTACGTCTCAGTTTCCCCATCAGTACAAAGGGATAATAATAGTATCCATCTCAGTGGGTTGTGAGGATTAAATGAGTTAATATTGGAAAAGTCCTTACTAGCACTATGCCTCACCCATATTAGGTCGCTATATAAGCATGCGTCACATAAATAAAATGACTTGGTCCCAAGCATTTTGTTCACACCCCAGGCGTGGCATCTATCATGTTGCATTTAGTCAGATGTGCTTCCCTCAGCTGTAAGGGCCTTTTGAGGGCAGGGACTATGGCTTAGGCATCTCTCTGTATGCTAATTCCCAGAAAGGTGCTCAGTGCACAGTGGGTTATCAACAAATGGAACTGGAAAGGAATAACGTGATGAAGAAAGAGGTGAAATGCCAAGGATAGAACTACATACTAGAGGCAGGCCTGCACGCTTAACTCTGCCCATGCCCATTAGCGTGACACGCCAAAAGACAGGGTCCGAGGGGTTGATCCTCCCGGGTCTACTGGCCTACCCTCTTGGGTAGGCTCACCACCACTGGAGATCCACCCAAAATTTCCATAGAAATTTTCTCATACAGCTCAGTCCTCAAGAACAGAGCCCATGCTGGGCATAAATTTTAAAAAACAGACAATAAAACTCAAGGAGTGATCTGAAATGGCTGGGAATGTCACTTTAAAATGCCCTTTTTTAAGTATGGAGGGAATTAGGATGTTTGATTAACAGATAAATGTCCCAGAGAATAAATTAGAAAATACTCAGTTTCCTTGCTTCAATAGCACGTTTTGCTGAGCTTTAAATTACCAGTACTAAGTAGGAAAAAAAAGAGAACTCATTAAAAAAAATTGATTTAGGACAACTTGCTAAGAGATATTTTTACCCAATGAGCATGGTATTATTGGAGACAGCTGTGCTCTTTAACTCCCCAAATTTACTTAAAGAATAGATGGAAAACCATCTTTCTACTTTATATCTGTGATTTATTTTGGGGAATGAAATCTGCATGCTGAATGGTGATACAGCAATGAGAGAGGCATGGCTGAGGGACACAAGCTCCCCTCCCACCCCCACTGTGTCCCTATGTGTGAGTGAGGAGGAGAGAGAGGAGAGAGAGAGAGAGAGAGAGCGCGCGAGAGAGCGTGTGTGTGTGTGTGTGTGTGTGTGTGTGTGTGTGTGTGTGTGTGTGTGTGTGTGTGTGTGTGTGTGTGTGTGTGTGTGTGTGTGTGTGTGTGTGTTCGTTCGTTCGTTCGTTCGTTCCTGGGAAACTTCTGCCAGGTGCAAAACCCCTTCTATCTTCAGGATCATCGGAGTCACTAAATCACAGTGTGTCAATTGCTTATTTGCCAGATATCAATTCAGAGCCCCTAGAGTTGGAAGGAGTTTTAGATTAGCTCTCCCTAACTGCTATTGTACTGGGCTGTTACACATGGTCACTTCTTAATCTTTAGTAACCTGGCATTTGACAAAAGGGGTGTGAGATACTCTGAGTAGTTCATATGATTTGCATTTCATTTCAGTAAGTAATGATAAAAATGAATTAAAGTTAATTTAAAATATTTACAAAGATTTACTCCGTTTTTGAAGAACTCATTTAGTTAGTTAGCTTGGAAGAATTTAGTAAATGCTTGTTGTATATCAACATCATTCTGTAAGTAGGGACATCATAGTTGAGGTTGGAAATCACACTCACCACCTACAGATCCCGCCTCAGCCATCCTCTCCCTGAGTGAAGGGCTCCCCTAATAACATCCCCTACGTGAGATTATAAGGCTGGCCAGAGTCTGAGAAATCATCCACCCAATCTGTGCAAGGCTAGGGATGAGAAGTTAATTGTTCAAGGAAGACCAGTTTGTGGTAGAGTCAGGTCTCAAGAATAGGTTTCCTGACTTCTAACCATGAACCCTTTCAAAAGTCCCCAAACCCAAGGTGAGAAACTGATGTTGATCATTAGTGTAACATCGCACCACAAAATTTCTAACTTGCTGTAGTTGTTTACCCCAGAACGTTGCCTCGGAGACACAGGATGTACTTGGCAGTTGGAGTGGACAACCATTGTATTATAGTCTCCTGCTGCCCCTAGGGACACTGCTTAGTGTGCATGGGCCCAAGGAGGGGTTGATGCCTAGAGCTCTAGTGACCGCAGCAGCTCCACACACCTGCTAAGCGACCCGTCTGCTTTTCATGAAGCAGTTGCACCCTTACAACCTAAGAGGTAGTTTTTACTTCTCCATTTTACAGATGAAGCAATGAAGCCCAGAGAGGTTAGGTAACTACTGAAGACCTGGGTCTGCCTGACTCCAAAGCCTGAGGAAGTTCTTCTCATACAAGTAGACTCCATACAAATCGATGGCGCTGTCCAAAAGTTGAGTTGGCTATGTGGAGAAGAGAGGGATAGAGCCTTAGCTGGAGAGAGAAGATGAGGTCAGTGGAAGCTTTTCCCCTGTTCATTTTATTATGATTGTTTTTAAAGAGAATACCTGCAGTGCATGGACTACCTCTAAAAAGGGACAAAGAAAGGGCTCCCATTAGTTGCCTCTGGGGCAGAAGTCAGGAGGCTGGGGGCTAGGACAGGAGGAACATTTTTTACCTTATACTATTTTGTAACTTTTATAATTTTGTACATGTGAATGTAAATATTATTAAAAGTAAATATAATTTAAATTAAAAAAAGGAAAAGAAGAGAAATATAATGCATTCACTTGCTAAAGAATTTAGTCTGTACAAATGGAATAGGGAACACAGTGACAAGCGTTCTCCTGCTTCTGACCCCAGGTTTTCTGGCTGCCCCCGTATCCCTGGCCCCAGTCAGCCGTTGCTATTGTTCTGAAGACACTTTATGCACATACAGGCACACATGTACACATGTCCTCTTTTTACATAAGTAAGATTAGGCTATACATACTGGGTGGCATCTAGTTTTTTCACTTAATATTCCACATATGTACATACAGGTCTACTTCATTTTAATGGCCACCGGTGTTTCTTCTGTGTGAATGTACCAAGATTTATTTATCCAGTTCCCTGTTAATAGACATTTAAATTGTCTCCAGTCTTTTGCTCCTGTAAATAACCTAACAGTGAATATTCTTAATATATCTTTCCACACATGTGCAGGTCAATCTATAAGATACACATTTAGAGGTGCAGTTGCTGGATCAAAGGATATTTGTGTGTCTTTGATTTTTAAAAAATGGTATGTGCAGCTTAAAATTTGAGAGATGTTGTCGTATTGTCTCCTGAAGAGGTCATACAATACACTTCCACTATAAGGCATGAGGATGTTGGTTCTTCACATATGGGGAGGGTTTTTGCAAAGAGGAGCAAACTTTCTATGGAAGAGAAAGCTTCAGAGACACAGTGTGAGGCCTGTAAGGACTGGTGCTGTGGCCTCTCCACGGCAGGGGCAAAACCGAGAAACTCCATGGGCATTTGCCCCTCTCCACGGGGACTGGGCTTTTCCCCCTCAGTCAGTCTGTGGATACTTATGGAACATCAATTGCGTGCCACGTACTTTACTAGAAACTGGAGGGATCACCAGGAGTCAAAGACTCTGGACGTGCCCCCAAGAAGTATGTGATCTAATTGGGCAGCTAAGAAATCCCTTATGAGAAGAGAAGCAACAGTACAAGGCTGAGAGCCCAGGTTCTAAGTGAGGCGTATGGACAATACATGTCTTTGGAGTTTGGGGAAGTTAGGTCACTTTTGGCTGGTGTGATCTTGGGAAGGCCTCTTAGAGGAAGCAGAATTTGATGCTAACCTTGAAGAATGAGTAAGATTTTGCTGGGCCAAGAGGAAGAAGGTGGGTATTAGAGGTGGGAAACGGATTCTTTTTTTTTTTTTTTTTTTTTTTTTTTGCGGTACGCGGGCCTCTCACTGTTGTGGCCTCTCCCGTTGCGGAGCACAGGCTCCGGATGCGCAGGCTCAGCGGCCATGGCTCACGGGCCCAGCCGCTCCGCGGCACGTGGGATCTTCCCGGACCAGGGCACGAACCCGTGTCCCCTGCATCGGCAGGCGGACTCTTAACCACTGCGCCACCAGGGAAGCCCCGGATTCTTAATTATTTAGCAACAAGTTACTTGGTGCTGACCACATGCTAGATACCGTGCATGACATTTATCCATTTGCTCAAGCAACAAGGCCTACGTGCCTATGGTGGGGCAGGCCTGTCCTAGGTGCCTGGGGAACTTAGCTTCTAAGCACTTTCATACTTGTATGCGTCATTTTACAGAGAAGCAAACTGAGGCCCAGGGAGGTTAAATGACTTGCCCAAGGTCACCTAGCTAGTGAGTGGCCAACCTGGGAGTTTAATATTGGTTTTCTGATCCTAATTGTGGTTCTTTCCCTTGCTAACTGCCAGAAAGCAAAGGTACAGAAGGAAAAATGCACAAAACCCATTTGGTAGATAAAATATAGGTCAGTTTATGAAAGATAATTTAGGCACCAGACCTGACGTCTATTCTAGTTGTCCAAGCTGCATACCCTTATAACAAAACAATCTGTAAGAAAAGATGACATTCCTGTGGTCTGAAATTTCATGCCTCATGCAAGTGGTGTTTATTTCTTCCTGCAAATTACAATCTGCATTGACATTATTAAGGAAGTCACATGGGCCCAGCAGAAAATGAAGAATCCAACTGATTATTTTTATTGCTGTAGAAGTCTTTTGTAGGCAGGCTGGGCAGAGACCCAATTTCATTTGCTTGTAATATTGCAAACGCTGCTAATTGCCTGTCGTTGGTAAAGGATAGAGACAAAGGAACAATCAAAGGTATTTATTAGAAATTCTGTTTGGACAAATTAGCTTCACATTTCAGTGGCCTTCATCTCAGTACAGAACACCAAAACTCCATGTGTTAATAAATGACAGACATGACATCACCTTTCCTACTGTTTGTACAGTTGTTTCTGGCAATGCTGTAAAGTACCATTGAATTGATTATTTTCAGGCTGACTTTTTTTCTGCAGAGCTTGAACTATCAGTGGATTGCCATTCAATCCAATATAGTAGTTGTGAGACTACATTGCGTCTTAAGGTGTGTGTCTCGTGCATAAATCACACTGTTTGCCAGGCAATAATGAACAGAGAAGCTGCTAAGAGACTGGAAATCAGTGTTCAACAGATAACTGGGTCTTATAGAAGGAAGGTGGGAATTCGCTGAACATTTGAGGGTCCAGTGGACTCTGGCTTCATCTCTGGGACCCACAGCCCATCAGAATGTGGGCCATATGGTTGGTGCTTAATAAATCTTTATTGACATGACATCCTTTTAATGTTTATAAAAGTTGCCTTAACTTTCTAGTCTGATGTACATTTTCTCATTCATTCATTCTTTCTGAGAGCTCAGTGCTGTTGGGGGTATGAAGAATCGTGCACTGTCTTTGCCCACTGAGCTATAATCCTGTAAAGGCTACAAAACAAGTGCATAGTAATTCTAATAGTGCAAGGTGGGGAGCGGTCTGTGGTATGAAAGCTTTGCTCTTGGGAGAGGTGGCAGGCCATGGGCTTAGAACCAGACTCTGAG
The DNA here is from genome assembly GCF_949774975.1 of Lagenorhynchus albirostris. NCBI lineage: Eukaryota > Metazoa > Chordata > Mammalia > Artiodactyla > Delphinidae > Lagenorhynchus > Lagenorhynchus albirostris. The sequence continues at coordinate 117,160,449 of NC_083095.1, read as the reverse complement.
TTCAACTCTTGGCTCCTCCGCTTACCAACTGTGTGATCTTGGGCGATTTGCATAACCTCTCTCAGTACTAGTTTTCTCATCTGTGAGATGGGAATAAACCATAGTAATATGTACATGATGGGGCTGTTAGAGGAGGACCTGGCACTCAGCTCAAGAAATGCAAGTTTTTGTTATTACTGTTTATTCTGGGAGTTCAGGCATCACTTCTAACTTGGCAGCAAGGCAGGACTGTGATGGGCGAGGCTTGGGTAAGCTGAGTTGTGTGCGGGAGGAGAGTCCCTTTTGCGGGCAGGAGCTAAAAGCCAGAGCCTGGGCAGGTGGACATGGGGTGCAGGTCCCTCTGACGTGAGTGGGGGAAGTGAGAGGAGATTGGAGAAGTAGGTGGATTGTCATGGAGGGACTCATGGATCCCTGCAGACTGGCATGTTATTCAAATTTTCCCTAAGAATCAGGCCAGTCCTCATAGGCTAAGGGGAAGTGAAAATCTGTTGCTTGAGGCCTGGCTTCCCCGGAGATCCAGTATTTTATCCTAGAAATGAAATTCAATCACTGCTTCACTGGGCAAATCCGTAAATTAAAGCAAGCAGAAAACACAGGCATTCTCCAACTTCTACATTATCCATCTCTGAGACTGTGGGAACTTCCAGTAGGGGCAGTCAGGGTAGACACAAGTCGTCTACAAGCTTAAAGGGGACACATTACCAATGATTTTCAAACCTTTTATGTTCCTCTGTGTGGAGTTTTGTGCCCTTTAAGATGACATAGTGAATATTTTTTCCTAAATTAATACATTTCAAAAGCCTGTAAAAGGTCTGTGAGCGCCACCCACATCTCCTCTCTCTCAGCCCTTTCCAGTTCCGTCCCCAGGAGGTGGTCTGTTGCGGATGAGCTGCTAAGCAGGCTTTCTGGAAACCAGGGGACCAGCCCCTGAACCATGGTGGTTGTCTCACCCCTGCTTCCTTCTTTCACGTCTTTCTTCAGCTATCACAGGGCTCACGGGGTCTCAGAAGCACCTTACCCCATCCTAAGGTACATCTTGGCAGAGAAAATCATGGCAGGTTTTGTTTAAAAAGGTAGGAGATGGCAGAGCCCCTTTCTTCCCTGGAAGAAACTCTACAGACAACCTTCTGGCTTCATCATTTAACGCCTGTGACTTCAGTTGAAGGGAAAATATCTTTAAAAGGAAAACGTAAAGGAGCTTGGTGGGGATGCTTTCAGTCAGAGCTCAGCGAATACTGGGTAACCGGGAACTCAGCCTCGGTGGTGCAGGACTGATTGTTCTGAGACAGCATTGCTCTTGATTGACATAGTGAGTTAGAATGAGCCTGATTATTGTTGGGATGCAGGAAGAACCCTGAGCACAGTGCAATCCAACAGAAACAGAAAGGCTATGTACTTCAAGGCCGAATGAAACTTCTCTGAGCTAACTGCTACGAGGCCGCAATCGTAGAACATTTTACAGCCCCCCAAACTGGGGACACGTGCCATCCATTTGATTCTGACACAGCCCTGTGAGGAAGGAGGTCTTAACCTTGTTTCGCAGGTGAGGAAATGATGCTCGGAGAGGCTTCTTTAAAATGTTACAGAGCTAGCACCTGGCAGAGCTTCTGAGGGTCCAACTGCTAACTCCGCGCTCCTTCCCTGGCACCACGCCACTGTCATTTGGTATGCAGCCAGCAGAATGGGGTCCACACCAGCTGATGGACTGACCCCTGTGTATCTATTCTTAGTGTGAATCGCTATACCCGGGCCTCAGTTTACCCAGCTGCATGAAGGAGGGGACTGACTCCAAATTACACCTATGATGCTGGCCCAGAAGGAAGGCATAACAACTCGGCACATAAAAGAAGTCAAGAGGATTGAGGACCAAGAGGAGCCAGTCTACACTGCTCCCTGGGACTGTGTCCCTGGCAGGATGGTATGCAAAATGTGATATTAGACTAAATGGGACAGAAAAGGAAGCCTCCCAGTACCATGTTTTTCCCCTGGATATTTCATAGGCTCTGCTCTGAGGGAACCTGTCCTGTTTTCTTCCCAAATGAGCTCTGGGGGCTACGTGGCACTCTGCTATACCAGAGACTTGGAGAACCTGGCTGCCAGAGCGGATGCATCTGGGCTGGAAGCCCAAGTCCATTACTTCTGGGGTGATCACTCAGCCCAGCTGAGACTCGGTGTCTTCATCTGTGAAATGGGGACATATAGGAATACCCTCCTCCCAGGGCTGTTGTGAGAAGTGAGACAATGCATGGACCATGCTTGGCACACTGTCTGGCATAAATGTCCCCTAAATATCAGTAATATGTCACTTTTATTGCTAACATTTGTTCAGTGGTCACTCTGTGTCAGGCACTGTGGTAACCACGTTATATAAATTAAGTCACTCAATCCTTTTAAATGACATAATGCAAATAAAGAGCTTCACATAGTTCCTGGCACGTGCAAAGTGCTCACAGTGGTACCTGTTGTTAAGGTAAGGTTTTGCACAGTTAAACCTGCCCAGGTCTGGGCCTTGTCCTGGCATTGTCATGGGGACCGAATGCCATGATTTAGCTCGTGTGGTCCTTCAACATCTCCCTTTGTTGTAAATCCATTTATTGCTCAAGGCCTAGCACAGATGCCAGCTTCTCACAGTTTTGTGGTTCACTGGTAGAGACAGACTTGTGAATCAGTTGCAGTTGCAGTGTAGTTCTGGGAGTGCCTCAGCCTGGGGTGACTGTGAGGTGTGGTCGTGGGAAACAGGAGGGGGACAGTCACCTCTGATTTGAGGGCAGGAAGGTCAGGGAAGGTGTAAGGGAGAAAAGACACTCGAATTGGGTCTTGAAGGAACAACAAGAGTTTGTTGGGCAGAGGAGAGGAAGGAGGCCATATTCAGGAAGCTGTAGGTCATTGGGGAGAGTCGGCGAGCAGGCAACAGGAGGTGGTGGAGGGCCTCGGTGGCCAGGCTAAGTTGCATTTTCTCCGGAGGCCGTGACGAGCTATTGACGGATTTTAAGCTGGGAAGAAGCATGACTAAATCTGCCTCTCTGAAAGATCACTAGGATTGCTGGGTGAAGGGTGGATAGGAGAGTGGGACCCGCTAAGAGCCTAGAGCAGGAGTGCAGGGAAGGGGGGGAAGGGTGTGAGGAGGACAGGAGCAATGGGGGCGTAGGGAAGGGAGGCGTGTGAGAGACACGATGGGGTGAGGGCCAGCTGGAGTCAGTGACTGGCCAGATGTGGGGGAGGGAGAGAGAGCGGTCCACGGTGACTTCAGCGCTCTGGCTCGGGGAGGTCTGACAAGGGAGGCCTGAGAAGGGGCCGTGTAAGGTGGCATTTGAGAAATCACTAGTTTCCTCAGCACGGGCAGTTTGGTAGACAGAGATGGGCACCTCTCTGCTTTGGCCCCTGGACTGAGGTCCTGGGTCCATGGGGACCTGGAGACTCACCAGCCAGTTCTGGCTGCCCCAGTGTGAGAGGGACTGTGTGTCCATGAGGGGATGAGGACTGTGTACAGAGAGGGGAGTCGAGGAGCCTGAGGATGTTTAGCCTGGGTTGAGGGGCTGAGGAAGCTCTTACCCTCACCGTGACCCTTCATGTGTTCATGGCGGAGACCTAGCTCTTTGTGTTCCTGAACATCAAACTCTGACATGTGAGTGAGAGCCAAAAGATGCTAGATCTGGGCTCAGCATAAGGGAGACTTGTTTCCTTGTCTACAAGATGGTGACAAACCGCCTACGTCAAGGGTGGAGGAGGGTGGATGAGAAATGCTTTTAAAGCGCTCTTTCCTGCTCCCAGCTCAGAGGATGTGCTCCCTAGTGGTCAGGATGCCCCTGGAAGAACTCTTCCACCTGAGGTCCCCATGCTGCCTGCCCCAGTCCCTGGAGCTCTCAGCAGAGGAGGGACAGTAGCCTCACAATGGATACAAAAGGGTTTCGGATCAAGTGGCTTAAGCGTTACCCTCCCACTCCAAGACGACACAATTCCTGGGTGAGTAGATGGATCTGGTGTGGCTGCAGTTTCAGCTGACAGTGAGTCATGAAAAGGTGGCGACGTTCCTTGTAACCAGATTTGCCTCAACTTGAGACAAGATAGAGAACGTCAAATGGCTATAGCCTTCCAGGAAGACTAGAGTAACTGGTCCTGACTTGCGTAGGTTGGGGATGGTTAGGACACTTGATCCTTTGCGAGGCAGCTTGGTATGCTGGAATGAGCAAGAGATTTGGGGTCAGGGAACCTGGCACGAAGCCTGTCTTTGTCCCTTACCAGCTCCATGACCTTGGACAAGTCACCTAACCTCTAAGACTCATGTTCCTCCTCCTCTGAGTTGTTTAAAGGAAGGCAGGAGGTGATGTAGGCAAAGCCCCTCACTGTGCCTGGCATACAGTAAGTACACAGGAAATTATCACCAAATCCATAGCTGAGCCAGCTGACGTGAGAAAAATATTAACTGGAACAGTTTCTTTTCCTCCTACCTCCCGGCTGCATCTTCGGATGCTGTCCCCAGACATTTCCCCTGGAGTTCTGTCTGTGGGTTGTCATTTTGTCTGTTTGCCTTTCAGCCTCCTAAAGTCTCGCTAATCGCACAGGAAATGGGTGGGTAATGGGTTTCTCTGTTGTTCCACTGGCCTCCCAGTGAGTCGTACTGTTTTGCCTTCCTCACCACGGGGGCTTCTCACACCCTCTAATGACTGTTTTCCTTTCAGAAATGGCATATTTTTAGACAAGAGCATTTCCTGTGGTTCATCTCTGACTCTCTGGCAGATCTCTGATTTCTCATCATTTTTCCCTGCCTCTCTCTGGTCACATAAAACCCGCCCCAGCAGCATGTGTGCAGGAAACGCAGGAACCACACACTCCCAGCAGCCATCCCTGCTCTGAGCTGACGTTCAGGGACTGACACCCTGGGCCAGGGCGAGGCTGTCCTTGGTTGAGGTGTTGGGTCTGAGTAGTTGGGACTTCAGTGGATATTTCTTCTGGCTGCTGTCCTGCCCCTCCAGCTGGCTGTCCAGCTCCCCTGTGCCAGTGTTGGAGGGTGGTAGTGGTGGTGGTTTTAGAGTTACCCGAAACACTCACCCTTCTTAGTCAAACCCAAATTGAAATGACCCCCTTCCCCTTTGATTAACAACATAGACATACTTGGGTTTGAATCATGGCTTCTTCAGTGACTAGCTTGGTGAGTGCCTTAAATGCTCTAAGCTTCAGTTTCTTTATTTGGAAAATGGGGATAATATTAGTAAGTCTCTCAGGGCCATTGTAAAGATTATATGAAACACAGTATGTAGGGAAAATGCTTAGCAGCCATACCTGGCACTTAGTTGCTCTTATGATGTCTAATTTAACTAAGTATAATGATTTAATTATAATTACATTGTAAACTTATAATATTTATAGTTTTATAATTTAATTATAATGATTTATGTATATGTTTTTCTCCCCTCTCAGACTATAAGCCCCTTAACGGAAGAAGCTAGATCTTCTTCAACTCTGAATGCAAAGGGCAGAGTAAGTAGCCAGTAAGTGTCTGAGGGGCTGAGGAGTGTAGCTCAACAGATTTAGGAGCCCAAAGAGCTTAATTACATTTGGCAAATTTGGAAAGTGCACAGTCTGTCAGGGATGCTGTGCAAGGCATGAAGGAAGGTAATGAGAAGAAGTACACACCTGGGTCCCTGCCACCAGGGAGCTTCAGTGGGGAGACGGGCAAGAGGCAGAAGGAGGGGAGCCCAAGGGGGATTCAGAGAAGGGAAAGGGCATGCGGCTGGGCTGTGGGCCGGAGAGTTATCAAGAATGACAGATATGATTGGGTGAGGGGAGGGGGAGGGTAGAGGATCACCCTTAGACACCTGCCTTTCCTAAGCCTTTCTACACAACAAGAATTGGATAGTCATGCATTTCTGGTTGGTTTAATTCACTCATTTAGTTGAGTCACATTTTTGGAGCACTGACGCTAGATGGATCTCCCGTCACTGTTTAACCCACCCCTAGATCACTGTGACATGTGTGTGGCATTCAGATAGTCTCTCCCTCTCCTGTGACCATGACAGACATGGCTGACGGGACCACAGCATTCTTCCACACTGAGCATGGTGTCATCTCACAACCCTCCATACGGCAGTCATCCCTGATGGAATGGAATAGGTACTTGGCTGAAAGCCACTCCTAGATCACTGGGTATGTGCTGAGGCTGCTGTACATTTCAAAAGTTTATAATCTTCCCCACAAAATGCTGCCATGCTTCAACTCTTTCCACCTTTGTTTATGGAAGCCCATTTCTCCCCCCTTGCTTGGAATATTAGAGAGCTGTTAGGTATTAGGAAGACGAAAGGCAGGCAGACAAAAGGACAAGTCTCCACCTTTATCTACTTATGTTTGGAATGTGTTGGAAAGATTTTAAGTTTGACTTTGGATCCTGAGGTTAAATTTGATTTTTTCCTGTATTTTTGTTTTTAAAAATTCTGTATTAAGCGAATATTACTTTCGTAATAGACAAAATGCATTTTATAAAAACGCATTTTATTTTTAAAGTTTATAAAATTTATTCAGACTTTATCACTATAGACCCTTTCGTACCCTTTGAACAGTGAGCTGTGCGATGTATTACCTAATAAAAATAAAGTCAGTAAATTAAAAGCTTGTCTTTGTGTTTGCACCTGTGAATACCCTATTTTACCTGAACAAATTTCCATGTACAGAGTCTTTTGGTTTCAAAGAACATATTGCACGAAGATAATGAAGATGATGGAAAATCATCTAGCATTGGGAAGGATGTTCACTGAGGAGTGATCAAGATGTGATACTAGGGTCTTTGAGATATGCAGGATCCTTGTATGTAACTGGCATAAACGCCATTATTTGAGCTCTCTTAATCACTTCTGTGATTAAAAAAAAAACAATCCAAAACAATCCAACGGCACATTAAAAGGATCATACACCATGATCAAGTGGGGTTTATTCCAGGAATGCAAGGATACTTCAATATACGCAAGTCAATCAATGTGATACACCATATTAACAAATTGAAGGAGAAAAACCATATGATCATCTCAATAGATGCAGAGAAAGCTTTTGACAAAATCCAACACCCATTTATGATAAAAACCCTACAGAAAGTAGGCATAGAGGGAACTTACCTCAACATAATAGAGGCCAAATATGACAAACCCACAGCCAACATCGTCCTCAATGGTGAAAAACGGAAACCATTCCCACTAAGATCAGGAACAAGACAGGGTTGCCCACTCTCACCACTCTTATTCAACATAGTTTTGGAAGTTTTCACCACAGCAATCAGAGAAGAAAAGGAAATAAAAGGAATCCAAATCGGAAAAGAAGAAGTAAAGCTGTCACTGTTTGCAGATGACATGATACTATACATAGAGAATCCTAAAGATGCTACCAGAAAACTACTAGAGCTAATCAATGAATTTGGTAAAGTTGCAAGATACAAAATTAATGCACAGAAATCTCTTGCATTCCTATACACTAATGATGAAGAATCTGAAAGTGAAATTAAGAAAACACTCCCATTTACCATTGCAACAAAAAGAATAAAATATCTAGGAATAAACCTACCTAAGGATACAAAACACCTGTATGCAGAAAATTGTAAGACACTGATGAAAGAAATTAAAGATGATACAAACAGATGGAGAGATATACCATGTTCTTGGATTGGAAGAATCAACATTGTGAAAATGACTATACTATCCAAAGGAGTCTACAGATTCAATGCAATCCCTATCAAACTACCACTGGCATTTTTCACAGAACTAGAACTAAAAATTTCACAATTTGTATGGAAACACAAAAGACCCCGAATAGCCAAAGCAATCTTGAGAACGAAAAACGGAGCTGGAGGAATCAGGCTCCTGGACTTCAGACTATACTACAAAGCTACAGTAATCAAGACAGTATGGTACTGGCACAAAAACAGAAATATAGATCAATGGAACAGGACTGAAAACCCAGAGATAAACCCACGCACATATGGTCACCTTATCTTTGATAAAGGAGGCAAGAATATACAGTGGAGAAAAGACAGCCTCTTCAGTACGTGGTGCTGGGAAAACTGGACAGCTACATGTGAAAGAATGAAATTAGAACACTCCCTAACACCATACACAAAAATAAACTCAAAATGGATTAAAGACCTAAATGTAAGGCCAGACACTATCAAACTCTTAGAGGAAAACATAGGAAGAACACTCTATGACATCAATCACAGCAAGATCCTTTTTGACCCACCTCCTAGAGAAATGGAAATAAAAAGAAAAATAAACAAATGGGACCTAATGAAACGTAAAAGCTTTTGCACAGCAAAGGAAACCATAAACAAGATGAAAAGACAACCCTCAGAATGGGAGGAAATATTTGCAAATGAAGCAACTGACAAAGGATTAATCTCCGAAATATACAAGCAGCTCATGCAGCTCAATATCAAAAAAGCAAACAACCCAATCCAAAAATGGGCAGAAGACCTAAATAGACATTTCTCCAAAGAAGATATACAGATTGCCAACAAACACATGAAAGGATGCTCAACATCACTAATCATTAGAGAAATGCAAATCAAAACTACAATGAGATATATCATCTCACACTTGTCAGAATGGCCATCATCAAAAAATCTACAAACAATAAATGCTGGAGAGGGTGTGGAGAAACGGGAACCCTCTTGCACTGTTGGTGGGAATGGAAATTGATACAGCCACTACGGAGAACAGTATGGAGGTTCCTTAAAAAACTAAAAATAGAACTACCATATGACCCAGCAATCCCACTACTGGGCATATACCCTGAGAAAACCATAATTCAAAAAGAGTCATGTACCACAATGTTCATTGCAGCTCTATTTACAATAGCCAGGACATGGAAGCAACCTAAGTGTCCATCAACAGATGTATGGATAAAGAAGATGTGGCACATATATACAATGGAATATTACTCAGCCATAAAAAGAAACGAAATTGAGTTATTTGTAGTGAGGTGGATGGACCTAGAGTCTGTCATACAGAGTGAAGTAAGGCAGAAAGAGAAAAACAAATACTGTATGCTAACACATTATATATGGAATCTAAAAAACAAAAACAAAAATGGTCATGAAGAACCTAGGGGCAAGACGGGAATAAAGACACAGACCTGCTTGAGAATGGACTTGAGGATACGGGGAGAGGGAAGGGTAAGCTGGGACAAAGTGAGAGAGTGGCATGGACATATATACACTACCAAGTGTAAAACAGACAGCTAGCGGGAAGCAGCCGCATAGCACAGGGAGATCAGCTTCGTGTTTTGTGTCCACCCAGAGAGGTGGGATAGGGAAGGTGAGAGGGAGGGAGACACAAGAGGGAAGAGATATGGGTGTATATGTATATGTATAACTGATTCACTTTGTTATAAAGCAGAAACTAGCACACCATTGTAAAGCAATTATACTGCAATAAAGATGTTAAAAAGAAAACAAAAACGCTGCTAGACCTAGAATGTGTTTAATACTTGAAGCTGTAAAATCAAGATATAATAAATGATTAAAAGAGAAAAAAAAGCCAGAACAATTTAAAAAATACAGTCTTGGTAGAGGTGAATTTACTCTGCAGCAAATGAAATTTAAACTAAGGCCCTCACTTGCAAGGTGTTTTTTGTACTTTCATATCTAATTTTGTATTTGTAATTTTGTGTTCTTTTTCTTAAAGTGAGCCTTTTCTCCCCATCCCAAACTATCTGGGTCTTCAGGCCTCATAAAGCCTGGCTCTGCCCACGGATAGAGGGAAGCTCTTCTCCTCCATCTGTACAGGGTTCAAAGTCCACCAACTCCTGGATTCTCTTGGAGAGGTGCTGGGAAAAGAGTATCTGCCTTTTTCCTATTCTTTTCTTATTTCTTCCCCAGAAGCCTCATTCATTAATAAATAGAATCTACTTCTTTGGTAGTAACTAGAATTTTACTGGAGAGTGGGTCACTTCTATGGAGGGAGTCTAGCAAAGACTAGGGTCTTCCTCTGCTCTGGGCTGTAAACACGGTGGCCAGCCCTCCTGGGGTGAGGGAGGCAGCCCCAATCTTCTCAGCCTCCTTACCTGAGCCAGGTGGGCAATTGGGCTGGCCCTTTTTTGGAAGACTGCTGATTTTCCATCTAGAGGATGTTGGAACAGAGGCCTCACGACGATGGCCTCAGGCCCAAGCCGGATGCTCCCATCCAATGAGAGGGTCAGAAAGGCTTACACTGTGCTCTTTCTTAGTAACCAGTACTGTGTGTGTATGGCTGTGATCCTGGTGGGCCAGGGAGTGAGCTTGGGATCCTTAATACTCCAACATGATCATAAAACTATTTTCTCTTATCCCTTCTAAGTTATTAGAAGAAAAATAAGAATGATAGTGAGTCAATGCTTAATGTTTATCATACCTTGTCATTACCTTTTTAGATCAAACAGGACAACCCTGGGTGTGGACAGGGGCAGCACAGCTGAGATATACTAAGTAAACACCTCTGTGCGAATGCTAGCAGCTGTGCAAATAAGTGGGCACGAGGAGGAGGGCTTGACCAGACTGAGGAACCCAGGTTCACAGGAAGGAAAGAAACCAATTTAATGAAAGTGGATTGTAAAGCACACAAGCCTTAATGTGGTAAAATATTCCCAGCCCAGCAGAGTGCCATGGAGTCTGTACAGGGCAGCTCTGTCGCTGGGGTTTTCAATCTAGGCTGTCTTTACAACTGAACTCTAACTGCTCTGGGGTGGGCCTTTGTGTTATTTTTAAAGTTCCCTAGATGATTAGTCTAATGTGTGTCCAGGGGTGAGAACCACACCACACTTGAACAGTATAGTAGGTATTAACCACAAATTCCTGGTGAGGATAATATCACAGAGCTGGAAGGGGTAACTCAAGTTGGGGATCACAGTGTGATTTATGGACCATCCATCTCAGGAGTTAGATCAAGAGAGACATTATTATTCCATAGAGCAGTGGTTCTTAGACTTGAGTGAGCATCAGAGTCCCTTGGAGGCCTTGCTAACGCCTGGATTACTGGGCCCCACCCCTAGAGTTTCTGATTCATTAGGTCTGGGACCCCAAAACTGATATGCCTGACACGTTCCCAGGTGATGCTGATGAGATAGGTCTGGGGACCACACTTTGGGAACCACTGTTGTAGAAGACTCAGGTCTTGGCTCTGAGAGGCGTTGCTAGGGAAGTGGAAACCGTGTGAGTCTAGGAGGTAGAGGACCTGGATTCAGGCCCTGGCTTTGCTGTGGCTCATGCACAGGCTGTGTGGCATAGAGTGAGCCATGTGCCCTCTCTGAGCCCAGTGTTTTCGTCCATTATCTGGGGGTAAGATGAACTGCTTTGCGTATCCCCAAGGTTTGAGTGGGATAATCAGTAATAACTCTCATTGGGTATTTACCAAGTACTGAGCATTCTCCATGCATCATTTTGATTGATCTTCTCAACATTTCTATGAAGTAGGTCCTATTATTCTTATAGGCTCGGAGACTGAAGTTTAGGAGCTTCCGTACCTTGTCAAGAGCATTGTGTCAGAGGCAGTTCCGGCTGACCTCAGAGCCCAAGCTCTCAACTGCTGAGCCGTCCTTGACCCTCAGTTGGAAACCGTGTGAGCACTAAGACTTGCCAAACAGTCTCTAACTGTGGTTTTTTCTAAGTGGTGAGCAGGATTCGATGTAAGGGATACGTGGTGGGCGAATCACTCTGCAACAGTGAGCAAAGCCCAATTAATTCAAGTCTGGGCAGATCCGGAGGGGTTCCAAAAGAAAACACAACCAAACACATCAATCACTCAGTAACTCTGTTTGAGAAGGGCCACTCAGATAAGACGCAGGCATTAATTAGGAGGAAAAAGGAGCAGAACAAACGGCCGGTAGGAAGACCAGAGGCCTCTGTAACAGGCTGACTGAAGCCCAGGAAAGCTGGCAGCAGATCACAAAGGCTGGCACTGATTCATTTAGTCAAAGCAGGCATCTTGGGGAAAGGGCAGCTTTGAAGCAAGAAAAAAATGCTTACGAGAGAGACCAGGAAAAGCCATCAAGTGAGACCTGACGTGTGCAAATCAGAAATTGTCAGCTGAGGTGCTACTCAGGGGAGTTTACAGAGATCAGGAGCCTATAACCAAAGGTTCTGCACCCAAACCAGGAAGCCCCTGAGAGATGAGTGCCTTTTGGTCACTGGGAACAAGATCCCATGTTCAGGGGTCGGTGGGTGGGACAGGTGATCACTGAAGGCCATTGCGGCTGTGCGTTCCAGGGACGCTCTGGAAGCTGGATTCATGCTTCATGGGTCTACCAGATTTCTTTCCCCAGGTAAGCAGGCATTTGGGTAGGAATACAATGAATGAAAAAAATATATATAACTACCGAAAGAATTTGATAAAATTTCATGCCAAAGTTTATTAGGAAGAGAAGTTGTTACAACTTTTACACATGGGTGGGAATGTTGTGTTACAAACTACTTTATAATAAAAAGGAAATGGGATTATTGTGAGGGGTCAGATAAGGCAACGGATGTCTGAAAAGTGCTTTGAAAACTGTAATTGTTATTCATTAGAATAAAGGCATCACAAAAATTGAGATCATTTTCTGAATGAAGAGCTATGAAAAGTGACTTTACTATCTATCATATAAGAATTTTATTTGATCTGGTAAGAGAAGAAAGAATCCATATGCATTTTAGGAGTTAAGATGCTCAGCTGCTCGTAATGATGAAACGGGGCCATGTGAATGGGCATAAAAATAGAAGATGACCTTTAATGTGGACAAAGTCATGATGTGTTTAGCAGCAAATAACGCAAACAACATATGAAGTGGTTGGCTCTGACCTAATGGGTATTGTAGGGGAGCAAATCTTGCCACCCCCAAAAGTCTCTTTGGCAGGCAGATTATTTTGAGCTGAAAACAATCAAGGCCCAAAGACTCAGGAAAAAACTTTGACTTTCTCCCTAAATGCCTAAAAGAACTTAGATAGAGGACCTGTTCCCAAAATTGAGCTATCGCCAGAGATGCCTGCAAAGAATGTGGGCTAAGTGTGGTGAGGGAGACTCAGTAGAGCCTAGAGATCAGAGTCCACTCTGTGTCCCATTGTCTCTGTGGTGGCCCAGCAAACATTTATTTGCCAAACATTTGCTTTTCCATCTTCCTGTGAATTGCCTTCCTGCCCTTTGAAGTCCCAAACCACTACCCCCAACATCCTTTTTTTGTCTCTGGTTAAAGATAGTTTTTAAGGTGAGGGCTTCAGTCATTTTGGCAAGTTACTCAGTTTTCCTGGGTCTCTCCCATGTACATGTTATTAAACTTTTGTTTGATTTTTCTCCTGTTAATCTGTCTCCTGTCGATTTAATCCTCAGACCAGCCAGAAGAACCTAAAAGGGTAGGAAAATTTCTTCCGCCCTGACAGTATAAACCAGAGAAGAATTTTGGTCTCTGCAGCCTGTTTCTCACCTGTGATGTCGTTTTGGTCAAGACAGCTAACAAAGTGCTTAAAATAACTAGATCCTTAGAAATTAGGAGCCATGGCAACAATGTAGTCTATTGATTAATTTTATATGTGAGAAAACGTAAGTCCAGAGAGCTAAGTGGCTAACCCTATAATTAGAGAATGCATTGTATACAAGATGGAAAACATTAGTCTACCTTTCATGAAACGAAAGTATCTGATAAAGGCCACCTTAAAAAGTGTGGGAGATTTCTAGAACTCTTTTAGGTTGATGAGATGGAAAGTTGACCAAATGCTCCTACAAGATGCCAGATTGCATTGCTGTAAGAGATGAATCATTGAGATGGACAGATACCTCAGGACTAGTATGATTTTCCAAATAATCTTATATAAGTGATTTCTAATAAATAACACAGACAGGACTTCACATTGAAATCACAAATGAGTTTAAAACAGGCATAATGATGACAGCCCAAACATCTGTTGGTTTTGGGAGTAAGTCTCCCTGTTTCACAATTGGCATTTAATCATCAAGGGATGAGGCTTGATAGAACTTCAGAGGATTTCTAGATACACAACAGAACAACTAACTCCTCGGCCCCTGTGGCAATTAGGAGCTTACAGACATCAGTAGCTATGGTTCTCTCTCTAGTTTCATGTGTACCTATATGTACCTGGTTTGACGACACACCACAGAGAGTAGATCACAGAGGACAGAGAGCTTGGCACTCTTTGGATGTGTTATTGGTGTTGACTGCACTCTCTAACTTCCCGGTCCTGGACCCCCAAAACTTGTCTGGACCTTCCTGCACCAGCTGATTTCCCAGGCACCTGAATACCTGACCCAAGCTCTTGACCTGCTCCCTCCAGCTCACTGTAACCTCTTTGTACTCCACGCATTAGAGGTCTGATCTGTGATGCTGCTGGACTCATACCTTACCCCTGCTCCCAGCTGGACATTTTGTCTTTGTCTCTTCTGTCCGGCCCAGCCCTGCTTCAGTAATTTCCTATAATCTTTATTAACTGATCACTTTAATCTCCCATTTAAAACCTTTTCCATTTTCATGTGGAATTTCACAGAATTCTTTCTAAATGTGATTTTTAAAATCTTAAATCTTCATGAGGTCTATGTAAGAGCAGTCTGTGTCAGAAGCCAGTGTAAAAACCATTGGAATACGTAAGTACCAATTGTAAGTAAATATAAATCAGTCAATAAGCATATCATGCTCCAAAGGGCAAAGAGCTGAGGTTAGGGAGGCAGTAAAGTGGGGGAAATTGACCTCTTCTGAGCGGATGGACAGGAGTGACATGTGCACATGTGGGGCATATGTGACAAAGAATCTTCTGGTCCCTAAAGGGATGAGATATAGAAACTCCAAATGCCGAGAGAAGTGACAGGGCTGCCATAATAGGGCTTTTCTTTACTCTAGAACTAAACCAGTAACAGTAATATTCTTTTATTTAGACTTTAAAGATAAAGTGGAAGAAAGGCACCACCTGTTTTGATGCCTGGTGAAGCCACTGAAAGTTCTAGGACCGACTCCAAGAAGGTTGAAGGTGAGTTAGAAAAGTGCATTCGACTCAGATCTGACAGGCGCAAAGACTGGCTTAGGCTGTGGAAAATAGCAATGAAAGAACAGCGGTTCAGAGGCTTTATGTTCATATGTCTTTAAGTTTTACTCTAAATAAAATGCTTTATTTGTACTAGTTCAGTATGTGTCATATGCGCTCTTTTACTGAAAAGGAGCTCTAGCTGTGGGGGAGGGCAGGCTGGCATTTGGCTCAGCTAACCGTGTGGACGGGGAGTTGGGGTCTGGGGAGCCTGGCTCTGTCACTCAGGTGGCACCACCCACCCACAAGTGTCCTTAGCACTTACTTTACCAGCATCACCAGCCTAGGAAACAGTCACAACAAAGGCCACTGTACTTAAAGACGGAAAGGGACACAGATACTAGGGGATAAAAACTCGAGGAGGCAGCAAGTGTGTGCTCCTTTTATCATGATCTATTTAACACAAAAGAGTGCTTTTGGCAATATTTTCCCCCAAAATGAAAGCTTTGGATTTCAAGTGGGGTTATTTGCCTTTCATCTGTGTTTTCTCTACTGTTCTATTTTCTGATCCATTACTTTCATCTTGGAAACCTGTCATTGTGACTCTTTTATCAATGTAACTATCACTCAAAAAGCTCTTCACTCTCTAGGCCAGAATTGTTTAATATCAGGCAATTTAAATGATTTTTTTGTGTATTGACCTCATATTTGAGAGTCATGCAAGTTGTACTGCGAAATCAAATGTTCAAAGATAATGAGTACCTTTATTTGACTTTTTTTTTTTCCCCCCCCAGATGAGCACAACAGTTGAGAATCCTAAGGGATCGATGGAAAACTGGAAAAGGTGGTAAGTACCCAATGCTGGGCCCCTGAGGGAGAGGGCAGGAGAGGGGCTGGAGAGATGGGACTGAAGAAGACAGATACATGTTCAATCTCAAGGCAGAGCAGAGACCTGATGGGTTTTTCTCTTTCTTTCCTGGGGAGAGGAACGTGGCTGACTCAGGCTGGTTGCAGGGGCTCAGATGGGGTAGACGAGTTGGGACAAGAGGGCAGGTGCTATAGCTTGAAGGTGAGCAGTGGGCAGGAAGCTGGAGTCAAGCTGGCCTTTCATGTTGTGGATACACCACAGCAAGAAGTGGGTGAAGAGGACTGGGAGAGGCGACAGGGAAAGAGCAGAGCAGATTCTGAAAGCCTGATTTGATCTGGGTCATTGACTCCTACAGTGGCAAAGCATTTTGAAAAAGCATCCTTTTAAAGATTTCAATTAACCAATTTAAATATTTACGGAACTTTCCTTTGGAGTAGCTATCCAGGTTGCAGGAACCTAGAGCATAAACCTTAGTCACCCCCTGAAGGGTCTGATCTCCTAGCTTGCCTGTGAGATGACTGGTCAGAGAGAACAAGGCGTTAGAAAGGGTGTTAAAGTAATGGGACAGACCAGGAAAGGGGCATGTGCTTTACTGGGATAGCTCATGTCATCCTAACCACAGTTGATGTGGTTATATGAAGAGATCGAATCTGGCTGAGAGTCAGGACACTTGGGTTTGAATCCCGGCTCTGCCAGTTAGTAGCTGTGTGAATCTTAGTGAGTTATGTGATCTTCTAGGTTTTAGCTTCCTCATTTGATGAATGAAGATCTTAGGGTTATTGGGAAGATGAAAGAAAACGGTTCATGCCTGGAGCTTTTAGCACAGCGCCTGGCATAGTAAGTGCTCAAAACACATTAGCTGCAAGTAGCACAGTATTCAGAGAAGAGGGAGCATCAGAAGCCTCCGTGGGGGAGGTGAGGCCTGAATCAGACTTCAGCAATGGGTGAAGGCTGACAGAAGTAGGCTCAGAGGAGGAAAGTGGGGTGAGTCTTCCATTTGAAGCAAGTATGTCATGAAGGATTAATGGGAGGAGGGATGGAGAGAGGAAATAGTAAGGCAGAAAAAGGCTGGTGTTGGCTGGTTGGTTGTTTTAAACCAATCCTCAGGTAAAACAGTGTAATGAGACTGGGTGGGGCGATCTGATTGCCCCCCTGGGGAGACCAGGATGCCATTGCTGCCCCTGAGGCAAAATGGCCTCTGCTCATCCTGAGAGAAATCGTAAAGGACGCTGGGACGTGTGTGTGTGTGTGTGTGTGTGTGTGTGTGTGTGTGTATGTGTGTGTACGTGTGTAATAAAGGAGTGCGGTGTGGGTGAGGGGGTGATGCTTCTGGGCCAGTTCCTGCCATGCTTTCAGTGGGTTAGAAACTGTAATTACCAGCTTTCGTCGTTTTTCTCTCTTCTCTCTCACGTATAGAACAGACTAGCACAGGGCCTGATCGGAAATATTAAAAAAAACCCAGGAATCTCGGTGGTTGCGTGCCTTCCATCACTGCTACAGCCTCCACCCAACATCTAGCTTTGCTTATTTGGGTTGTGAGGAGGTGCTGACCCAATACACTTGGCACTTCCCTTCTCTCCTTCTCTTGGTCCCCAAGCCCCCTTCTGAGATGACCCAGGGGTGGCACCTGCTCAGGGCCCATGCGGGACCACAACCTGGGAGTCTATCCTTTGCTCTTTGTCCTCCACGGTTACAGCATCTGCAGGCAGTAGGGAGGAACCAGCTCTTTGAAGCCTTCTGACAACCAGCTGTGGGAGTGAGGGTCTGGCTTCTGTCCCTCTCCCCAAACTGTCACAGCTTTCAGTGACCCACTGAGACACACTGACATGTTTCTTAATACTTCAGAGTCCACTCACATATGTGATCACGGTTTTCTCTACGAAGGGGGCAGGACAGGTACTAGAGACCAGTGTTCAAAGGGGCTGAGCCCCTTTCCTGAGTCACAGAGCACATTGATGCTGGAATCTAGACTCAGGCCCCGCCAGCATTCTTTGCACTGAGGGAGCGGAGTAAATGACATATGATTTCCCTCCCACCTCAGTCATCCACAGAAGATGAGAACAAAGCAGTCAGACAGGGAGGCCCTTTGCCACAGTGGGTCTCATCTATCCCTGGGGGAGAAATGGTCCCTGGCTTCAACTCTCTATAACAGCCAGCTGCCCCCTGTGCTGCTCTACTGGGATCCCTGCCGGGAGGGAAGACTTGGAATCAACTTCTTGGATTCTCCTACAAAACAAGGACTTCAAAAGTAGGATGAGTCTGCAGTGTTCTGGGGGCTACTTAGCAACATAGGAATAATTCAAGAGCTATGCAAGTGCTAATGAGTATCACGAATAACTCCGCTGACCTGTCTTGGCAGGCAGGGCCCAGCAGAGGAGCAGAGGTTGGTCCTTGAAGTGGTTCCGCAGTCGTGCTCCGTCTGCTTGGGCCTGCAGAGGCCAGCGCTCAGCCAGTGGGTTCCCTTCAGACTGCCTGGGATGGGAGGATAACCTGGGAGACCTCTGAGCCAGGACTGTCCCCCTCCCACATAGAAGGGGGAAGCCAAGAGCTGCCATGCAGGTGAGAAAACCAAATAGGCAATTACCCTGCTCTACGAAGCCTTACTTCTAAGGTACTGGCTTGGGTTCAGCTGGCCCATCCCTGTTGGGCCTGGGTTCTCTCCTCTTGTGCTTAGAATTAATGTGTCTGAGTGAGAACAGAACAGGGGAGGGACATTTATTTCTCTGGTTTTGGTCTGGGGTCCACTCAGGGAAGAAATATGTGCATGTGAGTATGTATATATGAATGTGTGTGTGTGTGTGTGTGTGTGTGTGTGTGTGTGTGTGTGTGTGTGTAAATCAATGGGATGGATTATAGATAAGGCAGAAAGTGGACCAGTGGTAACAACTCTTTAAGAAGGACATGCAAAGCCTTTATGATAAACACTAAATGTGATCTTGTTTAGAGGGATGGGTTGGAGCCAGGCCTCCTCTCCTGGACTCAGATGTTTATTCATTTATTCAGTCATGTTAAATCACTCATCAGCATTTATCTAGCATCCACTATCTACCGTGGACTGTGCATAGATTGGACTAAGACTCAGCCTCTTCCTGCCTTCAAAGTGCTCACTCTGTTATTGGGAAGGTGGAAACATTGACAAGCGGGCAAAAAATATATAATAAATACAGTGCGATACATACACGAAATAGGTAAAGAGATGATAGAAGCAAAGAGGAGGATGAGCCTAACTCTGGGGGCAGAGGGATGATACTTGGCATGCAGCTTGGATGAGGTGTGGATGTCAGATGGGTAGGAGAGGGGACTAGAGTAGGCATAACACATTCTGGGACTTCCAGGAGCACGCCTAGACTGAGGGGAAAACAGTGGGAGATAGGTGTAGACGGGTGGACAGAGCAGAGCTGAAAGTTTTAAGGAGAAGTGGAATCTGGAATTTAAAGGGAATTTGAACCAGGGAGAAGAGAAGGCATCCTACGAAGGTCAATCAATGTGAGTGAAATGCAGAGGCCCAACTGAGAGTGGTGGTCTTTGCTTCACCACACAGGGAGCAGTAGGTGTTGCATGGGGATTAAGAACACAGGCTCTGCACTGAGACTGCCTGAGTTCAAATCCTGCCTCTGCCATCTGACAGCTCTGTGACCTGAGGCGAGTTACTTTGCCTCTGTAAGCTTCAGTTTCCTCATCACCCGTGATACAGCGACAGGGCTGTTGTGAAGACTGGTAGCTGAGCACTTGGTGGGATAACAAGTAGAGCCCTCTGTAAATGTTAGCTTTTATTATTGTTATTCTTCCAGTCAATCCCCAAATGCTCTTAGCGTTGCCTTTGAGGTGTTCCTTGTGTCTTGCTTTGACCTCTCTTTTGCAGCAGTGAGCACCTCATCTTCTGCACCTGAGCACTGCCCACTTCACCTCACATTTGGGTTTCTGCACATCAATGAAGCAGGCTTTGTTGGCATGCTTTCTTCCCCTGCAAACCAGCCTGTGCACCAGCCTCAAAAAGAACCCCCTTCAGTGTTATGTTGCAGCCACTTCTTTGTTCAAGAGCCTTGACGCTCCTTATTTCAGAGAAGCAACAATCTGGTCCATTGTCCTTTTACAGATGAGAAAACCAAGGCCAAAGAGGATAAATGAGTTGGCCTCTCTCCAAGCCATTTGGCACTCAGTCTTCCTACTCTTGCTTCTGCTGCCTTCCCTCTAACAGGTGGTCCTGTTTTTCCTAAGCCCCTAGTCTGGTGCCCTATTATTTCTCAGAGCTTCTCCAAACCCTCCCTGGGAGACCCAAAAGCAGGGTAGAAGATGGAACTGCATGAGCCATCCTGTCAGTCACTTTGGGTTTGTGCTCCAGCCCTGCTCCTTACTAGCTGAGTGACCTTAAGTAAGGTAACGTCCTGAGCCTGCCTCAGGACGAGAGAGATGTTGTAAGAGCTCCCTGCAGGGCGCGAGTGAGGATGATAGATGGGATTATAACCTAAGTGAAGGGCTTGGTAGCGTGTCTGGCACAGAGCAGGGGCTCTGGGATGTTGAAGCCCCTTCTCTCTGGTCAGGTAGGTCACCCTGGCCCTAAGAGCCCACCATGACTGCACATGCTGCCTCCCACGTGACCCTTCCTTCCCTTTCCATTTTACACCCCAGTGTCCCTGGTAGCTCACCAAACGCTTCCCTGTGAGCTGTCCTCTACTTTCTGCATTCCCCAAAGCCCCTACCTCACTGTTTCACATTCAGAGTTAGAACTCCAGGGAGAGGCCAAGACCTTGTTTCAGCACTACGTTTTCAATATATCCTTAGAAACAGAAGGCAGGCTGTTCGTGGGCCAGGGCCCTGGGAGCTGAGCGGTTTCAGATATTTTACAGTTGGTTCTAACGAGCATTAGAGTGCTCATTAGGAGTTGGAAAGACTTCCCGAGCAGACCCCAAGGGTCCGTGCTCAGATACCCAATGGTGGTCTTGGAAACAGAGAGGCAAGACCTATGCAGCCTTGCAGGGGAGCCCTCAGGATGAACCCCTTCTTAGGAAAAAGGGAGAGGCCAGTTCTTGTCAGGTGTGAGCTAGCTGCACCCACGCCTGACTGTTGTTCTGATCTTAGAGGAGCCTGGGGGTCCCACCTGGGGCTGCCCAGGGCCTTCGTGGCAAGGAGGAAGCATGCTGTTTGCACAGGGCCTGCGAGGCCTGATGATAACTCTGTCGCTCCCCAGCAGGTAAATGGAGCCGGAATCCGGTCCAGTTCAGGCATCCTTGGGAAGGGGGGTGGGTTATCCAGTTCTTTCCTGTGGCGTCTGCAGATACAGCCGGAACTTGGTGAGCATAACCCAGGCTGGTTTTCTACTTCAGAATGGACCAAGCCCAATTTGGGGGAATGTTTATTTGCTTTCTCATAAATATAAAAATCTACTTATCTGACTAGAGGGGATACAAAACACCTGTTTGCTGGTGGACTCTCATCTTGTTTATTTTTTCCATTTTTAGAAGTGGGTGGGACTTCTTGCAGAAACTGCTTATTTCCTGAAAACCTGGACCAAGCCTGGGACTTGTTATGTCTCTTTAGCTTTTATTTGGTTTATGTATGTATGTATTTATTGTTAAATCTCAAAAAGAGGCCCCCAAAGGGGAAAAAACATGAAGCCACATCTCTAAAAGCTTTGAGAAGATGGCTTCACTCAAACTTAGCAAAGGACTAAAATACAACCTCAGCAGCAAATATTTGCCCACTCAATGGGCATTATCCAAAGCAGGGTCTCTAGGAAGACACTTTCTGTGTCACTTCCTGCTCACTAGGAAAGGTCAAAAGTTGGCCACTAGATTTTGACAAGACTTGCCAGTAATCTTCTTATGCTAAGAGAGGCCTGCCCCATCTCACGTCCACTAGGCCATTAGCTTTCAGTGACTGAAAGCTATTTTTGTGGCAGCAAAACTAGAAGATACATATCTCACCTAAAAAGTATGAAGCAAGCCCCTCACCCCTCCTTCCTAGAACGTTTTGCATCCATAGCCAAAGGGAGATTTATAGCCTTCTCAAAATTCTATGAGCTATTACCTTTTCCACTTAAATATTCATTACAAAGGTAATAAAGCCATGGACGTAAGGGCCTGAACGGTGTTACTGATGGCAGGCTTTGGGGCTGAGCTAATGCACAACTTAACCCATCTCCTAAAGACCAGGGAGATGGCTGACATGGGGCCCTTTTCAGAAGGTGCCGTAACCTCCTTTGTCCTCATTCTATTGGGACAATGGAGTCAAAGACAAGGGACAGGATGCTCCTGGGACACAGACGGATGGTCCTCTGTGTGTAATCCCTGGGATATAAGGCTGACTCAGATTCTACTGGGAAGAGCTTGGAAACAGGGAATTCTTTGGTTTCTGAGCTTTTCTCAAGGGGAAATGAACCAAGAGCGTTTTTGGGCTCTGGTGGAAAGCTGGTCTAAAAGCTGAAAGCATCCAAGGCAGAGAATTCAGACAAGGTGGGAAAACCTCAAATGAGACTTATTCTTTGGAAGACGTCATCCTAGATGTTATGACTTGGAGGAAAGAGCCAGGGATGAGGACGATCTCTCTGCTATATGATAACAGTATATACACTAATTAGTGTATACACTAATACAAAGCACAATCCCAGTAGTTCTTGTTTGCCTTCATCAGCCTGGGTTATGCTTTAACTGTCCAAGGTGGAGGACATGGTGGGAGCCTCGGCTGTTGGTCTAAACATAGCATATGCCCACCTTGCCCAGGGAAGTCCATTTCCAAATTTCAAAGACCAGTTTGTGAGCTTCACATTTAGTTAGTTCTTCCTGGTGATCCCATTTAAAATTTTATTCTTCTTTTAAGAGGTATGGCACGAGATATACAGGTACAAGTTTTTCTCTAGAATTTTCCCTATCTCTGTAGTAGTAAAAATCCGAAATAGGTGTTTATTTATTTTTTTCAAAAGCTCTCCAGTTACTGGGGATAGCAAGGACTTTTGCCATTTAATTTTTGTTATTATCTAGCTCATGAAAATGTATTTCTTAATCCTCCAGCTACAGATGCTCCTGATCAGGAAAAGCACAAGCTTATGTGCTCCCTGTGCTCCAGTAGTATGTTATTTAAGACTAACAACATGGCATGTACACAGAGACATGTGTAGAAAATACCCAAAGAGCCAGCATCAGTGGAAGGATGAAGACACAGGCTTTGGTCCAGGAGGCAGAGGAAAAAGGAATTGTGTGAGTCACTGAGGCTGCTAGGTATTTAGGTGGGCATCCAGGGTTGTCACCCATGTGCTCCTGCAGTCCTCCCAGGAAAGCGGGATCACCCCCTAGGCTCCATTATACCCCTCCTTAGCACCTCCCTCCAGGGGCCTCAGGGCTGCATCAGGCCAGATGTGCCCTTCTCCCTTGCTATGGCTTCAGATTTATCTCAGTGCTCTAGGGCTGCCTGCTTTTTGACCTTCATACCCAGAAAAATTTATTTTTTCCATGATTATCAAAGTAATACAAACCACTTCGGAATGGTAGGAAGGGACAGAAAAGTGTTAGGAAGCATGAAAACAAAATCAGCTATAATCCTGTCACCCAGAGCTATTTGCATTTAAGTGCATTTTCTTCTAATGTATATATATATTTTTAACACAAGTGCACAGATTTTGTAACCTGCTTTTTTCCTGTTCAACCTCAGAGCATATTTCCATGTCATTAGATATATCTGGGCCCACTTCATCTCCCACTGCTTCCCAGAGCTGACCCTCTTCTCTTGGTTGTTCTGACCAAGTCAGGGATTCCAACCTCCACTCTTTCACCCTTGCTATTCACCTGCCTGAAGTGCAGCCACCCTCCATTCATTTTTAGTCCTATGGTTCTTTAGGGTGCTATGACCTCCATGAAGCCTTCCAGGACACCTTGGGCCCTCCTGATTGTCCCTCTGTCCCTGACACCCCTCCCCTTCCCTGGGCTCTGGACTGTGCCTCTGGTCCTTAACATGTGCTACTCTGGACAGTTAGGTCTCTCTTTATGTAAATGCTCCTCAGGCAGTAGTGTGATGGGAAATATTTAACTACTGGCTCCCTGGAAAAAAATGTATGCATATATATACATACGTAATTTATTATATATTTTATTGACATCAAGGATACATATTACACAATTTAAAAATAATATAGTATAAAACATCCAATGCTCTTTATTGTAAACTCCATATAGCCAATTGATTCTTACAGAACTTTCTTGTTGATTTTTGCCGAAATTTTGTATCACTAGCCAACCCACGGTTGCAAATGATGAACAGGGATTATTCTGTTAGCAGTGTTAGTTGATATTTTCACTTACATGGAGTAAGACAAAACTGAAACAATGAAGACCTGTTTCAGAACTTAAGTCATTCAACAATGACATAAGCTACTTCTTTGCTGTATCAGATAATTGTTTTAGAATCCTGGAAGAACATTTCCTCAATTTTTTGTGCTATTTACAATTGGAACAACTACAGACACAGTACACTTTTAAGTTTAATCTACGTAGTTAACATTTTCTCCATGCTTTTCTTAAGTCTAGACCAGGGGCCTGCAATTTATGGCCTGTCAAATCTGGCCCACCGCCTTTTTTAGTAAATAAAGTTTTACTGGAACACAGCCATGTTCATTTGTTTATTGTCTGTAGCTGTGTTTGAGCTTCAATAGCAGAATAGTGTAGTTGCAACAGAGACTGTATGACCTACAAAGGGGTAAATATTTACTACCTTGCCCTTACAGAAAAGGTTTGTTGACATTTGCTCTACATCGTCAGCAAAACAACAAATCAAATCATAATTGTATTCATCTGTATTTTAATATATTTATGTAAAATACATTTGTAGCATTTGCCAATTTTCGTGTGTAAATCAGTCATCACGGCTACTATTTAGCCACCAGTCTGATGTTACTAATGGGGAGTTGAGAAGAGATGCCCTTTAGCACAGCATTATGTAGTATTTACATCATAAATGTCAATAACCTTAACAATAGAGATAATACTGAAATGTAGGAAAATAATTAGGAACAGAGGAGTTTGAGTATTTACTACAGTTGTTCTTTTTTAAAAATTTATTTTATTAATTTTTACCGTACAGCAAAGTGATTCAGTACTACTGCTGTTCTTAACATTATTTAATTGTAAGTTTTATGATTTAATTTTAAAATAATCACTGTGCTTAACAATCAGCTCACAAAATTCTTGAAAATTTAATTGGCTCTATCGAGAACAAGGGCTTTGATCTTTGGTGAGAAATATGATCTCAGCCCATCTGGATGGCTCCTCACTGAACCCCAGCCCTGGGGGAAGTTCTACCCAGGACGAGGGCATGCGAGGGTCTCATGTTCATTATAAATCTTTACTTAAACCTGAATGAAAGAAGCCTCTTGTGTGTGTAGCAGGGGCTCCAACCCCATCTGTTGATTAGAAAATTGCCATGCACTCTGGCTGTTGCAGGGAGTTTAACCATGAACTTCTACCCACCATGTGCAGAAATGAGTCATTCTGGACAGGGCCATCCAGAAGGACAGATGGTGCCCTGACCCTGTATGACCTGGGCTGGGTATTCTATGAGGCCAGAGCATGGGGTCTTGGCCGGCCAGTCAGTCCTGACAGCTCATGCCTAGCTTTTTGCTTTGGAAATACCAACTTATATCCCCCTCCCTGCCCACTCCCTAACCCCAGAAAAGCAGGAGGGGCTGGCTGACTAAAGCCAGCTCGAGGTTCTTTGGGGTCATGTGGCCTTGGCCTGGGAAGACAATGGTTAGGACCCATGATGTGCACCAGTTGGTGTTTTCTCTTAGAAAATCCCATGCCCTAAATCCTCCACCGTCAGCTGCTCAGTGGCTTTGGAAACAAGCATTTTTCGGGTTAGTTGTTTTGAGTTTGTTTAGAGCTGCAAAACTAGTGTGGCTGAGGCATCTGCACGAAATAGGAGGGAAAGGACAGGTGCCCAGGAGCTCCAGGGCTGGGTTCCTCTCTTCCACCATTACCACCAGGCATGTGATGTTGGCTTGTGACTTAACCCCTCTGAGCCTGTTTGTTTTAGGTTAAATGCCTCACAGGATCACTGTGAGATCAACTGAGATAATATATGTGAAAACATGTAGCAAATAGCAAGTGTTAGAGGACAGTGAACAGGACTGGCACCAGAACCGCTGCTAGAAACACCAGGTGCTAAGTAACCCATATTCTCTAAAGAGAGCTGTCAGCAATTGAGGCCAGATTTTCCCTAACTCCAGGGTTCCTAAGAAGTGGCCCAACTACCATTACTGCCCTCTCCCAGCCTCAGGTAGGGAGACAAGTGGGACAAGGGAGGTAGGAGTTTGTAGGAGAATAATTTATTTCTGCCCCTCCCATTGTGACTCTCATCTTGAGATGAAGTTGGGGACATCTATCAGAATCACGTATGGAGGTGGCAGGGTGAGGGGTCTCCATGAAGCAGCAACTGTCATACTGCTCCAGGCTAGATGCCTGCTGACCTAGTGAGACCCTTGGCCCCATCTGGTGGGGATACAGTGATGGAGTTTTGGAGAGAGTTTGACCTGTGTCCATAGGAGTTTTGGGGGCTCTTTGTGAACAGGGAGGCCGCGCCTGCTTCAGCTGTCTGAAAACAGGCTGGTCAGCCAAGGAGGGGAGCTATGTCTGAGGAGGTGGGATCCTCATCTCAGTTCCCTTCAGCCCTCAGAGGGTGGGGAAGAAGACACCAGCAGTTTCTGAGCCTCTGTATAGGAGGACAGAGTGGGAGGGGCATGGAACACCGGAGAAGCCAAAGGGGGCCACAGTTGTCCTTCTCAGTGACAGATGAGCTGGGGTCACACTGACAGAGCCCTCAGAGCCACACACACGTCCTCACAGGACCATCCCGCAGCCAAGGCCACCAGCAGCAGATGGGCCCAGAGTGAAACGAGAGAGCCAATGAGCAGTTAGGATCCCTGTGTCCCCCACCTGTACCCCACTAAGCTTCCCCAGAGAGGACAGGCCCTGCAAAGGGAGGGGGAGCAATTCCAACACCAGGCCTGCTCTCCCACCCCACCCCATGGTGCCCCAGTGAGAAGAGGAGTGAAAGAATAGAACTATCCCCTCCCCACTTCAAATCTTAATTCCTCCCTGAATCTAGCTCATGAAGAAGAGGAAGAATGTCAAATCAGATGTGAGACTGAGGCTTTAGAATAAAATAAGTTGAAAAAAAGACTTAATAATAGAACTGACCAAATGTTAATAAATCTACTCAAGATGCTAGTAAGGGATGAAAAGTATGACTTGACAGTACATGGTGGAAGGAAGGGATGGGAGAAATATAAAACCGTTTCACATTTATATTCCTCTAAATTCAGACTGAACAATAAAACTGTAACATAAGTCTTAGTTTTTATAGTAGGTGGTCCCTTTGAACTTGGTGAATTGAATCAAATACATATATAGAGCATTGGTTCTAAAACTTCAACACACATCAGAATCAACAAAGGGCTCGTTAAAACAGACAGTTGGCTCCACACTCAGTTTCTGATTCAGTAGGTCTGGGATGGGATTGAGAATTTGCATTTCTAGCAAGGTCCCAGGTAATATCAGTGGTGCTAGTCTGGGGACTACAATTTGAGAATCACTGTGGTATGGATTAGAGCACCACGAAAGTGTGTACTTATTTATTTATTTATTTATTTTTAACATCTTCATTGGAGTATAATTGCTTAACAATGGTGTGTTAGTTTCTGCTTTATAAAAAAGTGAATCAGCTATACATATACACATATCCCCATATATCCTCCCTCTTGCATCTCCCTCCCATCCTCCCTATCCCACCCCTCTAAGTGGTCACAAACCACTGAGCTAATCTCCCGGTGCTATGCAGCTGCTTCTCACTAGCTATCTATTTTACATTTGGTAGTGTATATATGTCCATACCACTATCTCACTTCGTCCCAGCTTACCCTTCCCCCTCCCTGTGTCCTCAAGTCCATTCTCTACATCTGCATCTTTATTCCTGTCCTGCCCCTAGGTTTATCAGAACCAATTTTTTTTTTTTTAGATTCCATATATATGTGTTAGCATACAGTATTTGTTTTTCTCTTTCTGACTTACTTCACTCTGTATGACAGACTCTAGGTCCTTCCACCTCACTACAAATAACTCAATTTCATTTCTTTTTTATGGCTGAGTAATATTCCATTGTATATATATGCCACATCTCCTTTACCCATTCATCTGTCAATGGACACTTAGGTTGCTTCCATGTCCTGGCTATTGTAATGACCTGATGCAATGACCATTGTGGTACATGACTCTTTTTGAATTATGGTTTTCTGAGGGTATATGCCCAGTAGTAGGATTGCTGGGTCGTATGATAGCTCTATTTTTAGTTTTCTGAGGAACCTCCATACTCTTCTCCACAGTGGCTGTATCAATTTACATTCCCACCAACAGTGCAAGAGGGTTGCCTTTTCTCCACACCCTCTCCAGCATTTATTGTTTGTAGATTTTTTGATGATGGCCATTCTGACTGGTGTGAGGTGATACCTCATTGTAGTTTTGATTTGCATTTCTCTAATGATTAGTGATGTTGAGCATCCTTTCATGTGTTTGTTGGCAATCTGTATATCTTCTTTGGAGAAATGTCTGTATAGGTCTTCTGCCCATTTTTTGGATTGGGTTGTTTGTTTTTTTGATATTGAGCTGCATGAGCTGCTTGTATATTTTGGAGATGAATCCTTTGTCAGTTGCTTCGTCTGCAAATATTTTCTCTCATTCTGAGGGTTGTCTTTCATCTTGTTTATGGTTTCCTTTGCTGTGCAAAAGCTTTTACGTTTCATTAGGTCCCATTTGTTTGTTTTTGTTTTATTTCCATTTCTTTAGGTGGTGGGTAAAAAATGATCTTGCTGTAATTTATATCAGAGTGTTCTACCTATGTTTTCCTGTAAGAGTTTTATAGTGTCTGGCCTTACATTTAGGTCTGTTTTTGTGTATGGTGTTACACAAAACACCATTTTTGTGTTTTGTGTATGGTGTTTTGTGTATGGTGTTAAGGAGTGTTCTAATTTCATTCTTTTACCTGTAGCTGTCCAGTTTTCCCAGCACCACTTATTGAAGAGGCTGTCTTTTCTCCATTGTATATTCTTGCCTCATTTATCAAAAAAAAAAGGTAACCATATGTGCGTGGGTTTATCTCTGGGCTTTCTATCCTGTTCCATTGATCTATATGTCTGTTTTTGTGCCAGTACCATATTGTCTTGATTACTGTAGTTTTGTAGTATAGTCTGAAGTCAGGGAGTCTGATTCCTCTAGCTCTGTTTTCCTTTCTGAAGATTGCTTTGGCTATTCAGGGTCTTTTGTGTTTCCATACAAATTGTGAAATTTTTAGTTCTAGTTCTGTGAAAAATGCCATTGGTAATTTGATAGCGATTGCATTGAATCTGTAGATTGCTTTGGGTAGTAGAGTCATTTTCACAATGTTGATTCTTCCAATCCAAGAACATGGTATATCTCTCCATCTGTTTGTATCATCTTTAATTTCTTTCATCAGTGTCTTATAGTTTTCTGAATACAGGTCTTTTGTCTCCTTAGGTAGGTTTATTCCTAGGTATTTTATTCTTTATGTTGCAATGGTAAATGGGAGTGTTTTCTTAATTTCTCTTTCAGATTTTTCGTCGTTAGTGTATAGGAATACAGGAGATTTCTGTGCATTGATTTTGCATCCTGCTACTTTACCAAATTTATTGATTAGCTCTAGTAGTTTTCTGGTAGCATCTTTAGGGTTCTCTATGTATAGTATCATATCATCTGCTAACAGTGACAGCTTTACTTCCTTTTTCCGATTTGGATTCCTTTTATTTCTTTTTCTTCTCTGATTGCTGTGGCTAAAACTTCCAAAATTATGTTGAATAATAGTGGTGAGAGTGGACAACCTTGTCTTGTTCCTGATCTTAGAGGAAATGGTTTCAGTTTTTCACCATTGAGAATGATGTTGGCTGTGGGTTTGTGTTCCTCCCAAGGCTATATTTTGCAAGAGTTTCAAAAGGATAGGTGTTAGCTCTTCTCTAAATGTTTGATAGATTTCTCCTGTGAAGCCATCTGGTCCTGGGCTTTTGTTTGTTGCACGATTTTTAATCACAGTCTCAATTTCAGTGCTTGTGATTTGTTTACATTTTCTATTTCTTCTGGTTCAGTCTTGGAAAGTTGTGCTTTTCTAAGAATTTGTCCATTTCTTCCAGGTTGTCCATTATATTGGCATAGAGTTGCTTGCAGTAATCTCTCGTGATCCTTTGTATTTCTTTTTCCTTTCCAATTCTATTCATCTGAGTCTTCTCCCTTTTTTTCTTGATGAGTCTGGCTAATGGTTTATCAATTTTGTTCATCTTGTGAAAGAACCAGCTTTTAGTTTTATTGATTTTTCCTATTGTTTTCTTCATTTCTTTTTCATTTATTTCTGATCTGATCTTTATGATTTCTTTCCTTCTGCTAACTTTGGGGTTTTTTTTGTTCTTCTTTCTCCAGTTGCTTTCGATGTAAGGTTAGGTTGTTTATTTGAGATGTTTCTTGTTTCTTGAGGTAGGATTGTTTTGCTATAAACTTCCCTCTAAGAACTGCTTTTGCTGCATCCCATAAGTTTTGGGTTGTCATGTTTTCATTGTTTTGTTTTAGGTATTTTTGATTTCTTCAGTGATCTCTTGGTTATTTAGCAGTGTATTGTTTAGCCTCCATGTATTTGTATTCTTTACAGATTTTTTCCTGTAACTGATATCTAGTCTCATAGAATTGTGGTCAGAAAATATAATTGATACGATTTCAATTTTCTTAAATTTACCAAGGCTTGATTTGTGACTCAGGATATGATCTATCCTGGAGAATGTTCCATAAGCACTTGAGAAGAAAGTGTATTCTGTTGTTTATGGATGGAATGTCCTATAAATATCAATTAAGTCCATCTTGTTTAATGTATCATTTAAAGCTTGTGTTTCTGTATTTATTTTCGTTTTGGATGATCTGTCCATTGGTGAAAGTGCGGTGTTAAAGTCCCCTACTGTGATTGTGTTATTGTTGATTTCCCCTTTTATGGCTGTTAGCATTTGCCTTATGTATTGGGGTGATCCTAAGTTGGGTGCATAAATATTTTTTCCTTGGATTTTTAGAATTTTATTTATTTTTTTATACAGCAGGTTCTTATTAGTTATCCATTTTATACATATTAGTTTATATATGTCAATCCCAATCTCCCAGTTCATCACACAACACCACCCCGCGTCACTCTCCCGCCTTGGTGTCCATACGTTTGTTCTCTATATCTCTGTCTCTATTTCTGCCCTGCAAAGCGGTTCATCTGTACCATTTTTCTGGGTTCCACATATATGCATTAATATACGATATTTGTTTTTCTCTTTCTGAGTTACTTCACTCTGTATGACAGTCTCTAGAACCATCCACATCTCTACAAATGACCCAGTTTCGTTCCTTTTTATGACTGAATAATATTCCATTGTATATAGGTACCACATCTTCTTTATCCATTCGTCTGTCAGTGGGCATTTAGGTTGCTTCCATGACCTGGCTACTGTAAATAGCGCTGCAATGAACGTTGGGGTGCATCTGTCTTTTTGAATTATGGTTTTCTCTGGGTATATGCCCAGTAGTGGGATTGCTGGGTCATATAGTAATTCTGTTTTTAGTTTTTTAAGGAACCTCCGTACAGTTCTCCATAACGGCTGTATCAATTTACATTCCCACCAACAGTGTAAGAGGGTTCCCTTTTCTCTACACCCTCTCCATCGTTTGTTGTTTGTAGATTTTCTGAGGATGCCCATTCTCAGTGGTGTGAGGTGATACCTCATTGTAGTTTTCATTTGCGTTTCTCTAATAATTAGTGATGTTGAGCAGCTTTTCATGTGCTTCTTGGCCATCTGTATGTCTTCTTTGGAAAAATGTCTATTTAGGTCTTCTGCCCATTTTTTGGATTGGGTTCTTTGTTTTTATAATATTGAGCTGCATGAGCTGTTTATATATTTTGGAGATTAATCCTCTGTCCATCGATTAGTTTGCAAATATTTTCTCCTATTCTGAGGTTTGTCTTTTCATCTTGTTTGTAGTTTCCTTTCCTTTGCAAAAGCTTTTAAGTTTCATTAGGTCCCATTTGTTTATTTTTGTTTTTATTTCCATTTCTCTAGGAGGTGTATCAAAAAGATCTTGCTGTGATTTATGTGAGAGTGTTCTGCCTATGTTTTCCTCTAAGAGTTTTATAGTGTCCAGTCTTTCCTTTAGGTCTCTAATCCATTTTGAGTTTATTTTTATGTATGGTGTTAGGGAGTGTTCTAATTTCATTCTTTTACCTGTAGCTGTCCAGTTTTTACAGCACCACTTATTGAAGAGGCTGTCTTTTCTCTGTTGTATATCCTTGCCTCCTGTGTCATCCATAGGTGCATGGGTTTATCTCTGGGCTTTCTATCCTGTTCCATTGATCTATATTTCTGTTTTTGTGCCAGTACCATATTGTCTTGATTATTGTAGCTTTGCAGTATAGTCTGAAGTCAGGGAGCCTGATTCCTCCAACTCCATTTTTTCCCCTCAAAACTGCTTTGGCTATTCGGGGTCCTTTGTGTCTCCATACTAATTTTAAGGTTTTTTTTTTCTAATTCTGTAAAAAAAAATGCCATTGGTAACTTGATGGGGATTGCATTGAATCTGTAGATTGCTTTGGGTGGTATAGTCATTTTTACAATATTGATTCTTCCAATCCAAGAACATGGTATATGTCTCCATCTGTTTGTATCATCTTTAATTTCTTTCATTGGTGTCTTATAGTTGTCTTTAATTTCTTTCATTGGTGTCTTATAGTTTGTCTCCTTAGGTAGGTTTATTCCTAGGTGTTTTATTCTTTTTGTTGCAATGGTAAATGGGAGTGTTTCCTTAATTTCTCCTTCAAAATTTTCATCATTAGTGTATAGGAATGTAAGAGATTTCTGTGTATTAATTTTGTATCCTGCAAGTTTACCAAATTCATTGATTAGCTCTAGTAGTTTTCTGGTGGCATCTTTAGGATTCTCTATGTATAGTATCATGTCATCTGCAAACAGTGACAGTTTTACTTCTTCTTTTCCAATTTGTATTACTTTTATTTCTTTTTCTTCTCTGATTGCTGTGGCTAGGACTTCCAAAACTATGTTGAATAATAGTGGCGAGAGTGGACATCCTTGTCTTGTTCCTGATCTTAGAGGAAATGCTTTCAGTTTTTCACCATTGAGAATGATGTTTGCTGTGGGTCTGTCACATATGGCCTTTATTTTGTTGTGGTAGGTTCCTTCTATGTCCACTTTCTGGAGAGTTTTTATCATAATTTGGTGTTGAATTCTGTGGAAAACTTTTTCTGTATCTATCGAGATGATCATATGGTTTTTATTCTTCACTTTGTTAATATGGTGTATCTCATTGATTGATTTGTGTATATTGAAGTATCCTTGCATCCCTGGGATAAATCCCACTTGATCATGGTGTATGATCCTTTTAATGTGCTGTTCGATTCTCTACTAATATTTTCTTGAGGATTTTTGCATCTACATTCATCAGTGATATTGATCTGTAATTTTCTTTTTTTTCTAGTATCTTCGTCTGGTTTTTGTATCAGGATGATGGTGGCCTCATAGAATGAGTTTGGGAGTGTTCCTTCCTCTGCAATTTTTTGGAAGAGTTTGAGAAGGATCAGTGTTAGCTCTTCTCTAAATGTTTGATAGAATTTGCCTGTGAAGCCATCTGGTCCTGGACTTTTGTTTGAAAATTTTTAATCACAGTTTCAGTTTCATTATTTGTTATTGGTTTGTTCATATTTTCTATTTCTTCCTGGTTCAGTCTTGGAAGGTTATACCTTTCTAAGAATTTGTCCATTTCTTCCAGGTTGTCCATTTTATTGGCATAAAGTTGCTTGTGGTAGTCTTTTAGGATGCTTTGTATTTCTGTGGTGTCTGTTGTAACTTCTGCTTTTTCATTTCTAATTTTATTGATTTGAGTCCTCTCCCTCTTTTTCTTGATGAGTCTGACTAATGGTTTATCAATTTTGTTTATCTTCTCAGAGTATCAGCTTTTAGTTTTATTGATCTTGGTTTCTTTGTTTCTATTTCATTTATTTCTGCCCTGATCTTTATGATGTCTTTCCTTCTAGTAACTTTGGGTTTTGTTTGTTCTTCTTTCTCTAGTTCCTTTAGATGTAAGTTTATATTGTTTGAGATTTTTCTTGTTTCTTGAGGTAGGCCTATAGTGCTCTAAACTTTCCTTTTAGCACTGCTTTTGCTGCATCCATAGGTTTTGGATCATCATGTTTTCGTTGTAATTTGTCTTTAGGTATTTTTTAATTTCCTCTTTGATTTCTTCAGTGATCTCTTGGTTATTTAGTAACGTATTGTTTAACCTCCATGTGTTTGTGTTTTTTACTTTTTTTCCCTTGTAATTGATTTCTAATCTCATAGCGTCACAGTCAGAAAGGATGCTTGATATGATTTCAATTTTCTTAAATTTACTGAGGTTTCATTTGTGACCCAAGATGTGATCTATTTTGGAGAATGTTCCATGTGCACTTGAGAAGAAAGTGTAATATGCTGTTTTTGAATGGAATGCCCTATAAATATCATTTAAATCTCTCTGGTCTGTTGTGTCATTTAAATCTTGTGTTTCCTATTAATTTTCTGTTTGGATGATCTGTCCATTGATGTAGGTGAGGTGTTAACGTATCCCACTATTATTGTTACTGTGTTACTTTCGATTTCCTCTTTTATAGCTGTTAGCAGTTGCCTTATGTACTGAGGTGCTCCTATGTTGGGTACATATATATTTAAAATTGTTATATCTTCTTGGATTGATCCCTTGATCATTATGTAGTGCCCTTCCTTGTCTCTTGTAACATTGTTTAATTTAAAGTCTATTTTATCTGATATGAGTATTGCTACTCTAGCTTTCTTTTGATTTCCATTTGCATGGAATATCTTTTTCCATCTCCTCACTTTCAGTCGTATGTGTCCCTCGGTTTGAAGTGGGTCTCTTGTAGACAGCATATATATGGGTCTTGTTTTTGTATCCATTCAGCGAGCCTGTGTCTTTTGGTTGGAGCATTTAATCCATTCACGTTTAAGGTAATTATTGATACGTATGTTCCTATTCCCATTTTCTTAATTGTTTTGGGTTCGTCATTGTAAGTCTTTTCCTTCTCTTGTGTTTCTTGCCTAGAGAAGTTCCTTTAGCATTTGTTGTAGAGCTGGTTTGGTGGTGCTGAACTCTCTTAGCTTTTGCTTGTCTGTAAAGGTTTTGATTTTTCCGTCAATACTGAATGAGATCCTTGCCAGGTAGAGTAATCTTGGTTATAGGCTCTGCCCTTTCAGCACTTTAAATATATCATGCCACTGTCTTCTGACTTGTAGAGTTTCTGCTGAGAAATTAGCTGTTAACCTTATGGGATATCCCTTGTATGTTATTTGTCCTTTTTCCCTTGTTGCTTTCAATAATTTTTCTTTGTCTTTAATTTTTGACAGTTTGATTACTATGTGTCTCGGCGTGTGTCTCCTTGACTTTATCCTGCCTGGGACTCTCTGCGCTTCCTGGATTTGGGTGGCTATTTCCTTTCCTATGTTAGGGAAGTTTTTGACTACAATTTCCTCAAATATTTTCTTGGGTCCTTTCTCTCTCTCTTCGCCTTCTGAGACCCCTATAATGTGAAGGTTGTTACGTTTAATGTTGTCCCAGAGGTCTCTTAGGCTGTCTTCATTTCTTTTCATTCTTTTTCTTTATTCTGTTCTGTGGTAGTGAATTCCACCATTCTGTCTTCCAGGTCACTTATCTGTTCTTCTGCCTCAGTTATTCTGCTATTGATTCCTTCTAGGCTACTTTTCATTTCAGTTATTGTATTGTTCATCTCTGTTTGTTTGTTCTTTAATTCTTCTAGGTCTTTGTTAAACATTTCTTGCATCTTCTCGATCTTTGCCTCCATTCTTTTTCTGAGGTCCTGGATCACCTTCACTAATATTATTCTGAATTCTTTTTCTGGAAGGTTGCCTATCTCCACTTCATTTAGTTGTTTTTCTGGGGTTTTATCTTTTTCCTTCATCTGGTACATAGCCCTCTGTCTTTTCATCTTGTCTATCTTTCTGTGAATGTGGTGTTTGTTCCATAGGCTGTAGAATTGTAGTTCTTCTTGCTTCTGCTGTCTGTCCTCTGGTGGATGAGGCTATCTAAGAGGCTTGTGCAACTTTCCTGATGGGAGTGACTGGGTCCATAAATATTTACAATTGTTCTATCTTCTTCTTGGATTGATCCGTTGATCATTATGTAGTGTTCTTCTTTGTCTCTGGTAATAGTCTTTATTTTAAAGTCTATTTTATCTGATATGAGAATTGCTACTCAGGTTTTCTTTTGATTTCCATTTGCATGGAATATCTTTTTCCATCCCCGCATTTTCAGTCTGTATATGTCCCTAGGTCTGTAGTGGGTCTCTTATAGACCGCCTATATATGGGTCTTGTTTTTGTATCTATTCAGCCAGTCTATGTCTTTTGGTTGGAGCATTT
The DNA here is from genome assembly GCF_949774975.1 of Lagenorhynchus albirostris. Classification (NCBI taxonomy): domain Eukaryota; kingdom Metazoa; phylum Chordata; class Mammalia; order Artiodactyla; family Delphinidae; genus Lagenorhynchus; species Lagenorhynchus albirostris. The sequence goes on along the minus strand of NC_083095.1, from coordinate 117,124,126 downwards.
AATCCATTTACATTTAAGGTATTTATCGATATGTATGCTCCTTTTACCAATTTCTTAATTGTTTTGGGTTTGTTATTGCAGGTCTTTTCCTTCTCTGTGTTTCCTGCCTATAGAAGTTCCTTTAGCATTTGTTGTAGAGCTGGTTTGGTGATGCTTAATTCTCTTAACTTTTGCTTGTCTGTAAAGGGTTTAACTTCTCCGTTGAATCTGAATCAGATCCTTGCTGGGTAGAGTAATCTTGCTTGTAGGTTTTTGCCTTTCATCAGTTTAAATATGTCCTGCCACTCCCTTCTGGCTTGCAGAGTTTCTGCTGAAAGATCACCTGTTAAACTTATGGGGATTCCATTCTATGTTATTTGTTTTTTTTCCCTTGCTGCTTTTAATATTTTTTCTTTGTATTTAATTTTTTATAGTTTGATTAATATGTGTCTTGACGTTTTTCTCCTTGGATTTATCCTGTATAGGACTCTGCACTTCCTGAACTTGATTGACTATTTCCTTTCCCATATTAGGGAATTTTTCAACTGTAATCTCTTCAAATATTTTCTCAGTCCCTTTCTTTTTCTCTTCTTCTTTTGGGACCCCTATAATTCGAATGTTGATGTGTTTAATGTTGTCCCAGGTCTCTGAGACTGTCCTCTATTCTTTGCATTCTTTTTTCTTTATTCTGCTCTGCGGTAGTTATTTCCACTATTTTATCTTCCAGGTCACTGATCCGTTCTTCTGTCTCAGTTATTCTGCTATTGATTCCTTCTAGAGAATTTTTAATTTCATTTATTGTGTTGTTCATCACTGTTTGTTTGCTCTTTAGTTCTTCTAGGTCCTTGCTAAACGTTTCTTATATTTTCTCCATTCTACTTCCAAGATCTTGGATCATCTTACTATCATTACTCTGAATTCTTTTTCAGGTAGACTGCCTATATCCTCTTCATTTGTTTGGTCTGGTGCATTTTTACTATGCTCCTTCACCTGCTGTGTGTTTCTCTGTCTTCTCGTTTTGCTTAACTTACTGTGTTTGGGGTCTCCTTTTCGCAGGTTGCAGGTTCGTAGTTCCCGTTGTTTTTGGTGTCTGCCCCCAGTGGCTAAGGTTGGTTTAGCGGGTTGTGTAGGCTTCCTGGTGGAGGGGGCTGGTGCTTGTGTTCTGGTGGATAAGCCTGGATCTTGTCTTTCTGGTGGGCAGGACCACGTCCGGTGGTGTGTTTTGAGGTGTCTGTAAACTTATTATGATCTTAGGCAGCCTCTTTGCTAATGGGTGGGGTTGTGTTCCTGTCTTGCTAGTTGTTTGGCATAGGGTGTCCAGTACTGTGTAGCTTGCTGGTCATTGAGTAGACCTGGGTCTTGGCATTGAAATGGAGATCTCTGGTAGAGCTTTTGCCGATTGATATTACATGGGGCCAGGAGGTCTCTGGTGGTCTAGTGTCCTGAACTCAGTCTCCCATTTCAGAGGCGCAGGCCTGACACTTGGCTGGAGCACCAAGACCCTGTCAGCCACACAGTCAGGTATGTGGGGAGTTTCTTGCCTTTTGGAAAGTCTGAGGTCTTCTGCCAACGTTCAGTAGGTGTTCTGCAGGAGTTGTTCCACATGTAGATGTATTTCTGATGTATTTGTGGGGAGGGAGGTGATCTCCATGTGTTACTCCTCTGCCATCTTGAAGGTCTCTGGAAGTGTGTATTTAACACAGCCTTGAAAATAGGCTCCTGAGCTTCCTAAGAAGCCAACAAAAATGCTGATTTTATTTATTTCACCCATGTAGTTTCCTTGGGGAGGAAGAAAGGCTTGAAAGTGGCATTGGTGCTCCTATGTGTTAAAGAACTAATTGCAAATCCATTGCTCTACAAACAGCTGAGTCTGTAAGGTCATCCAGGATTTTCCCCATGCTCCTGAGGCCAGGTCTGCCCAGGTAGACTAGCTGCTACAGCAGGCCGTTGAGCAGGGTCCCAGTGTGCATGGTCAAGTGTGTGTAAGAGGAACAGAGAAATCATTCTGATTGCCCCTGAGGAAGCAGGAGTCATCCTTGCATCCCCCGCCATCCTCAGGCTGCACAGCCAGTCCTCTGTGGTCAGGCTGACATCTCCCGCTCAGAGGAAGCACCTCTCCTATGTGGATCTTGATGAGTTGGGTTTGGGTAGAGCTGATCCTACCCAAGGGGTGGGCATGCTTCCCAAACCAGGCCAGTTGGAGAGCCCATCCTCCTGGCCATAGTTGTCTACTTAGAGATGAGCCCCCAGCCAAGCAGAGTCCTTTCTGGAATGTTTGTCAGAGGTATGTGATAAAATATTATAATCTCTCTGGAATTTTAAGCTCTAAGGAGTGATGGAACTCTCAAGTGCCATCAAGGAGTGGGGGAAAGCGAGAGAAAGGGAGAAAGCGAGAGAATTGACAGACATTGTGTCTTTGTTATAGGCATAGATTCAACTGTACCTGTAGCCTGTACTTTGGACATCCCTGTTATGTGAGTAAATAAATTCCCCTTTTTGCTTAAGTTAATTTGAATTGGATTTCTGTACTTATGACCAGAAGTCCAAACTAATACAATCAGTCATTGGGTATTCTTATATACCTTTTTTACATCTCCAAATATATTGACTTTCCTTCATCCCCACTGTAATACCTGTCTTAGTAACAGCCTCCCAACCCTGTAAGAATCAGGCCTTTTGACTGCTCTGGGGATATCCTCCTGCAAGTAATGAATCCCAAGTGATGACTTGCCCAGTCCAATGGATTTTGATGGGGAAGGCTTGGGGCAGCCTGACTTCAGTACACAATGGCTCTTTCTAGCACATTTCCTGGGGCATTTGGAGTGTTGTGACTTACAAAGTAAGGTCTGATGCAAAAAAAAAAAAAAAAAAAAGCTATTATCTGTCTCCAATGACCCTCTGGTATTCAACATGGAGCTCCTGGAGTCTTTAGACTGTGTCCCTTTATTGCCCTGGGTCCAGTTTCACCTGCAAATCCTGACTATTGCAGGGAAAAATCTCTTAGGGACCAATTGTGTGTGAACCAGCACCACAGGTTCTGTTATCAACACAAGGAATCTCCTTACAGTTGTCACCCAGTAAAGTTGTCAAAACATGCCAGCAGCCAGACCATGACCTCCTAGTAACCTAGCTATAGCACACCACTGATGGGTGGCCTGGGTGGTCCCAGACCCATCAGCACTTCAATGCATTACCAAAATAGATCCAGCTTTACAGCTTATTAATGGAAATTGATCTTCAACTGAAGATTTCATAGAAAGGGATTTAAATTATACATTGTCCAGCAAAACTTAATAAAAATTCCTCTCTAGATGTTGTTATTCTTTTCCTAGAATGACAAACATTGCCAGCATCCTCATCTCCCCCACTCATGGCCTGTAATACTTCTAAAGTGGTTCCTCAAGTGGGACCCAGGACGAACATCAGTATTAGCATCACCTGGCATCTTGTTACAAATGCTAAGTCCTGGGCTCTACCCTAGGCCTACTGAACCAGGAAGTCTAGAGTGGGGCCCAGCAATCCATGTTTTAACAAATCTTCCTGGCAATTCTGATGCTGGCTCAAGTTTGAGAACCAATGTCAAAACCACTGACCTAAGTGATTCAGCTACTGTATCAGTTTCCACACCCTGCCCAGCCACACAAAAGGCCAGAAGTGTTCATGAGGGGACCACCTATTGCTCCTCAAGCAAGCTCCTTGGTGGTCTCAACTCTGGCCTCAGATCATGTTTAGTGGCTTCAGTCCATGAAATAGGGGTAATTTTGCTACTAAGGTGCTCCTTCCCTATTATGACACTAGCATCTGGACTGAGGATGCACTGGTTGTTCCAGTGCCTCAAATACATCAGAGTATTCAAGGGTTGGGGGCAGGGTGGGGCTTACACCACCAGGCAAAACAGCATGAAATGGAATAAAAAAGTCTCCAAGGGAAGAAACACATGCAGCAACCCGAGTGGATTATAAAGCCACATTCATCTTTCAAAGTAAATAGCAATCAGTCCTGAGGAGCTAGGAGGCTTTCAAATAATGGCCAACATGTGTTGATATTGACAGTGACCCATAAATCTCAATTTCTCTGTGAGAACCTGTTAGGCAGCATTTTAATTCCAAGCCATCGAATGAAAAGGAGAAAGATTTCCCTCTGCCGTGGATATGAGTGGAGCATCCTTGGAAATACAGCCCAACAGACATGGAGTTAAGCACTAATTGATGGCCTCCAATATGCTTCATAACACTCCATTACCCAGATGGGGAGCGTGACAGCTGAAACACGGAATAGCTGAGCCTGGGGTGAGCAGCCATCTAGGAAGGACAAAGGGCGCTGGGCTATCCGAACCTCCCCCAGCATGACTAATCGCTGTCACCACCATCAGAGCTCACACTGCCCTCACGTGTGCACTGGGGTGCTTTGGACCCTGTCAAGCTCTTTTTTGATGGTTATTTTGCTTCTTTCCTCAGCAGTTTTCTCATCATGCGTGGTCCGTCCCAAGCCTGGTCTTCGTCCTCCAGGGGAGACAACAGGCCTTTCTCCAACTCTCCAGTTTGTTGTCTCTGAGAGTGAGGCTAACTGGCTCTTACTCCCTGTTCTGCCATTTAAAGAAGGCATTTTAGTTACCATTTATTTCCTACTTGTTGGACACTCTGCTAAGTTTTTTGCATACATTATTTCATTTGATCCTTAATTATTTGGGACAGTAACTTGATCTCCGTAAGCCTCAGTTTCTTCATCTTTAAAATGGGGACGATAAGAGCATTCACCTCAAAGATTGCTGGGGGATGAAGCCCTGTCATGTGGGGAATCTGCCTACTCAGCCCTGCTTGCCCCTGCCTGTGCTGGGTTAGGTGCCCTGGGGCCACTCTGCTGAGAGATGGAATGCATCTCATTGCCTTTGCATCTCCAGCCCTCAGCACAGCATCTGGGGCAGAGCTGTGCTCAATAAACATGTGTGAAGTTAGGAGGGAAAGTAGGAATACTGGCCTTCGCTGGTGGTCCAGTAGTTACTAATCCACCTTCCAATGCAGGGGACGCAGGTTCGAACCCTGGTTGGGGAACTAAGATCCCACATGCATCAGGGCAACTAAGCCCGCACGCTCTAGAGTCCATGTGCCACAACTAGAGAGCCCACGTGCCGCAACTACTGAGCCTGTGTGCCGCAACTAGAGAGAAGCCTGCATGCTGCAACAAAGAGCCCACGTGCTGCAACTAAGATGTGACACAGCCATAAATAAGTAATAAATATTAAAAAAAGATAAAAAAGAAAGTAGGAAGACTGCAGAGTGATCCACAGAAACTCCCAGTCCTGAGCTAAGAAGTTGGGGCTGGGGGAACCCCAAGTGGGGACGTAACAAAGAGGCGTTCACCTGACTTGACGGGAAGAAGGGAAGAGAGCTCAGAAACATTTTGTCAGAGAGAAAAGGAATTAAAGAGCTCCCAATTCTGAATCCAGGTGAGGGCAATGATTTATCCAAAGTCACACAGCCATTTGGTGACAAAGTTCAGGCCATAATTTGTCGTTGAAATTTACTACTGTAGGCTGCATTTGATCCGCCACATTAGGAAATATATTACCTGTAACAGCCAGAGACCCAAGGAAGGCAGCCTTGAGGCACCTGCTAGGTCCTAATTCCCCTCTCTGGTGGTTACTTAGTGCCTTCTGCCGGCTGCCACCCCACGTCCTTCCCCTCGGGCTACTGAGGTCTGTTTTAAGGGCTCTCCTTGCCCTTCCATCTGGGCGCTTGGTGAAAAGTGCATCAAGGCCAGGTGTGAGAGAGGTGCATGGGGAAAACACAGGCCTCAGAGTCAGGGAGCCCTCAGCTCAAATCTCACAGCATCCTTTCACTGGTTTGGATAAGACAGTTAAGCTGAATGAGCTCCAGTTTCTCAACAAGTAAAAGGAGAACAACAGTATACACTGTAGAGATTATAAATTGTAAGAATTAAGGCAATTTAAGCCAAGTGCCTAGACATAGTAATGAGGCATATCCAGCTGGATTTGAGGCAAGGAACTGCGTCTTCCTCTTTACATTTCTTCCCGTCTCCTGGTACCTCCAGTGCTAGTACGCTGCCTTATGTCTAGTAGTAGGTGCCCAATTACTAGTTCACCAAGTAAATGAGGAGCTATTTTGTGTTCTTCAGAACTTTGCTTCTCAAAGTGTGTTTTGGTGACCAGCCGCAATGGCACGACCCGAACACTTGTTAGAAACAAGATCTTGGAGCCCATCCCAGATGTACTGAAACATAACATTCACTTTATCAAGCTTCTCAGGCGATTCATATGCACATTAAAGTTTGAGAAACTCTGCTTTAACAAGCATCATCTGAACGTGGGGGAAGTTTAAAACTCCTATGAAAGTCATGAGCTTTGTAGGGAATTTATAGGCAAGACAACAACACAAACATGATATACATCCCCTTTTCCCACTCTCGCTGGTCTGGAAGTGGGTTCCTGGTTCCATGGAAACCTAAAGGACTCAGAATCACTTCTGTAAGATCCATAATAGGGACAGAGCCAGCTTTTCTGTGCATGTGTGTTTTCCAGAGTAGACTGTGGTCTGGAGAGCACTTCCCCCTTGCAAATGGATAGCTGTATCACAGCCATAGAGTGCAGCCTCTTACCAAGAGCCCCAAGTGGCTTCAGAGTCCCCATGCTTTTAGAGGGGGAAGGAAGTAGAGCAAGACCTAAACATCCTGCACTTCTGGGATGTTTCTTCCATTATCTCCAGCAGGGATCTGGGATTTGCCAGATGAAGTGATTTAAAACTCATTTACTTTAAAAAAGTGTATGTTGCTTAGTCCTTTGTTGAAGAGGTGTATAATCAATGGTCACTTGCCACGTGCCTGCTCCGTGCCAGGCCCTGCAGGTCCTGGGGATACAATGGTGACTACTTTGTCCCTGCTCTTGAGGTGTTCCTAGTCCAGTGGGGAGAGAGATGTGCGGCAGGTAACTAGAGAGCAAAGAGAGGTCCGCAGGAGGCCTGGGAGCGTGGGCTCATATATATATGAGAGAAAGAAAGAGAAGCGAGAGATACATATATTTGTTATTCATATATACACATATATATGGAGAGACAGAGAGAGAAATCAAACGGTTCTGCAACACACACACACATAAATATGCATAGAAAGAGAGAGATAAAGTAAATATGCTAAAATGTTAATAGTTATTGAATCTATCTGGAGGGAATATGGTAATCCTTTTTTCAAAAAACATATTTATTGGAGTATAATCGCTTTACAATGGTGTGTTAGTTTCTGCTGTATAACAAAGTGAATCAGCTATGTGTATACATATATCCCCATATCTCCTCCCTCTTGCATCTGCCTCCCACCCTCTCTATCCCACCCCTCTAGGTGGTCACAAAGCAGTGAGCTGATCTCCCTGTGCTATGTGGCTGCTTCTCACTGTTATTCTTTGTGCTATCCTTTCAACCTTTTCTATACTGGGACATTTTGGTAATAAAAAGTGGGGGAAACAATGGGAGTATTCAGTGACTCAGGTGAGTATTATAATGGAGGATGACTTAGTAAATAGTAGGTTCTTACAAAGATTATTTTATGGCCAGCAATGCATAGCTGCATTGCATAATTCCACATACATATATGATCCCATTTCATCCTCAGAACAACCCTGTGGGGTCTCTAATAATAACCCCATTCACTACTGAAAAGCAGAGGCCTAGAGATCACAGTGATTTGCTCAAGGCTACCTGTGGGTAAGTGACATAGCTAGGACTGAGACCAGGTTTTCAGACTCCAAATCCAGTTCTCTTTCACCCAGTCTCCCTCACGAGTCTATGGTTTATTTTCCCAAAGAGGAGCCCTGCTGTTTATCTTCCCAGCCCCTCGCTGTCCTCGGGCTGGCGATCATCCTCTCCTTCTGGGTCTGCAGGGGGTCGAGGGAGGGTGGGTGGCAGGCACCCAGGAGAGGATGGCAGCCGACCTTGGCTAAGACCAGGGTGAGTCTAGGCAATGGCCTGGCTGGGGACAGCTTGCCTGTGTGGGACAGTCATATCCCCAAGCCAGAGAGAGCACGGTGTGGGCTCACAGTGAGCATCTCCCTTGAGCATGATCCTGCCGCAGGCGCTGTACCAGAGGGTGAGTTTTATCACTTACCCTCACCAGGAGCCAAATAAACGGCTCTCTTGGCCTCCTGCCAGTTATTGCTCCTGCTGCCAGAAAGTCTTCATCATGCTGTTCAGAGGGCCAAGCCCCTCCCCCACTAGCTGCCAGCTGGCTCCTGTGCACCTCAGTGGGCCAGAGCTTCCTGCACCCACACAGCTAAAGCCCCCTGTTTAGGCCTGGTTCGGGGGGTGCAGATTTATACTCACTTTCCCATCTCAGGTATACGTATAAGCCTCTTTCTTCTAACTCTGAAGCACCACCACCCCAGGGAGTTGTTGAAGCTCAGACAGAGCCATGATATACCTGTGGGGTCCCCAGTGCCTGGCCCAGGACCCAGGTCTGAGCAGGATCTTCAGAGGTTTGCTGGATGTCATGGGCTGAATTGTATTCCCTGCCCCCACCCCCAGATTCATATGTGAGGTCCTAACACTCAGTATCTCAGAATGTGACTGTCTTTAGAGATCGGGTCTTCAAAGAGGTAATTAAGTTAAAATGAGGTCCGTAGAGTGGGCCCTACTCCAATGTGACTGGTGTCCTTATAAGAAGATGAGGACAAAGACATGTGCAGAGGGAAGATCATGTGAAGATAAGGAAAGATAGCCATGTGCAAGCCAAGCAGAGAAGGCTCAGAAGAAACCAGCCCTGCCTTGATCAGACACCTTGATCTTTGACTTCTAACCTCCAGAATTGCAAGAAAATTCATCTCTTTTGTTTGAGCCACCAGTCTGTGGTCTTGTGTTATGGCAGCCCCAGCAAATGAATATACTGATGAAAGTTGGATGTGGTAGAGTCCTAACACAAGACCTGCACAGAGCTGGCGTGTGGCTAGATCTGTGAGTGGTCCCAGGCCCTGGCACCATCCTCCAAGTGTGGACTCCCCTGCATGAATTGGTCATCTGGATGTCTTTTGTTGTGAGTCGACGGTGGAGCCCCACCCTCCCTCCTGAGTCTCCTCTCCAGCTCTTCCTGCTTTGACATCACTCATCCTGATCACAAATCTCAGGGACGGGAGTCTCTCTGTGTGGCGTGAAGGTGGTGGCCAGGGCATGACAGTAACACACCAAGAGGACCTAGTCATGAAACAGTGGCAAGACCTCATGAGAGGAGATTTCTCAGGTGCTGTTTTGCTGATGTCATCAAGCCCCCTGTGGAGGGTCCAGCTCAGCTTGTGAAAACAGCCCTGTTCCTACAGGATTCTTGGATGAAGAAAAATGCTCTAATCTTTTCAAAGCATCTTTGGTTGCCTTACATTGGCCCAGAATTTTCAGGCTTGATATCATGAGGCCTCTCCTTTTTTCGGTCTGCCTGGATTTGTGCTTGCATCTTGTTTCTGAGGGGCAGTGATGGAGGCTGAGACACAAGGGAACCAGGACTTTGTCCAGGGATGGGTTTTCTCCTGGGCCATTGAGAGGTAGACATCACTCACAGTGGGTAAGGTGAGTGCCAACTTCTAGTTAGAAGTGGCCAGGCCCAGAGGGGCTCAGAGTACGTCCTAGGATCCCCTGGCACTGAATAATATCCGAGGTGGGAAACCTCTGAAAGCCAGTGTACCCATGGCTCTGAAGGGGCACCAGCATCACCAGAAATAAGCACCAGTGAGAAACCCTGGGAGCCTTCCCTGCCACTTCCCTTCTCTGAGCCACAATTTTCCCTGTAAAGTGGTGGTAATGATGCTTATCACACAGGAGGGTCGCATGGATTAAGTGAAATAAATAGGCAAAGCATTTGGCACATCTGAAAGTTCTTAAAAATAATAGTTACTATTATTTCATATTTCTTGGTTCTACTCAAAGCAACGTAAGCATCAAATGTATATTTTTTATTGTTAGTACTGTATCCAAAAATGGATGTGTGTCTGGCCCACTATAAAACAGCCTTGGGACCAAAGGTCTAATGGTCATTTACTGCTTGGCTTGCTCGTACAGAATCGTGCCTTTGTCCTGCTGTTGTTTGGGAATCTTTGAGTGGCTCAAGGCAACTGAGTTGCACTAGGCTTGAGGCAGGGGGCAATGTTTCGTGTTTAAAGTGGATAGAACTTTGCGTTCATATTTCTCTCTACCATTAACTAACGGTTAAATAGCTGACACCAGATGAGGTAGCTGTGGAAGGTCTCAGGGTACCACGATGCCTCTCAATGAGCTCTCTTGACACTCAGGATATCAGTGCTGGAAGGGATACTACTGGTGGGAAATCGGAGGCGCAGGAGGTAAAGGCAGCCACCTAAGGCTGTTCGGCTAGGGTGGAGGTATTGAGAGATGTCAAAGACATTACCCAGGTTTCTTGGTATGTGAGAAAATGAAAACAAACACAACAGCAACAAAAAGGAGCCTCGCTGGCAGCCAGACCACGATGTTCCCAACTGAACACAGACAACGCCCACAAAACAGAAACAATGTGCTACAAGGACCCTTTGCAGATACATTTGCAACAGGACAGAAAGGAGGCCACTCTGAATCCATAAAATGTGACTAAACATTCCCTGCTTCCAACTAACAAGGAGAGACTATTGCTCCTGTACCAATGCCAGCTCTAGTTCTGCCTGCTGGAACGTTATTGATTAAATTAAGCAATAATGAGTTCACAATAATTAATTATTAAATTATTTAGATACTAGATCACTGAATGGCCCCCTTCCCCTTTGACAGAATCCCATCCAGGTTTGCCCCTGCTTCCCCAACCCTTCCTTAGTTTCATCTGTCACAAGCCCAAATTTTCTAAGAAGCCCCTCTCAACTCCTCGTGCAGGGATGCCCCTGGGTTTCTCTGGAGTGCGTCCTCCCTTGCTGCAGTAAGCCAAATAATCCTAACTTTCATTTGACTCCAAGTGTGTTCCTAGTGGCCTTTGGCTGGTGAACCTTTACATCTGTAAAATGGGCATAATGATACCTGCCCAGCATTCTTTACAGGGATATTATGAGAATCAAGTGATATCATGTAGGTAGGAATAAGTTTTTAAAGTTGAAATTGCTATAGGTTTATAAACTAGTGTGACGTGGAATTTGCAAATGGTTCTCTTTTCAGACTTAGAAGAAGGTACTTTTTAAATGGAAGGTTCCTATTCAAGCTTCTAGTATGTGTTCCTGCCTCAGTTTCATTGGTGTAAATCCCTCCTACCATTTAGTGTTAGGAATAGCAGTTAACAAGTAAATTTCAAATAGAGTTGCCCATGGGCTGCAGCCCTCCTGGGAGGAAGATCTGAGTGTTTGTGGGCACCAGCCAGGTGCAGTTGCAGAGCCTGTAACTTCCGAGTGCCAGCCCTGCCTTTTCCTGCTGATAGCATTGCTTTCTATCAGGGAGTGGCTGGGGTTTCAGCCAGGCTGTGAGGGGAAGCCATCCACCAAGCAGGAAAGGCAGCCAAGAGCCAAGTCCCTCCCTTTTTCAAACACCAACTTCAGTGGTGGCCCCACTGCCTCCAGGGTGAGGGCCAAACACATTAGCATGGCCTTTGATGCCCTTACCTCTGGCCACTTCTTTTTTTGTGCCCTCCTCTGAGCTACAGCAAACGTCTCAGGGATTCCCAGTTTCATTTTCTGTTTTCAAGCCTCCAAGACTGGCTCATGCTTTTCCTTCTGCTTGCTACGTCCTCCCACTTCTCCTTCAAGGCTCAACTCAAATATCACTTCCTCTATAAAGCCTTCTCTGCTAACCTCTCCCTGCCTCAGGGCCTTGAGATGTTTTGTACCCAATTGTGCACTTATCATACTGTGTTGAAATTATGCCTCTTCCAATCTCTAATCTACACACACACACACACACACACACACACACACACACACAGGGCTGTAGGGGGCCCCAGACTTGGTCAATTGGGAAGCTCCTTGATGAATGGTAGTGTGCTTTTTCATTTTTGTGTCCTTAGGAACATGTTTTCGTACAAACCATGGAGCCTGGTACACAGTAGGTGGTTAATAAATGCTATAATTTGCTGGTGTTGATCTTGTTATATTTCAGTATAAAGAATTATGTTGTTTTCACTATTTTGGTTTGTCTTGGGATAAGGAAGCTGGAACATTTGTCACTGGAAAGTTTTTCTCAGTCACAGAAAGGCCAGTCCTAGTCAACTGAGAATCACAGGCTCTGCCCAGGTCTTGGTAATGCCCAGCTCTTGGTAATGCCCAGCTCATACGAAAAGAATTTGCTGGATCCTATTTTCAGGCCTGCCAAGGCATGCTTTACTGTGTGTGGTTAATTCATTATTGCAACTAGTATTTTCTACCAATTACAAGTAAATCTCAGCTTGGGAATTTTTTTTTTTTTCCCAATTCAAGAACCACTTTCTTTTCAGCATGACCATGTTTTATTTTGGAGGAATAAATTGTCACAAATATCTAGGGGTTTTATATTATTTGGGAGATGGCTACCCCTGAGGGAGGTCAATAGTCAGGATCAATAGACATTGATATCTCTCCCCTTCCCCCCTCCAGGAGACTGAGAAATGAACGCCAGGTTTGCCCTGGAAGCTTGTATTGTTTCTGAGGGAAGAGCCTTAAACCTGAAAATCAGGAGACCTGGGTTCAAGTCAGGTTAATGTTTTGCCATTAACTGTTTATTTTTGTTTTTCTAGTGGTTCTCAAGGTGTACTCCCCGCACTTGAAGCAGCCCTTGGGAACTCTAGAAATGCAAATTCCTGGATCCACCCCAGGCCCACTGAGTTAGAAACTTGCAGATGGGACCCAGAAATCTGATTTTAATAAGATTTATTTACTTAACAAATTTAATAGAATTTATTTATTTTATAAATAAATGAGATTTAATAAAATCTTATTTTAATAAGTTTCTCATACACACTAAAGTTCGAGAACCTGACTAGTCAAATCCCTTTGTTTTATCATTTTGATGTGAATTTTTAAATTATTCAAATCATAAAGCAAAACACTATATACATAGTACAACATTACATAAAAGTTGGAAGAGACAAAAATTTAGATATAAACTCAACTGAAGTCTGAACATGTTTGTACATTTTCTTCTAGTAGTTTTTTTTCTTAAATATACGTTTTCATGGAGTTGTAATCACAAGACACACACAGTTAGGTATACTACTTTTGTCCCACTTAGCCTTCCAACTAACAAGGAGAGACTATTGCTCCTGTACCAATGCCAGCTCTAGTTCTGCCTGCTGGAACGTTATTGATTAAATTAAGCAATAATGAGTTCACAATAATTAATTATTAAATTATTTAGATACTAGATCACGAAATACTATTCAGTGTTGCCACCTTTATATCGTCATAAGAACTATTTTAATGCCACAACATGCCATCTAAAAGCTGCTAAAATCTACTTTACCAGGCCCCTGAAGGTGAACCTGTATATATGGAGGAGAAAATGCTGTGGACAGACAAAGAGGCCTCCCCTTCAATACACTTGATCTTCTCTTTACTTCTTCCTACCCCTCCCCTCAAATCCCATGGTGGAAATATCGAAACTATGAGTGTTTCTGGAAATAGAGTCATAAGCAGAGAGGAGAGTGACGTTAACCAATAGTCATGAGTTTTCCAGAGTCATCCAGAAACTTGGTTTTTCCATACCTGAATCCTCTCCTGAAACCCTGGAAGCAGCTAAGGCGTCACTGCGCTGCCTTGTGGCAATGCCTACGAATTACACCTTCTCTTGAGAAGCACAGCTGCACCCTGAATCTTCCAGTGTGGGAATGACTCGAGTTTGTCTCCTTGCCCTAAGCTAGGTGCCTGATTGTCAGCAGCTGGGTGCACCTGCTGTCTACCTTAACATAGCAACCCCACTCCCTGCAGGACTGGCTGGGCTCTGACCCATTTTTCTAGTTTTCACCTTGGGGCTGAAGTCTGGCCATGATCCTCAGCTTGTTTGGCAGGGGTCCAGATGTTTTGCCTGCTCCTGGCCAGCCCCCTTCCCTAGTGGGCTGGACTCTGATCCCTGGCTGACAGGGCCCCACTCTAAAATGAACACTCTCCTGGGAACCAGTGTACGGCCACCCTTCTGGCCATGAGAATTGCTGGGCCCCATGGATATCAGGCGTACACCCCAGGCTGAGGTCAAGGTGGTCACAGCCCCTTGGAGAATGTAACTGGGACTGCTCAGCTGTGTCTTGTGGACCATACCTAAAATCGGGCAAGGCTCTGGCCCAGCCCTGCCTCTCCTTCCCTTCTCCCTGCTGACTCGCCTGCAAGGACGCCGCATGCCTTGTAGCATTGTGGCAGCTGGTGTGGAAAACAGGGCGGCGAGAATGTGGTGGTGGGGATCTTGCTCACCTGGCCCACAATTAAATATGGGTTCAGGTCCTGGGTTCCTTGTGAAAGGCAAGCAGGGTGGGAGATAGGCTGCTGTCCTCTCACCTCAGGCTTGTCCTCTCTGGGTACGATGCCCTCAGGAGGACTCCAGAATGGCTCAGCCATAGGGCCAGGAAGTATGGCAGTGGGTGGGAGGGTCTCTAGCAGAGAGCATGTAGAATTTCACGAGAATTCTGGGGCTGGCTTTCTGCCGATTCTGCTTTCATGTACTCGCCCGGGTAAATGAGTTCCATCTCTGGATACTACCTCAAGTAGTACTCATGAACCACCTTCCCTACAGTTGTGGAGGCCTGTTAGGAATTTTCAGGTCCTGCTGGGGCTGTAATTCTGGGCTTGGCTAAGCCCATGAGGATGGTGGGAGGTGGCCCCTCTAGGGACAACAAATCGAGGACCAATCTAACTGCAGCTTACCAGGTTTTTAAAAAAAACTTTTTTTTTCTTTCACATTTAAACACTTAAAACACATACACACACATTCTCTCAGAGTCTCAGTCTCTCTCTCTCTCTCTCTCTCTCTCTCTCCCCCTCTCCATGGCCTTAATACTCTTTATAGATCTTTACATATATTTCAAATCCCTAGCAATATACATGAATGTAGTTTTATCATAGTTGTGATTCAATATGTAGGTTATTTAGTCCTCTTTTTCTCCCCCACTTTATTGCCTTTAAAATTTCCTCATACTTATTTTTTAAAAGCTACAAGGCCAGTTGTTATGTAACCTTTTGGAGGTCACAGGTCCCTTTGATAATTTGCCAGAAGTTATGACTTCTCTCCTACCCTCAAATGCACATTCATACAGCCTTGGGTACCATCCTAAGAGGCATCCAGCCTCTCTGAAGCCCATCCCTGGGCTAGGCTAAGAACACTTGTATTGCACTATGAGTGCCTAAGGGTCAGCATTAAGCCTTTTATTTCTGAATCTCATCATCATTGTTCCCAAAAGTTCCTAGAACTTCTAGTAGTAGGTATTCAAAACAATGCTTGTTTAAAGGAGGAATTAGTAATACCTGGACCCTCCATCCTTGATGGTTTATTGTTGGGCATTCACATTGTTTTCAGTTTATTGCAGTTGTGATGTAGTATTGCTATCAACTCCTTCCTATTTTTTTTTTTTTTCTTTTTCTTCTTCTCCTTCCTGGAAGGCCTGTTTTTGGAAGGTGTTTGGACTTGGAAAACATGTGTACTTTATTGGCTCTGTGCCTTTTCTTATGCACAAGGAAAGCCTCCTTCACTTTTGTCCAGATTCCATCCTGCAAGACTCGGCTCAAATGCTGCTTCCTCCCAGAAGCCTTTCCTCTACGTACTTGGAAGTAAACTCTTCTCATCTCTACCTGCACCTTGTCTTAGTCAACTCAGGCTGTTGTAACAAATTACAATAGACTGGGTGGCTTGTAACCAACAGAAATTTTTCTCACAGTTCTGGAGGCTGGAAGTCTGAGATCAGGGTGCCAGCATGTTGGGGTTCTGGTGAAAACCCTCTTCCAGGTTTCCTCACATGGTGAACAGAGAGTGAGTGAGCTCTTTGGGGTCCCTTTTATAAAGACATTAATCCCATTCATGAGGGCTCCACCCTCATGACTGAATCACCACCCAAAGTCCCCACCTCCTAAGATGCCATGCTATTGAGGGTTAGGATTTCAACATATGAATTTTGGGGGGACAGAAACACTCACTCCATGCACTCCTCTCCAGTGGTACTTGGCATATTTTATGGTTTAGTTGAAAAAATTTTATATATCCATCTTATCTCCTTTATTAGACTCAGTGGTATACCTTATATATTTGAAACCCAGAATGGATCATTTTAATACCACTTTGCTCTATAAGACAAAGCTATTTTCAGTTATATACATGCAAAAATCAGCAATAATCACTATTTTCTTGATTTGTTATTTAGTTTTAAAGCAATGAACAATTTAAAAAAGAAGAATACATTTCCACTTTAAAGATACGCAAGTGCATTAAAGATATTTCCTGGAAGAAACAAAATTTTTACTTACCAAACAAAATATTATACTTCACAGTTCACTGTAAAATCTGTTTTACTGTTTTACATTTTAAACACAAAACTCTAAGTGGTCACACGGGATAGGAGAATTGAAGTTCTCGGGTTCTGTATCTTTGTCTTTATAATCACTACGCTATCATTTTAAATTTCAAATCTGCTGTTTAAATGCAAGAACAGGCAATAAGTACCACGGGATTTGGAGACATGAGATGACCAAAGTGAGCTGGGAGGATTCTGAACCATTAGACACTTGCAATGAGCACATGTCACAGTCCACGAGCATCAGGGGCCAACTGCAAAACTGGGAGGTCTCTAAATTGACATCAACAGAGAACATTTATTCAAGGAGAAGTAATATAAAACTGTGATTATTTGAAGTTTACATATATATTAATAAAACTCAACAGTAACCACAGCAGTTGTTTACAAATTTGACCAAAAAACTATTTTGAGGGGGAGGGGCTTTAGTTTTATCCCTGGCATTATATAGAATTGTGATGATGAAAGGAAGACCAACTTTTAGTAAGTTCTATTATTATTTTGCATTCTCTATGGATGATGGCCCCCTTATTGCTGCTGGCAGTGCAGGCAGCTCCCATCTCCCTACCCTTGGCCCACCCGATTCGACAGTAAGCTCATGGAGAGCAGGGGCTACTGTGCGGTCTGCAGTTGTACAGTGTCTGCTGCACAAATAACAGCAGTTCTGAGTGTGGGCCTTGGCAGGACCTCTGAGGATGTCCTCCCTTTTCCTATATGTGAGTCCAGTTTTCTTCATGTACTCTGGACAAAGCAACATATCACAACAGATTCAATACAGAAACAGATGAAAAAATCCAGCTGCTTCTATTAAACCAGACATTACAAAATTAGCGAACTTTCTTTGTGAACCAATGTCACTCTTCTGACTCACTTTTTTTGTTGTTGTTTGGAAAATACAAGTTATTCCTCATAATATCATATTACATATGTTAGCATGTGATGACTTTGTTATTTTTAAAAGCATTAAAATTAAAAAAAAATTTCTCAGTTTTAGTCTCTAATATGGTAAATATTGATACCTGTGTTCCACGTAAAAAAGAGCTCTTTGGGGGATCGCCCTGGTGGTCCAGTAGGTAAGACTTCACGTTCCCATTGCAGGGGGCCTGGGTCCTATCCCTGGTCAGGGAACTAGATCCCGCATGCATGCTGCAACTAAGAGTTCTCATGCCACAACTAAGAAGCCTGCGTGCCGCAACAAAGATCCCGCGTGCCTCAACTAAGACCTGGCGCAGCCAAAATACATAAGTAAAATAAATAATATAAAAAAAAAAGAGCTCTTCGGAATTCTGAATAATTTTGGAGAATGTAATGGTGTCCTGGGACCAGGAAGTTTGAGAACTGTTGTATTAAAAGCACTGCCTTATATATGGCAGATGCCTATGCACACTTACTTGTTAAATGAATGAGTGACTGACGGCTGGGCTTCAGTTGCTTCTAGGATGTGGACTCTGTGGCTGGAATTGCAGGGAGGGGGCAGGCACCTTAGGCAGTGGTCGGGGATACCGCTGGAAGGTGGGGCTGCCAGGGTCTAGGAGTAGCAGCTCCCATTTAAGCAGTATTGATCCTCCTGGCCACACCAGTGGGGCGGACTGGGCCTCAGGCAGGGAGGTCTGGGGGTGAGAACGATGGTAGCTCTGTGTCCTGGGGTCTTCAGGAGGCTCACCATATCTTGTTTCCCTTGGTGCTGGTAGGCAGGAATTATTCAAATAGTCCTCTCCTGTGAGAGGAACCCAGCAGAATGTATTTCTAGGGATCTCTGGCTGTTAACCCACTGGGTGTGAGCACAACGGCCAGAAACCTGTAGCCTTAGGCAGACAGATCAACCTCTAGGTGCCTCTCGTGGCTCTGCCCTGAGCAATCATGGGACCTCCAGCAAGTCAATTTTCAGCTGGCTGACTCAGCCACAAGGTGAGGGTGGGATGAAATGTTTGCACAGTGTCTGGCATATACAGGGTGCACAATATATTAGTCGGTCCATTAGCAATGTCGTTAATAATAATAAAGGGTAAGCTGGGAGGATTGGGGTTAAGGAGGAAGGGTCCTATGGGAGTTCCTCCTGGCCCCTGACTAGTGACAGTTGAAGCTTGGTACAGACCAAGTGTTCTCCACCTTGGCACTATTGACACTTCGTCCTGAATAATTCACTGCTGTGGGGCTGTTCTGTCCATTGTAGGATGTTTAGCAGCGTCCCTGGCTTCTACCCCCATATGCCAACAGCACTCTCTCCCCAGTCGTGGCAACCAAAATCTCCCCTGGGGGGCAGTTTGGAAAACCATCCTACAAGGTATAGATACTCAACCTTTCAGGGCTCTACTGTGGGATGCTTGCCTCCTTGCAATGCCCCAGGCGGATGTCCCACCAGCCTCATGCACACAGATCTTGGCTGACTCCCTGCAGAAGAAATTCTGCCAAGACATTCTCTCAAAGGAACAAGAGGCCTCCTGACTCTGATCCTTTCCCTTGAAGAACCTTCCTGCTAATAGTGGCCACTTCCCTCAGCTTTTGGACAAACCAGGACCCTGGGAAAGCAGTAGCTGACCAGCACAGGATTTGTTGAGGGAAATGTGGACGATACTCAGCAACCCCCGGGGAGGCCATCCTGCCTTTTATCCTTCACCTCGGCTCTAATGGCTTCCAACCCCCAAGTCTCTACTGAAACATCGACTGGGCCAGTCAGTAGCAGAATGGATAAACCAAGGGTGGTATATTCATACGACGGAATGCTACAGTGAACAGAATGATGAGTCACACCTCATGCAAATGCATGGTTGAATCTCACCAACATCATGTTTAGTGAAAGAAGACAGAAGCAAAAGAGCATATACTGTATGTGTCCATTATCGAAAAGCTTCCCCCAAAAGCAAAATAATCTATGTTAAGGCTCAAGAGGTGTGCAAGGGAGGTTTCTGGGATGCTGGCTCAGATTGTGAAAATTCATTGAGCACTTACGATATAGGCACTTTTTAAGATATATATTATACTTCAGTAAAAAATTAACAAAAACAACATTCTGGGCCAAAGGGCAGGAAAGGCCCTTTACCAATATCCCTGTGAACACGGAATAAAAATCATCAGCAATTCTGCCCGATGGCTCTAAATTATTATTATCATTTTTGGACTCAGCTTGATAAGTGAGATGATGTATGCAAAATAATTAACCTTGTGGTTGACACACAAATTGCTCAGTGAATGGTAATAATTAATACTGCTAATAAGTTATTAACTGACCTAGTATACAAAATAATAATTAAACGTAAAGAACAGCCTTTTTTCTTAAAGGAGAAAAAAATGTTCTGGAATTTTCAGGCAATCTTTGGGTAGTAATTTCCTAATTCTTTTCGGAGCTCCCTCCAAGCAGTCTTTGAGGAAAGAAAAATCTAAGCCTCTACCTTAGAGTTTCTAGGTCCTGACAAGTAACCAGCACAAAAACAAAGTCCCAAAGGCCAGTGTCATTTGCCCAAAGTGTTCAGTTCACTTCATATCCATCGTTTATTGATCCAATGCACTGTTTAGCCAGGAACCTGGAATCCACCTACCTGATCAAGCATTTGGATCTCTTTGGGCATCAACCTAGTGTGTGAATTTACAGACCAAACAGGTGTGACTGCTGTTGAATTCCTCAGTCTCAGAGTAAAACTCTGGCAGAAAAAGTGAAGTCTAGAAAATGTGCAATGATAGCTCTGTTTTCAACCTGACTGGAAAGAGGATTCTACAAATTCCTGTCTTCTGAGAAAGCCAGCAATTAGACAACCCTCAGCAAGATGAAGCATTTCATTGCAAGCTGTTCTCCTCAACTGCAAATTAGATGCCAAATTAACTCTCAGGAAGATCTGAAACTCCTTCAGATTATTTGCCACCAGAGAAGTCTTATCCTGACTATTTCTTAATAGGATATGCGAGAGACTTCATTGCTAGTTGCAAGCACTTTGAGAAGACTTCTACTCCCAGAGTGGCTTCCTAAACTTTCAGTTCTGCCTACAAACAGCTACACGTCCTTGTGACCTTCGATGCCACTAACAGAACACCTCGTATGCTGTGAAGCAAGTTCTGTTCCACATAGCCAAGAACACTTGGATTCATTGTGACGTACATTTAAAAAAGAAAATCCATGCCCATTTCCGGAGAAAAGGCAGGCTCTTACCTAGTCCCAGGCTTTGTCCATGGGCACTTGATTGGATAAAGATGCACAAAACCAAGAAAATAGAGACACACAGGGAATTTTCCATTTCTCCTGTCTCACCCGGACCGAGGTCTTCTTGCTAATTTCTGAAGCTAAAGAGAGCAGATTGCCTATTGATACTTTGTTAGAGAAGACTGCCCATTAATAATTAACCTTTTAAACATGTTTTCTAGTGTTCAGACACTTTCCTTCCTACACTGAACCCAAATCTAACTCTATCTCATACAAAAAAAAGGTTGATTTACAAAAGTATTTTTTACCCTGATACATTTTGAAAATAAAATATCTTGTCATGTACTCTTACCTTCTTGGGCCAAGGTCACAGTTCTAAATTAATCAATTTAAAGTTAATGTGTTGTGTTTGGAAGTACTGTCAAAGGTCAGGAGTAGGTGACTCCCACATGGTTGCCTAAGTCTCTCTCTGGCAGTATGCAAAGGGGATGCAGGCTCCTGGCAGTGGTATTTCAAATTGCAGGCTAAACCCCAAGAGAAAGGAAAGGACTCTGCTATGTGGAGAGCCCCAGGTGGTCTGTTTTCTATTGAGTTTAGCAAAATTGCTGGTGCCTGTGGTCAAAGAGTGATGGGCGACATTTCTATAGCTGAAAGGGGCAGAAAACCTCTATCCTCAGTCTAAGAAGGAGCTGATGGAGGAGCAAAGATGCAGAACTGGATGCCTTTGCTGGGGGCCCCATTGAAAGATGGCCCTAGAGTAAACACACTCTTTCCTCCTCTGTGTTAATGGATGCTCTAACTGGGTAGACGACTGAGAAGTAAGGCCACTTGGCAAAACCAGACAGGGGAAATTCAGGTGTGGCTCTTGTAATATTCCTTGGGTTTCTAGTTTTATTTAAACTTTATTCATTTTTCAAACTTTTAAAAAATATCTATTATATTCCAGGCACTGCTCTAGGTACTTGAGATATGCAAGTGAAGAGAACAGACGAAGATTCCAGTCCTTGTGGAGCTTATGTACCACAGGAGATGGGAGGAGTCAGATAACAGGCAATAGACATAATAAATAAGAGATTTATGTAGATTGGTAGAATGTAATCAGAGCTATGGGAAAAGGAAAAGTATGGCTGAGTTAAGGGGGTTGGGGAAGGTAGTGATTTTAAATAGAATGGTCAAGGTGAGCCTTGTTGGGAAGCTGAACTTTGAGCAAGGGTTTGAGGAAGTTGCCCCTGTGGACATGTTGAGGAGAGCATCAGGTAGCCAGAACAGCCAGTGCAAAGGCCCTGAGGTAGGAGCATGCCTGGAATGTCCCAGGAACAGCAAGGAGGCCAGTGATTAGGGACTTTGGCTTTTACAGTATGAGACATGGGGAACCATTCTGAGCAGAAGAGTGATATGATTTGTATAATATTTGTAAAAGATCATTTTAGTTTCTAAGACTAGGAGCAAATTATTAGCAAACAAGGGTGCAAGTGGGTAGATCTGCTAAGAGGCTATTACAGTGATCCAGCAAGAGGTGATGGTGCCTTGGTTCAGCACAGTAACAGTGGAATTGGGGACTGATGGATGGGTGGTGGATATATTTTGAAGGTAGATACAACAGGATTTCCTGACTACTGGGATGCAGAGAAAGAGAGGAGTTGAAGATGACTTCAAGGACTTTGGCTTGAGCAAGTGGGACAATGGTGTTGCTAGCAGCTGAGATAGGAAAGGATGTGAGTGGAGCAGGTTTGGTGATGGAAAATCAAAAATTCAGTTTTGCCCAGGTGGAGTCTGAGATGCCTCTTAGACATCCAAGGGGAAATGTTGGGTAGGCAGTTAGATAACTTGGTGATCATTGCCCAGATGAAACGAACTGATAGGACCTTCTGAAACCACCGGCAGTTTGGACAGACTGATCCTAGGCCAAAGCTTAACTCTGTAGTGTCTTGTGGCTGCACCAGCTTCCAGAGGACTATACCTTGGAGACCATCTAGTCAAATGCATGATTTCTGAGCAGAGGTTTCTGTGCTGGCTTCTTGGCTGGCTCCATCCTACCTGCATAGTTAAGCAGGATCTGAAGGTTCCACTTCTTATTTCCCAGAAAGCTGGAACCTAAAACCAGCTGACTATCTACCTGGCTCCTCTCCCCTGGGCCCACCTCATCTCTTATCCTTTGGGTACTGCCAGGTACCAACTCCACCCCTGGCCTCACTCTACAGATTAACTCACCAAGAAACCAGTGAATCCAAGTGCCTCTGGGATCCTGGGTCTATTATCAACTAGCTGGCAAAATGTTACTTAACCTTAATGAGTTCCATCTCCTCACCTGTAAAATAAGAGAACATGGGCGGGGGATAATACTTTGAGGTATCAACAATATATTTCTCCCAACCTCTTCCCTCACCCTCTCCCTTCCACTTAAGAAGAGTAAAGCAGAGAGAAGACTATAAACCTTTTGTCTTCCTGAAACTTAGGACCTAGAGTAAGTGAATTCTAACCAACAATGGCAAGTAAAAGGCTAAAAATGTTTCAAAGGGATGTGAAGGGAGAAAGAGTACCCCTACCATCCCAGCACTAGAAAGAGAGTGTCTTGGGCTTTCTAAGTGGGTGGGGAGAGAGGGAGATTTGTCTATGAGGGCAGAGGGGACAGTCCCTTGTTTCCAGAAAGTGGTAAGAACCCAAAGAAAAAATGGCTGTGAGTGTGTCAGCAGGGGGACAAAAGATGTCCCTGTGCCTGCCATGCGGTGTGAGTAGCAGTAAGCCTCCGGTGCCAACAGGTCATGAAGATGGGGAGGAGTGGCCCCTTAGTGGTCACCTATGTGGACTGATGTCAGATGATCAGGTGCTTACCCCTAACCCCATTTCTGGGTATTGTGTCAGATCCAGAAGTGTGGGTGGGGCGGGGTAAGAAAGAATCTAGGAGGGCCTAAATAATAGGAGTTTGGAGTCATAACTCAGGTGGGTTACAGAAAATAAAGGTATTTCTTCCACATCAGAATTTGCGGACTGAGATTCACACTTCTACAAACACAGGTATATCATTAGTATTACGGATTTATATGTGAAGTGCCCAGCCAAGTGCCTGGTTCATGGTAGAAGTTCAGTAAATTACAGTGACTTATTTTGAGGCAGTATGCTTAGTGGTCAAGAGTCCAGGCTTTGGAATCAGACAGATCTAAGTTAAGGTCCCTGGCCTATCACTTCCTAACTGGGTGACCTGGGGCAAGTCATTAGTGTTCTGAGCTTTAGATTTTTCCATCTGTGTAGTGGGACTAAGTATATCTACCTGATGAGATTAAAGGAGATAATGTAAAGAGGTAAGTCCTTAGCAATCCTGCCAAGCAGGAAATAATAAATGGCAGCTATTCTTACCATTTTTATTGTTTTTAATTCATGTAGGGGGTCCAGGAGGTAGATAACAGCACGATCACAGGATTAAAATTTAGTGGAAAATTAAAAGGGGAGGAAAACAGAAGGGTCTGGATCAGTGGTTCCAAAATCTGATTGAGGGTTGGAATCAGAGTCAGCCTGAGAGTTCAGGAAAAGAATTATAGGCTCTTCCCATGACCAAGTGAATGAGAACTTCCAGGGCTGGAGCCTGGACAACCTTAATTTTAAACAAACTCTTCAGATTATTCTTGGTCACCCAAAGTTTGAGAACCATTTCCTCAGAGTGGTGCTTGAGACATCTGTTGGGGCACAAGAAGAAAATAATAGATCTTTCTGATTTTTCTTGTGTCACCTGCTCTAGGCTGAATGTTTGTGTCCCCCACAAATTAGTATATGAAACCTAGCCCCCAGGGTGATGGTAAATGGATAGGGCATTTGGTAGGTGATGAGATCATGATGGCAGAGGCCTCATGAATGGGATCAGTGTCCATATGAAATGAACCCCAGACAGTTCCCTAGCCCCTTCCTCCATGTGACGTTACAATGAGAATATGGCCATCTGTGAGGCCTTCATCAGACACCAAATCTGCTGGTGCCTTGATCTTGGACTTCCCAGCCTCCAGAACCGTGAGAAATAAATTTCTGTTGTTTGTAAGCCACCCAGTCTATGGTATTCTATTATAGCCTCCCAAACCAATGAAGATATCACCTTTGAAAATTTTGTGTATATATAATGCTTATAATATATTTATACTGTATCACTTGTATACAGTACTATGTATTAGTGCTATATACTTTATAAACAGGTAAATGTCCATGTATTTTGGAGGGGCACTCAAAATTTTTTTCAAACTGACAAAAGTGCTTCATTAAAAATGTGTGAAGGCTCTGCCTTAGAGGGATGCAATGGCCCCCAGGCCTTTGGGACCTGATTATAAGGTAGTTGATCCCATCAATACATTGGAATCAGTAGATCCATCAGTGGGATCTTTAGTCATTTCCACACCCCAGAAAGCCCAGCAGGTGATGGAGGACACTTCATTTCCCATGGCCTGATCCCACGGAGCCTGAAGCCTCCAGCGAGTTAGCAGCATTGTGCACAGTGGTAGGGCCCAGTGCTTTCTCTTGTCTGCAATCCTCAATCTAAAATAATAATGGTCTTACAGTTAGATCCCTAAAAATTGCCCTGTACTTGCTTCCTTTTCATTTGAAGAGCTTCTTGAAGAAATAGAGATTTCAAGAGGCTGGACTTTAATGACCTGAACGTAACCTTTCCTTTTAGTGTAATGGCGATAAGAAAGTTAATCAGAAGAAAAAATATTTTACATAGATAAAGAGAGCAAGAGGAGGGAGAAGGCGTGGGATCAAGGTGAAAATCTCTGATGATGGGAGACACAGGGCTTTATATTCCAAATCAGATTTTCTTGCTTTCATCATCAGAAACTGGGGATACCTGAGAATTGTAGCCTCTTGGCAGAATTCCGAGGAAAGAATAATTGAAACAGTACGTTTTGGATTGGTACTATTATTTCCCTCATTTTACAGTTGAGATTTAAGAGATTAAGAACTAGAACAAAACCATATTTTATCAGTAAAAGGCTGAGGGAGAGGAAATCAAGGCCACCTGAATCCAGGGTCAGTTTTCTAAACCATATGCTGTCAATCCCTGGCTTTCCTCAGGCCTGCACTGAGCTTTCTTTCCTCATTCTTATTCCACTGCCAAGATGAAATTTATAAAGTTTGTAGGATCACGTCATTGGAAAATGACTACCCTCTCCTACACCTGCTTGGGGCCAGGCTGCCACCAGGAAAATGACCAAGCTTTAATGGGGCACAGATCGATCTGTGTGGACATTCTTGTACTACATGGGAATGAAACTGAGCAGGACCCTGTGGGGCTCCTGGACATGAAAGCCTTTCTGTGTCCCCCATTCCTTGTTTGTAGGGAACAGACTCCAGCTTCCATGACCTTCCCTGAGTTGCAAAGGGCAGATTCAAACAGTTGCTAATCAGGGAAGGGAGGGGATGCCGAGACAAGGGAGGAGCCGTCAAGAAACAATAGTGCAGCCTTGGGGGCAGGTCATGGTTCTGCCTCAGGGATACACATAACAATATCTTTAAGTTCTTTATAGAACTAACCCCCCCTCCCATTCTTCATTCCAGAGAAGACCACCTGAGAGGCCAGATTAAAGGAACCAGAGAAGTTCATCAAGAGATTATCTGAGACCAGATTAAGGAGTGCAGGCCCCTCACACACCCTAATTTATCAGCAACCTCGCACTTGAACTATTGCTATAAAACTCCTCACCAAAACCTCCCGGGTGGGGGACACACAGTTTTCAAGGGCAGGAGCCTGCTGCGACCACCTTTGCTTGCCAAAGCAATGAAGCTATTCTTTTCTACTTTACCCCAAACTCTGTCTCCGAGATTCGATTCAGCACTGGTGCACAGAGGCCGCGTTTTTGGCAACAAAAACAAGTAGGGACACTTCTTTGAGCTGGCTTGGAACATGTCCTTATTTGAAAAGGGGTTGGCCTGGAGTCTAACCTTTTCCTTATCTGTTTCCTTATCTGTTTTTTAAGACAAGTAAACAAATGAAAGGTGAACACAAGATTGCAGATGATGTTTTAGATTATCTGAAAGAATGTTTCAAGCATTTCAAGCAGGTATTTATTCATCCAAGATCATCATGCCTGAATCGATTAACCTTTTCAGATTAACCTCTGCATGGGGTCTGCCTCTGACTAGTTGTGTGACCTTGTGTAAATAATGTAACCGCTCTTTGCCTCAGTTTTCTCATCTGTAAAATGGAAGTGAGGACGAAATGTTATTACATGGAATGTGCTTGGCACAATCAGAGCTCATTTGATTTTTGTAACAAATGAGACAAAAATTAGTTCCTCCATTTTACAAGTGAGAAAACTGAGACTCTGAGATTCCTTGTCTGAGGCCACATGTCTAATTCTAAGGACTTCTGGGTCCCTGTAAACTCTGATACTCTCTCATTCCCAGAGTCTAAAGTGAAGAGCTAGGGAGCAAAGAGATGAGAACTCCTTTTACACTTATTTTTATGTTTCCTGATCTGTGCTGGCCCTTTTATTCTCCCCATCAGAATTACAGCTGCCGGTTTGTGGAACAATGAAAGAACAAACAAACAAAACCAGAGCTATCTTTTTTGTGACTGGATACTCTGGAACCAATAATGCATTTTATGAGTTTAGTAGTTCCAGTAGAATGGAAAAGCTTTTTCCTCTGTTTGCATTATGCTTGGAAGCAAAAAGAAGTAAAGATTTAAGTTGGTTTTGAACAGCTAGACAGACACAGACCATTGCTGGCTCCTTCAAGTTTGACAAGGGTCTTCTCCTCTGTGGGTAAGAGGGTGGGCATAGTAGACTCTGTGCTAGCATCCTACAGCTGCTTCGGGTGTTGGTTGGGCTTGATGAGGGGTGCTCATGCTGGGCTCCTAAGGGAGACCAACCAAGCTATGAACTGAATTGGCTGATTGCAGTAAACCAAGGGCACAGTTTGGGAAGGTGAGCCATTAGCACGGCAGCTCTCTTTCTCTGGGTCCCAGTGCTTCTGACAATGGGATAGCCAGAGGCACTGTCCTTATTCCCAGTATCAGGCAGGACTGGGGCATCACTTAGATCGAAGTGGCCGAAGACTCTCTACAGCAGCTGGTGTTTGCTCCATGTCACACAGTCATTTCACAAAAGCTTTCTGAGCTCAGCAAATGAAGTCCTTGGCTACAAGAAATCAGGAACAGTTCCCAGAGATATGCTTCAAGTGCTGCCAGTGACTCATCACTTTTCCACAGGGTTTCTTACTGTCATGATTAGTCATCAATTCCTAGGCAGGCCTAGAAGTCAGGGGTTAACAGTTCAGGTGCCAACTCCCAAAGATACCAGACTCTATGAGATCTCACTGAAACTTCAGGAACAACCCTATAATGATGCATGTATGATTATTCCCTTTATACAGAGAGGAAAACTGAGGCTTAGGGAGGTTACTGAGTTGCCCAAATCCACACTCTAGTAAGTGGTGGAATGAAATCTGAAATTATGTTTGTCTTACTCCAAAGCACACACAACAAAAGGTAGTTTTGCCAAGGTTGTAGGAATTGGCTATGAGCTCTTCATGTATCTAAGATTTAAAAAAATGATTTTGTGGGCTTCCCTGGTGGCGTAGTGGTTGAGAGTCCACCTGCTGATCCAGGGGACATGGGTTCGTGCCCCGGTCCAGGAAGATCCCACATGCCGCGGAGCGGCTGGGCCCGTGAGCCATGGCCGCTAAGCCTGCACGTCCGGAGCCTGTGCTCCGCACGAGAGAGGCCACAACAGTGAGAGGCCCGCGTACCACAAAAAAAAAAAAAAAGAAAAAGGGAATTGTGCTCTTGCACTGCAGATAGACATAGAGCATGTGTTTATTATTGTTATTTTATTTTTTAAAATTTTATTTATTTAATAAATTTATTTATTTATTTATTTTTGGCTGCATCGGGTCTTTGTTGCTGCATGCAGGCTTTCTCTAGTTGTGGCAAGCGGGGCTACTCTTTGTTGCGGTGTGCGGGCTTCTCATTGCAGTGGCTTCTCTTGTTGCGGAGCACGGGCTCTAGAGCACAGGCTCAGTAGTTGTGGCACACGGGATTAGTTGCTCCGTGGCATGTGGGATTTTCCCAGACCAGGGATCGAACCCCTCTGTCCCCTACATTGGCAGGCAGATTCTTAACCACTGTGCCAACAGGGAAGCCCCTATTATTATTATTTTAAAAACAAATGTTCTCAAGCCGTTTCTCAGCTATTTAATGGAGATAGCTTGAAACAGCCCATGAAACATAGCAGAAGACAGATGTAATGGAGACATTATGGTTGAAATATATAATTTATACAAAGATTAATTGTCCCCAATCAACAGTAAAAAAGACCAGCCAAGATGAGGGGACTGGAACCTTTGCCCAGGAAGCTTTGGCATGGACAGAACAGTGTGCTTGATAGGAAATTGTCAGGGTGAGACTGCTACAAAAGACCTAATTTATACACCATCAATAGTCATCCAGTTACTCTTGAAACCATTTGGGTTAGGTCATGCCTAAGGGTCCTCCAGAATGCAACAACGAGATACTCTGACATGCTTTGATAATTCTGTTAAGACATAATTTTTTTAAAAAAAGGTAAAATCACGACTCTCATTCAGATATAAAACTGAACATATGGTAAGTATTTAACTCATTAATGAGGAAGCTGTTCAGGGTGTTATAACTAGTTCAAAGGAGAAGATAAAACCTCCACAAATTTATATGGATAAAGGGATGTTGAAATGAATGGGCAAGTGGAAGCACATTTAGCTTCCAGGGAAGTCAACCAAACTTCTACAGGACAGCACAGAACCTGCATTTTGCACTTGTGTTAGTTATCTACAATGTACACAGTTGTAAAATGCCTCTAGAATCAGATAACCTAGGAAGGCTGTGCTGGGTGTGGGCAGTGCATAGTTTTCTATTGAAGCACAAAATTTCCCTTGTCATTCCTGTTGTTAAGAAATGATAAAGGAATTATTTAGCTGTAGAATTTTAAGATAACAGGTTATATATAACTGTTTCTTTTGGAGGAAAAGACTGTCTCTTGATATTTGTCTCTTGAGTGGAGGCTTTATGATAGCAGAGAATTTGCATTTCCTTGCTGGCTTCTCTGTTTTTAGACCCATTAGCAAGCAAATTATTTAAAATCTTTGGGCCTCAGTTTCCCTACTCTAAAAGAGGGACAGTACTATTATTAACTTCATAGGATTTGGGGGAAGAATGAGAATAATCCGTGAAGGGTGCTTAGCACAGTGCCTGCTATCCTTATTTTTACTGATTACAGTCTTTCATCATGCTTTTTATTTCTCCTATACATACATGTTCCCTCCCTTCTCTTTTTCTACCCATTTAACTGACTATAATAAAGAACAGATTTATAGTGTTTTTGAAAAAATAATATAGATAGGGTCTATGCTTCCTGGTCTTGATTTTGAAATTGACTCCCTAAGTTGTTATGCATTCCTTTGTATTAAAAAAATAAAGCACTCTCCAAAACATATTTGTTTTCTGAATACTTCCCATCATCAGTTTTAGAACAGCTAACCCTGAATTTAAATTGAAAAATGTGGCTCCTTTTCTCAGGTTAATGGCCAGAGAAAGCAGGCTCTAGAGTGGGAAAGGCCCACAGAGGGGTCCTTCCAGGGGTGCTAGGGACAGGACCCGCCGCCTGGAGAGGTCACTCTCGGGAGTCAGGACTGGGAAGTCACTGGTGAGTCTATCCCCGTCTGACTCCTTAGACCCCAGGGGTCACAACCAAGGGCCAGAGGGTCTGAAGCAGGCACAGGAAAGAACTGACCACAAAGGTCTGCCCACGGCAGGTAGTGCAAACCTGCCTTTGGGAAGTTTTTTTCCTTTGGGTTGGGTGGAGTGGGTGAATATTTTCAAACGCGAGGAGGAATTCCTGGAGGTCTCTGGGTCAGGATACCTGTGTGGATTTGACCCCATTGTCACCAGCGAAGCCCATTAACAATTCCCGGGAAATAGAAATAGAATCTGGGTGATAAAGTCTAACCTTTTTTTTTTTTTTTTTTCCTTTTCCTTTATGCTTGGTCTAGTTGCATTTGCTCAGAGGTGGTCGCGCGCACAGGCTTTGTACCCGGCCCTTCAGACCCGAATTCTTGGTGTGAAATGGCTATGCCCGGCACCTCAGCTCCGGAGCGTGCGCAGAAGCGCTGCACGCGCCACTGCAATTCAAGATGGCGGTGGGGGCGGGCCGTGCGCAGAGACGCTGCGCCGGGAACGTGAGCAGCGCGCCCAGGGCCCGCCCCTGGGTAGCTTCATCCCCTCCCTACTGAGGAGATCTCTAGAAAGCAGTCCACCTCACGGCCTGTCCGGGAGAGTGCCGACTCTACGGAGCGAATGCTCACCTCTCCGTTTTGTGACGGAAAGATAAAGCTTTCCTTTGCTTCTGAACCAAAGTCGGTCTCGTTCCTGGCTCAAATGACACCTGGCAGGAGAACGCTTGTTGGGGCCCAGCTGGAAAGGCCCAGCGCCATCAGCCCCAATTTCAGTTCTCCTACCTTGAGAAAGTGCCAGATTATTCAGGTGAGGCCCACAGGCACCCTCCCCTTTCCTTAGCAGCCTGAGTTTTGCAGGGAAGAAGGCATTTGAGTAAGTGCTTTGCTCTGAGTGAACCAGGATGGGGAAGGAGCTTTTATCTCTAGGCAAAGTTCAGGGAAAGGAGAACAAAAATATTGCTGTGTCTAGGCTTCCTTTAAATGTATGGTAACTGGAGTGATACCCTGGAGAGAGCTGTTTTTCACTCCACAGTTCCACTCCGATCACGTAATCTGACTGTCAGGCTGAGCGGGGGCGGGGGCGGGCGGTGGAATCCTGGGAGAAAGAACCATCATTTTGATGCCTCAGGAAACAGCGACGATTAGATCTCAGCGGTCAACCGGTGTGTAATTGGGATTTTGGGGCTGGGAGAACACAGTCAGATTTACACAGGGCTCCTTGCCTCTGGGCATTCTTTTTTTCTGCTATCATATCATCTCTGGAGCAAAACTGCTTGTTTTAGCTCTTGATAGAAAAGTAACTTCCCTTTTCCATTTTTCACAGGCAATGTGTAAACAATGAAGAAAGTGATAGGCTGTCAATATGTGTAGCAGTACCTACTTTTGGCCATACTTGGTGCCATGGAGAGAGACAGTAGAGTAGAAGAGCTGAGTTTGAGTCCAGTTCTACACTGTTGTGACGCTTCTACAATGGGGATAATGAAACCTGTGATTCCAACCTCACAAGGCCATGAGAATGAAGAATGGTAAATAACCAAACATTCTGAAGCAATAAAAGAACCCACATGAAGGAGAGACCCCAGGCTGGGATGTCAAGTGGGTGAGTGTGTTTGTGGAACACAGAGATTTCAGGAGACTTGGGGGCCCAAGCAGTTCTGCTTCCTGACCTAAGAGCAGGACACCCCTCGTCGCCACAGGGGCCCAAGGCAGCTGCCAGCCACCAGCAGAGGGAAAGGTCTAGCTCCTAGCTGGTCGAGGCTCTCCTAGAAGGCATAGAGGGAGTGCTAAAGTGCCCACCTTAAGTGGTTTATAGGTGTCGGGGAGGAAGAAATTTTCCTCTACCATTCTATGTTCTTCTGACTGGTCTAAGAATTAAATCGACAGGAGACAGATTAACAGGAGAAAAAGTAAACAAAAGTTTAATAACATGGGAGAGACCCAGGAAAACTGAGTAACTTGCCAAAATGGCCAAAGCCCTCCCCTTAAATACCATCTTCAGCTAAAGACACAAGAGGATGTTGGGGATAGTGGTTTGGGACTTAAAAGGAGAGGAACGCAATTCACGTGAAGATGGAAAAGCAAATGTTTGTTAAACAATCATTTGCTGGACCACACAGAAACAATGGGACACAGAGTGGACTCTGATCTCTAGGCCCTGCTGTGTTTTTCCTACCACACTTACCCCATATTCTTTGCAGAGATCTCTGGTGATAGCTCTGTTCTGGAAACAGGCCCTCTGTCTAAATTCTTTTAGGTAGTTAGGGAGAAGTTCACAGTTTCTTCCTGAGTCTTTTGGGCTTTAATTATTTTCATCTCAAAATAATCTGCCTGTCAAAGAGACCTTTTGGGGTGGCAAATTTTGGCTCCCCTACATGGGCTTCAGCAAGGAAACCAAAATATGAATGGGCTACCTCACAAAAATAATACCTGCAGACTTAGGAAGTAGGGGTCAAGGGCAGCTGAGATCTAGTGGGAAGCAGGAGAGCTGAGAGCTATTGCAATGAGGGAATTCCTGGGGACCTCACCCTTACTCGCAAGTGGATAAAGCCTGGGAATTTTAGTTATTAACGTGGTAAGGAATTAATATTACGATGAAGCTTGCTTTAGGTGTCTCTCTGACTCTCTTTGCTGGCCCTTCCTGTCTTTGCTGCCCACTGCCCCCAAACTGAGTTCAGAGCCTTTGAACTGCCTTCAACCTCCCCCCTCCCCCCAGGAAAATTGCTGCTTGGTTTTGCTTTCTCCCTGGAGACCCAGGAGGAGAGAGGCCTCGGTACACAAGTGAGATCCTCCAAACAATGCATGTGGATATTAAAGAGAAGGTGTCAAAGGGCTGAGCCCTGGGAGTTTCAACACTTGGAAGTTGGGAAAGTGAGGAGGCACTTTTCTGCTTTTGCCAAATTATTTCTTAAGAACAAGTTCTTAATGATAATGAGACAGGCTGGGACCTGGGACCCTTTGCTGCAAGTGCTGCAGTGCTTGCACCTGGACACACCTCTCCTCGAGCAACAGAATGCAAAGAAACTATAACGGACTAAAAATAACTCTGTGCATGCGCAGTTGGGGCAAATTCTGGACAAAAGATACAAAAAGACCAGACAACCCAACTGCCACTTCTGAAGAGCCAGGGGCAAAAGCAGGGTACTACACATGCCCCCTGCACTCAACACCACCAGAGCCTGGGCAAAACATCTAAGCCATCCCTCCAGTCCGACCCCTGGATACACCCCTACCCTCACCCCATATAAGGAACCAGCTTGCCCCCCACCCCCTCAGGGAGCAAGCAAGGGAACCTATTACTTGTTTTTGCTCCCTCCTGCTACAGCAGGAGCCCCAGTAAAGACTTGCCTGAATTTCTTGTCTGGCCTCTAATCAATTTCTATGGATTGGGGAAGGCCAAGAACTGTGGTTGGTATCAGTAACATTTCTGGTTGAAGGGTGGGAACAGTACTGCTATAAATGAATGTATGAGTCAATTTCTGGGCAACTTCACCATCATTGAATATTAGCATTCAACCTTTTTGTTTTGTTTTGTTTCTTTTAGAATATGTAAATCGTCATTTTCAGACTGCTTTCACTTACGTTGCTTTGATTTCTGGTGAGCATTAACATTTACCCACTGTTTGTCTACTAACTGTATTTCCCTTATGGGAATGGTCCCGTCTTTTACCTGTTTATCTTTGGAAATCTTGACATTTATCTTACAAATTTGAATTAGCTATTTTTGATAGATCTTAATTCCTTGTAATGTTTGATAAAAATATTTTCCCTTTTAAAAAAATATCTTTTGTAATGCTGATTTTTATAGTGCAATCATTTAAATAGCCTCAAAGCTGATAAAGTTAAAATTCCCCCAGACAGGTGATAACCCTTTTTTTTCAATTTTCTGCAAGTTCTTCCATAATTAGATTTTATATTTAAATCTTTAATCAAACAAAGCTTATTTTGGCGAATGTTTTATTTTTAATAACTTTCTCTATTATAAAATCAAAAACACGGCAAAAAAGATCAGTAATTTCACCATCCAGAGATAACCACTGTTGACATTTTTGTATAGATACCTCTAAATTATGTTTCCTGTTCATATATTTGTTTTTCAAAAAATACCTGCTAACATACTTTACAAACTCTTTAATAACCTGTCTTAACAACATATTAATGACATATTTCAGTGGCATTAAATATTCTTTTAAAATATTGTTTGAAACAGCTGTGGTGCATTGTATTCTATAGATGTGCCATAATTGGCTTCATTCCCTACTGTTTTTTATTAACTCTCATGTATCTAAGATATCACTATTATTAACAGCGCTGGTATAAACATACTTAAGCATAAATCTTGGTCCCCATTTTTGATCACTTCCTTTGCTTAAATTTCTTAAAGTGGAATTGCTGAGGTAAAGTTATAAATATATGTACATATTTTTTTTACCTTTTCGTATATACTGCTATGTTAAGTAAATGTATATCATCTTAAGTCCTCATCAACAGTGAATGGGTGTGCCAACCCTTCCCCCTTGTTAATATTAGCTATTAACATTTTTGAAATTTCATGCTCAATTGATAAGCCAAAATGGTATGTGTATGTTTTAATTTTTTTTACTAGTGAGTTAAAGTTGAATTTGCCATCACCTCCATTTTTATTGGATATTTTCTTTCTTTCTGAATTACCTGTTAATGATGTTTATGTATTTTATACAGTAGTTTATATATTTTTATGTATTTTAAAATTGAGGTGCTCATTAAACACTTTAGTAATTTCAAGTACACAGCATAATGAATATTTGTGAATATCACCTTGCTACACAGATCCACCAAATCCTAATATTTTGCTGTATATGCTTCCTATTTTTGTTAAGAAATATACCTGTATACCTCTGTTCCTCTACCCTAACCTAATTTCATTTTCTCCTCCTCAGAGGCAACTCCATCCTGAGTTGGTGCCTGTGAGTTTCATCTTTGTTTATGTTTGCAACATAGGTATGTAGCTATAAATATATAGCATATTTTGTATAAATTATTATACTCATCTATCTGCAATTTGTTTTTTCATTCAACATTATATTTTTGAGATTACTTCTGTTGATAAAACTGCTATAAATGGCCCCATTGTATATCACAGTTTTTTCATTCTGTTGTTGGATATTTGTGTGGTTTATTTTTTGTGTGTTTGTTTTTTGCTATTAAAAACAATGTTGCAACACACTTCCATCTTCCACAAGTGAACTTCTAGAGTTTACCCCTAGAAGTGAAATTCCTGGCTTGTGAGATATGTATCTCTTCAGTGTTGCTAGATGTTGATGGTTTATTCTTAAAAATGGTTATACCAATGAATACATCATCAACAAAATGTGAATGTTTCTCCAATTTTTCCACATCATCACCAGCACTTGACAGTGCTGGCTTATTTCATTCTCACCAGTTTGATGGATGTAAAATGGTATCTCATTGATTTAATTTTCATCTTTCTGATTACTGGTAAGGTTGAACATATTTTTATATGTGCTGTTGGTCATTCAGATTTCCTCTGCTATCCACTGCTTGCTCGTATCTTTTGCCCACCTTTTTATTAGTTCATAAGTGTTTTTCAGTAAGAAAAATATCTTCTCCCAGTTTGCATTGTCTTTTCACATTTCTTATGATGTCTTTTGTTGAACAGAATTTAAAATTTTCATGTAGTCAGATTCATCAGTCTTTTCCTTCAGGAACATCCTGTAGGGGAGGTAAAATTTTACCTTTATACTCTTAGGGTTTTTTAGCAGGGTCTGAGAATTAAACTGATATAAGACAGACTAACAAGAGAAAAGCGTACAAATTTATCTAAGTGTTACATGACATGGGAGCCCTCAAAAGACCCAAAGAAACGGTGAAACTTACAAGCTTTTATACTGGGTTGAACGAAGAGAGGCAACTGTGGAAAAGTAAATTATGAAGAGAGGTTAAAGGAAGATAAAAATTATTTTAACAGGGTCTGTTGGTAAAGAATTCTCTTGGCTTTGATTCCCCATTGGAAAATGTTTTGTTTCTTCTGTTACTGGGAAGGCATCTTCCATATGGGAATTTTTATCTCCTGTTTTAGGAGGAAAAGGAGAGATAAGAATGCCCTTCTCACATCTGATGTTTTTCAAGTGCCTGTAACTCAAAATAATCCTTCTGCCAAAGTGGCATATTTTGGGATAGTGTATTCTGTCACCCTCCAATCCTTTGTGTCTTCATTTCTTCAATTTTTCTTTTAAATCTCACCAAAAAAAGAAGCAATTATTTTATAAAAGGGATTCTGCGATTTGCCATAATCTTTCACATTCCTAGAATTTACCTTTATTGGTCACCATGTGCTCTTGTTACAGCTGCATTCTCTAAGTTCAGTTAAAAATGATTTTTCTGCCTGTGTTCATTGGGTCTGACATGGTGAAGTGATTGGTGAAAGTTAGCAGATAGATGATATGCACAAGCCATTCCTACCTTGCATGCCCTTAGTAGATGCTGCTAATTGACTGCATTAGTTTCTTCATTTATGTGTATTCCCATGTATTCATTTATTCACTTATCCAACAACTATTTTTGGAAAATCTGCTATGTGCCTGAGTCTGCTTCTAACTTTTTCAAACCAGTTGTATTGGAATTGGTACTTGTGCATGTTTACCGTACTAAGCCTATGTGTTTATGCGTGTGTGTACGTGTGTGGTATGTTTTACAGATCTGTGGATGAGGATGATAATTATCTCTTAGAATGAATTGAGTATCAGGTCTTGTTTCTCTGTAATTTGGAACTGACTACATAGTATGGGAAAATCTGTTTGTTGAATTCATAGAAATATTATTCAGTGTATTTGTTTAGGTCATACTTTTTTTGGTGGATGAGGTATTTCTTTAATAACTTTCTCAATTTCCTTCTCCATCATTATTTTCATGTTTTTGTATCTTGTTTTGCCAATTTTATATTGCCCATTTGACTAAACATTTCAAATTGATTATAATAAATTGTGCATTGCAATAATTTATAAACATATATATATATATATATATATTTTTTTTTGCGGTATGTGGGGCTCTCATTGTTGTGGCCTCTCCCGTTGCGGAGCACAGGCTCCGGACCTGCAGGCTCAGCGGCCATGGCTTACGGGCCTAGCCGCTCCACGGCATGTGGGATCTTCCCAGACCGGGGCACGAACCCGTGCCCCCTGCATCGTCAGGCGGACACTCAACCACTGCACCACCAGGGAAGCCCAATAATTTATATTTTAAAATCCTTTATATCAGTTGTTAAATCACCAGTCTTCTTTTTAAGTTTGTTGATTAATACTTTTTATTTATTATTTTTACAAGGGTTTTAATCTATCTTATTACTATTTTCAGAGAATGAGCATTTAAATTTATTATTGCTACCAATTTTCTATTTTCTAGCTTATTTCTATCCTTCATCTTTATTCTTTTCTTTGTTTTCTCTTATGTTGACACTCTTCATAAGATTTTAAATCAAGTGCTTAGTTCACTTATTTCTTATTTCTAAAATAAGAGCACATAGATCTATATCTTTGCCTCTGAGTCTTGATTTGTTCATACCCCCGTCATTTTTAATAGGTGGTATTTTCAATTTTATAATATTTCAGAAATTATTATCATGTCCTTAATATTCTGCTTGACCCTGTTGCTTAGGAGAATTTTTGTTGCTGTTGTTAGAAGTTGTCAGCCATTTGTTTTTATCGTAAATTTTTGTTTGTATTTAATTTTAAACTTGCAGAAATGTTAAAAACTAGATTCACCTTTAGCCAGATTCACCATTTGTTTGTTTCTATTGTTCTCTGATTGCTTTATAATTCATTCTCCATATATGAATTTTTTTTTGAACCATTTGAGAATAAGTTGCAGATGTACATACATACCTAAATACTTCAATGTATATTTCCTGGGAGAGACATTTTCTCTTATAAAACTTAGGAAATTTAACAGTTAAGAACATTGGAAAATTTCATATTGATACTATACAATTTTCTAATTCCATAGTCCATATTCAAATTGTCAGTTATCACAATATTGTTTTATATATATACTATAGTTAGAGTATGTATACTATATATACTATAAATTATGTATAACAAATAGAAATAAATTTATATAATCTATATTTAAATTTATAATTAATTTATATTTAAATTTATATTTTATTTATTGTATATAATATATATTTTATATATATATAGAGAGAGGGTGAGCGAGAAATTGAGAGTATTCTAGAATTTACCATACTGAAGATGACAGTGGCAACAGCTGAAATATCTGAATGTTTACAGAAACTACTACAGATAGGGCACTCAGTATATTAGTATTTATTTTCTTCTTGTACCATGATCTAAAGAAGTTCATATTTATTTTCATATTTACTATTGTTTTATTATGAACTTACTATATATTCAGAGTAGAAAAATAACACAAAATAACAATAATCACCCCAAATTTCAGAGCCTAGAGACAACCATTGTTAGTACTTAGATGTATATTTTCTAGATTTGTGCTTTCAATCAACAAGATTTCTGTGGACTTTTTGCTAGTTACTTAATGATTCTGTTAGGAGGCTGCCAGTTTCCTTATCTGTAAAATTATGTTAATAAGAGTACCAACTTCACAGAGTTGTTGTGAAGAGTAAATAAGATCAAGAACGCTCAGGAATAGAAGTATATTAAAGCATATTAAATTATTATATGTAGAAGGTAGTTGTCATTATCTGCTATTATAGACATCATGCCTTGCTTTGAAACTTGAAAATATCATTCAAAGCAAGTTTCTTGGCAATATCATATAAAGCAAGTTCTTAAAACAAAGATCTATGTTCAAAATGGGGGTAATCAGCTCCATCCTTTTCTCTAACGATGTCTCAAACTTCTCTCTGAGATAATGGGAATAACTTACAATAAAATGGCTGAGAAGCAGTGGTCCAGGGCCCCTGAAGTGTTCCCAGGTTTCAGTTCAACTGTCCGTCGCTGCTTCTGGCTGCACTGTGGAGTTTTACAACTTGACTTAAGTTCAGCCCTGTCAGAAATCACTGCCTTGCTTTCCATTTAATTAAGCAAGCGTTTAGGTTGTACAAATAAGTTATTTGCTCCCATAATGGGTATTGAAGATGCAGGCTTAGCTGGCCTGGCTCTTCTCATCAGGGGGGGAAAACTGAAACTAAGGAAAACAAACGAAACAATGGTGGGTTTTCTACTTCCTGGATTGTG
Organism: Lagenorhynchus albirostris; assembly: GCF_949774975.1. Lineage (NCBI taxonomy): Eukaryota > Metazoa > Chordata > Mammalia > Artiodactyla > Delphinidae > Lagenorhynchus > Lagenorhynchus albirostris. Next base: position 117,084,676 of record NC_083095.1, on the reverse strand, counting down.
TAACTTGTACTACATCCAATGAAAGCCATCTGGTGGGCACCCAGGCATGAGGACTGATTCTCAGCCTGTGGTTCTCCTTCTAGCCGTCCTCCAGCCCCTGCACAACTGGAACCTCTGTATCAGTTACAGCTGCTAGGAATTGAAACTGAATTCTTACTCACTTTTGCTCCCAAGGACCAAAGAGGGACAGAGAGGAAAGCTAAGAAAGTCTGAGGTTTAAACTACAGCCCATTTTTAACTTTCCAAAATGGTCTTGGTATTTTTGGATCCAGATAACCTTAAATCAGACAATGCTGTATTACCATATTGAGGAATAAATATCCTATAATATTATAATCTGATAAACTCCAGAATAACTTGATTTATTTTTAGTTGCAGGAGCTTCTGATGGCTTCTCTTTGATCAGTCAGAGGGAGATATGGGTTCATTTCCCACCTCATGCAATAGAGCAGTTTTCTTAAACTTCTCTGATAATAATAATCATTTCATCTCTTGTTAAACATTATGTTTCCAAGTCTCTCCCTGGAGATTCTGATTCAGTGCATCTGGGATGGGGCATCAGATTTGTGTTCTTAACGTGAGAAAAGCTTGGGAAAAATCGGAGTAGAGGGAATAGTCTGTTTTTAGAATCAGACAGCTGGGGGCTGAAATCCTGGGTCTTTCACTTACTAGTTATGTGGCCTTGCACATATTACTTAACCTTCCATAACCTCATTTGAAAAAAGTGGAGATAAAAACATCTACCTCAAAGAGTTGTTGAGAGGATTAAAGGGACTAAAGCCTTTTATAGCATCTACTTTTCTGAGGCTGCTAAATCATTTCCACTTGGGTTAATTTGAAGATTATCTGTGAACTTATTTAGCACACAGGCATAATGGTTTGATTTTTTTTTTTTTATCTTTTCCATTTGTTCAGCAGATGCTTGTAAAGCTTTTATTTATTTATTTATTTTTTGGCCACACCACATGTCTTGCAGGATCTCAGTTCCCTGACGAGGGATTGAACCCGGGACATGGCAGTGAAAGCCCGGAATCCTAACCACTAAACCACCAGGGAACTGCCTGTAAAGCTTTAATTGTGTGCAAGAAACTGGGGTTCTCAGAACCCACTAAGCACTTCCCTGATGGTATGTATGGCGTGTCCCCATGGCCCACCCCAGGCTTTTGAAGGGACTGCCCAAATTTCTTGTGTGTGTGATTCTCTGGGGCAGGCTTCTAATTATTCAGGGGACTCCCTGAGTTTAGGAGTGTAATTGTCTTATCCTCCAATTGTACTAGAAATTCCAGTTTTCTTGAATCCAATCAAATATATGTATATATATTTTTTCCCTCTGTAGTTGAGGCAATTCCCCCCCTCCAGCTTCATTGAATTATTATTGATATATGTATGTTTAAGGTATACAATGTGATGATTAGAGACACGTATACCTTGCAAAACGATGACCACAATAAGGTTAGTTAACATCTCCATCCCTTGACATAGTTATGTTATATATTTTTTACTTGTGTGGTGATAATATTTAAGATCTACTTTCTTAAAAACTTTCAATATATAATATAGTATTGTTGATTATAGTCACCATGCTGTGCATTAGATCCCTAGACCTTATTTATCCTTTAGTGGGGAGTTTTGTACGCTTTGACCAACATCTAAAAATGTGGGATGCTTCACAAATTTGCATGTCATCCTTGAGCAGGGGCCATGCTAATCTTCTCTGTATCGTTACAATTTTAATATGTATGCTGTTGAATCGAACACCATGTACATATATTTTTTCTTCAACAGAAAATATACATTTAAATTATTCCATTTGTTTCTTACACAGAATATGTTCTAGGTGCTTTGCATTATGCAATTTTCCCTTCCTGGCCAGAAAAACCTTTGTACTTTTTTTCTCCCATTCTAAAAGCAAAAAATCCAATGGATTTCTAGAGAATATATTTATACTTCCTTTATAGTTAGCCTTGCTTCCAAAGAATTTAAGGCACTTTTAAAAGATACAAACAATGCAAGATTTCTCCATAGTGACTGTATCAATTTACATTGCCACCAACAGTGCAAGAGGGTTCCCTTTTCTCAACACCCTCTCCAGCATTTATTGTTTCTAGATTTTTTGATGATGGTCATTCTGACTGGTGTGAGGTGATAACCTCACTGTAGTTTTGATTTACGTTTCTCTAATGATTAGTGATGTTGAGCATCCTTTCATGTGTTTGTTGGCAATCATATCTTCTTTGGAGAAATGTCTGTTTAGGTCTTCTGCCCATTTCTGGATTGGGTTGTTTGTTTTTTTTTGATATTGAGCTGCATGAGCTGCTTGTATATTTTGGAGATTAATCCTTTGTCAGTTGCTTCCTTTGCAAATACTTTCTCCCATTCTGAGCATTGTCTTTTCATCTTGTTTATGGTTTCCTTTACTGTGCAAAAGCTTTTAAGTTTCATTAGGTCCCATTTGTTTATTTTTGTTTTTATTTCCCTTTCTCTAGGAGGTGGGTCAAAAAGGATCTTGCTGTGATTTATGACATGGAGTGTTCTGCCTGTGTTTTCCTCTAAGAATTTTATAGTGTCTGGCCTTACATTTAGGTCTTTAATCCATTTTTGAGTTTATTTTTGTGTATGGTGTTAGGGAGTGTTCTAATTTCATTCTTTTACCTGTAGCTGTGCAGTTTTCCCAGCACCACTTATTGAAGAGGCTGTCTTTTCTCCATTGTATATTCTTGCCTCCTTTATCAAAAATAAGGTGACCATATGTGCGTGGACTTATCTCTTGGCTTTCTATCCTGTTCCATTGATCTTTATTTCTGTTTTTGTGCCAGTACCATACTGTCTTGATTACTGTAGCTTTGTAGTATAGTCTGAAGTCCAGGAGCCTGATTCCTCCAGCTCTGTTTTTCTTTCTCAAGATTGCTTTGGCTATTCGAGGTCTTTTGTGTTTCCATACAAATTGTGAAATTTTTTGATCTAGTTCTGTGAAAAATGCCATTGGTAGTTTGATAGGGATTGCACTGAATCTTTAGATTGCTTTGGATAGTGTAGTCGTTTTCACAATGTTGATTCTTCGAATCCAAGAATATGGTATATCTCTCCATCTGTTTGTATCATCTTTAATTTCTTTCATCAGTGTCTTATAGTTTTCTGCATACAGGTCTTTTGTCTCCTTTAGTAGGAGACAAAATCCTAGGTATTTTATTCTTTTTGATGCAATGGTAAATGGGAGTTTTTCCTTAATTTCTCTTTCAGATTTTTCATCATTAGTGTATAGGAATGCCAGAGATTTCTGTGCATTAATTTTGTATCCTGCTACTTTACCAAATTCATTGATTAGCTCTAGTAGTTTTCTGGTAGTATCTTTAGGATTCTCTATGTATAGTATCATGTCATCTGCACACAGTGACAGTTTTATTTCTTCTCTTCCGATTTGGATTCCTTTTATTTCTTTTTCATCTCTGCTGTAAGCCCTGCACACTGTTTTAACTTTTCCACTATCCCAAGAGTTCATGTCCTAATCAACCTTAGGGTCGCTAAGAACCTACAGAAGAGTCATGAAGTACCATGGAAACTATGTGCTCTCCAATATTCCAGCCAAATACAAAATGAATCAGGGAATAAGGAAACCTCCTGCTGTGGAGTTGATGATAGCTAGGTGGAAGAGCTGGGCCAAGGATCAGCCAATCCCCTGGTCCGGAAGCCATAACCATGGCAACACTAGTGATGGATGCTCTACTCCTACCAGAAATGACACCCTTAAGAGGCACCAGGAAAGAGAGGAGCCTGTCATATTTCTGGGCTAGGCTCTTGGTAAGGGAAGTTTATGTAATTTTTATGCAGAATCACTGGGAAAAAATAAACAGCCTCTTTCACATTAACCTTGCAAATCCAAATCTACATAGTAAAGGAAAATATCCAGACACACAGCCTGGCTGAGGCCAGGTGTGAGTCTCTTGTATAGGAAACCTGTAGCCTGCTGCAGATTTGCCTTTTATTCTCTTTACTTTATAGTGACAGTGCTGGGCAGAACTTTCAACAAGAAAAGGCCAGAGGAGGATAGTTGCTTTTGAAGCCACCATTCTTGTCTGCCTCATTCATTTCAAACAGGGGTACTTCTCACAGAGATGAAGGCCTGTGTACAAACAACAATGCCCATTGCACTCTCTTGCCACCAGCTGTGATGTGGTGTCTTTTGAATTCTGCACAGAAGCTTCCTTGTTTCAGAAAATGATTGATGGTTCTTCTGAATGAAGAAGGCAACAAGAACAAAAAGCAGGGCTCCTGGTAAGGCAAGGTACTTCGAGAGAACGGACTTGAAAGCACTTAAAAGGTAAACACAAGCCTCTGTGAAAGTAAAGCATTCTGAAAGGCATTGAGCTGTTCCTGGTTGATAATCTGCAGTTCTTAAGGATCTCCAAGTGCTTGTGCAAACGTACATAAGCTCCTCGGAGACATCTGACTTGGTATTTTAGACTTTTTGGTGGAGGAAAAAAAATTAAATCCAAATAGATGTCATAAAACAGAAAACAAATTGAAATAAAAAACATAAGCAGCCCGAGCTGGATTTAAGGCAGTGAAACAGAAAACAATGCATTGAAAGAGCTTGTAATGAGGCACCTCTGCAGAGAAGAGGGCAGGTGATTTCTCTTTAGAAAGACGTGGAAAGGCCTTCAAAGACTCCTTACAAAGACTCCTTACAAACACCATGGGCAGTGTTAGGACCTGCTCTGTGTGAACTCTGAGAGATGGGCCTCCTCTTTCCATAAACCCTTGTCTTTCCCTTTTGCCTAACAGATAGAAACAAACCAGTTAAAAACAGCCATAAGAAATATAGCCACAGTAAATACTTTCATTATAAGAAACTCTATCAAACTCCCTGTGGGTCAGCATTCTTCATGAGTCCGTGTTCGGGACACAGTGCTGGCTGAGGAGCAGGTGGGGGAGGGGTTGTAAGCGTTAGAGGGGTGGGGAAGTTAAATGAAGCAGGAATCCCTGTCCTGGTCAGCGGTTCTTACACACCATGTTCTCATTAAAAAAAAAAAAAAAAAAATTGCACCAGCTAGATGGTATTCCACTGTGTAACTATCTTAGGGTTAGTATCTCATTTACACAGAAAAACAGTTAATCAAATCAGTCACTCTTGGTTGCCCACCCAGCAGCCATTCTCTTCTTTAATTTTTTGCCTGCAGAGCCCCAGTTTTGATTGGGAGTCCTCCTGCCCTTATCGTGATTCAGGGAAGGGTGACCCTATCCCAAACTCCAAGAATAAATCCTGCTTTTGTTTTTTTAATGGTGGCTAAGGTAGGCAGAGTTTTGAGATGGCTCCCATGATCTTCACCCTCTGGTGTTACTCCTGTGATCATGGCCAAAGGCAGATTACCTAGGTGGGCCTAATCTCATTCAGGAGCCCTTTAAACGCACAGAATTTTCTTCAGCTGCTGGTAGAAGAAAAAGTTGGAGAGATTGGAAGTATTGATACGAGAAGGATTCAGTGCACCATTACTGGTGTTGAAGATGGAGGGCGTCACGTATAAGGATGGAGAGCTGTCTTTGGCGTTGAGAGTGATCCCTGGTGGACAGCCAGCAAGGCCATGGAGACAGTCCTACAGCTACAAGGAACTGAATTCTGCCAGCAATCTGAATGCGTTGGAAGTGAATTCTTCCCCAGAACTCCAGATGAGAGCTCAGCCCAGGTAACACCTCGATTTTAGCTTTGTAAGTCCCTAATCAGAGAACTCACTCAAGACTTCCTGGACTTCTGACCTATAGAGCTGTTAGAAAATAAATGGGTATTGTCTTAAGCTGCTTAGCCCGTGGTTATTTACAATGCAGCAATAGAGAACTAATAAAGCAACTTATAGTGTCAAGAAATTTATATTTCTGCTGGGGAGGAATTAATTTTCAGCTCTGACCCTAATCAGGAATCAGCAAGTTACCTGTGGCAGAGGCTGGTGATTAGTTATCCAATAGCCACTCCCAGCGTTTGCCTTGGTGCCCACACCTCCCTACTTCCCCCATGAAAGTCACAAATACCAGATTCTTGCCTTCCTCCCGCCCTTGCTGCTGGGTGGTCATGTGACCTGGATCTGCCTTTGGGTATAGTCATGTGAGAACATGAGGATAGAGCTGTAGCAGCCATTTTGTAGCCGTGAGGTGAGTAGCCTAAGGATGGTGGAGTGGAAAGAAGGAAAGATCTTGGTTCTTTCAATGCAACTTTGTTTTTCTTTTGTGACAATTTTGAGCTAAGGTGCCAACTCTGGAATTGTGTACTTTCAGATCTCTTGTAAGATAATTCTCTTAAGTCACTCACAGTCGGGTTTTCTGTGGCTTGAAGCTGAGCATACCCTTACATGTGCTTCCTACTCTAAAAAGTGTGGTAGGCAGAGTGCAGAGACATCTGAGGTAGAGTGAGTGTAGAGGTTGGGGAGCAGGCTTTTGGCACAGGTAGGAAAGGGTCCATAGGTATCCAGGGGCATGAAGGAAAAATATTCCCTGAGATTCTTCCCCAATGCAAGAAACTTTATGTGGCACTAGTCATATGGACTTGGACCATTCATCTAATCTTGGTGAACCTAAGTTTACTTTTCAGAGTGAGGATAACAACACCTGTGTCACTTGGTTCACTTGGTTTTATGAGGATCAGCTTTGATTGTGTATGTGAACTTGTATTGGAAACTTTAAAAGGAAGCTCTGTTATAATATCAAAGCCACACTTGGTGCCTGGTACATAATATGTGTGCTCAATAAATATTTGTTGGGTGGATGTGCTGTGCCTGTTTGTCTACATCAGGGTTGTTTGCATTGCACTGTGAGCTTGGGGGTTGCACTGCTGTCTGACTCATTGCTCCATATAGTGCCTACTCCAGACAAAACTTAAAGGAGGGCTTCACTAAATGCTTTCTTCTTGGCAGTGACGTATTAGGTACTGCAGCCTGGATAGGGAATTCAGCTTTTGTTTTCTGTGGATTTTCCACTAAATATGCTGTGACGAGGTGTCTGTTTTGATCAGGGATACTGTCAATTATTCCTCTCCCTTCTTGACTTTCTCTATGATTTAGGGTGTGAAGACATCTGTTGGCTTTAACCTATCACTGTTGTGTGAGGTACTTTGGCTCCAATCAGTAGGGCTGTGTCCAAGGCAAGCTGGCTCCCTGTGAACTCCCAGGCTGCTGAATCAGTCATCTGCCAGGTGACAGGTGGTGCCTTTAATATATTGTGGAGCAAAAGGAGACAGTAACACCTGCCACTTTAAAAGCTTCCCTATGCCAGACAAACAAGGAACTTATTTGTTTCCTTTAGGCTTGTCCCCTGTAACATCAGCCACTTTCCCAAGTCCTAATCCATGTTTCATATTTCATGTATCCACTTGTGGATCTCATTGACTCTTGGCCTCTCCCGGATGGACTCCTGGGACTGTGGCTTGTCACTGATTCTGTGACAGTCAGCACTGATTCTGACAGTCACCTGGTTTTGGTGTTGCTGTGCTCCATGCTACACTGGATATGAAACACGCAGAAACATGACTGAGGGCAGACAGGCCGAAATCTGAGAAAGACTTATTTCAGTTGCTCCCCAAAAGGAATTATATTGGAATAAGGCAAGAGAGAAGATTCAGAAGTGTCTTCAGAAGACTGGAGACACTGAAGTCTGGATGGCTTAACAAATAACAGTGAAGTTGAACATAGTATTTAAGTACCAAGACGTAGATGGCGTAGCACTGATGAAACAGGATAGGGGTGTGTGCGGGGTGTCAATGACACGATTGTGCAGCCAAGATGAAGAGAGGCAAAGAAGTAGATGTTGATCTTGAGGAGCAAAACCATGGTTTGGAAGCAGTGGGCTTGAGAATGAAGCAGTGGGCTTGAGAATGAAGAATGGGCACCAGAGTCAGAAGAAGACCACTCTATCTCTTACTCTTCCTGGGATCCAGGAACCCCTTGGGCCTCAGTGTCCTCATCTATCAAGGGAGACCCCAGCACTTCTGGCCTCACAGGGTTACTGTATGTTTTTGATGATCTAAAACGAACATGACAATAGTATAGACAATACTATGAAAACGTAATGTATGTTGCCTTCCCCTTGGCATCCTTGTTTATTTCCGCGTGCTTGATGTAAAGCACAAGCAAGGTGTTTCCTAGGCTCTCCGTTGTCACTTCTAAAGCTGCCACCTCTCCTCCCCCGAGGCCATGATGAGAGTTATGGGCATGGCCTTGAGGGGGATATTCCTTAGACAAAAGCAGGGATGATGACAGCTCCTCTCAGGGCATCACAAGGCATCCCTCACTTCTGGATGGCTCAGAAGTTTAGTTGTGAAAAGTACTCAGGTTCTGAAGAGCTGGATTAAAGACAGATGGTCTTGATTTACAGTCACAGGTCATTTTGGGCAAAAATGAGCAGTGAGGAAAATTGGTTTGAAAATCGGTCAGTATCTCCTACGTTCTTAAAGTTGGGAGGAAACCTAGAAGGTGCCTAATGAAAGGCCACTTGGGGTCTGAAGGAGCCTGCTGGTACAAGGTCTCCCTGCTTCTGATGTTTACACACATTTATGCCCTTTGTCACGTGATGTCTGTCAAATGTTTGTCTCTCTCTCGCTCTGTCTCTGTCTCCCTCTCCCTTTAAAAACAATATTTCTGGATCTCCTCATTTGTTTCTCTTTAGCCACTCTCTTTTTAGATGTATTCAAGTTTTTCAAATTTAACTTTTAAGTAAACTTTTTATTTTGAGATAGCTGTAGATTCATGTGCAATTTTAAGAAATAATTCAGAGAGATCTCATGTGCCCTTTACCTGGTTTCACCTAGTGCCCTGCATCTAGTAAACATTTGCTGAGTAAGTGAACTGACTTCCACAAACATGACACTGACTGCCCTATTTGGGCAGCACTGTGCTGGGTCCTGTGGGGTTATGAGGAGGAATTGTGGCAGGAAATGCCCCTGCCCTCATGTGGCCTACAGTGCCTGACTTGGGCATGGCCTGGTTCACCTGCTTTTCTTTCTGGCCTTACCCTCTGGGGTGCCCAGGTCCTACGTGTGCCAGCCCTAGTGGGCCTAGTTGGGGCTTTTCCATCCCAAGCCTATTCCAGAGGTGAGTCAGAGTGTGCGAACTCTCACCCCATCCCCTTCCCCACCCAGACACGCGTGCCATTTCCTAAAGGAAAGCCATTTTTGTAACTGTCAGAGTTGGACTAGAACTGTCAAAAGTATTCAAAAGTACCTCTAGTCACAGTTCTGTTTTTCCAGCATTGCTGTAAAAATATCATGACTTTTTCATCAAAATTGAGAATAACAACAAAGAGAACCTGAGAACTAGGTGAAGAAGGGGCAAAAGGTGGCAATGGCCCGGAGACAGCAGCAAGATGTTCGAATGCTGTGGACAGTGGCACATGTGGGCACACACCCCACTTCCCGCTTCCCCCACCCAACCTCCACCTCTGCCCCCGCACCTCCTCCTCATCCCTGCTGTGCAAGACTCAGCTGAGTTTCCTCCATGGCCACGGTGCACAAGGCTGTCCCACACAAGCCCAGATGGCTGCCTTTATGATGGCCCTGTGATGCCTCATTACCCATATTATGTACTAGTATGTGAATCTCACGTTAAAGTAACGGTATTGACTGTGCTGGGGTAATGGATTGGCTACTTGCTCTCTTTCTGAGCAGTTACTCAAGCTTGCCATCTGGCAAGTCTAATGACCAGGTGGTGAACCTAAATAACCTCACTTTGGGGGTAGAAGGTACCCCAGTCGGTTCTGTTCTTGCCATCTGCAGCCTCCGTCTTTTGGATCGCGATGTCCAGAGAATCAGTCATGCTATTTCTTAATGGAGTAGCCATTTGTTATCAGAAACACTCCCACTTCACTTACGCAGAATTCTGCTCTCCAGCATCTTCACTAGTTTAGAATACACATAGGAACCAGGAACCAAGCCAGAAAAGGCTTTGTGCAACCGAGAATACCAGGAAGCTCGTGTGATAAATCTCATGGGCCTCCCTTGTGAGAAAGCTTCCTTGAGCCTTTACTCTTATTTACACCCAGTGATACCACGGAGTTCATCTCACTTCCAAGGGTTCAGTGTATTGGAGGCTGCAGAGGAGAGGGCAGGAGAGGGTGTAACACAGACATATACTTTGATAAATAATGAGGAATACCTGAAAACACTGAAAGGATTAAAAGCAGATGCAAGAACTAAAACCACAGCAAACCGGGGTTGTTTGGTAAGGGTCAAAGTATGCTACAGCCCTGGACTATTACCCCCAAGAACACCACATTAAAATAATGGAGTCTGGAATAATCAACCTGTGTTAACAGCACTGTTGACTGTGATTGGTAGACAGCATCTTAGGGGCAGGGACCCATGTCATACATTATGGAGATGTCCTCTCTAAACGGTTAACATAAAAAGGTTGGACACACAGGGAATTACATGCTCAGCTTTTTGAGAAAAATCATGTGTCTATGAGCAAAGTGAATTAAAATATGACATCAGTTTTTTAAAGAGACCAATATTTTTATTATCATAAAATAAGATAGTTTCATTGAAGAAAATTTAGAAAAATATATAACCAAAAAGAAGGAAATAAAATATAGCTATAACCCCCACTTCCAAGATATAACCAGTGTTAATATTTTGTTTGCTCTCTTGTTCTCTCTTCACATATATTTGTATATGTATATCCATTTACCTCTCTGACCTTGCCTGCCTATCTACAACTAGTTGAAGTTAATACACAAGAATACGTAAGTTAATACATAAGAAATTGAGTCACACCACTTTGTAACTTGTATTTACCCCCACTTAATGCACAGGTAAGAAACTTTTCATGTTAATGAGTAAACCTCTTCAGCATCATTTCAGTGGCATTGTATTCCATGCTATGATAGCCATCCAGGGGTTTACGGTAATTCAGTGATTCTTTATAAAAGCATATTGCACAGCAATATCTGGAAGATAAAACAAAGTGCGATCAGCATGAGCCTTTCTAACCACCACCAGCCAATTTCACTACGGTGGCAGCAGAATTGAAAGCTTCAAAGCTGGGCATTTTTGTCTTCATGAGCCATGCTGGCTGCCTGCCTCTTGTTGGATACTTAGAACCCTCTATCTGTTAGGATGCTTTTGGAGGTAACAGAAAACTCAACTCAAAGCAGCTAAGTAATAAGAAACATTATTTCACATTATAAAAGTCCTGGAGAGCAGGCCGATCCAGGGCTTGCTAATGCAGTGACTCAAAGGCATCGTCAAAGATTTGTGTTTTTCCCATCTTTTTTCTCTCCTGAGGGGGTCCCCAAATTTTGGCAGCTATTCCAGGGACCACACGAAGACATGATAATATGCAGAGGCAGAACAGGGGGTGGTCTCTTCCTTGTGTGTCTTCTTAAACAAATTTATTTTTATTAATTAATTAATTTATTTCTGTGCGTGGGCTTTCTCTAGTTGTGGCAAGTGGGGGCCACTCTTCATCGCGATGCGCGGGCCTCTCACTATCACGGCCTCTCTTGTTGCAGAGCACAGGCTCCAGACGCGCAGGCTCAGTAGTTGTGGCTCACGGGCCTAGTAGCTCTGCGGCATGTGGGATCCTCCCAGACCAGGGCTTGAACCCGTGTCCCCTGCATTAGCAGGCAGATTCTCAACCACTGTGCCACCAGGGAAGCCCACAGATTTATTTTTAATTGTGGTAAAATACACATCACATACAATTTAACATCTTGACCATTTTTAGGTGTACAGTTCAGTAGCATTATGTACATTTACAGTCCCTTGTAACCATCCTTCTAGTTAGTATCTTACTCTGTGAATTTGACTATTCTATGTGCCTCATATAAGTGGAGTTATACTGTCTATGTCTTTTTGTGACTTCCTGTAATGACCTCAAGGTTCATCCATGTTGTACCATGAGTCAGAATTTCCTTCCTTTTTAAGGCCGAATAATATTCCCTTGTCTGTATATACCATATTTTGTTTATCCATTCATCTGTTTATCTGTTCATCAGCCCAGGGGACACTTGGGCTTCTTCTACCTTTTAGCTATTGTAAATAATGCTGCTGTGCACATGGGTGTACAAATATCTCTTCAAGAGTCTGCTTTCAGTTCTTTTGGGTATATATTCAGAACTGGAATTACTGGATCATATGTTAATTCTACTTTTATTTCTTGAGGAACTGCCAAACTGTTTTCCATAGTGATCGTACCATTTTACATTCCCACCAACAGTGAAAAAGTATTCCAATTTTTCTCCACATCCCTTCACCCTCCACTTTTTGAGATAGTAGCCATCCTAATGGGTGTGAGGTGCTCCTTGTGTTTCTTTTTAAGACTGAGGAAACATTTACTCTCACTTCTCTTGTCCCATTGGTTGGAATTATGTTCACACGCCTATGTTTAAAGCAATCACTGGTAGGAAGAATGCAACTGTGATTCATTTTTGTAGACCAAGCAGCACATACCCTGGGGCTGGGAGCGCTGAGCCCCTCTGAAGCATGGCTGCACAGAGTAGGGAGGATTGCAGGTTCTGTCAGGAAGGAGGAAGCAGGGATGGCTGAATGTCACTTTCTGATTTCCCTTGACTTCACTAGGGTTTAGAGGGGCCCTTGTGTTTGCATCCATGTAGACGTTACCCCAGCTTCATAAAAAGAGTGCCTCAAAGTAAGATCACTTTGAACACCTCAAGAAAGGTTTTATCATGTAAATATGAACAACAGACAACAAAAAAGCTCTCACACAAAATTACCTCCTTACGTGATGAAGTAAAAGAGAGGAAAGAAGTTATCACCCACGCACAAAGGAGCCTTTAAGAATCTCATCATCTTTCCTCCCAGCATAGTCTCCCCTAACCCCCACTCATTTTCCGGACTTCAAACAGGATTGAAATGACAAGGTATCAAACGCCAACTGCTTGCTCCTTAAGTCTTCAACTCTAATGTGCATACATATCACCTGGGGATGTTAAAATGCAGATTCCCATTCATTAGATCTGGGGTGGGGCCTGGGAGTCTGCATTTCTAACCGGCTCCCAGATGATGCTGATCTGGACCGAGACCCACATTGAATAGTGGGGATGTAGAGCACAGCAGAATCCTTTGGAGGGTCTGTTAACACCCAGCTTGCCAGGCCCTGACGCCAGAGTGTCTGATTTAGTAGGTCTGGGCTGAGGCCCAAGAATTTGCATTTCTAACCAGTTCCTAAGTGATGCTTTCGCTGCTGGTCCAGGGAGCATTCTGATGACTTCTGACTTAGAGGATAGTCACTGGGACCAGGTGACGAGCTTTGCACCTAGAGGCCCACTTGGTCCCTGCGTAAGCTCAGAAAGTGACTTTACCTCTGAACCTCAGTTTCCTTATCTGTAAATCAAGGATGATAACACCTCCTACCTTAGTTGACTTCTGTGGGGCACTGCGCATGCGTTAGATAACGTCTACAATCATTACTCTTCGTTTCAACTGGGTAGGATTGAAATGTGCACATTTGCTGCTCTTCAGAAAATCTTTTGGGAAGTGAGTTATTCCTCACCTCAGGCGTGTTCAGAGAAACTCTCTTCTTTCATTTGTTGTGCCCTGGAACGCAGAAACCTCCCCAGATATACTTTTTTCACCATGCCGTTGATTACTCATTAAGCGTGGGGATGCTGGATACTGCCAGCCTTTAACCTGGATGCCCAGTAAGTCCTTATAAATAAAGAATGCAGAAAAGCCTAATGAGAGCAGCATCATCTCAGGCTGCAGCAACAAGACCTGTCTCCCTCAGCTTCCCGTGAGGGCGCGCTCTCTGAAACCTCAGCCTGTTCTGGCTAGCAGAACAGAAAAAGCAGCTCCCAGCATCCCAGGCAGCACTCAGTGTGAGTGCTTTAATCATATGCAAGGCTGAAGAAAGACAGGAAGCAAGCAGACCCCTGCAGACAGGCTTTCTACCTGCTTATGCCTTCAGGCTGGGAACAGTTGCTGGAGGACATTTCAGGCAGAGCAGCCAGCAAGGCTCAGAGACAAGAGGAAATAAGGTGTTGGGCAGTACCAGCTGACGCCCCCCATGGCCAGGGTGTGAGTGGGCTACAAGGTGGGGACCTTCGCAGGGCCAGGTTACACAGGGACTTGTATGGCTTGTTCCCGCAGATAAATAGAGGGAGGGCAGGTGTATTAGGACAATTTTGATAACAAGTAATAGAAATGAACTTGCCTTCACTTAAGCTGAAAGGAGCCTTTAGTTAAGGATTCAGGCTGTTTCACAGAACCCAAGGGCAGGTTGCAGCATCCCTGAGGAAGGGGCAGAAGCAGAAAGGCATACTGACTCATTCTCTCCTCACCGATGTTTCGTCCCCCATATGAGCTTTCTCTGCTTTTACAATCCACATAGGTGATCAAAAATGTTTATTCCAAAGCACCCAGGCTGATACAATGGCAGGTTTTGGATTTAGCGATCTCAAGAGATACTGACTGTTTCTTAGTCCCAATTTCAAATGTCTGGCAAAGAGGTTCTGATTGGCCATCATGGGTCAGGTTCTCAGCACTGGTCCAGTCAAAGGCTGCCATGGTGGTAAGATGAGACATATCGTCCAAAATGGCTGCTGGGGCCCTTGATTGTGGATGAAGGGTAGGCAGTGAAAGGCTTATCTATGAACCAGGTGGACACTCCAAAGGGACTACCTCAGAGGAAGGGCAGAGCAAACTCCATAGTCCGTTCCCACCTGAGGTGCTCTGATTGGACCCTTACGTGCAGTACCTGTTCTCTCCCAGCCAGCAGTGGAGGGAAAGGCAAGCACAGGACCTATGTTTGTAGGTTTAGGCTGAGAAGATAGGGAACTACCTCCTGGAGCACTGGTGTAGGACCGCTTTGGAAACACTACTGAGCTCTGGAAAGTGACACAATCCTTAAATAGCAATGAGAGCAACCTGGCTACCATCACTTTGGAAGCTGAGAAAATAAATGACAGCAAACTACCAAAATAGTTTTTCTTTTGTCTTTTTAATTGGAGTATAATTGCCTCACAATGTTGTGTGAGTTTCTGCTGTAAAACGAAGTGAATCAGCTATATGTGTACATATATCCCCTCCCTCTTGGACCTCCCTCCCATCCCCGTCATCCGACCCATCTAGGTCATCACAGAGCACCGAGCTGAGCTCCCTCTGCTATACGGCAGGTTCCCACTAGCTATTTTATACATGGTAGTGTATTTATGTCAATCCTGATCTCCCAGTTCGTCCCACCCTCCCCTTCCCCGCTGTGTCCACATGTCCGTTTTCTACGTCTGCATCTTTATTCCTGCCCTGGAAATAAGTTCACCTGCCATTTTTCTAGGTTCCACATATATGCGTTAATACATGAAATGCTTCCCTAAAATTATGGTTTTTAAACATCAAACAGTAAATTAATGAAAATCAAAATATAAGGAAACTTCACTCACCCGTGATCTCACTCTGTTCTCTTTGTTCCCTCTTTCCTTCCAGCTTTCGTTCACATGCACACAGAATCTTATATAGCTTTAGAGAGTATAAACATTTTGTATTCCATATTATGTAATGACTAGTTCCCATGCTGCCTTGTCATCTTCTTAACTATCTTTATCGATATGCCATCCTTCAAATTAAGTATGTTACACTTAGCACATAATTAAAATTTGAGACTGTGAATCTGGAAGGAATCTTAGGAAATCATTGAGGCCCAAAAAGATGAACCTGGAGAGGAGAGTGAGTTCCCCAAGGTCACAGAGCTGTTTAATTCCAGACCCAAGGCTAGATTTCATTCATTTTTCCAAACGTATGTTTATAATTACCTACTTGATGTCAGGTGGCAATAGGTTTCATCTTACTTCAGATCCCTTTTCGCCACCTTGCATGATCTAATTAACATGTGCTGGCTATGAGCCATTTCTTATTTTTCTTAACAGAGGAAAGAGTGCTTTTTCAACTCACTCTCAGGAATAGAGGTTGTGGAGCTGAAATGAGTAACAGCAATTTTAAATTGGACTGGTTTCGTGACTGGTAGATAAGTCAGCGTGCAAAGACATTTCTGTTTCCCAGGTTTGGCTTGCTTTCTCAACGCCCTTTGCAAACTCCACAGGGATTTTTAAGCTTTAAGTCTGGGTATAAGCTTATGCAAGCTGTTAGTCACCTTTTTAGATGAAAACTCCGCAGGATTATGCTTGAAAATGTTCTGTGCTTCACTACAGATTCCTTTGGAGTAATTCAGCTATAGTATGATTTTGAGGGAGAAGTGATTGAATAGATACATTTCAAAACACATTCGCATTTGAAAACAGGGGTTTTATCAGCTAAAAGAACTATTCTTTAAAGGTACACATGCAGGGCAAATTTAGAACAAGCAGACAATTTAGACATGATAGCTATGAATTGCCCCAAAGCTTAAAATACTGGGGGCTTTTGATCACACAGAATCCTGGGCATGGATTGAATCATGAATATCTGGTGTTTTACTCTGGAAAATGTATTGGAACAGGAAATCTTGTCATTGCTCTGTCTCCACAGATCATTCCAAAACATTCTAGGCATGCAACATTGCAATTGTAAACACACATTTGACCAGAAAAAAACAGTGAAGGAGCCTAAATTTTTGGTATAGAGAAGAGGGGTGGGCTCTGAAGTCAGAGTTTGGGTTGGTATCTTGGTTTTACTACTTACTGCATAGGTGATCTTGACTGGGTCTCAGTTTGGTCATCTGCAAAATGGGGAGAATACTCTTTGATTCATAGAATTGTTCTGTTGATTTGATTGTGTTAAATCATGTTACATAGCACCTCTCAAACCCACATGTGAACACAAATCACCTGGGATCATGTTAAGATGCAGTAGGGACAGAGAAACACAAATACTGTATGATCTCATTTATATGTGGAGTCAGAAAAAACTGAACTCACACAAGCAGAGAGGAGACAGTGGTTGCCAGGTGCTGGAGGGCAGGGGAGATGGGGGAGATGTTGGACAAATGGTACAAACTTCCAGTTGTAAGAGGAGTAAGTTTGGGGAGCTAATTACAGCATGGTGACTATAGTTAACAATTCTATATTGTATACTTGAAAATTGCTGAGAGAATGAATCTTAAATGTTCTCATCATAATAACAACAACAAAATGGTAATTATGGGAGGTGAAGGATGTGTTAACTGACCTTATTGTGGTGAATGTATATGGTAAACAATATATACATGCATCAGATCATCACATTGTATGCCTTAAACTTACACAATGTCATACGTCCATTATATCTCAATAAAGCTGGAAAGAAAAAAAGAAAAAAAAAAGATGCAGTAGGTCTAGGGTGTGGTCTGCTATTTGGAATTCTAACAAGCTCCACTGATACCCGTTGCTCCTGCATACCCAATCCTTTCATTTCTTTCCCTCTGTTCTTGAGAAGTCTTCCAGACCTTTGTTCTAGCTATTCTTGTCGGGTTCTTGTGATTGACTGCACATACACTTATGGGGTGTGTGTGTGTGTGTGTGTGTGTGTGTGAGAGAGAGAGAGAGAGAGAGGGAGGTGGCAGAGATGCTGAAATAGTCATGCTCACATTTGGAAAAAGCAGTTCCGTCTCGACCATATCTTACACAATGACGCTTACACTTGCTAATTAAAAGAAACTGAGTCTTTCCAGGGTCAAAAGGGTCTTAGGAGCAATTAGTCAATTTATTTTTGTTTTTTAAAATAAATTAATTCAATTTATTTATTCATTCATTCGTTCATTTATTTTTGGCTGCGTTGGGTCTTCGTTGCTGCGCACGGGCTTTATCTAGTTGTTGTGAATGGGGGCTACTCTTTGTTGCGGGCTTCTCATTGTGGTGGCCTCTCTTGTTCTGGAGCACCGGCTCTAGATGCGTGGGCTTCATTAGTTGTGGCACACGTGCTCAGTAGTTGTGGCTCGTGGGCTCTAGAGCACAGGCTCAGTAGTTGTGGTGCATGGGCTTAGTTGCTCCGCGGCATGTGGGATCTTCCTGAGCCACGGATCAAACCTGTGTCCCCTGCATTGGCGGGTGGATTATTAACCACTGCGCCACGAGGGAAGTCCCTAGTCAGTCAATTTAAAGGTTAGGCTCACTGTCAGAGCTTTCAGAGGGTGTCCCCTCCCTTCCCCATTCCCCAGTGCCTCTGAGCAAAGGAAGCTTCCCATCCTCACAACTTATATGAAAAGACTGCTCATCCGAGTGCTGTGCTTCTCTATCAGCTTCCTCTCACCTCCGTCTGGACTCCCTCCAGCCTCTGTCCTTGTGCATCTGCTGCAGACACATCCACAGTGGTGTAACTTGGGCTCTGATATCTTGGCACCTTCAGGGCTTGGTGGTCCCCCCTGTTGGTTCGACCCCATCTCAGTCTTTACTGGCCTTATAGATCCCCTGAGCATCAACCACATCCTCCACCTGGTCACTTGGCCTCTCACAATGGCCACCCAAGGTGGGCCCCTTGCTCTCAGCTCTGTGTCCTTCTTTGTCCCTTGCCAGGTGGAACTTCCAGACACCTCCACACTTCGTGTGAGCAGAGATTTTCAGGGGCATTGAGTCTTCCTGCACGTCCCGCACTGCCATTTCTACCTGCTGTGGCTGCTCCATGGTGGCACAGATGCAGGGCTAGTTGCTCTCCCTGGGAATTCCAAACAGGAAATGCACTGGGTCTGCTCTGGATTCAGCTTTTCATTCTTTCCCTCACAGTTTCTCTCTGTCCCCACTCCCTGCCCTGAGCTAAGGCTTAGACATAGGGGGGTTTCAGGCAGCTACTTCTTCCTAGGTTCATCCTTTTTAGAACTCTCCACTTCCTCCCAGGAAGGTCTCTACTTTCTCTTTTGTCCCTTAGAAATTGTTCTACATTGTATCTTGAAAAATGAAACTCCTTTGCTTTTGCTTTTGTCCTTAGCAGACATTACCAATCTATCACATCACACAATCTTAGAAACCTTCTTAACACAGTGTTCCAGGCAGCCAGGAACAATCAACAAGAGCTGCATTTGGAGATAGAAACTCTTTTCTATCACTAGTATAGAGTTATGCTTGAGGAAGGTAAAGAAAATAAGTAAAATCTAAACCTCACAACCAAATAGGCAATGCAAGTTTTAAATTTGGGAACTGTATAATTAGAAATCACTTTAAAGTATGAAATCATCACCCCACACAATGATCATTCATCCTCTTCTTGCATCTCTCTAATGATGGGGAGCTCACTACCCATTGATAGTGAATTGCATTTTTAGACTATTCTAAGTATTTTGTACCTGCTCATTGCAACTGGATTCTACACATAACATATTTAATTCCCATCCATACCATTGCCCTTCAGCTCCCATTAGTATCTCTTTTCTATGTTCAATCTGCCCGGTTCTTTTCATTGGCTCGGCCTCCAGCCTTCTCAATAGCTTCGAACTCCCCTCTGGATTCTTCCCTATTTAATGAGCCTTCCCTTTTAATGAAAATCCAGGGAGGTAACTGTAATGGGGAATCGCCCCTCCCTCCCTCTACTGTGGGTTGTTTGTTTGTTTGTTTCTTTTTTGAAAATTGGACACAGAAGTTGCATGTGAAGGTGCTGATTGCAGGGGATGTGTGAGGGTCCCTGCCCCCTGCAACCTGATGCTGTGTGCTTAGAAACTCCAGCTTGTCCTGGTACACATCCTCCTTTTCTCCCTCTCCCCACATCTCTCTCTCTCTCTCTCTCTCTCTCACCCACCCATACACACACACACCCCTCTGGGCAGCATCATTTCTCAGCTGGCTACTCAAAGCAGCAGCTTGTACATGCTTGTTTTGGCTGTTTGCTTGTCTAAACTACAGGCTTAATAAGGAGGCTGCAGAAGAAAATGGTTTAAACTCAGTGCCGTTGAAATCACTTAATTTTGAGAGATCTGTGCAAGTATCATTGAAAATAGTTGGGAAAGTCCTGAAAGGGGCTTGCTAATGCCTCCTCCGTTTTGCCACCAGACGATTTGATGCTGTTTGTTAGGGTGGGAATCCAGCAGAACCTTATAGCTGGTGTTGAGGAACTGGGATTAAAAAGAATGGTGATAATAAGAACAGCCAACATGACTGAGCATTTTCTATGTGCCTGACTCGCCTATTCTGCCTGCTTATATTATATGTATGAACTTATTTACTATTCACAAGTTTGGCCTCTTGCCCAAGGTTGCGATCTACTAAGTGGTGGAGCCAGTTTGAGCCCACATGCCCTGGCTCCAGAGCCAGCACTGTAAACACCACATAATCCTGTGCATTAATGGTATCGTCTCTAATAACATCCAACTCATGTCAGCAGACATAAGTAAGCACATTTACCAAACTGTAAAGCAAAAATTCCCAAACTCTGTGGTTAATGTCTTCCTGTCTCAGTTCCTTCATCTGTAAAATGTGCTAATATAAACTACTGGCTCTATTTATATAAATATAAATCGGCTAAAGATCCATTTTCTCCTACTCTCCTTCCCAAAACACATAATTTCAATTGTTTTAAAAATAAGACCGCATCATTCATTCAAATTTCACAGTGGGTTCTATTTTACTAAGACCCCTGTAGTCTCGAGTGTGTCTTTAGGGTTTTAGCTGACGGAGTTCCCTTGCATGCATCACAGAATGTGGCTTCTTCCATTCTGGGATGTATCCTTCCTGTCCACCCAAGTTCCACCTATATGTACAATTTTCTACCTGGCCTATCTCCTCCATGAATCCTCTGGCCACCCTACCCCACTTTTGAGCCATCCTTTATCTTAACATGAACACAGATTGTATTCCATCAACAAACATTTCTGAGCATTTATTATGTGCCTAGAATGATTCTGGATCAGAATTTCTCAACCACAGCCCTATGGACATTTTTGGTGGTGTGATGGTTAATATTATGTGTCTATTTGACTGGGTCCGAGGGTACCCAGATATTTGGTCAAACATTACTCTGGGTGTTTCTGTGAGGGTGCTTTGGGATGAGATTAATATTTAAATTGGTGACTTTGAGTAAAGCAGATTGCCCTCCCTAATGTTGGGTGGGCCTCATCCAACGAGTTGAAGGCCTGAATAACACAAAAGGCTTACTCTTCTCTGAGTAAGAGAGAATCATCCTGAATAATGGACTTTGAATTGGGACATCAATCAGCTCTTTCAGGTTCTATAGCAGCCTGCTGGCCTTTAGACTTGAACTAGGACATTGGCTCTACAGATTTTGGACTTGCCAGCCTCCATAAGTGTGTAAGCCAATTCCACACAATATTATAATATTGTAATTATAATATTGTAATATATTATAATTATAATATTGTAATATTATATTATAATTATAATATTGTAATATTATATTATAATTATAATATTGTAATATATTAATATAACATGTTATATTAATATATTAAATATAGTAATATATTATATAATTACATATAATTAATATAGTATAGTTAATATACTATAACATTGTTATATTATAGTAATATAATATAAATATATTTGCATTGTAATTATATTGTAATATAATAAAGGGTTATAATTATATTATAAATATTATGAAAGAATAATAAAATATTAAATAGAAATAAATATAAATTATATATTTATTCATTCTGTTTCTCTGGAGAACACTCATTCAGGCAGGCTAATCCTTTGTTGAGGGAGCCATCCTATGCACTGGATGTCTAGCAGCATCCTGACCTCTACCCACCTGATGCCAAGTAGCAGCCACCATAGCCCAGTTGTGACAATCAAAATGTGTCCAGTAACTGCCAAATGTCCCCTGGGGTGCAAAATTGCCCTGGTTGAGAACTGCTGTTCTAGGCATGTGGGAGAACTCAGGGGAAGCTTCTGCTGGTGTTTCTGCTGCTAAGAATCTCACAGTCTACTTAGGAGTCAGCACTAACAGGAATCAATATGGAATAATGAACTATTAACTTGTGAAACATTTTGCAACCTAAATTTTAGCTAAACTTGTGATTTTCTTTTTTGGAGGAAGGAATAGAGAGAAATGACAGCAACCTTTATAGAAAAAGTGGAAGCTTTCTTTCAGTGGGGAAGGAGAATATGACATAAGAAAAGCTGTAGCATTCTACCTGGTTTGTCCCAGATAAGTGCAGTTACTTTACAAGTATTGAAAGATTCATTAATGAGAGAAAAATTACCTGTATGCCTCAGCCCTACTGACCAGCTCTAGTGAGCAAAAAATCTTCTGTGCCAATCCACTTTCAAATTCCACTTGTGTCCTGATAGTTTTGAAGGATTATGTGATTCTTCAAATGAATCCATAACCCATTGTTGGCCCTGGACACATTTAATAACAGAACTCTGGGAGAGTAAGATTAAGAGACACAATCCTTCAGTCTTTCCCCAAACAGTTTTATTACTGAAATGATTCATGCACTGGGAGTCACTGAAATTGATCATTTGTAATTTATATTCTTCGCAGACAGAGATTTTGAGTTCCTTTCCTTAGTTGTTCAATGTCAGTTGTCCAATGAAAGTTGCCAGTTGTTCAGTGAACACTTGGTTCAATCTTCTAAGAAATGCACAGTCCTGAAAACATTCTGAAGCCTGCAGGGAGTTGAGAGGTAACTCTGGACTAGTTTTAGCGAGCTATGCATGGCTGAATGTATAAAGCATTAAAACTAATCTGAGACACAATGTGACAATCAATAGCAATACAGTATGTGCTGAACAGTAAGATTTAATATTAGCTTAGTCTGGCAACAAGAGGCAGGACACAAGTCAAGATGGGGAGGGCATAGCCAGGGATGGAAGCCTTTCAGCTGGATTTAGGAACAGCATCGTACTGAACTGGATGCTGGAGCTGCCTGAGTGCTTGGGGCAGAATTCAAACTTGGGCTCCAGCACCTATGCTCTCCTCAGTTATTGTCATTTGTGAAGTGGGGCTGATGTACAAAGAGTTCATTTCTGCTTTACCAAGTGGCAGAGCTGTTGGACTTGAAGGGTGTTGGGGGTCATGTGGTTTAACCCCTCATTTTGTAGGTGAGGAATTGCAGGTCCAGAGTGGTGATATGAGAATTATAACAGTGAAATTAACTTATATAGAGTGTTACTTGTCTGCCAGACACTTGACTGAGTGAGCTATAGACATCTCATCGTATCTCTATGAGGCAGACACTGTTAATGATCCCATCGTTACAGATGAGGGCACTGGGAGTCAGAAAGGTTTAACTGTTTGCCCCAAGCCACACTGAAAGTTAAGAGCTGACAGTACTCAGATCTAGGACTCCCCCTCTGGCAGGCTGGTGTGTTTTTCACTTTGCTGCTGAATTTTCTCATTTGTAAAGGCTCTTTCATTCCTTCACTCCCTTCTGTCCTCTCTCCCTTCAGCATCGGGCACTGAGCACTTAGACTGGACCGGGCACTGCCCCAGATTCTGGGAAAGCAGTTTCCACAGTCCAGAGATATTAGCTGGTGGGGGAGGCCAGTCTAGGAGAGATGAATGTAGGAGCTAATGTTTCTTAGTCTGGTCTTTCTCAAAAACAACGTGTGAGGAAAGGGTCCTTGGACCCAGAGGCCTGGGATAGCCACTGGTGACCATGAGGCCTGCCTGAACAGGTCAAAGGGCCAGGCTGATGGTGGACTGCTATCAGTGGGGTGGACCTTGTACTCTGATTTTTCCTCAGGTGATCAAGAGCTATGGATGTGGGCAGATGAAATGACCCTAGCCTGCAGAGAAATGAATTTAGTTACGTTGGACACTACAGTTAGCCTTTGTTGAATTTACAAAGGGATGAAATGGCACAGAAGGGAAGCTCTCCTGTGAAGGCTTGGGGGCTGGGTGGTGCAGTCTTGGGATGTACCTGAGGTTTGGCTTTGTCCAGGCACCAGTGTTCCTGTTTTGTAATCACCTCCTTACTTGCCCATCTGTCTCAGCAGGCTCTGAACTATCAGTGACTAGGAATGGTATCCTGTTCCTTTTATTTAAAATGCCAAGATGGTATAAAAGAGATAACTAATGAGAACCTAATGTATAGCACAGGGAACTCTACTCAATGCTCTGTGGTGACCTAAATGGGAAGGAAATCCAAAAAAGAGGGGATATATGTATATGTATAGCAGTTTCACATTGTTGTGCAACAGAAACTAACACAACATTGTAAAGCAACTATACTCCAATAAAAATTTTTTAAAAATCCCAAGATGGTGTCTGGCCTGCTTCATGCTCATTGGATATTTGTTGAATAATTGGGAGATCCTTAATCTTGAAGTATCTAGAAGCTTCGTGAGGTATATTTAGAGTTTATGTGGACCGGGGAACTGATGGGGGTGAAGCAAACCTGAATGATATCTAGATACAAAAATTGTACCTCCTGAATTTTTGGAACAGAACCAGTTTCAAATATGCTCTCCAATTTTTCCTGTAAGTACGTTTTTATCTGTCAGGGCTGGTACTCTGATATTTTCGTTTGGAAAATATACACAGTGCAGCAAAGATGCCAACTTGTTATCTCACTGTGGCTGGACTATTGAGGTCTGTGTTCTCCTAGGTGTCAGAGACTTGAGACCCTGCATAAGCAATAAGAGGGTGTGCGGTGAGCACGGATGCAGCAGAGCTATGGGTTTATTTAATTATTATCTTTTCTGACCTATTTCTGGTATGTGGTCATATCAGTCAGGTTTCTCCAGAAAAACAGAACCAGTAGGATATATTTCAAGGAATTTGCTCACAACTGTGGGGGGCTAGTAAGTCTCAAACCTGTAGGGAAGGCTGGCAGGCTGAAACTCCTAGGTGGGAGCTAATGTTGCGATCTTGAGAATTTCTTCTTCCTCAGAGAAATCTCAGTTTTCCTCTTAAAGCCTTTCAACTGATTGGATGAGGCCCACCCACATTATCAGGGGCCATCTCCTTTGCTTAAGGTCAACTGATTGTGGATGTTAACTGCATCTACAAAATACCTTCACAGCAACACCTAGATTAATGTTGGATTAAATAACTGGGTACTATAGCCTAGCCAGGTTAACAAAAAAACCATCATAGCAGGTGAAGTATGAATCGCCCACCACTTATTCCAAAAGGATAGTACAAGGGAACGATTGTGAGTTTGGGCATATTCTAGCCAATGTGGGAGCAGGATTATCTGATAAACTGCTGTTCCCCTCCCCAAAGAGGGGAAGCCACAAGCCTGTTGACCTGCTTATTAATCCCAGTGGGTTAAATTGGCGAAAGCTGAAAAGTGTTCCCACGAGGACATTGCTGCTCTATCCCCAAGAGCAAGTGTTGGAATAACACTTCTCTATTCTCCTCACCTTTCTCTTCCCCTTTCAAGGGAAGGGGGACCTGATTTGATTGGTGTCAGAAGAGGCATTCTGTGATGGGCCCTGAGCATCTCTAAATGTTCTCCCTGTGTAAGCCATGAATGCAAGAGCCTGACGGCTCTTCACTCAGGACATCACTCAGGGTTGCATTGGCAGTGAGCAACCTTGAGAAAGGAGGTAACGACTTCCCCTGGACAAAGAGCAGACTTGCCTCCACTTGCTAAAAAAGAGGTGAAACATCCAAGGTCTGACCTCCTCACCTGTAATAATCCTCTGATATTCAGGGTCCATCTAGAAACACCTGCGTTGTCCCCTTGGGACCTTTGGGGGCAACTAGGGTGAACATCATGCTGACACTGGCTACTGCATTTGCTGTGAGTAATAAAGTCCTTTGTCTCTGATCCAGGGGTCTCATATCTTCTTGCCAGCATCCATGAAACAGCTGCGGTCTAGCTTGTTAGCTTGCAAGTAGGGTAAAGCCTCAGGCCCTCTGCAACTTTTGACAATAAGAGGCCTTGACTCCCTGCAGGCAACAAGTATTTGTTTCACATTCCTAGACTCCTCCATGCAATGATGTTCTGTCCTGGAGACCAAACTCTTCCTTCTCCAGGATCTCCCCGCAAAAGGAGAGTAAGAATTCTCTTGGCTTTCCAGCTTTATCATTAAGAAAGCTGCTGTATTGCTTCCTGAGTGGTCTTTTCCCAAGTGGTCTAGAATGTGGAGGGGACAAAAGGGGAACATCTAGGCTCTTCTAGAAACCCCAACTTGTACTGAGTGCCAGGCTCTATGCTAGGAGCTGGGGATGCCATAGTGAAAAAGAAAGGTTCCCTACTCTCTTGGAGCTAATGGGGGAAGGGAGCCTGCACAGATACAATATAAGATAATGCAGAGTGTTGAGAGCTACACAAGACTCCCTGTGGGCCGCATCTCTTCTTGTGACATTTTCCTTCTTTCTAGTTTGACTCTCTGAAGTCACATTTATTTTTTTAAATA
This sequence comes from Lagenorhynchus albirostris, assembly GCF_949774975.1. Classification (NCBI taxonomy): domain Eukaryota; kingdom Metazoa; phylum Chordata; class Mammalia; order Artiodactyla; family Delphinidae; genus Lagenorhynchus; species Lagenorhynchus albirostris. The sequence goes on along the minus strand of NC_083095.1, from coordinate 117,058,507 downwards.
TTTTAAATTAATTTTTATTGGAATATAGTTGCTTTACAATGTTGTGTTAGTTTCTACCATACAGCAAAGTGAATCAGCTATACGTATACATATATCCCCTCATTTTTGGATTTCCTTCCCATTTAGGTCACTACAGAGCATTGAGTAGAGTTCCCTGTGCTATGCAGTAGGATTTTATACATGGTATCAATAGTGTATATATGCCAATCCCAACCTGCCAATTCATCCCACCCCTTCTTTCCCCCCCTTGGTGTCCATATGTTTGTTCTCTACGTCTGTGTCTCTATTTCTGCTTTGCAAATAAAGTCATCTATACCATTTTTCTAGATCTCGCATATATGTGTTAATATGCGGTATTTGTTCTTCTCTTTCTGACTTACTTCATTCTGTATGACAGTCTCTAGGTCCATCCACATCTCTGCAAATGACACAATTTCATTTCTTTTTATGGCTGAGTAACATTCCATTTCATATATATACCACATCTTCTTTATCCATTCCTCTGTCAACGGACCTTTAGTTTGCTTCCATGTCCTGTAAATAGTGCTGCAGTGAACATTGGGGTGCATGTATCTTTTCGAATTATGATTTTCTCAGGGTATATGCCCAGGAGTGGGATTCCTGGGTCACATGGTAGTTCTATTTTTAGTTTTTTAAGGAACCTCCATACTGTTCTCCACAGTGGCTGTATCAATTTACATTCCCACCAACAGTGTAGGAGAGTTCCCTTTTCTCCACACCCTCTCCAGCATTTAATGTTTGTAGATTTTTTTTGGTGGTACACGGGCCTCTCACTGTTGTGGCCTCTCCCATTGCAGAGCACAGGCCCCCTGTAGATTTTTTGATGATGGCCATTCTGACCGGTGTGAGGTGATACCTCATTGTAGTTTTGATTTGCATTTCTCTAATAATTAGTGATGTTGAGCATCTTTTCATGTGTTTGTTGGCTATCTGTATTTCTTCTTTGGAGAAATGTCTATTTAGGTCTTCTGCCCATTTTTGGATTGGGTTGTTTGTTTCTTTAATATTGAGCTGCATGAGCTGTTTGTATATTTTAGAGATTACCTTTGTCAGTTGCTTCATTCGCAAATATTTTCTCCCATTCGGAGGGTTGCCTTTTCACCTTGTTCATGGTTTCCTTTGTTGTGCAATGAAGTCACATTTAAATCACCTTAGTTGGATTTAGGTTATTCTTAAGTTTGTGAGTAACACCTTTACAAACTATCTCTTGGGAAGGGTTATTTCTGCAGTGGTTAAGCTCATCATTATATATTGATTTGTACCAAATTCATTCACAGAGGGTGACTTATCTCTATAATTTTGGAGTAACTTATGTTCTGACCATACCTTATATAATAGCTCAATCAACCACACAGAGTACAGTATTAAAACTTAAATTATAATGTGAATATTGAAGTTATTTTAGGTAAATAATGTGTATAGCAGATCTTTTAATATAATCCTAAATTCTACTTTCATTATGTTTTTCAGTAAATATACTCAAAGTAGAGTAAAAATTGAGGAATCCTTCTGTCTGTCCGCCCATGAAATATTGTCAGTCACTGGGCTAGGCACTAGGAGTAAAAGGGTAGCTAAGAATAAATTTTTCATATACTCCAGTCTCCTAAATGGACAATTGGGGTTCAGTCCTGCATACAATGAAAATAAACTTTACAGAAGTTTGATTGGTACTTAATGCCTAGATATTAAGGCAGTAGCCCTCAGGGTTACAACCAGTCCTGGAGAATATAAGTTTTCTTCTTGACTGTTTAAATGCAGGGATGAGCCTCTACATCCCCATGTAGGAGCTGATAATCCAAAAATACTAGACAACCAAATGTTGTCTGTAATTTTGCCATGATCTGTATACATTTTTGCAATGAAATTTATAGAAGACAACATAATTAAATTTATAAACATTTATTGAATTTCTACCACACACAAGGACCTATAGTAGATTCTATGAGGGACATAAGACAAGATCCATGCCCTTGAAGAATTTGCAATCAAGTGAGGACATTAATTATCATCATGGATTTATGAGTCTACCTGCCAGGCAAGGGTCTCCCTTTTCAACATAATGACTCCTTTATGGCTTTTTGTGGTGCTTTTATCAATGGTATGTTAATTAACCCAAATAATCAGTCAAGATATCTGTATTACAGGAAATGAATGAAAGGTTAAAAGGGAGGGTGATGAGGTGGGAGAGGAACTAACCTTGACATCTATTCTATAGTGGACACTTTATGATTAATAAATTCCCATAAGAATCCAGGAAGTAGGTATTATTGCTCTTTCCCTCTTTTTAGCAGATGACAACATTAAAGCTCAGAAATGTTCAAACATTTCCCTAAACCCAGACAGCAAGTGTCAGACCTGGAATGTTTAGGTCTGTTTAATACCAAAGCCCAAGCTTTGTCTGCTACAGTATGCTCGCAGCGTTCCAAAAATGTGTGTTTTCAGAAGCGAGCTAGCAAATAAACAAACAAGCAAGAAAGTATCTAGAAAGCAGTGAGTTTTCTGGCACTAGACATATTTACAATAAGCTAAATAACTGTTGGCAGAGATATAGATGGGATTAAAGCATTGATTGGGGAGTGGATAGAGTGATACCAAAATCCCTGTCAACTCTGGGATTCAGCTTCTATGAAAGCATGAGTAGGGTTTGCACATATTTCCCTTTTTGTGGGATCGTCTGCTACATGTGCTCTACCATGAACAGAGAGAGTCATTGGAGTAGATTATGGGAAAAACAAGGCCCATGGCCCATATCACTACATAGTTTATCAAGATGTGCAGAAGTTCATCCTGCTGAAAGTTTAACTTGTGTTATGTGTATGTTTCCCATTTATTTGTTCCACAGAGGGAAGTCTCTACAAATCAATCATGCCGGCTTTGGGGGAAAACAAATCTCCTTTTAGCTTTGAAGAAGCTCCTTTCTCAAGGGAAAAGAGACAACCAGACCTTTTTTTGATTTTAGATCCTGTTTTGGACTGAATGTTTTTGTCTCCTTGCAAATTCACATGTTGAAGCCCTAACCCACAATGTAATGGTATTTGGAGGTGGGGCCTTTGGGAGGTAAATTAGGTTTAGATGAGGTCATGGGGGTGGGGCCCCCACAATGGGATTAGTGCTGATACAAGAAGAGGAGGAGAGAATAGAGCCCTTTCTCTCTCTCTCTGTGAGCACACAGCAAGAAGGTGGCCATGTGCAAGCCAGGAATTGGGCCCTCACCAAGAATTAAATCTGCTGTCATCTTGACCATGGACTCCCCAGCCTCTAGAACTGTGAGAAATAAGTTTCCATTATTTAAGCCACCCAGTTTATGGTGTTTTGTTATGGCATCCCAAGCTGACTAAGACCCCTTAAGGATGTTGTTATAACCCATTTTTAAGAGTTGGGCTGGTGGTTCTATTTGGGGAAAACCTATCTGGGGAGAGAGGCTGTGATAAGATCCTTTGAGTTTCACAGATTGAAAAGAAGTGTGATTCCTTGGGGATAGAGAGCAAAGTGAAGGTGGGGGAGCGATGAGCTCGCGGCCATAGCTGGCTAGGCATCTGGCTCCTCGGAACACGGGTGTGCAGGGCCAGAAATCACTGAGCATTTGGAGCTGCCACCTGGGAACCTGAGCTACAGCCTCACTGGCTAAACTTAGCTCTGCAGGGGTGTGGGCTCTTTCTCCAAGTGCTGAGAACCACGTTCAGTAGTATCACCAAATGGCAGTAAGCAGCAGTGACAAGGCGCACTGATTAGACACCAGAACTCATCACGGGGACTGGGGGATTCGATGTCCCAGTCCTCTCTTTGGACTGTGTAAATCTCTAATGTTTCTACATTTTGTTTGTTTGTTATTTTCTAAACTATTCATAGGAAGGAGGAGACACAGAGACAGGGCCAGAAGAGGGTAAATTTGAGTAAAAAATCATTGCTGAGATTTGCAGCAGGAAATGGTGGAGCAGTCAGTCCCCCGGGGCCGCCAGGGACCCCTATCTCTTGAGGGGTCTCTTCTCTGGAGAAGTTAGGCTGGGGCCGAGAGGAGCAGACCCTTCCAGCCACACTCTGGTTCTTTATGGTGGCTGGGCAGCCATAGTCTTTGCAGAAAACTCAATATCTTTATTACTCTTGGTCTCAGAACTCTCAGACTTGGCATCCCAAGAACAAAAGAAAGTTCTAGATGGAAGCCCTATTTAAATTCTGAAGGGTGGTTATACTTGGAGGAACAGTGTTCAGATGTTTGGAGATTTGGGTATTTGGCACTTACAAACGGCTGCAGCAGTGACCACAACAGGGAAATACAGATCTAGAGGTTTGATATTTAACATTTGGGCTTCGTTGTGACACAAATTTACAAAAACAAATAACAACAACAACCCTGGCATGCATAATGTGATTGGGTGATGGATCTTTGAAAGCACCCCAGGAAATTCCCCTTGAGTTTCAGGCAGCAGAATGAGATAGGCTGGTAAATAAAGCTCCTGGCTCCACATATCCTGGGTATTTTTGTCCTGCAGTCCTGTTCATTGAGGAACTAAGAGCAAATGCCAAGAGATAGCGCTAGGGGAGACCTGTCTTTTTTTCTTACAGTTTGTTAGTTACTCTCTTCCTCTGGGCCAGCCTCTGAGTTTCACTCATGTCTGACAAGTGCTCACCAATTAGTATCCAGAGAAAGACCCTGGATCTTATGTCATGGCACCTAGAGGTGCTGTCTCTGCTTTCCCAGAACCTCCCTTTACCTTCTCCCTGTGTTTGGCTTTGTTTGCTCCTTTGGCTCCAGGAATCACTTTCAGAGACCTGGTAAATCTGACCATGTGCTCTGAAAGTCCCTTCACTTAGGGGAGGGTCTGATTTTTCATCTTTACCAGCCAAGTGGCTGATGGCTGCTCAGTGAGATCCTGGTCAGCCTTGGGGAAGGAGGCCTGAAGATTCTAAAGATAAACATTTTCTTTCTGTCCTGGTCCTCCTCTTACCTTCACCAGATATGTCAGTAACTCTACCTACAAAGCCATTGCTTCCTCTCCTTCCCTCTGCCTCCTTCCATGTCTCTCTCATTTCTTACCTGACTGACAGCTTTGTAACTCATCACCCTGCCTTCAGACTCTTAGTGTCCCAGTCCATTCTCTGCTCAGCTACCCAAGAAATCATTCTAAAGCACACATCTGTTCATGACATTCTTTTGCTTAAAAACATTCACTGGTTCCCTATCACCCTAAGGATACTTTGGATATTCACTCCCTCTCCTTGGAATGCCCATCCTTTTTTCTTCCTGGAAAAGGATTCATCATTTATCACCTCCTCTGAGAAGCCATCCCAAACCCCTTTGGGTGGAGTCAGTCCATTTTAGTCACTTCCTTCTTTGAGCTTCCATTGCCCAATAACACAGAGCTCTGAATAGCTACTGAACTCTTTTCAGGTGCTAAGTGCTGTCTGAGCACCTTCTGTACATTGTCTCATTTGATCTTCGCAGGAGCCTTAGAAAGTACGTGCTCTCCTTATCTCCATCTTTTTGAGGAAATGAGACGCAGTCACTTAAACATGTGCAAGGTTTTGTGGCTAGACAGAGGTGGAGACAGAATTTGAAACTGAGTAGCCCAGTCGTGAGCCCATGTTCTTAATCATCACACCACTCCGTGCCTGTGTATCTTTGTGAGAGCACTTACCACACTCCATCATTGATTACTTACGTCGATCCCTTCCATCACACTGAGCATCTTGGGCAGGAATACTGTCTCATTCATCACTGAGACTAGCACATAGTAGATGCTTAATAAATGCTCGAGGAAGGAAAGAAGGAAGGGAGGATATGTTGCTGTGATTATATGAGTAAGGACATAGAAATTCTTCTGTAAAAAGTTGGGATTCCCTAGGGGTGAGACCAGGCCTATGTTACTAGAACTTTAAGGGAAGAACTTATTCTGTGAAAAAATTTGAATAGTTTTGCTATAAGTGAAAAGCTGATGTTCCAACAAGGTTTGGACTAAGGTTGCATCAGTCCAGAAAAATTATTTTAAGAATGAAACAACTGATCACAGTCATCAGACACTTATTTTGTCAACAATCTAGTAAATTCGTTCAGATATTGGGTGGGTATGGTCTGGAATCCAGGTGAGAATATTTACAGACAAATGGCTGATTCTAGGACAAGGATCCCTAAACTCACCCCTCTGAGAAGCTGGTGAAACTGATGAATTCTTTCCCTAGAGATATGCATGCACCTATACTAGGGAACTGACTCTTATTTCCAAAGATTTCCTGTACTCTGAGCACAGGAAAGAGCTGAAGTGGAACTGAGGCTCAGACTTGGATGGGGACACATCTGCTCTGTATTTCACTTGTTACACCTCCCCCTCCAAACCTCTCTGTCCAGTGCTATTAATGCAGTTGGTTCTTTTTATGACTCCTCACTTCTGATGCCTCTTCCAGTCTGAGTGACACTGTGAGTAGAACAGGTTCTGTTTGATTCTAATATTGTATTAAGAAAATATAAAGGGCCAACCACCACAAAATTGTGAAACATTTTTTGGGTGGAGAGGGCTGGTATATGGGTTGTTATAATTCCATAGTCTTAAAGGGTTGTTTATAATTCCATAGTCTTAAATTAATACTTAGTCTATTCAAGTTAAATTATTTAGCCAATTTATTGACTATTTATGAAGCACCTACTATGTGATCGAGCTATTCAAAAGAAGCAAAAATTCATGCCCTTGTGTGTTTATGTGTTAAAGAGGGGAGATAGAAATAAACATGATAAATAAGGCAAAATATGGTATATATTAGATGGTAATAAATGCTAAGGAGAAAAATAAAGTGGGAAAGAGGGGCAGGGTGAGTGGGGGGGCGTTCACTTTTAAACAGGGAAGTCGGGGGCTGTATTAAGAAGTACATGAGAGGCCTAGAGGTGATGGAGGAGGGTATATTAGCTTCCTATTGCTGCTCTGACAAATTACTACAAGCTTAATAGCTTAAAACAACACAGATTTGTTGTCTTACAGTTCTTGAAGCCAGAAGTGTGAAATTGGTCTTACTGGGTTAAAATTAAGGCGTTGGCTGGTCTGCATTCCTTCTGGAGGTTCTATAGGAGAGTACTGTCAACTACAAATTGGCACTTGCCATGTACCTCTACAAGGATTAAAATCATGAGCCGCTGCAGCTGCTGACCTTCAACACCCCTGAAAGGAGTTCAGGGTGGAGATCAGGAATGAGACACTCTGTGCTCTGGGAAAAACTGGCAGAACAGGTCTTCAGATAGTTAGATATTTTCAGGAGCTGATTTTATGAACCCAATTCTTGCATCTCCTCATGTCTAGAAAAGCACTAAAAATGAGAAGAAATAGGGCTTCCCTGGTGGCGCAGTGGTTGAGAGTCCGCCTGCCGATGCAGGGGACACGGGTTCATGCCCCGGTCCGGGAGGATCCCACATGCCGCAGAGCGGCTGGGCCCGTGAGCCATGGCCGCTGGGCCTGCGCGTCCGGACCCTGTGCTCCGCAACGGGAGATGCCATAACAGTGAGAGGCCTGCGTACCGCAAAAAAAAAAAAAAAGAAAAAAAGAAAATGAGAAGAAATAATTTCACTTGTTCATTGATTTTTCAGTTAACTCATGGACACATTAAAATTAGTCCCATTTACAAACTTAGTTAATTACATTCCATTAAACATCTTCAACCACATTTATAAATTTAATATGTTTACTTTTTAAACACTTCAAATGCCTGGCAGGATATACTAACAATATTAATAAGCAAAACCCTCTTGGGCATTTAAATTACTCTTGTATCCAATAAATGAATAATTATAGTAAATCAAATTCTCCTAAACATGCCACAAATATTTATAGACTTAAAATTCTTATACTTTTCTGCTTAAAATTAAAATAAAAAGTGTCAGATTCTCTTAAAGATGACAAACACTTTGAGGGTTGTTTTTAGTGGGGAAATGATACTTGGTTTCCATGCTTAACTTACAAGGATGTTGTGAAGACAGCACAAGACATAGCACTTGGATGATACAAACAAGTTGTGAAAAGTTAAGATGCAGTTTTCATTCCAGGAGAAAGCTAACCTCTGTCAAGGACACATTTGAACTGTGTCTTGAAAGGTGAGGATGAGTTTTCTTGTTTTCTTTTCCTTCCACACCTGAAAACTGACTTTGAAAAAGAGCAAGTAATTTAGGTGAGGTGCAAACGAACCAGTAGACCTCCTGTGCCTTCTCTTCCAGAGGCGTGATACTGACACCATAACCAAATCTCTGTCTTTTAAAAAATATTTATTTATTTATTTATTTGGTTATGCTGGGTCTTAGTTGCGACATGTGAACTCTTAGTTGTGGCATGCATGTGGGATCTAGTTCCCTGACCAGGGATCAAACCCAGGCCCCCTGCATTGGGAGCACGGAGTCTTAACCACTGCACCACTTGGGAAGTCCCTCTCTTTTTTTTTAGAGTATAGTTGGTTTATAATACCAACTATACTTTAAATAGTTGGTTTACAATACTGTACACCTAAAACACAATGTTTTAGTTATACAGTGATTCATATATATATTCTTTTTCAGATCCTTTCCATTATAGGTTGTTCTAAGATATTGAATATAGTTCCCTGTGCTATAAGTAGGACCTTGTTTATCTGTTTTATATATAGTAGTGTATATTTGTTAATCCCAAATTCCCAATTTCCTGCCCCCCACTTTCCCCTTTGGTAACCATGAGTTTGTTTTCTATGTCTGTGAGTTTACTTCTGTTTTGTAAATAAGTTCATTTGTATCATTTTTTAGATTTCAAATATAAGTGATATCATATGATATTTGTCTTTGACTTACTTCACTTAGTATGATAATCTCTAGGTCCATCCGTATTGTTGCAAATGGAATTATTTCTATTTTTATGGCTGAATAATATTCACTCTGTCTATATATATATACTACATCTTCTTTATCCATTCATCTGTCGACGTGTCAGTGGACATTTAGGTTGCTTCTATGTCTTGTCAGTAGTGCTGCTGTGAACAGTGGAGTGCATGTATCTTTTTGAATTAAAGTTTTCTCCAGATATATGCCCAGGAATGGGATTACTGGATCATATGGTGACTCTGTTTTTAGATTTTTAAGGAACTCCAGGTGTCTTCTTACTGGGAAGTTCATCAGTCTTCGGCAGAGGAGGGTCAGTGTGCATTCCAGGCGTGGGAGGCTGGCACAGCCTATGATATGTGTTTGCTGGACAAGTGAATGAATTCACAGCAAATGGGCAGCTGTCTCCTTTGCCAGCTCTGGTGTCAACTTTTCTCCCATGGTCCACACATAAGGTAGAAAAAGAATAAGGAGGGTTTGCAGGAGCAGCAGCAGTGAACACTGCACATGTCTTGAGATGGGCTGCGGGGTCTGGACGCTTAGCAAAGCCCCCAGTGCACTCACCTGCTTGCTCCTGGGGAGGGAGAGCAGCGACATCCTCCCAGGTCCTGGTAGGAGCACTTAGGGGGCTTCCTTCAGACAGTCTTGCTTCCGGGAGAGGAGTGTCATCCTCCATTCTGCAGTCTGGGCAGGGTTGGTTCATCTCAAAGTGTCTGTTCCTAGTGTCTGCCAGGCATTGGTTTCCACTGGGCAGTTCAGCAAGCAGCTCCGTCGCCTGGCAGCACTGACGCCCTCCTATCGTGTCTGATGTGGTGAAAACCTCAACACCCTAGGACTGTGAGGGTGCAGGTGCCTGTACTGTATGCTGCCTCTTACCTGGCAGTTTGTTGACTGGGCCAGAGGTGCAGTGGACTCAGCTCTGGCCTCAGGACGATGACTTGGCTCCCTCAGCCAATATTCCGCTCAACAGAAGAGCCAGTGGGTCACGGATTTGGGGATGGCAATCCCTTGGCATGACCGAGACTCCCTGCCTGAGGGTACCAGCTTTGATTTCAGCCCCTGGGGCTGGTCTGCTGGCCGAGTGGGGAGTCTTGCCTCTTCCCTTCCCTCGTCTTCCTTCCCCTTTGCTCGGGGGTCTGGGGGTGTTTACATTGCCCCATGGGACGTGCCACTGTGACTGGGCTACTCCTTACTCAGGGCACCTCTGCACCAGCAGACTTAGGAACTAGGGCTCATCAGGGACCCAAGACCATTCCCTCACCCTGTCTAACCTACCTGCGTCACGGAAGGAGCACTAAACCCCAAGTTACAATGCAGCGAACTCACTGTCCAGATGTGAGGCCAGAACTGGAATTATGTCTTCTACATTCCTGAGTTCTTTCCTTTGTACCACCCCGTGTCTCTACCAACCAGCCATCCACAAACAGCTACAGGGATCTGCTGGATGCCAAGTGCAGTGCTAGACACTTGAGGGTTACAAAGGGAGGGACAGAAGAGAAGAGGACCAGCAGTCCTGGTCAGCAGTGTGAGGAAGTTCCCAGTGAGAGTTCAGGGTGAACAGTGAGGTGGCGGGGCGGGGGTGGGGGGGGAAGAGGGTGAGGGAGAGAAAGGCAGGGAGAGAGGGAGAGAGAGAATGAGGTGGGGAGAGGGGGGTAGAGAGAGAAGGGGAGAGACAGAAAGACAAGAGACAGAGATGGGGGTGGGGGGGAGAGAAAGAGGGTGGGAAGGGAGAGAGAGAGAAACACACAGAAAGAGAAAGAGAAAGGGAGAGAGGAAACCTGCCTACCAGGTGGTCACAGAGGGAAGGTTCAGTTTGCCGTTCAGGCAGGCAGCACGGATGTGATGAGCAGGACCTGGGCTGGGTGCATGAAAGAAATGCATATCCTACCTATGTTCATGGCCTAGCTGGGGAGACAGACCAGTGAACAACAATACCAGTGAGTGTGGTAAGTCCTACTGCAGAGGGGAACCCAGGTGCTGTGGGGGCCCAGAGAGAGAGCGACCCACTGTGGGGAGTGGGAAGAAGATGTAAGTGGCAGTGGGGAGATGGTGCACAGGTGTAGGCGGGCCTGGGGGACGGATACCATGAGGGTCCCTGGGAGCTGGAAAGAGGCCTGGGAGCAGTGGGGCTGGGAGCTGGGAGGCAGGGGCCCCAGAGATACCTGTGGGATATGGGAGTATGCAGATTCTCTCCTTTTACTACCAAGATTCTGATTTTCAGTAGGTGGGGGGATGTAGGGTGGGCTCCAGGTGTCTGTATTTTAAATGCATCTCAGGTTCACTCAGTCTCACTTACTGGCCTTTAGAAACTGCTTGTTTAAACTAAATCTAAAGATTGCCATTCTTTTATAGTCATTGACTTTCCTTCTGTTTGGGCATTTATAGAAGTTTTGCGATGAGGGTTGTTCCTGGTGGCTGGTCCCTCTACTTTTTCACATCAAGAGATGCTGTTTTTTTTGAAGGGGACAAACCAGAACGAATAACGTTGTCTCTCTGAGGCCTGAGACAAGGAAGACAGAGCCTATCAGTCTGTTAACCACTGGAGGTGAATCCTGGGGGGGACACTCTGTAATTTCAGATAGTAAGAATGAATGGTGTTATGGAGTGACTGTTAACATACGCTGCAAGACGTTTATGATTCCCCGGGGCCAGATAAGTAAACATTCTTCCAACTTAAGCTGCAAGAGATAGGCAATTTCATAAAGAGATGCATTCTCCATTTATATGAGATGACTATGTTCAAAGGAGGAAATACCGGGTACGGGTTATGGAAGCCTCTATCTAAGGCTTGTGTAAGGCTGCTTGCATCAGGCACTGTGTATGTTGGACAGGTGACTGGAGTTGGAGACCTGGGAAAAGGAGCTGGGCAATGACCTGAGCCCCTGCTGGGACGTCAGCCAGTCCCTCCTGTGAAACAGGGAAAGGTCAAAGTCTTACCTTCCTGAGAGCAGAGAGGAGAGAGACAGAGATGGTTCTTGGAGATAAGCTTTAAGAACACTGAACATGCTGTGTATACACAATTCTAGGAGATTAAGCTGGATTAGGAGGCCTGTGCGGGATCAACTAGACTCAGAAGTCAAATGAAGCTGAGTGAGTGGATGGAAAGGGGTACTCTTATGGGTTGAATTGTGTCCCCTCAGAAAAAGGTATATTGAAATCCTTACCCCAGTACCTCAGAATGTGACCTTATTTGGAAAGAGCGTCTTTACAGAGATAATCAAGTTAAAATGAGGTGCTTAGGGTGGACCCTAATCCAAAATATCTAGCGTCCTTAAAAAAGGGGAAATCTGGACACAGAGCCAGACAGACAGACACAGACACACACACGGAACGCATTACGTGAAGACGGAGGCAGAGATCAGGGTGATGCATCTACAAGGCGAGGAACCCCAAACACTGCCAGCAAACCATCAGAAGCTGGGGGAGAGGCGTGGAAGAGCCCTCAGAAGGAACCAGCCCTGCTGACACCTTGATACTGGATTTCAGACCTCTAGGACTGTGAGACAGTAAATTTCTCTTAAGCCACCCAGTTTGTGGTACTTCATCACAGCAGTCCTCATAAACTGATATAGTCACTTGATCTCTTTTATTCTGGATCTAAGTTCTATGAGGATAGGGACTTTGTCCTGTTCATGGTGCATTTCCAGCGCCTGGCACAAAGTAGGTGCTCAACAAATATTTGGCTGGTTGAACAGTCCTCTGGGGGACTTAGGTCATTTGTCCGAGGACACACAGAGTGATAGCAATGGTGATAGACTCCGTTTGCCAAGCACCTGCTGTACAGATGTGATGCTTGGTGTTTATGAAGGTTGTCTCAAATCCACAATACAACCTGAGAGAGGTAGGTAGAGGTAGGTCTTATTTTTCTAATGTTAACAGATGTGGAAATGGAGGCTGAGAGAGCTTAAGGAAATTGTCCATGGTAACACCTAGGAGATGGTGGACTTGGGATTGTAGCTCAGGCCTGCCTGACTCCTAAGCCCTTGTTCTCATCACTAGCCAGGGCATCAGTGGGGACCAGGCAGGCAGCTGGACCAGAGTCACTTGGGAACCCACATTTGGATGCCATGCCCATTTTTTTGGGCTGCGCCATGCGCATGGCATGCAAACTCTTAGTTCCCCATCCAGAGATTGAACCCATGCCCCCTCCAGTGGAAGCACGGAGGCTTAACCACTGGACTGCCAGGGAAGTGTCGCTATGCCCAATTTTTGTCATGATGATTCGCCGGTACCTAGCACAATGCCTGGTACAGAGCTGCAATAGTTGTTTGTGGAATCAGTATAATGAGAGGCCTGTTTGGGATGGACCCAGCAGGACCATTTATACCATGGAAAGGGCATCGGTAGAATGACCTTGCCGCATTATAGGGACAGAAAGGCAGGGGACATGTATGGGTGAGTGAACTTCCTAGTTGAGGGAGTAGCCTTGTTAGAAAGGGGGAACCTTGGGGACTCTGTGGCTGGGGACAGAGAGTTCTCTCTTGGTTTACTCAGAACTGCTAAGCTAGCTCTTGCTGAGTTCCTAAGTGGGGAGGAGATGGGTCTCTGGGGCTACCCAGATTTACCTCCCTTCAATATTGTAGTTATTATTATTATTGTTATGGTCTCAATACAAACCAGCTGTGCTTCTAGAACATTCTCAGGTACATGATCTCCTTGAGAGCCCGTTTAAAATGCAGTTTCCTAGGCTTTCCACTGCAAATCTTAACTCAGCAATCTGGGGAAGGACCTCAGAAATCTGCCCAAAGGAGATTCTGGTGCAACTGGCCAGATGGTCACACTTGGAAAAACAGATTCCTGAATTTCCTTGTCTGTGGAATGATGAAGTTAGATGAGCTCTGGGGTATCCTTTAGTTGGAAAATTCTAGAATTCTTTCCAATGGTGTGAAATATAAGCACAAGAATCTTGCATTTCTGATGTTAAAGGTTCAACTCTATGCCTAACCTTGACTGTTAATGTGCTTCAGGAAGTTGTATATTTCACTGGCCCAGATGTTGACCTGGTTCCAGGCATGTGTGAGAATCACTGCCCCCAAAGCAGGAGGGAAGCTGATGAACTGGAAAGGACAAAGCCTGCAACTAGCTCATCGTGTCTCCCTCTGCTGCCCTTATAGATCAAAGTGATGCTAACGCAGGGGAGCGTGAATATTTTTCAGACTCTAGCTCCCTGAGTGGGTGCTTTCTTTTTTTTCTTTTTTTTTTTTTTTTTGTGGTACGCGGGCCTCTCACTGTTGTGGCCTCTCCCGTTGCGGAGTGCAGGCTCAGCAGCCATGGCTCACAGGCCCAGCCGCTCCGTGGCATGCGGGATCTTCCCGGACCGGGGCACGAACCCGCGTCCCCTGCATCTGCAGGTGGACTCTCAACCACTGCGCCACCAGTGAAGCCCGGTGCTTTCTTTTATGTTGTGAAATAACATGAAAAGAGGAAACCCATGGCTTTGTATTGGCCTCCTGCGGTGGAAAGTCCCAGAGATGTGAAATCTTGTATTGTGTCTTCCCACAGTGTGACGTGAGATGAAAGAAGGATGGGATGTGCAGTGCTGGCCCTTCCTGGAAGGACATGTGACACTGAGGGTGACGCAGGCACCTTGGGCCCTGCGACCCACAAAAGGCCTCTACACCTTAGGTGTGCCCACAGGCTAAATGGTACCATGAAGAGCAGGCCGCTTCATGCTTTGGGAAGCCTGAGGCTTTGGTTTCCTGTCACAAAGAAGCGCTGGGGTGGTGCAGAGTGTCCATGAATAACGTAACTATCACCAGTCACTGGGGCTGGCACCTGTGACACAAGCCTCCAACTTACTCTGGTTAAGTTAACAAGCTTGGCTCTGCTGTGCCAGCGTTCTCAAAACAACAGAGCCACGCACAGGCGACTGTCAGAGGCTTTGCGCAGAGCGTGTGGTATGTGACGAATGGTATGGTGGTGTGCATGTGTGGTGTATATGTGGTGTGTGTGTGTGCATGTGTGGTGTATGTGTGGTGTGTATGTGGTGTGGTGTGTGTGTGATGCGTGGTGTGGTGTGTGTGTGGTGCATGGTGTGTATGTGTGTGTGTGGTGTGTGTGTGTGTGAGTAGTGTGGTATGTGTGTGGGGGTGTGTGTGTGTGTGTGTGGTATGTGTGGTGTGTGTGGTATGTGTGTGTGTGTGTGTGTGTGCATGTGTGCGTCGTGGTGTGCTGGGCAAGGGGAAGAGTCCTAGCCCTGGGTCCTGGGACTTCAGAGAGCTCCCAGAACCTCAGTGGTGACTCTCTTTTTTAGAAAAAAATCCCTTATCCTAACCCATAATATCATTCAGAATTTGTCCTCCTGTCCTTGTTTCCAGCAGAATTTCCCATCACCTTGCTGTAGCCCTGCCCTCACATGTAGGATTTGGGGGCTGTGCTTACAGCTTTACTTGTGTAATTTCTCCTGCCTGAGAGCTCCAGGATGGTGCATTGCCATCTCGTTTTTGTCCCAGGTTAAAGAGAACTCAGGAGCCTCTATACTTGTCATTACTGCCCAAGGTGATCTCCAGTGTTTATGGAGAACGGAAGGCAGATGCAACAGTACTGGCCTTTCTAGCTGTTTGTGCCTCACCATTTGCTCCTGTTAAGGACTAATACTGATAGCAATAGCAACATGGACTATGAGTATGGATGCTAACGTGAGTACAAATATAAATACCAACGTTAATGCAAATGTGAATACAAATCCTGCTACAAATAGCAGTAGTAGTTCCGGTACAAATACCACTAGGAGCACGGATATGAATACTAATACTAGCTTTTCCATTTATTCCTCAGGGCTATCTAAGACTTAGATGAGCCATCCTTTGCAAAAGCACTGTAATATTTGGTTCTCCTTATATCTCAGAGTCGTCTTCTTTGATGGGCACACTGTGTAAATCCTTAAGTGCCCACCTTTCTCTTCCTAGTGAGATGAGTCAGTTCTCAAGAGAGGGAACCACTTTGGAGCTAGGAAGGGCAGGAGAAAACAGCAAGATGACCCTGGAAATGGAATCCCTGTCTCCTGTGGGTGGAGGGCAATTCCCCTTCTAGCCCACATGAGGTTGGGGCAGACTCAGAGCCCCTGATCCCCACCTCCATCGGCCTGGGGTGGGTGAGGTGGGGGAGGGTTGCCGGGCCTGAGGGATCCTGCAGAAGAGGGTTGCCCGGCACTGGGATCTGGTGCAAGGCCCTTGCATGGACATGGCTCGTGTTGTGCATCAGCTCTTGGCAGGAGGTGCCATCCAGACCAGGTTCTTCCCACTTATTGGAAGAAAGAACAAACCACACATGACAAAACTCGCCTTCTTAGGCTGCCAGACGGAAGCGGTGGGAAATGCAGTGGGGGATCTGTGGTTAAGTTTGTCTTGGCAGTGTGTTACGCCCAGTCTAGAGGGTTTGGAGTGTGGTTTTCCTGCTTCACATGAGGTTGGAGGTTTATAGCTCTTGAAGCGTTGCCTTTATGGTGTGTTGTCAATCGCAGCCATGGTTTGCTTGATATGAAGCCCTCATCGGGACTACCCTGCTCCCTGACCTTGTTCTCGGGGCATCACATTCTCCCACGCGCCTTGCCCTGTCCGGGTTGGCCAGTGGAGGAGGCTCTGCTGGGCACATGGTCCTGGAGCGTGGCCAGAGACCAGAGAGGGCAGTGATGGCTTTCTACTGCAAGAAACTGAAGGGGCCTCAAATATCACTGACCCCTAGTTTTGGGTTCTGCTGCAGGCGCTTACTCAACTTCTCTCAGCTTCATCTTCCTTGTCTGTAAAACAGAGACAATATACCTGCTTATCTTCCTCAGTGAGTGATGCTGAGGAGTCCAGGCCATGACGGGGGTAAATAGGAAAGTGTCTCAGAAAATTACAGCTCTTACTCTTACGATTATTATCTTCCATCTAAGTAAGGGTTTCTCTTCAGTGGACCCGTCCTTTCAGCTCCCTCTGACCCTCCCCATTCTGCAGTCCCTCTAAAAATACCACCTCTCCTGGGTGGGGAGCGGAGGCAAGGCTCCACATGTTTCTGGCCGGGACTGAGGATTCACATAACAGGAACTGAATTATAGTTAGGATGCCCTGAGAATTTCTCAGACTCTCTTTCAAGCACAGACAGGCATGAGGATCTCAGAGTAGAGGGTAGGAAGAGAATCCTTAGGGAACAGCGATGAGCTGGAAACTGAAGGGGAGAGCAAAGCTGGAGTAACGCTGCCCAATAGCTGCTGAGAGTCAGTGGGGACATTAGGCGTGAGGAGCTCCTGAAGAGGCCGGTGGCTTGGGATGTGGCAGAGGGCAGGGGAGGGTCCTTGAAGGCAGCAGGCAGGGAAAGCAGCTGGGTGGACAGCAGGGGAAGAAGCTCCAGGGAGGCACCTTGTCAGCCGGGCACAGGGCCTGTCTGTCCATGTTGGGGGCACCAGTGAGAATGGAAATATGGTGGTGAGTGGGGAGGGATGCCTCAATCTTGCTCTCCAGGGGCCGTTACCCGGCTGGTTGGCGAGGGGGTGGGTGGATATACTGAGGAGTGGGTCTAGTCGCTTCTCTCTCTTCCCTGAGCATCTCTGAATGAAGGTGTAGCCTCTTTGAGTTGGCCTCCACGTGTGCCTAACTAAACTACCCAGGGCAATGCTTCCTTCTCTTTTCCAGTAGGCTCTTAAAGAAGTAGTATATTTTCTCCATGCAACAAAAGTGAGAGAAACAACAATTCTGCAGGTTTCTTCATAGACTCACTAAAGTAGAGGTGCTTCTCTGAAAATCTGCTAGAATACCTTTCGAGTTTCATTTGTCCAGGAGCTTGGCTGAATTTCCCCCATCATGTTAGTATTTGTTGCCCAAGCAAATCATCTACCCTTTGTAGATGATGGAGTGGATG
The DNA here is from genome assembly GCF_949774975.1 of Lagenorhynchus albirostris. Taxonomy (NCBI): domain Eukaryota; kingdom Metazoa; phylum Chordata; class Mammalia; order Artiodactyla; family Delphinidae; genus Lagenorhynchus; species Lagenorhynchus albirostris. The sequence continues at coordinate 117,040,830 of NC_083095.1, read as the reverse complement.
GTAATTCTTAAGGGCTCAAAGGTCTGCAGGGTTGTGGGGTAGAGCCTGGTAACAACTTGTAAACCCTAAAGGAACTTTCTTACCTAGCCTTCCACAGGCATACCTTGGAGATATTTTGGGTTTGGTTCCAGACAACTGGATTAAGCAAATATCACGATAAAGCCAGTCACACAAATTTTTTGGATTCCGGTGCATGTAAGTGTTATGTTTACATTATGCTGTAGTCTCTTAAGTGTGCAATCACATTATGTCTAAAAAAAATGTACATAATTTAATTAAAAATTTTATTGCTAAAGAATGCTAACGTCTGACAATGCAGGGTTGCCACAAAACTTCAATTTGTAAAACACGCAATAAGGTGAAGCACGATAAAACAAGGTATGTCTGCACAAAACTCCCCTCTTAACTTTCAAAACCCTAGGCACACACAAAAATGTGTTCTTAGCTAGCCAAAGTCTGCCTCTCTTGATGTAACAAAGCCAGAAAATAGCTCTTCTGTCACGTCGCTTTAAGGCACACCTTTAAAAAACAAACAAAGAATACATGAATGCACTATTACCCCTCTGTCCCCATCTCCCATGGACATAAAAATTTGTTCAGAGAAGAGGGACTAGAAAATCTTTCATTTAGATTTTTTTCAAACATAATAAATGCTGATATTTCAAAGATGATTTCCTCCTTTTCTTAATTAATTAATTTTGGCTGTGTTGAGTCTTCGTTGCTGTGTGCAGCTTTCTCTAGTTGCAGCGAGCAGGGGCTACTCTTCGTTGCTGTGTGCGGGCTTCTCATTGCGGTGGCTTCTCTTGTTGTGGAGCATGGACTCTAGGCACGCAGGCTTCAGTAGTTGTGGCACGTGGGCTCAGTAGTTGTGACTTGCGGGCTCTAGAGCGCAGGCTCAGTAGTTGTGGTGCATGGGCTTAGTTGCTCCGCGGCCTATGGGATCTTCCCGGACCAGGGCTCGAACCTGTGTACCCTGCATTGGCAGGTGGATTCTTAACCACTGAGCCACCAGGGAAGCATGATTTCCTCCTTTTAAGTGCATTCACATCCATTCTCTCTTTGTCTTCTCATGATCACTCTTGGCTCTGTTTTACAGTTGAGGAAAGAAAGGTGACTGGTTTAAATAGGTTGTCCAGGTCTGATGACTGCTCAGTGGGGAAAGCATGGGTCACATTCAAAATTTCTGACTCAAGGGCAATCCCACCATTCTGCCCTTAGGTGATTTGGGTTGGGTCGTGGGGTCTGGGGTCTCTTCAGCTCTGAGCAGTAGACAAAGCGTGCTCTGCTGGAATCCAGCCTGGCGGGTCTCCCTCTACCTACCAGAGCCCCTCTGAGGTGAGTAGCGTAGCCCAAACTATGGAGTAATATAATCTTTGCCTTGAAGACACAGTGCAGTCTTCAGGGCCACAGTCCAGGGTGGACTACTGTCAGATAAAACTCTACAGGAAAAAGGTGGAGGCTGCATGCCAGGGACCTGGTATCAAGGAAACTGTAGCATGACCAACAGTAGATCATAAAAGCAAAGCTGTAAAAACCATAAACCTATGTCATTATGTAAAATCCTAAAACCACGTCCCAAATCCCAGACTGGGCATTCAGAAACTTCCAGTATTGATTGTATGAAAGGTCCCAGTGTCCTCTAGGGTGTTTATGAGACTATACTGTAACAACTTATCTTCCTGGCTGCATCCTTTCACTGCTTCCCCCACACATGCTGGCTTACAATTTTGTTAAAGATTTGTCTTGCTCTTTCTCGTATGATGGTTAATCAATTATTTTTCCTCTTTCTCTCAGACCCTTTGCTCTTTGACAACAGGATCCTGGTCAATGTTATCCACATCCCTCTAGTGTCTAAAATAAGCAGTAGGTGTAATGAATGTTTGCTTAATTGATGCAAGACCCCAAGATATTGGCTGGAACCACCAATGCTTGGACTAAGTTTGAGTGTGATGTTTTCACTGCAGTATTTCTTTTCAGATGTAAAGCATTGGTTTACAAATGACTCCTCAAAAAACAGAGATCTGTAACAAGAGTCTTTAAGTGTTTTTACTTTTAACTCAGTTCCACTCTTGAAAATGTATTTAGGGAAATCTGAAATACAAATAGATATCTCTGCCTAGGAAGCTCATCATCGTTGTAATAGTGAGAAATTGGAAATGATCCACATGTCTGATACTTCTGAAGGGATTACATCAAATGATGGTTTATGCACTTGATAAACTATCAGGCAGCCACTTAAATGATATTTATTAAGGCTTTTAATGACTTGGGAAAATGCTTAAGATATTATATGAAAAAGCTAGAATTCAAAACTATATATGAAGTCTGATATAAGATTATTTCAGTTATGAAAACTGGGCTTGGAAAAATTGCAAGGAAAAGTGAAAAATTTCAAAGTGATTTCTCTAAGTGGAGAAATTTTGAGTGATAGTTACCGCTATAGACTGAATGTTTATATCCCATCTGCCTAAATTTATATGTTGGAACCTGATCCTCAATGTGCTGGTATTTGGAGATGGGGCCTTTAAGAGGTGTTTAAGTGGTGAGGGTGAAACGCTAATGAATGGGATTAATGCTCTTATCAAAGGGACCTCTGAACGATCCCTTGCCTCTTGCGCTGTGTGAGGACAAAGCAAAAAGACAGCCATCTAGGAACCAGGAAGCATGCCCTCACCAGACACTGAATCTGCTGGGCCTAGATCTTGGACTTCCCAGTCTCCAGAACTGTGAGAAATAAATTTCTGTTGTTTATAAGTCACCCAATCTATGATATTTTTGTTACAGCATTCCAAAAAGACTGAGACAGTTACTTTCTTCCTTATATCCTTCTGTATACATGGATTTTTAAAACCAAAACTAAAATAATCCTCAAAAAACCCACCCATAAAATGTTATCTTTAAAAGTGATGAAAGTTACCACAAAAAAGCCCAAACAACATATATTCAAAAATTTATTACCATTTATTATGAAAAAGGAGAAACAAAAAGGAAAAGGGGAAGTATAGGAATAGAGAGTTCACAGAAGAGGCATCCACCTGCCTAATAAGCACCTGTGGACATTCTCGACCTCACTAGTTAGGGAGATGCCAATCAAAAGAACAAGTGACAACCCATTTTTCACCTAATGATTGGCAAGATCTAAGAAGAGTTCTGGTGGATGATCTCTGGCTCTCAGGTTTCTTTTACAGTAATGATGAGCAACACAATCCTTGGGAAGGTGTAATTATCGTCTAGGAAGTACATACACCTCTCCATAAAAACAGAGGTATAAAAGTGTGGCTGCTTCATCTGTGGGAGGCATCGCATAGGGAAATCATCCCACCCAAATCAAAAGAACTTTATGTCATAAATTCTGTAAGTTAGAAACTCTGAATGAATACTTGCATGACTTCCTTTCCCTTAAAATGAGAGCTCATTTCTGGGTTCTCTGGGAAGCAGACTCAGAGACAGATGAGCATGTGGGGAGTCTACTAGGGATGTCCTTGGGGAGGGAGCAGGATTTGACAGAGGGAGAAGCCCAGCTGTGATGGAGTCTCAGGGGAAGCTATGACAGTGACCCTGAGGGCAGTTCTAAAGATGGATGACTCTTCAGAGTTGAGACAAGGAAGCCAGGTATTTATATCCCTCTATCAATCAGGAATGTGACATGACCTTGGGGAAGTGACTCTTCATTCAGCTGAGGCAATTCCAGAGTGGCTGACCCCTGAGGGCTGTCCTCTGTGCCACTTCTGGCAGCTAAAGGAAGAGGCTTTTCATTCCTGAGAATCTGGGGCTGTATCACCGTGTCCACCATAAAATGTTACTTGTTTGCTTTTTTTTAAAAAAAAAAGACTAATTTTTTTAAAAGATTTTTTTTGATGTGGACCATTTTTAAAGTCTTTATTGCATTTGTTACAGTATTGCTTCTGTTTTATGTTTTGGTTTTTTGTCTGCGAGGCATGTGGGATCCCAGTTCCCAGACCAGGGATCGAACCCACACCTCCTGCACTGGAGGGTGAAGTCCTAACCCCTGGACCACCAGGAAAGTCCCTAAAAAGACTAATTTTTTAAAGCAGTTTTAGGTTCACAGCAAAACTGATAGGAAGGTACAGAGATTTCCCATATACTCCCTCGCAGTACAAAGCAGAGACAGGCAGGAGATGTGCCCACCACTCTCCTCTTCTTTCACCTCTCCACTGAGGACATAGCTCAGGGAGTCAGGGGAGGTGGCAGCAAGCTGTACGTGTTCAGTAGGTAGCAGCAGGAAATGTGAATTTAGAAAGTATGGGAGGCCTGGATTACAAGAAGCTACAACGCAGAGATCTTAAGGATACAACTCGGTAGTGAGAGGAACCCCAAGAGCGTGAAGCATCCTGATTATTCAGTGGGGGCAGGTCAGACAACCCTCTGTTGTCTTGGGGTCAACTTAGCGTGATACCTCCAAGGATGCAGCCTCTCCCACTCCTGCATTGCAGCATTTTAGTTAACAGGAAACAGCAACAGCAACTTTACAAACACTTGTGGTCAGGCCCCTCAGCCCAAGCAGCTGCTTCCCTGCCGTCTAGCCTGCTATACATGGAGGAAGGCTCCCCCTTCACACAATGTCCTTTGGGTATCTGTGGCTCTGGGCCCCTGATCCTCCCATTCCCCTCTTTGTTCCTGTTGCTAACGCTTTGCAGAGGACACCACTTCTGGGACTTCCCTGGCAGTCCAGTGGTTAAGACTCCGCGCTTCCAATGGAGGGGGCATGGGTTTGATCCCTGGTCGCGGAACTAAGGTCCCACATGCTGAGCGGTACAGCCTAAATAAATAAATAAGTAAAAACAGAGGACACTGCTTTTAGGTCCCCTTCCTTTGTATCCCACTGCTGTATCCCAACCCACACTTACCCACGCTGGGCTTTGGCTCATGAGACCCCAGACCTACTTGGGAGTACAAAGCCTTCAAGCACCTGAAGTCCTACTTTGAGTATTTCCCCACATTAGTTAGTTTACTGACTCAAAAACATTCAGGGCACCTACTCTGTGACTAGTACCAAAGGCTGAGCATATACAGACGGCAAAGACATATTTCCCTGACCTCATGTCTTACAGTTGCTTACCACCTAGTAGGTCACAGTCAAAGATTGGGGAAATCTTTCCTTTACCAGGGCTAGTGTATCTCCTCACCTCTTTGTGGAAGCTCCAAAACTCATTCTGACATGAGCTGAGCTCTCTGCCACTACTCCCCCACCCCCGCCCCGAGTCTAGCCAGAACCTGTTCTCAGATGTTAACTCCAGAAAACCCCTCCTTTCTCCCTAGATGGGCCCCAGACATGGCCACCTTTTTTTCTGCTAGGATGTCACACTTCTATCCAACAGAATGACACAATTCTAGCCCTGCCCAGTCCCCTGTTCAGTCTCTATTTTGTTCTCAGCAGTGATCCCTCACCACATCTGTGAAAAATAATGTACTTTGCAATGTCCTTAGGAAATATATAAAGAAGGGTCAGGGTCCTTCATCTTCTCTTCATGGAGAACTTTTCCCAGGATACAGTTCAGAATGGGATGTACACATCAGAAAGAGAATATCCCCATCCCTGCCCCAAATCACATCTGACATCAGATTCCCGGAACCAGGCAAGGTGCGTGCTCTCAGACCTGGGGACATTAGGCAGAAGGGGGTTCCTCTCATCTTGGCCATCAGGGCTCCATCAGAGTAAACTGAAAGGAGAATTGACCAGAGCCACTTACGAAACAATAAAGAGAAAGAATGATGAATGCTCTGTTAATAAAGTGACCTTAGGTTTCTGGCAAAATGTCAACAGCCTTAATTTTTACTTTTTTTTTTTTTGGTATTTTTGCCTCACTCCGTATTCCAATCTCCTGACCTTGTATAAGTACAAAACCCTAGTTTTGCTTTTGCTCCTGTTAGGAGCTTTGCTGACTGTAGGTTTGGAATCTCTTCAATTATGAAAAAGCATTTACACTCAAATGATTCTTGGAACACTGTGGGGTGAACATCCAGGAGGGGAAAACAGATGACAAAATACAGCCATGGTTCACAGGAAGGACGGGGGTTTCCGATACTTGGAGGAGAATGCTGGAATTCTGAGCTTCTGTGGACAATCACATCATCCTATTCTAATCAATTATCTATTTATTTATTCAACAAACATACTTTGAACACCTCCTGTGGGCCGCTTATAGCAGATAAAACTTCCACTTGCCCAGAGGTAGGAAAGTGTTTAAGGAAAAATGCTGTATTTTACTATCCATATTATAAAAAATTGGAAAAAATATGCAGAGGTTGATTGATTTTTATTTTGCTTATTAGTGTTTACTGTAAGCCAAGTGCTATTCTAAATGCTTTTCCCATATTAGCTCATTTAATCAGTATAATGGCTCGTTATGTACTTTCTATTATTATCCCCATTTTATAGAAGAGGCAACTGAGGCACTAAGAGATTAAGAAAATTTCCCAAGGTCACAGAGCCAGAGAGTGATGGATATGGGATTTAAATCCACTCAATTCTGTTCCGGGGTACATTTGTTTAACTACTAAGCATACCTCCTCCACCACATCAGTGAAGCTTCTGCTACAATGATAGTCCTCTCGGGGGCTCCATCAGGCAGATCAATGGCAGGAGTAGGAGGGAAGTGCTGGGAGTGTAACTCAGAATCCGGAAGCTGCACACAGGTCACAGGTGCATCCCCTGACCTGTGATTGTTTCTAAAATGCCATAATTTAGCTATGGTTTCATGATGGGTTAATTCCTCATTAAAACACTGTCTCGTGTGTGTGTGTGTGTGTGTGTGTGTGTGTGTGTGTGTGTGTGTGTGTGTGTGTACTTGGAGGGAGAGGACATCACAAGGCTGAAAAAAGCATGTATCCCACCGTTTCTTAAACTTTAATGTGCATGAATCACCTGGGGCAGGGCCTGAGAACCTGCATTCCCATCCAGTTCCAGGTTGGGGTGGGATGTCTACACTAGAGCTACCACCTTCAGAAGCAAGGAAACAGGACCAATGCTTTCAAACCTTAAAGAAAAAGACACTGGGACACTTTCTTCCAACAAAATCTTATGTGAAGGTTCAATAAGCAAAACAAATAAAGTGGAGCCACCTTGGTTACAGTGAAGGGGCAGCCAAGAGCCCGGCCCCAAATGCTTTTTCTCCCCTCCAAGCTCCTGGAACCTCAAAGAAACACGAGGCAGCTCTGAAGAAGCCCAGTGATCTGGAGCCTGTCCTTGTCTAACAGGGCTTCACTGTAATACTAGTCACATGCGGCTACCAACTACTTGAAATGTGGCCAGGGTGACTGAGGAATGGAATTATTAATTTAATATAAATTAACCTAATTTAACTTAAAAGCTTTAGCAGTATAAAATATTTTTCTGTTAAATACAACTTTGTTTTGGTAGGACATTTCATGAAATCATATAAGATCTTACTGTGGTCTACACCTAAACACTTCAGCCATCTAGTGTGTGTTAAGCTTGAGTGGTTTTTTTTCTTTACATCTGATATAACTTGTGTTTATTTGAATGTTTTCTGCAGACAACATGAATTATAGTGATATAGTGATTACATTTATTAAAATGCTTACATTGCATTTGTTTTCATTGTAATATAATTAAATTATTTTTCTAGTTAAAAATTAAGTGTGGACAAACATTTAAAATTTTTTTAAAATACATTGTCTTTTTTAAAATTAATTTATTTTTGTCTGTGTCGGGTCTTTGTTGCTGAGCATGGTCTTTGTTGCAGCGAGCGGGGGCTACTCTTTGCTGTGGTGCGCAGGCTTCTCACTGCAGTGGCTTCTTTTGGTGCGGAGCATGGGCTCTAGGCGCGTGGGCTTCAGTAGTTGTGGCATGCGGGCTTCAGTAGTTGTGGCACGCGGGCTTCAGTAGTTGTGGCTTGCGGGCTCTAGAGCGCAGGCTCAGTAGTTGTGGCACACGGGCTTAGTTGCTCCACGGCATGTGGGATCTTCCTGGACCAGGGCTCGAACCCGTGTCCCCTACATTGGCAGGTGGATTCTTAACCACTGCACCACCAGGGAAGTCCAACATTTAAATTTAAAGCAAAGGCATACTACTGCTTTAGAATTGATTGGAGATGCAGAAGCTAGTACTATGACTGGATCAGAAACATTTAGATTTTTATTTTTCTCAAAGGACTTCCACATTTACAAAGAAACGTTAATTTATGCCCTAAAAAGTTGAACTCAAGGCATGGATAGTTTTGAATCTTTTCTATCTAACAAAGAGTATCAGCTAGACATGAAAAAAATTAGTTTTTATCATGATGTACTGTGATCTAGCTATATCAGTTTAAAAATTCAGATTTAATGGAATTTTGAAATGAGACTGATGTTTCCCTTATTGCTTCATTTCACTGTGTGACACATACTGAAAATATTTGGGCTGGGTTTTCTGAAAGAGATGCAATGAAAAGTGTAATGGATGGAATTGTTAAGATTGTTCATTATAGATGTGCAAATGCTATGAATCATCCCCAGTATGTAGAACTGTTGAAAGAAATAGAAGACAATGGATTTAATGAGTTTAATGTACTTTGCTAATACTCATTGTTTGAGTGGTGGAAGAGTTTTACAAAGATTTACTGTACTGGTAGGTCTGATTTTTTTCTTGAAACAAAAGGAATATTTGCCAAATGGTCAATAATCAAAAACAAAATGTCAGTGTGATTTATGTTTTCTCACTGATATTACATTGCACATGGACATGCTAAATTTGAAGTTTCAAGTAAAGGAGAAGTTTATTTGTGACCTAACCAGATAGGTACAAGAATTTGTGTTGAAATCAAAATTTTTCATAATACAAATCAACTATATCTATTTTATGTATTTTTTTCAAATATGAATCCAGGGCTTCCCTGGTGGCGCAGTGGTTGAGAGTCGCCTGCTGATGCAGGGGACATGGGTTCGTGCCCCGGTCTGGGAAGATCCCACATGCCGCGGAGCGGCTAGGCCCGTGGGCCATGGCCGCTGAGCCTGCGCATCCAGAGCCTGTGCTCCGCAACAGGAGAGGCCACCACAGTGAGAGGCCTGCTCTTTTCAGTTTATGTAATATCCTTTTGAATTTGTGTCAATAAGACTGAGATGACCCAAGGGTTAGTGAATTTAGCTAACTGGAACAAAAATTGTTTTGAAACTGATATGCTTTTGCTCCAGAGTCAAACCACTTTTCCTAAAATTAGATGAACTAATTTGGTCAGTGTGATTGGAAATATTAGAAGAAAATTATTTTTAACATTCAACTAACTTATTGGGAAACCATTAAGTTTGTTTGGAACACCTTTGTCATGTGGCTCTACATTTAATGGTAAATTTTATGAAATCTAAATTCAGACCTAGTATTTCTGATGAAAATTTAGTGTTCAAATTGAGATGTGCTATAAATGTAAAATACACACTGGATTTTGAAGACAGTATGAAAGAAGAATGCAAAGTATCTTTTTAATTAGTTTCTTATATTTATTACATGTTGAAGTAATATTTTAGATATATTGGGTTAAATAAAATATATTATCAAGAGTAATTTCTCTCACTTCTTTTTACCTTTTAAATGTGGGCACTGGACAACTTTAAATTTTGTGTGTGGCTCTCCTTATCCATTTTTCTTTTTTATTCCTAGGATATTTGTGTGTAAAACTTCTCCATGAAAGCAGGGATCATGTTTGTCCTATTTTTTTCTCCACTGCTGAATCCTTGGTATTAGACCTGTGCTTACCACACAGAAGCTACTCAGTAAATGTTTGCTAAATGAGTGAAAGATTTTGGGTATATAAATTTTTTTTGCTGTCATAGGTATTTTTGTCATAAACATTTTGCATAAGTTGATGTGTTAGTGTGTGCATATGTATTTTATTTATTCCCTTAGAATAAATTCCAAGATGATTGTGTAAAAGGGCGTGGAACATTTTATAACTTGTTAAACATTGCCAAGTTAATCTCAGAAAAGATTGAACCAATTTACAATGTCATCAACATAGTAAATTGGTTCGGGTTATCAGTCTCCCAATGCCAACTTTTAAAGGGATGTAGAATGATTAGCAGTGTGGCATTGGGCAAGTTACTTAGCTCTCTGAAACTCAATTTCTTTAAACTATAAAATGGAGATAATAATATAAGATTGAAAACTGAATGAGCAAATGCCTGGGCAAATACTTAGACAATATTTGCCTCATGCGAAGTTGGCATTAAATGTGCGATTCCAGTATAAAAAATTGGAGTATCATAGTGCTTTCTTATAGTAGTAATGCATTTCTGCTGGGGGTGGAAACTGCCAGGTAAGGTGGGAGATGGTTCCTTCAGGCACCAGGCAGAAGATATCAGAGTCACATGATAGGTAACTGCTGGAGCTGCTAGAGTCTGTTGTTTGCGAGAAGGAAATAAACTCATACTTTTGTACACTTGATTCTCTAGCTGCTTTATTTTAAATCATGGTGAGGGCTTCCCTGGTGGCGCAGTGGTTGAGAATCCGCCTGCCAATGCAGGGGACACAGGTTCGAGCCCTGGTCTGGGAAGATCCCACATGCCACGGAGCAACTAAGCCTATGCTCCACAACTACTGAGCCTGCGCTCTAGAGCCCGCGAGCAACAACTACTGAAGCCTGCGCCCCTAGAGCCCAAGCTCCGCAACAAGAGAAGCCACCGCAATGAGAAGCCCGTGCATTGCAACAGAGAGTAGCCTCCGCTCACTGCCACGAGAGAAAGCCCACGTGCGGCAACAAAGACCCAACGCAGCCACAAATAAATAAATAAATAATAAAATAAAATCATGGTGAGAGCTGACATCTCATATATGCCTAAGAACTCAATCCCATGAATATTTAATTTCGAAATGAATATTTTCTATTACCTAGCAAACAAAGAAAAAGTCCTGAATAAAAATCACCTTGGGTGATGATTTGACAGATTCTGAAATGGTGTAGGGGTGAGTGGGGATCTATAATGGGTTTAGAGGAACACTAAGAGAAACAGCTTGTCAGCTGCCCCATATCCAGATATTATTTCTCAGACTCAAGAGCGCCTGGACCTCCCCTGCCCAATAGAGTAGCCACTGGCTTCATGTGCCTGTTGAGCACTTGATGTGTGACTTGTCTAAATAATTAGTGTGAAAAAATGTAAAATATCTCATCAATGGTGTTTGAATATGATTACATTGATATAATATTTTGGATGTCTTGGGTTAATTAAAGCATATCATTAAGATTAAGTTAATCTTTTAGTAAAAAAAAAGTAAATCTGTTTCTTTTTCCTTTTCCAATGTGGCTACTAGAAAATTGACAAGTACGTATGTGGCTTATGTATGTTTCTGTTGAACAGTGTAGGTTCAGACCCCTACATCTTCCTACAGCACTCCCAGCAACCTTCTAGAACCACTTAAATACTTTCAGATATGCATGGACAGCTCTGATTAGCTCTAAGCTTGGAATTCACAGCCTGGGAATGAAGCAGCAAGCATTTGCCCTAGACAAGAATCTGTGAAGCAGACTGAAAACTGCTAAGATAAAAGGCCAGAAACTCAGACCAAAACCTCACCTCAGTTAACACCAGTAAAATTCCAGAATTGCCCTGTCCATTTTTATTAAAATGCACCATTCATGAGCCCAGAAGTCTGACACTGATAGCTGAGGAAAAAAAGGTTTTTTTTTGGTTTTTCAAGTCCAGAAACACAAAGATATAGTAAACTAAAAGGCTAGTTCTTCTATGAAGAAATAAAATGAAACAATTTAGATTAGAAATCATGTCGGTGTGGATCATCTAGGAAGCAGAGGCCAAGATGAGCTAGAATACGCAGGAGATTTATTGAGAGAAATGTCTGTGAAGGAGAAAGGGGAGGTGGCAGGAAATGGCAGGGAGAGCCTTCAGACCGTAATGCAAGTCTGACGCCTGTGAAAGCACAGAGGGAATTGGGTAGAAAAAGCCTCAGACAGCAGTGCATTTTGGCCAGGCCAACAGGAGCCCCAGGGCTCCGAGGTTGCCTGTTGGTGGCAGCTTGTGGCAAGCAGGATGGGCCAGCACTGTACCCCTACTGCAGTGCTCAGCCATTGGCTGGGAGCAGCCTAGGGGACACCAATGGGGAGGTGGGTCCATAGGGCAATAACTGGGGCTCTCAGGCAACTCTTTTCCCCTTGGCAGGTCCACCTGCAGGATAGCTGATTGGTACACTGATCTTTGACATCGCATACTGTGCTGATTCGAAGTTAAAATTACAACTCAGGTGTTCTTGTAACTTTATACCACGTTTCAGTAAAGTCCTGACAACTTCCTTTAGAAACAGTGCACTTCTGCATACTGATGTCCTGGGTCACGACCAGAGTCAGGACACCAGATTCTATTGGTCTTGGCTCTGCACATTCAAGATACTTCATTTCTTGCAGCCTCAGTTTCCCCATCTGTAACATTGTTGTGAATTATAATATCTACCTTGTGGGGTTGTTGTGATTATTAAAAAGGATACCACGTGAGGGAGCTTTTCACAAAGGTAAGATTGTTTGATCACTTCATTCATATAACGTTGGTCCCACCTACTGGGAATCAGGTTATGAATGCTAAAGACTTCTAAAAGCAAGTAATGTCATGTTGAATTTTTTCAGCTATTGGCAATATTTGCCTTGAAGATGACTGTCATCTATGAAAAGTCAGTTGAAACATTCTAACTGATCCAAGTAGCACACCCATCAGGAATTTCTTGTAATTCTTTCATCTTAGAACACTTTCCCCAGATATTCCCAAGGAGGGATTATTCCTCCACTCTGGTCTCTGATCGAATGTCACCTCCCAGGCCTTCCCTTACCCCCTTACCCAAAATGGCAGCTCTGTCACCATTTGTCCTTTACATTGCTCTGTTTCCCTTCACAGTACATGCTAGTTCCTGACATTATACTATATTGTTTATTAGTTTATTATTGTCTTCTCTTCTAGAACATAAGCTTCATGGGATCAGGAACTTTGTTTCATTGACTGTTATATCCCTGGAATGCTTGCTGCCTGGTTATAGTAAGTAATTGATTTTCTTGACTGGTTGAAATTCACATGTGGTTTCCAAAGGGATGAGAAGGCAAATGAGGAATTTAGAAGAACAATAATATTTTTCATGAATGTCTGGGGCTACTTTGATGGTGAGAGGAAGAGGAAGAGGCTAATTGCAGAGCACAGGTGTCCATGCGTCTCACCTTGGACAGGTTCAACCTCCTCCCCAGTCAGACCTTTCACTAGAATTGCTAGCAAGAAGCAAATGGGCAGGTCTAGCAATTATCTTTATTTCTTAATTTCTCTAGGGAAGGTGGGCAAGCTTTTTTTTTTTTTTCTTAAACTCATGGAAATCAGATGGGAAAGGATAATTGAACAAGAGTCCTGCTTAAGAACACTCTATGTTATAAATCACAGCAAGAACCTTTTTGACCCACCTCCTACAGTGATGCAAATAAAAACAAAAACAAACAAATGGGACTACTGAAACTTAAAAGCTTTTGCACAGCAAAGGAAACCATAAACAAGACGAAAAGACAACCCTCAGAATGGGAGAAAATATTTGCAAATGAAGCAACTGACAAAGGATTAATCTCCAGAATTTACAGGCAGCTCATGCAGCTCAATATCAAAAAAACAGCCCAATCCAAAAATGGGCAGAAGACCTAAATTGACATTTCTCCGAAGAAGATATACAGATTGCCAACAAACACATGAAAGGATGCTCAACATCACTAATCATTAGAGAAATGCAAATCAAAACTACAATGAGGTATCACCTCACACCAGTCAGAATGGCCATCATGAAAATATCTACAAACAATAAATGCTGGAGAGGGTGTGGAGAAAAGGCAACCCTCTTGCACTGTTGGTGGGAATGTAACTTGATACAGCCACTATGGAGAACAGTATGGAGGTTCCTTAAAAATCTAAAAATAGAACTACCATATGACTCAGCAATCCCACTACTGGGCATATACTCTGAGAAAACCATAATTCAAAAAAAGTCACGTACCACAATGTTCATTGAAGCTCTACTTACACTAGCCAGGACATGGCAGCAACCTAAGTGTCCATTGACAGATGAATGGATAAAGAAGATGTGGCACATATATGCAATGGAATATTACTCGCCATAAAAAGAAATGAAATTGAGTTATTTGTAGTGAGGTGGATGGACCTACAGTCTGTCATACAGAGTGAAGTAAGTCAGAAAGAGAAAAACAAATACCATATGCTGACATATATATGTGGAATCTAAAAAAAAAAAAAAGGTCCTGAAGAACCTAGGGGCAGGACAGGAATAAAGACGCAGACATAGAGAATGGACTTGAGGACACGGGGAGGGGGAAGGGTAAGCTGGAATGAAGTGAGAGACTGGCATGGACATATACACTACCAAATGTAAAATAGCTAGTGGGAAGCAGCCGCATAGCACAGGGAGATCAGCTTGGTGCTTTGTGACCACCTAGAGGGGTGGGATAGGGAGGGTGGGAAGGAGACGCAAGAGGGAGGAGATATGGGGATATATGTATACATATAGCTGATTCACTTTGTTATACAGCAGAAACTAACACACAATTGTAAAGCAATTATACTCTAATAAGGATGTTAAAAAATAATAATAAATAAATCACTAAATATTGGGGAAAAAAAAAAGAGTCCTGCCTAGCTCACCAAACGGACGCTCAGTCTTTGGAGGATCAAGAATGGTTCTGTTTGGTGTGGCCTGTACCTGTAAGTCATGAGCAAAGACATAGCTGTCATGTAGAGAAGGGAAAACGATTGTTCTGCATCAGCCTGAAAGGCAAACCTGGCATCACAGAGTGGCTGACACCAGGAAGATCTAGACAGTTATCTCTATTGCTTGGGTCTGTCCAGCAGCCGAGGGGCCATGAGTGAGGGAGGAAGAACTGCTCACCCTGAGAAGTGTTCCAGCCCAGGTGGTGTCCCTCTGGGTGGTGGTGAAGGGGCTTCCTGGACTGAGTGTAGCAGGTTCAGACTGGAGGAACTTCGTGGCCCCTTTTGATTTACTGTCTCCATGAGTTCTAATCTCCCCTGAGGTAACAAACTGTTTACCCAGGAGGTCAACAGAGAGAAAAAGAGAAGTGGGGTCATTTAGCAGCCAGACAGAATGCAATAAATGCTTAGAAGGGTGACTTGCTCTTGACTAAGCCAAGAAATAGTGTGCAGATCACCCTCAGTTTTCACCTTCCTGTGGGTAATACATCATCCCTGGGAGAGCCCCCAGGACTCCAGGGATCCCCACAAACTAGGAAAAGGCTGTCTGCCAAACAGAGAGCCCATCTAAGAGAGTAATGAAGGGCAAAGCTGAAATTCCAGCAGTCTCTCCTTTAAAGGTTAGTGCTTCTTGCTCCTGTTCATGGAGAAAGGAGTCAGCCTCCACTCATTGATGAGCTCAGATTTTTGTTTTTGTTTTTTAATTTATTTATTTGGCTGCGTCGGGCACGCAGGATCTTCATTGCGGTGCTTGTTGTGGTGCGCGGGTTTCCTCTTCTCTAGTTGAGGCGCACCAGCTCAGTAGATGGGGCGCGCGGGCTTAGTTGCCCCATGGCGTGTAGGATCTTAGTTCCCCAACCAGGGATCGAACCCGTGTCCCCTGCATTGGAAGGCAGATTCTTTACCACTGGACCACCAGGGAACTCCCATGAGCTCAGGTTTAATTCTCTTAATATTGTGGTCAGTAGAGCACAGGGCTGTGAGACAAAAGACCCAGGTTCTAGTCCCAACTTCACCTCTAACTCACTTTGTGACGTTGGTCAAGTTGCTTGATCTCTATGGGCCTCAAATTATTTCCCATAAAATAAGAAGACTGAATTAAATGATTTGTAAGAGTTTTTTCTAACTTTTTTTTTTTTCTTCCAGTGCTAATGTTTTGTGAACACACAATTGGGTGGATTCAAGCAGGGCTGGGTTATATCTCCCTTTTAGAGCTCTCTCTGAAAGGCAGTTTAGCATTTGGCACTGGGAGTGGGAAACAAAACAGAGAAGCAGCCTTGAGATGTGACAGACCTAGGGGCTGCCTGTCCTGTCTCTGTCCCAGGGCTCTGGGGTGGCCCTTTCATCTCCAGGAGCGTAGAGCCCTCAGAGAAGCGGGCAGAAGGCCTGGTGATGGAATGCAAGTACTGTCAGCTGGTTCCCCTGCCTCCCAGCCCCACTGACCTTGGAATGGTGAGTCACGCTTTATTACTGTGAGTGCCTGGCATTGGCCCCGCACAACTTCTTGAACTTCTCAACACCCAGGATAGAATAAATCATCAGAGGCCCATTTTTAGCCAAGAGTGAAAAATGAAGTCACCAGAAAATGCATATGGGAGGTGAGGGTTTGTTGAAGGACAGGGCTGTCTTCCCAGGGAGCCAATCCTGGGAAGTCTTCAGGGCCCTGGATCTGCAGTCCTCAGCCTCACAGCGCCTGGAGGGCTGGAGGGAAAGGCCGGCAGCTGGAGGGAGGGACCAGGACACTCCTCGCCTTTACCCACTTTCAAGATCATATCCACCAGCAGAGGGATCTTAGCTTCTCCCTGTTCCAGGAAGTAGGCCCTTCTCTCTATCCTGAATAATAAAATCGCAGGGAGTGAGGAGGGAGATGCTGAACTCTCCAAATCCAGAGACTTTCTAATCTTTTGTTCTGTTTTATTTTACGAGCAGAGGGAAGATTTGCAGCCTGTATGCTTAGCTTTTCTCCCCCTGTCTCCCAGCTCTGGCCTGGACTAACTCATCTCGGAGGCTCTTCCACCTCTACCCTACGGTAGCTCATTGCTAGGTTTGAAAATAACACATTTCAGCCAAGCTGAGCATTTGGGCAAATTGCTGATATTTTAAAGATGAAACAGCACCATTTCAGTAAAAAGAAAAAAAATCCCAGTTCTGTTACTCTTATGAACTGTGGGATCCTGCTCAAGTTACTTAACCTCATGCCTCTATTTCCTCATCGGTAAAGTGGAGAAAACATTGATAATCGTACCTGCCTCAGAAGGTCTTTGGGAGGATTAAGCAAGATAAAACAGTTCAGGGCTTGTTTAACACAGTGCCTGCCCATGAACTCAGGCAAGAGTGTGGCTGAGTAGAAAACAAAAGCTGGCGGGGCCCAAGCTCTCTTAGGGAGACAGTAGGAGCTGGGGTGCTCTTTCAAAGTCTGGATGCCCATTCTGTCCTCTCCCGGCCTCCTGAAGGGACAAGTGAGATCTGCTCCTGGGCAGATCTCACAGGAACTGATGTTTCCTCTCTGGACTTGTTTGACTAGTCACTTCCTCCCTTGACCCTGTGTTTGCCCCGAATCAGGAGAGAGGACTGACAGCCTGAGAAGACACACGAGGACCCAGAGAGGGGAGAACCAATTTGTTCATTCATCCATCCATCCATCCATCCATCTAGCAAAAACTCTGCACCCGTCTGTGCCTAGCAGTGCTCCAGACCTGGGAGGATTCAGAGACTAACCGTGCCTGGGCCTTTCCTTCCAAAGCCTTGGGGAGGGGCCAGCCTTCATGGGATTCAGCTTCCCTCTTGACTCCCACCCCTATTCTCTCTCCCCCATCAATTAGCCTTGGGCCCTGGTCATTCTAATTTCGAAATGAACTATATATCTGTGGGCCTCTTCCTCTTGGGGGTACTAGTTGTAACCCTGGGAGTGGATCAGATTGTCAAAGGACAGTATATCCAGAAAAGGGAATCTACTTCAGGGTGAAATCTTGGGAAATATGTACATTTGAGAGTGAAGAGTTCAGGGAGAAAATGCCACAGAGGGGCAGGTACTGGTGGATGGGGGTGTTGGGTAAAGGTTGGGGGCCCAACTGAGGCTACTGGGAGGATGGGTAGGCCTGGAGAACCACACAAAGAAGCCAATAGATTTGTGATTCTAAGAAAGGGGGGTCATCCAAGCATGCAGTCGGCCTCAGGCCATGAGTAAGGCAGTGGACAAGGGCCAGTGGCCAGCAATTCTCAGGCCCGGGTGATTCTCAGGAGTCCAGACTGGGCATCGCCATCACACTGGAGGCTCCTGCCTCTGCCCAGAGTCCAGTCCTGGCACTGAGGCAGGGACCTGCCCCAAACGAGGCAGCTGGAAGAGGAGAAGGTTCAATTTCCTGCCCTGGGCACTTGATCAGGGCCAGCCCCAAGGTGGGGGGGCGTTGATGGCAGTGGGTCTGCAGGAGGGGATCAGATGGCCCCAGCTCAGAGAATAACAGGTCTGGCAGGGACTGCAAACCAGGCTGACGGTTCCCAGAGAAAGGTAAACATGAGGAGGCAGGTCTGAGGTGGAATTGATTAATGGGGTGGCTGGTCTAGATTCATGGGAAGATAATGACCTCTGCCTTTAAGATTATCGCAGGCTAATCGTGCGGAGGATCTTCCCTCATTTGAAGACCAGTGCACAGAGACTGTAGCCCCATCAAACAGTGTTTCACAGTTGACAGTCGTCTGTATCTGTGATCCACCTGGTCCTCGCCACAACCCTGTGTGCTAAGAAAGGGAGGTCACATCTTCTCCATTTTGCCAGTGAGGAAACTGAGTCTCAGTTGGTGCAGGGGACTTTCCCTAGGAGGCAGCTGGTGGTGAGGAGCCAGGAGAGGCGTCCAGGGCCAGCTCAGGCTGCAGTTCCCTGAGCCCTCTCCTGCCTTGTCTTTTTGGTTTTTGTTTCTTGTGTTTTTTGGTGGGAGGAAGATAGTGGCTGAGGGTGGATTTCAGGTCCAAATTCTAGCCCTTCCCCTTACTGACTTGTGTGATCTTGGGCAAGATGCTTAATCTCTCCTTTTCCTCATTTATAAAATGAAACAGTAAAGCTGACTTTTCTATTCTTGACGTCAGTTTGCCAGGAATGACTCAGAGCTTGGTTCTAGGCCTTCTCTTCTCCAATCAGCTTCTCCAGCTTCTCATTCACACCTACCACACCTATTACTCAAGCATAGACTGAAAGTCTACGCTTTCATGCATCTTCCACTTAAAAGACTCTTATTAGCTCTAGGTCTATACTGTCAACTGCCAATCCAACCTTCACACTTGGATCTCTCAGGCATCTCAAAATGGAATTTCATCCTGTTCCCCAACCCAACCTCCTCTCTCCCCAGATGCTCCTTCTCTAATGTCCCGACCAGCTTAGTAAATGGCACCACCAGCCACTCAGTTATTCATGTCAAAATTGGTCACTTACCATTTATATTTTTCTCTTCCTTAACTTCCACATTTCATCACTTACCAAGTACTATGGATTTGGACTCCTAAGTATTGCTCCAATCCACCCATTTCTCTCTATCTCCTCTCCTTCCCTACCCACTTCATCTCTAGTCAAGTCTAGTCAAATCACCCTCATCTTTCACCTGCACTTCTGCAACATCCTCCAGGAGATTTCCCTGGACTCACTCTTGCACGCTTCCTGTTTATCCTTTCCACAAACGTCAGAGCTATCTTTCAAAAAAATCTTAATTATATCATATATAACATGTGACACAAAATTTACCATCTTAACGATTTCTAAGTATACAGTTTAGTAGTGTTAAGTCTATTCACATTGTTATGCAATCTCCAGAACTTGTTCAGCTTGCAAAACTGAAACTCTGTATCATTAAACAATTCCCTTCTCCTTAGCTCCTAGAAACCACCATTCTACTGTCTCTGTAAGTTTGCCTACTCTATGTACCTCATATAAGTGGAATTAAACAATATTTATCTTTTTTATCTTTATTTATCTTTGTGAATAGCTTATTTCACTTAGCATAATGCCCTCAAGGTTCATCCATGTCATAGCATGTGTCAGAATTTCCTTCCTTTTTGAGGCTGAAAAATATTCCATTGTGTATATACACCACATTTTTTTAAACCATTCATCTGATGGACACTTGGATTGCCTCCATCTTTTGGCTATTGTGAATAATGCTGCTATAAACATGAGTGTACAAATATCTCCCTGAGATGCTGCTTTCAATTCTTTTGGGCATTTACCCAGAATTGGAATTGCTGTATCATATGGTAGTTCTGTTTTTAATTGTTGAGGAACTGTCATACTGTTTTAACATAGCAGCTATGCCTTTTTACATTCCCACCAGCGGTGCACAGAGGTCCCAATTTCTCCACATCCTCACCAACACTTATTATTATTTTTTTTATAGTAGTCATCCTAATGGGTGAGAAGTGGTATCTCATTGTGGTTTTGATTTGCATTCTCTACTAATTAGAGATATTCTGTATCTTTTTACATACTTACTGGCCATTTGTATATCTTCTGTGGAGAAATGTCTATTCAATCCTTTGCCCATTTTTTGAGTTGTAGGAGTTCTTTGTATATCCTGGATATTACTCTCTTATCAGATATCTAATTTGCAAATATTTTCTCCCATTCCATGGGTTGCCTGTTCACTCTGTTAACTGTATGCTTTGATGCATTTCAATGGCTTCTTACTGTTCCTAAAACACGAGGCCAAAATCCTACATGACTCAACTTCAGCTTACACCTCCAGTCTCATGGGGCTCCCTGTGGATTATTAGGCTGCAGGCACTGGCCTTCTTTTAGTTCCTCTTAGACACTGTGCTCCTCCCTCTTATGTTTGCTTTGCCCTTTGCCTAGAGCACCTACTTAGCTATTAGTGTGAGCATCTGTTCAAAGATTACCTCTTCTAGCAGCAGACTTGATGAGAGCTGGGACTGTTACCCAGTGGCACAGGAGGCCTACTGTCTGTGATATTTTAGGGGTCCACAAAAATATCTTAATTTAAATTTCAAATTATTTGAAAAAAATGAATATAAGAATAATGGATATATGATAATTAATTCAGTCTAGACTATATTTGTCTTTACACCAAGAGAGTCATAAAATATAAATTAATTTTTTTAATGGAAGAAAGAACTCAAAAAGGCAAAAGTGCCTAGGGCCCACAAAATGCATAACGTGACCCTGATTTTGCCTGTCTTGTTCACACCTGTGTCCTCATTTGGCCAATTAGAAGCCCAGCACATACTAGATGCTCAGTTAACATGCATTGAATGAATAGAGGAATGAGAATAACAAGAAGGAGGTGTCTTCAGCAAATGCACAGAAATTCTCTGACACAGAATCCTTGAAATAAACCTTCAGCTCTTAGTTATAAGAGGTAGAAGACACCAAGTTTCTTCCTGTCTGAGCCCAAGGGTACTTTGTTCTAGTGGCTGGGGAATAAAGCCATCTGTTTTGGAAGATTTGGAAAGAAGTCTATAGAAGTCAAGATCCAGCCTTAACAAAACTTAATTCAACCTGAGTTGTCCACAGTTCTTAAAAACTGAGCCTGCATACACAAGGAAGGACTGGGACTAAGGTAGTGTTTTTCTTTCTTTGTTTTTTTAAATCTTTCAGTACATTAAAGTTTTTTTTAAAAAAAAGCTTTATTGAGGTATAATTGTCATACAATAAACTGTATATATTTAAAGTGTAAATTTTTGACATATGTATGCACCCCTGAAGGAGGTGTATAGGAGGGATAGTGATCCTTCCTACCTGCCCATCTCAGATCTCTATCCACAAGCAACTACTGATCTAGTTTCTATCACTACACATTAGTTTACATTTCTAAAGTTTTATATAAATGGAATATGCAATGTATACTCTTTTTGTCTGGCTTATTTCACTCAGCATATTTATTTTGAGATTCATCCATGTTGTTGCAACAGGTTGTTCATTTTTATTGCTGGGCAGTATTTTATTGTATTGATGAACACATTTGTTTATGATGAACATCTGAGTTTCTATTTTTTGGCTACTACAAATAAACGCCTATGAACATTTGTGTATAAGCCATTATATGGACATGTATTTCCTTTTCTTTTAGGTAAATATCTAGGAGTATAATAGCTGGATTTTATGGTGGGTGTATCTTGAACTTTTTAAGAAGCTGGCAAACTGTCAAAGTTGTTGCACTATTTTGCATTCCCACCTGGAGTGTGTGAGAGCTCTAGTTCCTCCACATTCTTGCCAAACTTGGTATGGCCAGTCTTTTTTTTTTTTTTTTTTTCTTAATTTTTGTCTGTGTTGGGTCTTCGTTTCTGTGTGAGGGCTTTCTCTAGTTGTGGCAAGCGGGGGCCACTCCTCATCGCGGTACGCAGGCCTCTCACTATCGCGGCCTCTCGTGGAGCACAGGCTCCAGACATGCAGGCTCAGTTGTTGTGGCTTACGGGCCTAGTTGCTCTGCGGCATGTGGGATCTTCCCAGACCAGGGCTCAAACCCGTGTCCCCTGCATTAGCAGGCAGATTCTCAACCACTGCGCCACCAGGGAAGCCCTGGCCAGTCTTTTAACTTGAACCATTCCAGTTGGTGTGTAGTAGTATCTGATGGTGGTTTTAATTTTTATTTCCCTGATGACTAATGTTACTGGGCATCTTTTCATGTGCTTATTTGCCATCTGAATATCTTCTTTGATGAAGTGTCTGTTTAACTCTTTTGCCTGTTTAAAAAATTGGGTTGTTAGTGTTGAATTTTGAGAGTTCTTTACGTATTCAGGATACAAGTCCTTTATCAGATATATGCTTTGCAAAAATTTCCTACCACTTTTTGCTTCTCTTTTCATTCTCTTACCACTGTCTTTTAAAGAGTAGAAGTTTTTAATGTTGTTCAGCTTGTTTTTCTTATGTACAGTGCTTTTGGCATTATACCTATGAAATCCTTTCCCCTAACCCCAGGTGACAAAGATTTTATCCTATATTTTCTTCTACAAGTTTTATTGTTTTAGGTTTTACATTTAGGTCTATGATCCATTTATATTTAATTTTTTAAATTTTATTTTTAATTTAATTTAATTTATTTATTTTTGCCTGCGTTGGGTCTTCATTGCTGCGTGCGGGCTTTCTCTAGTTGTGGCAAGCGGGGACTACTCTTCGTTGTGGTGCACGTGCTTCTCATTGCAGTGGCTTCTCTTGTTGTGGAGCACAGGCTCTAGGAGCACGGGCTTCTGTAGTTGTGGCACGTGGGCTCATTAGTTGTGTCTCGTGGGCTCTAGAGTGCAGGCTCAGTAGTTGTGGCGCACAGGCTTAGTTGCTCCGCGGCATGTGAGATCTTCCCAGACCAGGGATCAAACCCATGTCCCCTGCAATGGCAGGCGGATTCTGAACCACTGAGCCACCAGGGAAGTCCCATCTTTATTTAATTTTTGTATATGGTATGAACTATGGACTCAAATTTATTTATATCTAGTTAATTAATTTTCCCAGAATAGTTTGTTGAAAAGGCTATCATTTCTCCACTGTGTTGCTTTTGAGCCCTTGTCAGAAACTACTTGTCCATACACGTGTGAATTCATCTCTGAACTCTATTCTGTTCCAGGGATCTATTTTGTCTGGCTTTATGATAATACCACACTGTCTTGACTGCTAGAGCTTTGTAATAATTTTTGAAATCAGGTAGCTTTAGCCATTCAATTTTGTTCTTCAGATTTGTTTTGTTTATTCTAGGTCCTTTAGAACCAGCTTGTTAATTTCTTTAAAATAGCCATCTGGGATTTTAATTGCAATAGCTTTGAATCTATAGATCAATTTGAAGAAAACTGACATTATATACATATATAGATAGATAGATAACTATATAGCACGATATATATTAAGGTGTCAATTTTCTCCTAACTGATGTATCTATATCTGTATATCTCCAGTCCTTTTTTTCAGCCTCATCATTCCTCTCCAGATTCCAGGCCGTAGCTCACGTGGGGGCCCCACTTAGTGTTACCAGGAGCACTGACAAAGAAGACAAAGGAAAGGATTCTGACAAGATGCAAGTTAAAAAAACAAAAACCTAAAATTAAACGCCAACTAGGAATAAGTATTTGTCACAAATGTGGTAGAGAGGTTAATAGCCTCAATCTTTAAAAAGTTTATACTTTGATTAAAAAAAACAACTACTAAAACATCAATATAGGAAAGTGGGTAAGGGACATGAACAGTTCACAGATAAGGAAATAAAAATAGCTTATAAATGTATGGGGAAATGTTCGACTTTAACAGTAATCACAGAAATGCAAACACAACAATAAAATACTTTTTGCCCCCAGCTGCATCATGCAAGATTAATGCTGTGACACTACTCAAGGCTGGTGAGAGTGTGGGGAGAAAAGCACTGCTCCCACACTGTTCAGGCAATAGGCTTTGAAAAGCTTTAAAATATTCATATTCTTTACCCAGTAATTCCTCTACTGGAAATCTTCTAGAGAAATAATCAGAAATGCAGACAACAATATATGCGCACAGATGTTAATCACAGTGTTATTTATTATTAATAAACCAACCTCAATTCCCAGTGCTATGGAGTAGTGTTCAGATTACAGTACATCGAAACAATACAGTCCCAGGCAGTTACTTAAAAATGATATTGACTAACATTTTTTAATGTTATGGGAAGATATTTTTAAACATAAACTTGAAAAAACTCAAAATTGCATATGCAGTACGATCTCAGCTATATAAACTTCACACACACACACAAAAAAAGGCCATAGATAATTTCAAAAGTTTTAATAGATTATCTTTGGCTGGAGTGATTTTGGGTGATGGTTATTGTCTTTCTTTATATGTTTTTAAGGTACATACACTAAAAGGCACACAACTTAACCATACAAATTTGACAATGACTGTACCCACACATATCACACTCTTATTACACCATAGAACATCTCCATCTTTCTAGAAAGTTCCCGTGCGACCCTTTCTAGTCACATCCTTCCTGCAAGAGGCAACCTCTCTTTTTCTTTTTCTCCTCCTTAGGTACGTTTTGCCTGTTCTAGAACCTCATATAAATGGACTCATAAAGTACACTCTTCTGTGTCTGGCTTCTTTTGCTCAGCATTATGTCTGTGAGTTTTATACTTATTTTAATTTTCTAAATTTTACGTGTTGCCCTATTCCAAGAATTAAAAAAAAAAAATCATCTTATAAAAGCAGGGCTCTCATTCTTTGTCCGCCCACGTTTGGTCTGCGTTCACTCATGCGAAGCTCCATCTGTCAAGTCCTTCACCCCCCAGTCCCACTGACCTCCCTCTATTGAGCTTCTGTGCAGCTCAGGGACTGTGCTCCTCACCCTGACACCTCACTGTCTGCTCCTATTAAGTGTTGCTGTAGGAGAAGAGCTCTGGGGGGCACCCTGGTGACCCTGCATGTAGCCACAGAGGCCATACAGGCAGTGCTACACCCACAGTGGATGTGAGTCTGGGTGGAATGCCTTGTGATCCTTTCAGTGCAGGAGAGGGCAGGACTCTTTGAGGAGCTGCCACAAGGGCACTTCTCACTTGCTCCCCTCTTTCCAAGGAGGCTGTCATGAGACACTTCTCATCTCCTCCCAGGTTCTAGGAGGCATGAGGCTCCTCAGCAGCATGTGCCCCAGCATTCAGGTTTCAGGCTTCTGTTCCCCCCTTCGTTTTGGTGTCACCCTGCGCTTGGGCCACAGGGAGCTGGCACCTTTGGCTGCCCTTCCTTACACTGTCTGTGTAAGTAGTAACCTGTCTGAATTTTAAAAGGGTTAGTTGTTTTCTTACCAGCCACATCCTCAGCTAGGCCTTGGCCTTGCCTTGTGCTTGACAGTCTCGAGTACACATCTTTTATTTGTTTCCTAGGGTTGCCATAACAGAGTACCACAGAAATTTATTGTCTCACAGTCTTGAAGGCTAGAAGCCCAAAATCACAACGTCAGCAGGATTGGTTCCCTCTGAGGGCTCTGAGGAAGAATTTGTTCCAGGCCCCTCCTTGGCTTGTAGTTGGCTCCCTTCTCCCTGCATCTCCACATGGTGTTCTCTCTGTGTACCTGTCTGCATCCAAATTAATCCTTTTTATATAAAGCCACCTGTCATGTTGACTAGGGCCCACCTTAATGACCTCATCTTAGCTAATTACATCTGCTACAACCGTGTTTCCAAAAACGGTCACATTCTGAATATTGGGAGTGAGACTTCAACTTACGAATTTGGGGGTGGGGCACAATTCAACCCATAACAATGTCTTTGTTTGCAGCTAGACTCTAAGGTACTGGCCAGGAGGGTCTCAATAAGTACTTGGCAAGTTTATGGAAGAAAGTGAACTAAATAAGGAGTCGTCAGGAGGCGCCTGCAGGAGGACCCGGGGTGGTATTACCCCAGTGATATTCCCTCAGCCTTGTCAGTGACCCCAAACTGACCAGGGTCAGGAAGATGGATGAAGGTTGTAAACCAGACTAACAACGTACTACTTTCCAGCAGGGACAGGAAAGTCTTTTCTCCCAGCCATGGCATTCATTGCCTTCTCTGGGAAGCTACATTAATCACCCCAGGATTCTGAGAGGCTCAGTGAGGGCCAGGGAGGCCCCTGGAGTGACAGTTCACACAAGTCCTGGGGAAGTCTGAGGAGGAACTCAGAGATGACATCACCCATTCTCTGATGTTACAGGTGAGGAAACTGAGGCCAAGAGGCTGAGCAGGTTGTCTGTCTTGGTGATAGAGTGACAAAGCTGAGGCAGAACCCAGATGTCTTGACTTCCTGTGAAGAGCTTTTTTCCCCCACGAAACTTTCACTCAGCCATTTGTCTTCTCTTGGACTCACTGTCCTCAGTACAATGTAGCAAACACCTTTGTACCCCGTCACAGAGGGTGCTGCCTTGAAGCCATGGATGCCCACAGGGTGGTCTCAAGCAGCTGGTCGAAGAGAATGCCCCAAACACCTGGTTCTTCATCAGACTCTCCTACCCGGGACCTGTGAGGACTCGCTGAGTTCAAGTTCAGGCACCGAATTTACTGTGGCCCTTCACACCTAATGCCAGATTCCAATCTAGCGGCCAAAATGTGATACTTCCATATTCTGCATTGCCCTATGCTTTGTTGAAGATTTTTAAAAAGTAAAATCAATGTACATGGGCTTCCCTGGTGGCACAGTGGTTAAGAATCCGCCTGCCAATGCAGGGGACACGGGTTCAAGCCCTGGTCGGGGAAGATCCTACAAGCCACGGAGCAACTAAGCCCGTGCGCCACAACTACTGAGCCTGTGCTCTAGAGCCCATGCTCCACAACAAGAGAAGCCACCACAATGAGAAGCTCGCACGCAGCAACGAAGACCCAATGCAGCCAAAAATTAATTAATTAATTAATTATTAAAAATCAATGTACATGTCTATAAATAGAGTGTAAGCTCCTTTGAGAACCTTACCCTTTATCTTTATCTCTAGTTCCCAGTTGTATAGATGCTCAGTGAATAAAGAAATAAACACACCAACTAAATTTATGAGAGAAGCCCCTCCCTGCAGTGGTGGTTGGATGGGAGTGAGGGGAGTCAGAATTGATGAATCCATTTCTTTTCCCTCTACCAAAGTCTACTCTTAGGGTTACTTTTAGAATAAATTTCTCCCCTGCCCTGCCCTCCCTTCAGCTTCCAGACAGTGGACCTTGAAAGAGGGTTTTTCTTTAGGGAAGAAAGATGGAGCTTCGCATGAGTGAACGCAGACCAAACGTGGGCGGACAAAGAATGAGAGCCTGCTTTTATAAGATGATTTTTTTTTTTTAATTCTTGGAATAGGGCAACACTTAAAATTTAGAAAATTAAAATAAGTATAAAACTCACAGACATAATGCTGAGCAAAAGAAGCCAGACACAGAAGAGTGTACTTTATGAGTCCATTTATATGAGGTTCTAGAACAGGCAAAACGTACCTAAGGAGGAGAAAAAGAAAAATAGAGGTTGCCTCTTGCAGGAAGGATGTGACTAGACAGGGTCGCACGGGAACTTTCTAGAAAGATGGAGATGTTCTATGGTGTAATAGGAGTGTGATATGTGTGGGTATAGTCATTGTCAAATTTGTATGGTTAAGTTGTGTGCCTTTTAGTGTATGTACCTTAAAAACGTATAAAGAAAGACAATAACCATCACCCAAAATCACTCCAGCCAAAGATAATCTATTAAAACTTTTGAAATTATCTATGGCCTTTTTGTGTGTGTGTGTGAAGTTTATATAGCTGAGATCATACTGAATATGCAATTTTGACTCCAAACCAAAGTTGTCAGGTGTTTTCCCCCAAAGCCTCTGTTTAGGAATATCAGGGGTTTCCTTTTCAATTTTTTTTTTTTGTGTGTGGTACGCGGGCCTCTCACCGTTGTGGCCTCTCCTGTTGCGGAGCACAGGCTCCGGACGCGCAGGCTCAGCGGCCATGGCTCACATGCCCAGCCGCTCCGCGGCATGTGGGATCTTCCCGGACTGGGGCACGAACCCGTGTCCCCTGCATCGGCAGGCGGACTCTCAACCACTGCGCCACCAGGGAAGCCCTCCTTTTCAATTTTATTTTCAATCTCCATTCCAAGGAAGCCCGTGAAAGAAGCAGTGGGAAGTGAAGAAATGAAATCCAACCAAACCTTTAATGTGAATCTTCAGTGTAAACCCAGTTTTTCTTACTGGAACTCTAAGGCAAACATGATAAACATGATAAAAAAATGATGCCATTTGAAAGAGCTCATTAGTGCATCTGGGAATACCCGAGGGAAGTTTCAGGGAATCAGAGGCTTCTGGGAAATGCATGATTCATAGAAAAGGGGTTCACCATTTTCTCCCTGAAGACCAATTCTTTAATGCCATGACATAACTTCCAAGCCATATCTTACTTAGTATGATACTTTTTAAGACTCAGCAGATATTAACAGGTCACTCTTTCGGGTCTCGGTGATGCATAAGGAGTCTCCAACCCTTGGTCTGAGCCTTTAAGAAATATCCATGCTTGATCCAGGGCTGCTCCCAGTGTGTCTTCACTGTGCTTTCTCTTCTTTTACAGAATCTAAAGACAGAGTTGGAATAAACAGTAGGAATCATCTGTACTATAATACCCATCGGTAATATCCTTTCAGCTACTGCCTCCCCATGAGGTCTTTCCTAACCTGGCAGCAAGCTAATTACTCCTTGCACTGAGCTCCCATGCCCCTTGCACAGGTGTTGGTTACAGCTTTTCCCAGAGTGCATTATAATTATTTGTTTGCATGTCTGTCTCCCAGGTTGTGGGCTTCTGAGAGCCAACACGGTGTCTTACTCAGGCTTGCATTCCACCCTCGCTCCTAGCAGAGTTCCTGGCAAATAGTATCTCCTCAACCCGTTTGTGAAATGAATAAAGAAGGGCCCCACTTTCTACATGCAATAAAGCTGGGGATGCATAGAGAGATGAGGTGCCCTGGGTAAGGTAAAGACCTTTATCACTACTTATATTCTTCTGCAGTTAATTATGAAAGAGAATGAACTAATTGTAAAATATATTGTTTTCATTTTCTGTATTTATTATCTCTGACCAGATATGTAGAGGCCAGATGCTTCCAGTTTGTTCTTGTATGTTGCCTGATTGTCCCATTTAATGTGGTTTTCTCTGGTTAATGATGGAAAACTACACTCCCCTGCTCTTTGCCCCAAAGAGGACAGGAATTTCTTGCTCAAAGCTCAGACTTGTTTGGCCTGCTGATCATCTTATAGGAAAATGGAGTTGGCTGGGAAGTAGGAGATAATTTCCTGAGTCTTTTTTCTTCTTTTTCTTACTTAGTATCTCTCATTCTCTGGACAACGCAAGGAGTCGACCTGACTATAGACTTGGTACATTTGGGAACAAAACCTCAATGTCCTGAGCCGTCTCTTGCAAAACCTGAGCAAAGTTCCCAATTAGCTGTAGGCATTTCCAGTTAGTGTCAGTATGTGAACAGGTAGGGTTGGGGCTTTCAGCTTTGTGTAACTTATGTCAGGAAAGCTGTTGGCTCAAAACTGTCTTTCTGACTTTGCCCACATGTACTGAGGTATTATGAAAGGGAAATGAGCATTGAAACTGCCAGGAGTGATTGTCAAGATATTTAGCAACATTTCTAGCACAGGCAGGGCCAGTCAGAGCCTTCCTTCCAACTCTGGGGGAGAGGAACAAGTGAGCCAGGGCAAGGAGGGGAGTCATGGGGGAGGACAGGGGCTTGAGCCAGCAGCTGGATACCAACCGATATAAAACTAGTTCAAAGTTTATACAACTGGGATGACCACACGGATGTGTCCCAGTGGAATAACTGCCTGAGAGTAAGAAAAAACTGGGCCAATTAACATCTCCACTACCCACCCTCTGACAGTGGTCCCCAAACTGTCTGCATAGTAGACCCAGAGGATCTTTTAAAAAATGCCAAAGCCCAGGCCATAATTTCTGGGGGGAAACCCAGTATCTTTGAAGCTCCCCAGGTGATTCCAGTGTGCATGCAAGTTGAGAATCCTGCTCTATGACATTAAGTTAGTTATTTTGTCTTTTGGGCATTGGTGTTCCTTCTCAGTAAAAAGTGGACAATACCCAGCTCATCTCTCATTTGAGAAAATCACATGAATACATGCAGTGCCTGACATGTAGTGGGTGCTCACTAATGATTTCTTTTGTCTTTTCCCTCTCAAATTATTTATTTTCCTTTGTCACTTGTTTTGAATGTCATCATTTGGATAAACAATTAACCACTTTTTGAAATGGAAATGTCCCTGGAAGGGCTTGGGGCTAGTTAGTCATGTATATCTTAGTGTAGGTTATTTAAGATGATGTCTCTTCGAAGCCAGCTGACCTGAGGTAAGCTAGGAGGTGGGGTTTCTAATTTCAGAAATTAGATGAGCCTGAGGAGTAAGGGGCGTCCCCTGTGTTCTTGACACTGCAGAGTAGCAGCTGCTTCAGCTTCTTGCCGAGAACCTAACCTCAAACTCATGGCTGCCTTGTTCTCCTCCAAAGCCCAGCTGAAAGTAACATTTGTGAAGGACGGCCCATTTCTCTGGTTTAGGCATTCTCCTTTGGCCTCCACAAATTCTAACAGGTCTGTGACTGGGGTCAGGGCTCTGGGAATGGGAATCTCAGGCAGCATTCTGTGTGTTTGTGTGAACTGTCCATTTCCTCCCAGGAAGATATAACATAGCTTTCTTCAGACTCTTGAAGGGAATTTCCACACCCCACCCACCAACAAATTTAAGAATTATTACTTTAACAACTTCCTGGAAGAAGCCGCCCCACTGGGCATGCCCTTGCCGAATGGGTCTCTGTGGAATTGTTCTGCTGAATTGCTCTTTGGCATGATACGCAAACTTATATTGAGGAGCAATTGAGGAAATAACCCTTGAAACTCTTGTAATAAGGCTGTTATTGATTTGTGGATTATATTACACTATGTGCATTCCTAAAGGAGCAAGAGAGACACTTCTTCCGAGCCCCTGGGCAGTTATTTGAATCTTATGGACACTTTCTTCTTGTCTTTGGCTTCCAGAAAGCTTGAAGCGTAAGAAAGTTTAGAAATAATTTTTTCTGGTGAAATGAGTGAAGTTCAAGAAGTGAGGGTAGCCAGAACAACCTACAGGGCACCTCTGCCCTCGGTAAACTGGACACAGGAATGAGTGAGTGTCCCATGTTGAGAGGAGTGCCCTCGTTCAAGCACTAGGATTGCTCCTCACTGAATCCTCAATGCTGGGCATACAGTAGGTGCTCAATAAATGTTTTGCTGAATGAATGCAGTGTTCCACAGAGCTCTTGAAGCTGTGCTTCCTGCCAAAGTGGGGAGACTCCCTGGCCTACCTTTGTGTTTCATTGTTATTTGGATCTCAAGGCAGGCTATCTTGTGAACCCACCTTTGCCCAGAGGTCCCTGAAGAAAAAGCTCTCT
The DNA here is from genome assembly GCF_949774975.1 of Lagenorhynchus albirostris. NCBI lineage: Eukaryota > Metazoa > Chordata > Mammalia > Artiodactyla > Delphinidae > Lagenorhynchus > Lagenorhynchus albirostris. Next base: position 117,009,267 of record NC_083095.1, on the reverse strand, counting down.
CACTTTTTTCTCCCATCCCCTTCTCTCCCCACCCCTTCTCTTTCCCTAGGGTTCAGGCCTGGAGTGTGGTCTGAGTGACAGGCCAGTGCTGAGCTGGCAGACTTTCCACCTTCAGCAGAATCATTATTCCTGCATTCATCTCCGTATTTTCTCTGCCTTGGAGCCTTTTCTCTTCTCATGCAGATCAGTCCTGAGGTCTGGGTTCTGTGGTTGATTCACTCAATGACAGGTCTCAGCTCTGGCTCTGCTGGCAGCTAAAAGACTTGGGGCAGATTATTTACCTTCTCCAAGCCTCAGTTTCCTCATCTGTGATATACAGGTAGTAAGAGTACTTTCCATATAGGTGTGGTATGAGACCCCATTAGGTATAGTGATTCAGGCAAAAACCAAACAAAACCCACCACAGATTGGAGTCCAAATAATATTTGGACTAGGTGTTTGCTCAGGGTTTCTTGAGGACACTGAGGAAGGAGGATACTCGGCATACACACAGTAAAACTTCCTTAAGATTCTCTGTAGACATTTCTCTCTCTTACCCAAGTTCCATCCTCACAGCAGCTACCTTTTCTCTCTCTCCAGGTGTTGTCCAGTGCCAGGATCATTTTTCCTCACAACTCCATGCTCCTTTTTATGTAGAAAGAGTTCTCTTTTGACCTCTAGCTTCTACATTTTTACCATCCCTTCAACAAACGAAAGGCTCTTCCTCAAGATCATTCTCTACAGAGAAATTATATATACTTTTATTTTAACCTTTTTTGTTCCTGTTGTAAATGTAAAGCATTACTTTGCCAAAATCCTAAAGCTGATATCCCTTTAAAATAGCTTTTTGTTTTTACTTATTTGTAGTTCTCAACCTTGGCTTCACCTGAGAAGCACCTGGGGAACTTGCAAAACAATCCCAGTGCCCAGGCTGTACCCCAGACCAATTGAATCCGAATTTCCCAGACATCAGTATTTTTAGTTGAAAACCATGACTCTAGGCTCGTGCTCCTTAAAATGTGGTCCACAGACGGGCAGCTTGGGCATCAGGTGGGAGCTAGTTAGGAATGTGGAATTTCAGACCTCTTCCCTATGGATCAGAATCTGCATTTAACAAGATCCTTGGGTGATGTGAATGCACATTGAGAGGCACTGCTTTTGGCCTTAACCTGCCAGTGAGGTGAGAGTGGCCAGCAGCGGATGTAAGTACTTTCTTGGAGGCCTTAGCACCAGGCAAACAAATGGCTGCGTGATAAACTACCAGAGATCCTGAACAGGGGGTCTGAGAAGGGTCCTCACGTCTTTATGTTCACCATTGCTCCTGGGGAGATTTAGGGGATTATCAGCCAGTGTGGGCACACTGCCCAGGGAGGTGGCTTTCAGCCTTGGCTGGGCACTGGGATCACCTGGGGGACTTAAAAATAATCCCTGTACCCAAGACTGCAGCCCAGACCAACTAAATAAGAATCTGTGGAGGTGAGACCGGGTATCAGTGACCCAGTTTCCAGGTAATCAGGTGATTTCAATGGGTAGATAATCCTGAGAACCACTGCTAGGGCTTTCTGATCTTTATCAAACCTATCTGAGAATAAAAATATTATCTGAGAATAAAAATATTATCTGAGCATTACGCTCCTAGAAGAATTTACTTTGTATAAAAGTCAAAACCTTGAAGCGCAGGAATTAATCATTAACTGCTGCTGGTGGGAAAGAGCTCAACATGGGCAGAGTAGCTTCTCTTTATTGTCCCTGCCTAAACTTCCTGTCCTCTTGCAAATGTCCTACCTCATCTCTTCCTCTATTAGGTCTAAAATAGTCTTTCCATTTAGAGATCTCTGTGCTGGATGAAAACGGCTTTCAGTAAAATCTGTTCCTGGGTTTGGCCTCCCAGCATGTGCCCTGCAGCTAAACATCAGGACAAGGGGAAGGATGCTGGGAGGCAGGGGTTGGTTGTTTCAAGAAGACCAGACTTTTCTTTTTTAAAAAATTTTTATTGGAGTGTAGTTGATTTACAATATTGTGTTAGTTTCAGGTGTACAGCAAAGTGAATCAGTTAGACAAATACACATATCTACTCTTTTTAGATTCTTTTCCCATATAGGCCATTATGGAGAATTGAGTGGAGTTCCCTGTGCTATGCAGTAGGTCCTTATTAGTTATCGGCTTTACACATAATAGTGTGTATATTGTCAATCCCAATCTCCCAATTTATCCCTCCCCCAACCTTGCCCCCTGGTAACAGTAATTTTGTTTTCTACATCTGTAACTCTATTTCCGCTTTGTAGATAAGTTCATTTGTACCCTTTTTTTTTAGATTCCACATATAAGCGATATCATATGATATTTGTCTTTCTCTGTCTGACTTACTTCACTCAATATGGCGATCTCTATGTCCATCCATCCATGTTGCTGCAAATGGTGTTATTTCGTTCTTTTTTATGGCTGAGTAATATTCCATTGTATATATGTGCCATATCTTCTTTATCCTCTGTTGATGGACATTGAGGTTGCTTCCATGTCCTGACTATTGTAAATAGTGCTGCAAAGATTTTTCTTGCTTTTACATCAGACTCAACTCAGGCCCTGCTAACACTCCCCTCCACCCTGCCCCCATCTGTTTATTTCCCTGGGGAATGTGCTGACAGCCTGCCCTTTGGTGTTGAATTCCCAGAGAAAGACAAGCTGAGCATTTGGGTGAGGAATTTCAGAAGTGGGCAGTGGCTGGTTCTACCCCCACCTGCTAGGTCACAGCTGAGCTCCTGCCAGGAACAGAAGTTCTTCCAGAGTCCCAGTCCTCATTTTCTCCCTCATGACTGCCAGAGATGGTGGTGAAGTCTTGGCCCTAGGTCAACTCCAACTGGAAGTAGCTCAATGCTAGGGATGTTCCCTCAGAAAATTTCTAGGAATGAAGGAACATGCAGGAGAAGGAAGCCAAAAGAGTGAGTCAACCAGGATATAATCCTCCATGTTAAATGACCTTTTAAAATTGACATATTTTTACAGTTTTATTAAGGTATAATTGATACATAATAAACTGCACATATTTTAAGTGTGCAGTTTGATGTTTTGACATATATATACAACTGTAAAACAACTGCAATTAAGGTAATGAAAAGAATTTGTTTTTCCTTATTTTCTGAATAAATGAGAACAGATTTCTAAAATCCTACAAAAAAAGTGTGTGTGTGATGGGCTTCCCTGGTGGCGCAGTGGTTAAGAATCCTCCTACCGATGCAGGGTTTCCAGCCCTGGTGCGGGAAGATCCCACATGCCACAGAGCAACTAAGCCCGTGCGCCACAACTACTGAGCCTGTGCTCTAGAGCCCACAAGCCACAACTACTGAGCCCACGCGCCTAGAGCCCATGCTCCACAACAAGAGGAGCCACCGCAGTGAGAAGCCTGCGCACCACAACAGAGTAGCCCCCGCTCGCCGCAACTGGAGAAAGCCTGTGAGCAGCAACGAAGACCCAAGGCAGCCAAAAATAAATAAATAAATTTATTTTAAAAAAAAAGTGTGTGTGTGTATTTATGTGAGTTCAGCTGCTTTGAATTTTGGCAAATATATCTTTAAAAAACTCAGATGTAGAGGATCTTTTGAACTTTAAACAAAATTATTATTCACAAATCAAAATTTTGCAAACTATTCTTTTTTCATCATTTCTATGTTAGCTCATAAGGAGTTTTTAAAAATTATTTTATGGTTTATAAAAACGTTGGCATATGTTACTGCATTTCTTCTGGTGTGATTTATTCTCTCTAAAGCCCTTAGTGTTAATTATTATAATTTCTATTTTAAAGCTAAATAGTGTAAAAAGACTTGGTTAGGATCACAATTAATGCAGCCCAAGGCTTTTGATAACTGATTCCCAGCTCTGTGCTCTTTGTAGCATACCAAATAATCATTCATGAGTAAGAAGGAGAGGCATAAAAACCCAAACAATTAATTTTTAAAAAAATTCTTCAAACAGCCTTGACATTTATTTTTTAAATGAAGATTTATTTTGCCATGGTACATCATCATTTTTGCACCGTGTGTGAATAAATGAACTTTGGCATTAATGAATTCTGTTAGAACCTTGTGATACTTTTGATGCATTGCCAGTTAGCCTAGGTGAAAGGCCCCAATAATATCCAGACAGCTTCAATTGGCTTTCTTTTTCTTTTGGGGAGATTTAAGATTTTCTGAACTGTACCTCTTCCTTTCTTTTTTCTTATTTTTGAAAATAGAAGTTGCAAATAATACAGTATGACCAGTGATCACTGGGAGGCTTTTTACATGCTACTGCAACATTCTAGGTAGTTAATCCAGAGAGAAAGCCCATTCCCTTTAGGGGAAATGAGAAGATGTCTATCTTCAGTGTGTAAAATAAAGGCCAATTAAGAAGAGCAAGAAAGTTTAACCCGAAAGTAATCAGATCCTAGGAGTTTAGAATCCCAAGATCCTAATGAATTAGTAGAAAATGTTGCAAGCTGGAAGGGGCCTTAGCTATTTTTCTAGTCCAATCTGCTGATCTTACGGAGTGTACAACTGTGGTCCTGAGAGGGGGGGTATTTTCTCTAAAATTGCACGGCTGGTTAGCTAGCTGCAGAGCTAGGCTTAGCACAAAAGTCTCCTAACTCCTGGGCGTCTTCCCACTGGATCAGTGAGACTCCATCTTCCTTCAATTGTGAGGAACCCTTTTGGAAGTCAAAACCGTTTCAGAGATACTCATATAAGTCTTGCTTGGTAATGATTGGTTGAGAAAATAGATAATGAGAAAAAGCAACAGTGAATTCATTAATAATTTAAAGTTCTTTTATATGATGTTGTCTTCTCCCACAACCAGGAGAAAAGAGCCAGGAATCTCCAGGTGGAGATGGGGATGTTGCTCATGCTTACACCTGACAATGCAATCTCACCCTGCAGCTGGACACTGCTGGTCTGGAAGTTTCCCTACCCAGTGAAGGGATACTTCCACTGAGGGACATGATAAAATCCTACAGAACTAGGACTGCCACTGGTGATATGATAACTGCTGAGGCTACAGAGTGTTGGCAAAGAGCTTGATGTTGATTATCCAGGGGAGGTGCAACTATCAAAGAAGAGGCAGGGGACTATAAAGATTAGCAGAGGGCTTCCCTGGTGGCGCAGTGGTTGAGAGTCCACCTGTCGATGCAGGGGACATGGGTTCGTGCCCCGGTCTGGGAAGATCCCATATGCCACAGAGCGGCTGGGCCTGTGAGCCATGGCCGCTGAGCCTGCGCGTCCGGAGCCTGTGCTCCTCAACGGGAGAGGCCACAACAGTGAGAGGCCCGTGTACCGCAAAAAAAAAAAAAAAAAAAAAAGATTAGCAGAAAACAGACTATATCATATAAGCAGGTGCACCAATGACCCATTCCCCACTTCTTTCTTTCTCATCTTGATTGAAGGAAGGTAATCTGCCATGACCCAACTAAAGAATCATATTTGCTTTCAGTCAGTTATGATGTTCCTCTCTCCCCTTGCTAGGTATTTGATTTTGCAGCCTCCAGTGTAGCAGGAGTGGTCATTTGATGTCGTTCTGGCCAAGAAGATGGAAGGAGAAGGCTGCTGGAAGCTCTGAGGAAAGCTTTGGCTCTGCTGATGAAAAGTCCGGGTGTAGCTGGTGTCAATCCCTCTCTAGTCATCCTTCCATGAACATGGCCAGGATGCCCATGGTGGCATCTTCTCATCATGAGGCAAAGGGCAAGAATGGAACAGAGATGTGACCGCAGGTGGGTTGTGTGCAGCTGTGTGTGATGATTTGGATACACTGGGTTGGAACAGTGAAGACAGAGGGTGTGTTGCAGGTGTGCAGTCAGGGGCCTGCTGTGGTCCACATTCTCCTCAAGCTGAAATTCCTTGGCCCACAGCCACCTTCTCTGAAATGGAGCCCTTGGCTGGTCTTTGCACAGGAGAAACCACTGCTTGGGTTATAGGGAGATTGCCTGATTCCAGAACAACCAGGCCCCACACCGGCCTTAACAGAGCCTGCTATGAAAAAGTGGCCTCAATAAATAGATTTTCTCTCTTGGAAATCTGAACTGAATGTTCAAAACGAATTTGCTACTTGGGAGTAGAAGAGATGTGAGGAGGTGGCTGAGTCCCATTCATGTCTGGGTACTAGTAGATCTAGAGATGCCTTCATTCCTGGCTCCGTCAAGCCATGATGGCTCCTGTACCTGGATATGTATGTGGGATGGTTGGTATTATACCAACTTGGCTAGGCTATACTACCCAGTTATTTAATCAAATTCTAGGGCTCCCCTTGTGGCGCAGTGGTTGAGAGTCCGCCTGCCGATGCAGGGGACACGGGTTCACGCCCTGGTCTGGGAAGATCCCACATGCCATGGAGCGGCTGGGCCCATGAGCTGTGGCCGCTGGGCCTGTGCGTCCGGAGCCTGTGCGTCCGGAGCCTGTGCTCCGCAACGGGAGAGGCCACAACAGTGAGAGGCCCGTGTACCGGAAAAAAAAAAAAAAAAAAAATTCTAAACTAGGTTTTGCTGTGGAGGTATTTTGTAGATGTAGTTAACATTTACAATCAGCTGAATTTAAGTTAAGGGGATTACCCCTCAATAATGTGGTTAGGTCTCATTCAATCATTTGAAGACCTTCAAAGCAAAAGTTGAGTTTTCTCAGAGAAGAAATTCTGCTTCAAGACTGCAGCATCAACTCCTGCTTCTCTTGGTTCTCTTTCTCTAGAGAATCCTGACTGACACCCCATGAGAGTCTGCCTTCTTCATCACTCCATGGCACTGCCACCAAAGAGCCCTTCTCTCTTTGTTCCTTAAAATCAAAAGAACCTACACAAAAACCTCAGTAGTGTTCACTACCTTTGTGAAATGGTGGCTCTTAGTAGTGGGAGACATAGTGATTCAGTCTACAGTAAATGCTTGGTGCACGCATGGATTCTCAGACTCTCAGAATACCTTCAGTCTCCAGGAACTGGGAGGAACAGCCTTAGGTATAGGATTTCGTTAGCTGCCTTTGCCCTGCACAGCAGAATAGTAGGAAATAGATACATTGTTCAGGGAAGCAGTCCTATTCTTCCAGGATTACTTAGTGAAACTTGCTTAGCCTTGTATTTCCTTGTGAAGAAAATGAGCAGCTCAACCCATGGTAGAGCAGGCAGGGACTCTAGGATACAATATGTAGGTCTCCAAAGATACTCCCATTCTGAATTCTCCCTTATACCCCTGCCAACCATGGGAGGTGCTTCCTCCATTGGAGACACGCCTACTGCCCTTCCTGTCTGAACCTCAAACTCGTCCCTTCACTGTACTCTGCCCTGTAATTACCTGTGCTCACAGATCAGTCCTTTGCTGAACGTGGCTTATTCTCTTATTTTTATGCATGCCCAGGATGAAGGGAAAAGTGATTACTGATGTCTGGCAGGCTGGGGGAAGAGAAATGGGGTATGGCATGGGATGCTGCTCTGCGTGGGATCAAGCACTAGGCACTAGAATCCTTCTATAAGAGCGATAGAGGTAGATACTGAGCTGGTGGAAACAAGAGCCACAAGAAAAGGAGGGCCCAGGAAGACAAATTTCACCTATTTAATTTTCCCCTTTGGCCTTAAAGAGGCCAGAGCATAGTTTTATGCTCAATTACAATAACCACATTGGTTGTAATGATTGTCATTTGGCTTTTTTTCTCATAGCTCTTATTAATCCTTTAAAAAATGCTTTATTAGTCATTTTAAGAAATAAATACATTGATAAACTTGCCATTTTGGAAGGGAATTATCACAGTCTGGAGTAGTAGGAAAGAGTCCAGTTTCGGAGTTGGTCTCATTTGTATTTGAATTCAGACTGTCATCGGCTGTGTGACATTGGTCAAGTTACTAAACCTCTCCGTTTCTTCATCCATAAAATTGTGGTAATAATGATACCTACCCTGCAGGAACTTTATTAGGACTCGTGGAGAGTATACGTGACATGCTTCACACGGTGTCTGGGAGACCTGTCGCACTGCCTAGCACCCTGCTGTAATAGCCGAGGGGTAATGAGCCCTTACAATGCTGCAGGTAATACGCTAAGGACATTAGCTCATTTGACACAGAACCAGGTCCTGTTGGCCTCTATTCCCTCTGCCACTCTCCCCTGAGCCCCCTGTCCAGAGGCCTTTCTAAGGAAGCACAGCTGTGAGGGAAGCAGAATACAGGCCTAACCCTTCTCCTTAAGAACTGATGACCTGTCTGAGGCCTCACCTGGGCTTTACAGGGGCAGCCACAAGAAGCCTGGGTGTCTAGGGGATACAGCCAGGCTTAGTTGGTGATCCAGAGACGAGCTCAGGGAAAGCCTGGTCACCTCTCAGGGGAGTCCCACCTGAAGTGGATGAAGTTGGGTTATGGACCAGGGCCTACGGCTGGTCAAGCGTCCTCAGAAAGCTCAGCCCACTCCCCTGGCACCTTTCTAATTGCACGTGGAGTGGCCTCTGCCCATAACCTCTGAGAGTTGGGGATACTGTGAGTGAACAGAGCAGAGCTGTGGAGCCCTGCAAAGCACATGGCGGGGAACACCGAGGTGGGCATCCAGGCTCGGCCCTGCGGTGAAGTGTTTGGTTACCGCTTGGGAGGGATCCAGTGCAGTTGGAAGGACTCAGGCCAGAAGTGCCGAGTGGAAGGACTAAGTTGATGACACAAACTTGGGTCCAGAACCAGCCAGGGAGGGAGAGTTTTTGCCGTGTTGTCCAGAGAAGCCAGGTGCTTGGTTGCCAAGGAACATCTGTGTTGGAATTTTATATGCAGGGCCAACAAAGCCAAATTCCTTAAAAGCAGCTTCTTCCTGCCCAGATGGCTTCAGCAGCCTTGACAGAAGGGTGTGTGCGTGTGGAGGTGGGTGGCATTCTCAATCTGGGCCTCTCCTTCTTTTTTAGGACTTTGTCCCTTAGTGACTCTTCCCAAGTTAAATTGTACTTCATGCTTTTGTCAAGCACTTAACTAGGAAGGAGAGAAGATGGGCTGTCAGCGAGGGAAGATATGTTGGAGATCATTCAGGATCACTTAGGTGGCAGCATCCCACAGTGACTCTCACTCCCAAATATCCACACATAAGGAGTGATGGATACGTGAAATGCATAAATAATCCCCATGTCTAATTTAAGCCACAGCTGCCCTTCCCCCAGCCCTGACCCATTGCTACACAGTGCTAATCCAAGAGAGATTGGGTTTATTCAATGCCCACTCAGAAACCAGAGAGTCTGAATTGCCTAAGGACATACAGATGGTGACTAGTGAGATGATAACTCTCTTTCCTGCCCAACGTCCATTTTTCTGGGAAGTTGAGACCTGGTAAAGTGTTCTCACATGTGAACAAAGGGAGAGAAGAAGATATCCAGGGTGGCAGCCCTGGGTAAGCCACAGGGGGTGGTTCTAATTAAAGATATTCACCGGAACTGCGGCGGTGGCGGGGGGGGGGGGGGGGGGAGCCTTGACAAAATAAAGATGTTAGGACCCCACCCTAGACCAACTAAGTTAGAATCTCTTCTTGGGAGGTGCCAGGTATATTCTGAAAACACTCCCTGGGTATTTCTGATGGGCTGCTCAGATTAAGAACCATGGTGCTAGAGGAACAATTTCCTGTGGATAATCTAATATGGGCCATATTTCTCAGGAAGCTAGTTTTTCACTGATTGCTTATCTTCTAACAGAGATAGCATGACAGTGAGGCTAGGGATATCTGTTCTGGAGCCCAAGTGCCTCCCACTTCCACCACATTCTTCGGGCAAATTAACCATTTTGCTCTTCAGTTTCCTCATCTGTAAAATGGAAATAATAATAGTGCCTACCACAGACAGTTGTTGTGAAAACTGAGGTATTTGGGCTGGCCAAAATGTTCGTTCGGGAACAAACTTTTTGGCCAACCTAATAATACATATCTTTACCTAGTGTTTTGCAAATGATAATAAGCCTTACCCTGGATGGACATTAGCTATTATTATTAATACATTTGACATGATAGTTTCAAATGTAGGATAGAATTGTTATTTCTGGGAGCCTCTGAGACAGGTAGACTGGCATGCTATTTGTTTTTCTCCAACAGAAGTCCATTGGTTATCATCTTTGAAAATTCTTTTTAGCTAGAAAAGGAAGGCACATTCATGCAAATTGGTTCAGGTTCACAGGCGCAGAGTGATCCAGAAATTAGCCTTGGCTAAAAATAAACTAGCTTGATCATTTCTGTTTCCAGGAATAGCCAGAATAATTTTCCCATCCGAAACAACGGAAATATTGAATAAAGTATCTTTTAAAAATCTTTAAAAATGCATCTTTGAGCTGACATGAAGGTAAGAAATCCTCTCAGCTCCCAAACAAACTGAAACCAAGAGCTCTGAGAGGTAAATGAATACCAAAGCTTGGCTTCAGCCTTGAAGTTTCTGCCAGATGCCAATACCTTGGGCTACTGCCTTGGAGGTTGTATGGGGATGGAATATAGGAGTTTAAGTCCAGTGCTTGATCAAGGTGGGGTACATCATAGGAGATCCTTAAATAAAGCTGGAATCCCAAAAGGTTACACATGTTTCATGGTGAACACAGAAAGAGAAGCAAGAAAACTTGCCTGTCTCAGTCCAGATAACCACTGTGGCTTGGCACAAACTGTCTCTTGCACTTGCAGTTCAAATTCATTTCACATATGTGGCCCTAAATATCCAAGTCTGAAAATTGAACCTATTCTCAGTTTGGTAATACCTGACGTGACCAGCTGAATAAACACAAATATATTCTGGAGGAATCCTGCTGCAACTCAGAATTTCCACAAATAATGCCCAAAGAGAATGAGCAGTTTACAGTAAAAAAAAAATCTCAAAACATGCAAGGAAACAAAGTATTATGATTGAGAGAACCAGCAAAAAAGAAAAATAATAAAAACCAAACACATACTAGAAATAGGTCAGCAAGAGCATTAGATAGCAGATTTATTGAACACCACAAGTAAAGCAGCTATGTAAAATATGAAGAAGTCTTGAAAATTTGAGCAGGAAGCAAGTAGACTTGAAAATGAACCAACAAAACATAACTTCTAAAAATGAAAAATATAATAATTGAAATTAAGACCTTGATGGATGGAGTAACGAGAAAATTGGATACAGTTAGAAATAATGGAGATGGATGCAATGGCATTATCATGGATATAAATTTGAGAAGTTTAAAAATATGAATAAAAAGGAAAAAGAGTGGACAAAGTGAAAGATTTCAGTCAGATATAAGGAGGGGATTTAATTTTAACAACAAATGGCTGAGAATCTTCCAGAATTCTTAAAAAAGACACTAATGTTTAACAAGCCTGAAGGAGGATAGATAAAAGGAAACATCCTCCTAGATACATCAGAATAAAGAAAAAGAGGTGATCTTAAAAGCAGCCAGAGAGGAAAGATAGATCTTCTACAAAAGAATGGCAACTAGTGTTAATGCTGGCTTCTATAATGGAAGCCAGAGGGCATAATGTGCTGAGAGAAAACAATTGTTAACAAAAATTTTATATCCAGACAAATGATTTTTCAAGAATGAGGGCAAAGATATTTGAAATATAAGAAATACATAAAACAGGTAATTATCTCCAGAAGGTCTCCACTAAATGAAATTCTATGTAATATACTTCGGCTAGGAGAAAAATGGTCTAAGAGACAAGATCTGAGATATGAGAAGGAATGATGAACAAATATAAATATTATATGTAGATAAACCTAAATAAACCTTAACTATATAACATGATAAAAATGTCCTATTTTCAGGAAAAAAAATATTAGAAGAAAATACCACACAATATAAGCATTGGATTAGGTGGACAGATAATTGGAATTGAAGAAAAAATTGAGAAACTTGACTTTTTCAGGAGGGGGGTTAAAAATATTAATTTTAGAATTATTAAAAATGCATTTTATAATTTTTAGGGCAAACCACAGAAAAGATATGGACATGATAACTTCTAAACAAATAAAAGACAAATGATGAAATACAAGCAAAACCAATCTTGCTTAACTCACAAGAAGTGGGGTGTGGGAGAAGAATAAAGTGAGACAAATATAAAACACATAGTAGGATATTAGAAGTAAATTCAAATATAATAGTAATTACTATAAATACAATAGGACTGAAGTCCTCAGTTAAAAGACAAAAATTGATAACCTGGATAAAGAAATACAATCTAGCATATGCTATTTACATGAGATGCTTTTTAAACATAAGGATATAGAAATATTGGAAGTTAAAGGATGGAAAAAGATACAATAAGCAAGTACTAATCAAAAGAAAGATGGAAAAATATATTAATATCAGAAAAAAACAGACTTTAAGCCAGGCAGTTTTATGAGCAATGAGTCACCACATAATGGTAAAATGCTTAATTTCCCCAAAATATATAATAATTCTAAACTTGTAAGACATAGTATATATGAAATACCATTTATATTAGCAATAAAATATATTTTATATATATAATATATATTATATATATCATACAGCTTCAAATACATAAAGCAAACTTTAAATGACAGCACTACAATGGAAGCCAGACAAATCCATTGTGCTAATAGGAGATCTTAATACACTTCTGTCAGTAATTCATAGACTAAACAGATAAAAATCAGTAAGGATATAGAAGATTTAAAGAACACATCAATAAACGATAAAACAGACATATGGAGAACACTACACCATGCAGTTGGAGATTATTGCTTCTTTTTAAGCACTCATGGAATTTCCTATGAATAAATTTAAATGTAATTAAGTTAGAAATCAATAACAAAATATAATGAGAAAAAACCTTACATTTAGAAATGAAAAGTACACTTTAAATAACTCACAGATCAAAGAAAATGTCTAATGGAAATTTACATACATAGAACTGAATATGATGTTTTAAAACTTCTGGAATGCAGTTAAAGCAAACTAGGAATAGAAGAGATATTTGTTAATCTGGAGAAGGACCTCTTAAAAACCTGCAGCAAACATCATTATTGGTAGTCAAAAGTTTAAGTTCAAGGGATAAGATAGAGACGCTCACTTCCAATATTCCTATTCAACAATGTGTAGGAGGTCATAGCTAGGGTAGTAAAACAAGAGAAAGAAATGAAAAGTCTAAAAATTGGAGAGGAAGAAACAAAACTGTCACTATTTGCAGATGTAGAAATTCTAAAATAATCTGTATATGAATTAGGGTTAATAAGAGTTTAGCAAGATGTCTGCATATAAAGTTAATATAAAAATTAATTGCATCTCTATATACCAGAAGCAATTAGAAAATGTAATTTTACTTTTTTTTTTTTTTTTTTTGCGGTACTTGGGCCTCTCACTGTTGTGGCCTCTCCCGTTGCGGAGCACAGGCTCCGGATGCACAGGCTCAGCGGCCATGGCTCAGTGGCCCAGCCGCTCCGCGGCATGTGGGATCTTCCCAGACCGGGGTACAAACCCGTGTCCCCTGCATCGGCAGGCAGACTCTCAACCACCGCGCCACTAGGGAAGCCCAGAAAATGTGATTTTAAAAGATACCATTTATATTAGCAATAAAAAATGAAGTGCTTAGTAAATAAATTTCTAAAAGATGTTAATTCTTTATAAAGCTCAAAAACTTTACTGAAAGACTTTGGTCCTAAAACTATGCAGACATACACTATGTGTACCGTATTTTTCAATAGATAAACAATATTATATAGATGTAAATTTTTCCTTTTGTGATCTATAGATTTAGTGAAATTCCAGTAGGAGTTTTGCGTTTTTGTTTGTTTTTTGGTTGAACATGGCCAGAAGACTCTTAACTTTTTACGGAAAATGTAAAGGCCAAGGATAGTCAAAACAGTTCTGAAGAAGCAGCAGAAGGTGGTAGGCCTGTCCCTATTACAGATCAAAACTTCTATAAATAGTTGCAAATTCAACTATGCTCAACTTAAGAACTTTGTTATCAGAAGATACCTTTAAGATAGTGAACAGTTGATACAAATATATAGAGATTTGCAGTATATAACTACAAGGGCATATATATATATATATATATATATATATACACCCTTCTATATAACTACAGAATATATAACCATTCTTATGAAGCAATAAGAACAAATGACTCAATAAAATAGTGGGCAAAGGCATGAACAGGCATTTTACAGAAGAATACACATATGACTCAATCATGTGAAAAGATGCCCAATCTCATTATTTACCAGAGCATTACAAATTAAAACTACGGTGATAAACCATTTTACACTAACGAATTAGCAACAGCAACAAAGCCGATAATTTATCGTGTTGAGGTTGTGCAAGGAACTCATTAACTGCTACTGGGAATATAAATTGGTACAACCACTGAAAAACAGGGTCGCATCACCTAGTATTTAGTAAAGGTGAATGAACACCCATGCACTCTACAGCCCAGCAATTCCACTCCTATCTGAAGAAACTTACACACGTGTGCCAGGAGACATGCATTGATCTTAATAGTTCCAAATTGGAAACAACCCAAATGCCCATCAACAGTAGAATGAATATATAAATTCTGGTATATTTGACTCAGTGTGTGAAGAAATAGGATACTGCAGTGACAGTGAATGCCCTACACATAGCTGCCCTCAAAAATATGAAGAAATCTTAAAAACAGAAAACTGAGGACAAGAAGCAAGTCACAGATCACTTCCTAACAGCATGACTGCATTGATATCAATGTCAAAAACAAAATTAATCAATCTATTTTTTTAGAGGCACATTCGCAGGTGATAAGAAAAGGCAAGAGAGAACCATTACGACAAAAATCAGGCTAGTAAGGTTAGCTTTGCACGGGAAGAAGAAGGAAATGATCTGGAGGAGGCACGTGGGATTTTAAGGTACGGTTAAGATTCTATTTCTGTTTCTCAGAGGTGAATATGTTACCGACCCTTTGGAGTTGGGCCCCAAGTAGGGTTCTCCTGCCCGGTGTTTTTCGAGCCAATAGAATGACACCCAGGTTAGTTCAGAAGCAAAGGAAAGCTTTCTTCTTTGATCTAAAGATGGAGAGGGGCGAGCTCGTGCTCTACAGAACACGATCTCCCATGAAAGGCCATGGGTGGGGCTGCTTTATAGGGCTCTCTAGGGGCGGGGGGCGGGCGGGGGTGGAGTTCTCGAGGGCGGGCGCAGCTGTACTGCTCAGGGCTCAGGTCGCAGCCTCGGCAGCGTATCTGCGCACGCCCGCCGCCATCTTGAATTGAGGTGCTGTGCGGCGCGCTTCTGCGCACGGTCCCAGAGCTGAGGTGTCGGCGCAGTTCTTTCCCCGGAGGAGCTCTGGCCTGACGGGCCGGGTGCGAGGCCTCTGCATGCGGACCCCTGTGAGCAAGGGAAACCAGACTATGCGTCAAGGGAGAAAAAAGGTTAGACTTCATTATACTACCCGAATTTTATTTTTATTTCCTGAGAATTGTCAGTGGGTTTTGCTGGTGACAAATACACAGGTGTTCGTGTTGTTGATAGTTTCTAAACTATATGTAAGCTTTTTATACCCTTCTGTTTGTATAATATAGCTTACCATTAAAGCAAGGCAAAAAAAGTTATTCGGCACATAAAATTGAGACCGTCAGCAGAACAAAAATTGTGGGGAGTATAAAAGGGAGATAGCCAGGCGTCGTGTCTCCCACAAGGCAGCCCCACCTCCCCGGGTCCCCTTTGACACAGCCTGGCTCTGGCCTGAACCTCCTCACCCTGGCAAGGGAAAGGAAGGGGCCTTTCCCCTCTGTCTCCTTTCGTATTAATGAGATTGCAAGTCTGCGTCCACTGCTTTGTCCAAGGTCACACGGTTACTGAAGGTTCCCAGTCCACCGTTCATTTCACATGTTATTATGCAGTGTTTTATTTCATCCTTCCCGGGAGGGCCTCAAAGAAGAGAATATTAAAAGGCTACAATAATTAGCCTCACACTGTAACACCCTTGACTCCAGGCGAGCTCCTGTAGCAGAGGAGGGAGAGGTTTAGTTCTGCTCTTCTTGGATGGGTCTGAGATTCTGGCTGGAAAGTAGGAGAGAATTTCCTGAAGATGCCCAGTGGTGTCTGGGGTCGCTTTGGGCCACTGTTGTTCCCAGTGGTGCTTGAGTAGTAACTGTGGACTGCCAAGAGGCAAAGCATTAGATCTCATCTGTTCGCTGGGGTAGGTTGTGTGGGCAACCTGGAGTAGACTAGACAGATTTCCAGGGCTGTGGAATTACTCATTCCATCCTGAAAGTTTGACCTGTTTTTTGATGTCAGCCTCTGACCTGCAGAGCAGAGCTGCAGGGGAGCAAACGAGTAGCAGGTGAGCAGGTGAGAGTTGGAGGGGAGCAGGTGATAGCTGTAGGTGAGCTGCAGTTGAGCAGGTGAGAGCTACAGGTGAACGGAGGCTCCTTTCACCAGAGTAGGGTGGGCCCCAAATCCAAGGAGCCTCCTTCCAGTACCCCAAGACTCTGTCCTCCTGTCTCTGCAGTCATTTTAAGAAAACCATCTTGTAACCCTTTCTGAAAAGTAGTCCCTTTCTGTTAAAACATGTATAAAATAGTGGAAGGTATGAAATGTGACCTTAGTAGGCTTTGGTAATTGCTGAGGGGCATCAAGCTGGTTAATGATAAAGCTTCAGGACTGTTAGTTCTTTGTTGCCTGCTGGGGGGGGTAGGGTTGTGTGGACAGCTTTTCCTTAACACCCAACCAAAGATTGCTTCTGCTCTCCTTTGATTGCTTATCAAGATGCTCAATTGAGAACCTGACAGTAATTTAAAGATCGGGAAGCTAGGAAGAGAAAGTTGTATGGTACCTACATTGTCCCCCGACAAAACCTTGTAGAGGTTTGCTTGGGCCCTGTTGGATTCTTGACCTCTGCCACCCAGTTAAGAGCTGCCACCTGGACATGCCATCAGTGCAGACACAAACCTGGGGACCCTGGTCCTCCGGCTGCACTCGCCTTGCAAAACCCATTGCTCTTGGCCTATGAACATTTCTTATTCCAGGTTTTTCTTTTCTGCTATTAGCAAGGGAAAGTGTCATCACAGCCTTAATAATAAACCAACCAACTTTAGAGGAGTGTCTGGGCTTTAGAGAAGACTTGTTTAACCTCAAAAGACAAAGGGAGAAGTGTACCCTTAAACACGGTTAAGGCAGTAAGTTCTATGTTTATGAATCTAAACGTATTACAGTGTATGATGGTCAGTATTATGTGTCAGTTAGGCTAGGCTACAGTTCCTGGTTATTCAGTCGAACACTAATGTAGATGTGGTTGTGAAGGTATTCTCTAGCTGTGATTGAAGTCCACAGTCAGTTTAATTTAAATAAGGAAGATTATCCTAGATAATCTGGGTGGGCTTGATTGAGTCAGTTGAAAAGTCTTAAGAGCAGAGCTGAGGATTCTCTGAAGTAGAAGAAATTCTGCCTGTATACAGCACCTCAGGCCCTGTCTCCAGCCTGCCCTTCCTGATGGTCTGCCCTATTGATTTCACATGTGCTTAGTTATGGGTTGAATTGTGACCGCCCCAAAAATGCAGGAGTCCTCACCCTCAGTACCTGTTAATGTGACCTTTTTTCGGAAATAGGATCTTTGTAGATGATCAAGTTAAGATGAGGTCATTAGGGTGGACCCTAATCCAAAATGACTGTGTCTTTATAAAGGGGGAAATTTGGACACAGGGAAAGACATGCATAGAGGAAAGACGACATGCAGAATCAGGGAGAACACAGTCACCTACACGTGAAGGAACGATATATGTATCCATCTCCACATCCTCCTGTGACTCTGTTTCTCTGTTAAAACACTAACTGATGCCCCAGATCAGAAGAGGTACCACTTTTGGGTGGTATCCCTGGGTTTGATCCTGGAACAGAAAGAGAATATTAGTGGGAAAACTGGTGAAACCCAAATAAAGCCTGGAATTTAGTTCATGTACCACTGTTGGTTTCTCAAATGTACCCTGGAGGAGGAAGCTGTGTGATGGTATATGGGAACTCTGTACTATTTTTGCAACTCTTCTGTAAATTAAGCATTATTCCAAAATAAAACGTTTACTTTAAAAAAGGCAACCTGGATCCAACACTTAACAGTTGTGCGACCTTGGGAAACATTTAATCTTTCAGGGCATCAGTCTTGTTTTTTGTAAAATGGGGGTTAAGTATACAACCTGCCCATAGGGTTGTTATAAGGATTAAATGAGTTAAAAACACACAGACTGCTTAGGAAAGTCCCTGGCACAAGGTAAGTGCTTAATAAAGTTTAGCTCTAATTATAATATTTTTGTTTTATTTTATACACAACTTGTTCTCCATGGCTACTTGCTCACTGTGTGGTAATCCCATAGACGAGTGTTTTCCTAAATTGAGTGTAGGCTTGTTATAAGACTACCCTACCCATTGGAGGGTAAGAAGAAAAAGTAGAACTTCTGTTTACTTGCTGTATTTTCATTCTTTTAAGTTTTCTATATCTGTGTATGTGCCATAATGCATGTTTTAATCCAGTGTAACATATGCCTTTTTTATTGATAGAGTAAATAGTCAGAAAGGCATGGGGACCAGTACTGTGCTCTTAAGGCAGGGTACACTCTTGCATCCATGTGCCCTTTAGGCTCAAAGACACAGCCACTTAGGCAAACTAATTTTGCATTAAACCCTAATCCCTAAGCCATTTAAATCTGCATGAAAATAATCTTTTACCTCAGAAGGCTGAAAATGTTGAGGTTGATTCCATATGTATTTACGACTCAGTGTTTCTTCAGCCTGAATTATTTCAATTTGTTCCATTACTGGATAAAATCTCTCCACTTATTTTTGAGAATCTAAATTTTCCCTCTGGTTTTTATTAGACCTCATTTGTTGCTTCACATAGTAGCCTCTTCAAGGTATTTCAGGCACAGGAAGTTTATGAATCTCAAGCCTTTTGGTTCTAGATGGTGATACTGGTAGCAAGATAGAATGGTATTTTTTGAGGCAAGGAACAATGTAACTGACATTCATTTTGAGTTTTGTATGCATTTATTTATTCACATTCATTCACAATAATTCCTTCAAATGTTGATTTAGTTTAAAAGATCTTAGAGACATTCAGACTTACATTCAAATCCTGTTGGTTTTCAGAACCTGGGTTCAAATTCTGCCACTAACTAGTTGTGTGTCCTTGGACAATTTCTTCTTTTTTGAATTCCTTTACATCAATTTCCTTGTTGGAAAGATAGAATATTTACCTTGCAGGGTTGTGTAAGGAATAACACTATATATGTGAAGTACTTGTACATGTTTGGAGCATGGTGGGTGCTTAACAAATAGATGATTTTACTGTTATTATTGTTATTTTACTGCTATTGTGAAACTACCAGGCTAGACCTGCAAAAACAAAGATGGCTACGGCATCATCCGTGCCTGTAAGGAAAATACACATATACACATCAAAAATACTACTGACACAGTTGATGCACTTGGTATAAAAGTAAAATAGCAAAAGCAAGCTTACAATGACAAGCAATGTCTCCTGGCCTACCATGCCCCAGCCCTAGTTGCAGTCTTCTGAGACAAACTTTATTCGCTGTTTCTTTTTCATTCTTCTGTGATTCATTCTGAAATTCAAAATAATAAGCTTGTATTACTTTTGCCTAATTTTATCAGCTTTAGAACAATCTATTGACTCCCCGTTATGATAGAGGATTTAGTAGATATCATGACCCTGTACTTCCTCTACCTCTTCCCTTCCTGACATTTGATAGTTATATTATTTTTTAAAAAATCCTCTACTGCTGATATTTTAAACTTTAAATACTATGCTTAAACGTCTATTTCTTGTTCTGTCACCTTCAGTCAATATTTTAGTCCCCTTGAGGTTAGCACCCTTTCTCTTTAATCTTTTATCTCGGGTAAGAGGTAGCCTGATTCTCTAAATTGCAACCTGATCAATAACAAATTTGCTGAATTTACCAAATTTAGAAGTTTGGCATTTCATAGTGATTTGATTGCTTTGGATTACTCCTCAGCAATTTCATTCTTAAGAGATGCAAGCCTGCTTATTAATCTAGAGTCCCTTTTTTTTTTTTTTTTTTTTTTTTTTTTTTGCGGTACGCGGGCCTCTCACTGCTGTGGCCTCCCCCGTTGTGGAACACAGGCTCCGGACGCGCAGGCTCAGCGGCCATGGCTCGTGGGCCCAGCCGCTCCGCGGCATGTGGGATCCTCTCGGACAGGGGCAGGAACCCGTGTCCCCTGCATCAGCAGGCGGACTCTCAACCAGTGCGCCACCAGGGAAGCCCTGGAGCCCCTTTTGTCAGCTTCACATTGCTTTCATGTTATCAACATTCATAAGATTTGCATTCAGTTCTGCAATTGTAGTAATGGCTTCCATGCTTTGTCTGTGGTTGATTTTAAAAGTTTTAACTCACAAAGAAGGCATTTGCATTATTACAGTTACTTAGTTATTGCCTACTACAGGGAGGGGCAGTATGCATAGTTTGTATACACCAATCTAAGGGTCCTTTGTGAGGCTACTTGAAAGGGAGGAGACACGGTAACATCAAAGTCAAATGGTTTTTCTTTTCTTTCACTCTATTGGTTACTTAAAATCATGCCACTTCTTACTTTGCTTTGAAGTTGGATCACTACCTTCTTTTTTTTTTTTTAACATCTTTATTGGGGTATAATTGCTTTACAATGGTGTGTTAGTTTCTGCTTTATAACAAAGTGAATCAGTTATACATATACATATGTTCCCATATCTCTTCCCTCTTGCGTCTCCCTCCCTCCCACCCTCCCTATCCCACCCCTCCAGGCTGTCACAAAGCACCGAGCTGATATCCCTGTGCCATGCGGCTGCTTCCCACTAGCTATCTACCTTACGTTTGTTAGTGTATATATGTCCATGCCTCTCTCTTGCTTTGTCACAGCTCACCCTTCCCCCTCCCCATATCCTCAAGTCCGTTCTCCAGTAGGTCTGTGTCTTTATTCCTATCTTACCCTTAGGTTCTTCATGACATTTTTTTCCTTAAATTCCATATATATGTGTTAGCATATGGTATTTGTCTTTTTCTTTCTGACTTACTTCACTCTGTATGACAGACTCTAGGTCTATCCATCTCATTACAAATAGCTCAATTTCGTTTCTTTTTATGGCTGAGTAATATTCCATTGTATATATGTGCCACATCTTCTTTATCCATTGTATAGCCTTTGGTCTTTCCTGACATTTCTCATCTTTCATCTTTCTTTTTTCTTCCTCCCTCCCAGAGCCTCAAGTTTAGTAAGCCTTTCAGACATAGCAACTCTTGCAAAGCCCCTGTCTTTCTCCAGGTCTTAGCCTCCCCGACCTGAGTTAGGACCTGTCGCTCTCTTCTGGACAGCTGTCCTGAGATTTTTCTGTACAACCTTCCCAGGTTGGATCCACTGTTTCCTGGATCCCATGTCTTTCTCTTTCTGGAGTACATCCCTTAGTAACTTCTTAAGAAAGTCAGAAGTAGTTTTTTGAGGCCTCGTTTGTCCAAAAATGTCCTTATTTAGATAAATCACATATGATCGATAGCTTGGTGAATATACAATTCTATCTTCAAAATTTATTTTCCCTCCAGTTTTTTTCTGACATCCAGTATTGCCTATGAGAAGTCCAATGTCAGAATGTTACTTGTTTTTTGTAGGTAGTTACTCTGCTCCCTGACCCAACACCATGGAGATTTTTTATATTTCTTTAGTTTTGATCCTGTGTGTCTAGTTGTAGATCTTTCAGAAGTTTTATTGTGCTGGGAAAAGTCATTGTGTGATGACATAAAACTTTCATTTGGAGGAAATTTTTTCTATTACTTGTAATAAATCCCTTCTCTCCATTTTCTTTTCTTTTCTTAATTTTCTTTTTTTTTAAAGCCCCCATCCTGGTCTTTATTTTTTCCTTCCTTCCTCCCTTCCTTCCTTCCTCCCTTCCTTCCTTCCTTCCTCCCTCCCTCCCTCCCTCCCTTTTGCGCAGGGTCTTAGTTGTGACATGCGGGATCTTTAGTTGCGGCATGCGGACTTCTTAGTCGTGGCATGTGGACTTCTTAGTTGCATCATGTGGACTCAGTTACACCATGCAGACTTCTTAGTTGCGGTATGCAATCTCTTAGTTGTGGCATGCGGGCTGTTAGTTGCAGAATGTGGACTCTTAGTTGTGACATGCATGTGGGATCTAGTTCCCCAACCAGGGATTGAACCCAGGTCCCCTGGCACTGGGAGCACAGAGTCTTACCCACTGGACCACCAGAGAAGTCCCTCTCCATTTTCTTTACTTTTTAGTAACACCTATTAATTGGATAGTTCTCTGTCATATTTTTTATCTATTTGGGTTTTGGCTTTGTAATATAAAAGATTTACTTATACTTTATCCTTAGCCCTACTACTAAATTTTTAAACTTTTTATAATTTCAAACTTTCTTGTTTTTTGACTCTCACTAAAGGGTAGCATAACTTTTATATACATGTGTAACAAGAATAACATAAGACAAAACTCTGAGTTTATATACATATATAATTTATATATTGGCACTAAAATTTTTTTTAACATCTTTATTGGAGTATAATTGCTTTACAATGGTGTGTTTCTGCTGTATAACAAAGTGAATCAGCTATACACATACGTATATCCCCATATCTCCTCCCTCTTTCGTCTCCCTCCCACCCTCCCTATCCCACCCCTCTAGGTGGTCACAAAGCACGGAGCTGATCTCCCTGTGCTACGTGGCTGCTTCCCACTAGCTACTTGTTTTACATTTGGTAGTATATATAAGTCCATGCCACTCTCTCACTTCGTCCCAGCTGACCCTTCCTCCTCCCTGTGTCATTTATACATATAAAATTATATATAATAAATATATATTTTCATATTTCCCTTTAGGTGTTAGATGGTTTTGTCTTATGTTATTGTTAGCTTTCTTGCTTGCTTGTGATTTGATACTTTGTTCCTCGAATTATTTCTAATTCCTCAAATCAAATTTTCTTTTATTTTTTTGCTAGTTTTTCATTTCTTTGTGCTGCTGGTTTTCTTATACATATTTATGTTGATTCTTTATGTTCTCTGATGTGCGTCCAATGCAGTCCCTTTCTGCCTGAGTTCACAAGTCTACCTACATTAGTTCTCAGCAAGGAAGAACTCTGATTCTCTTACCTTTATCCCACCTCATGAAGTAATTATGATGAAGGGGAACACCTAAATGTTTTGAAAGTAACTACAAGGCTGCTTTCAAGGTTTTTCTTAATGCTAGTGTATAAAACCTGACATGTTCAGACTAGCTAGAAGAAAGTCCAGCTTGAATTACTCAGAGATGTTTTAAAATATAGTTTCATTATTTTCAGTTTTTATAAAAAACTTCACCTGAGCTAAGAAAATGCCACAGGTGAAGTCTACTGGAGGTGGAACAGATAAGAATATGTTTTATTTAAATGGTGCCTTTTACACACTTGAACTCTCTCTAGTGTTTCACATGGACAAACGTGACTTCCATAGTCTTACAACATTTGCATTCATTACTGAATAACTTCTTTAATATGAAGATAGAAACTTAAACTCTAGTCCAAAACCTTAATCAGAATTTGAGATAGTGAGAGTAAAATTTGTCATGAACCTTGTCTTCCCAATGAGAAAGATGAGAGGGTCCATTTTTATATTACACATATATGATATAAATGGCTTGATATTTGTGGAGGCTTATCTATGGCAATAATAACACTCTTACTACAAGATTCAAAAGGGAAATATTATATGAAACTGTTTTACTTTAAAACCAGCAAAAAATATATGGAATCAGATTTCATTTTGGAATTTTTTTTACCAGTGTCAACAATTCATATAATTCTTCATAAAAAAAACAGTTTGGTCTGTAAACACCTGCAGGTCTCTGGAACATTTACCCCAGTACCTGACTCTAAGTTTGTTACAAGTTCAGATGTTCTCACAGATTGTGACATATCTTCTTTGTATTATGAGCAAACAGCATCTGTGTATTTAGGATCAGCCTGAAAGGGAAGCACATGAGCTCTCTGAACATACACTCAGCTGTCCTTGAGGTCGGGGACATACAGGGGCTCTTGGTCCAGTGCCTGTAGAGTTTCAATAGCTTTCCCTCTATGTTGGAAAAGGCAGTAAGTCCACTGCTAAAGGATTCACGCTTATCTCAGTTTACTGCAGAGATCGCCAGTGACCAAGATAAGTCACCTGCCCAAAGTCCCACAGCTGGGACTTCACACGTCTACAACACCCTACATGTGAAGATATAGTGTATTTGGATGTGGCTGTGGGCTCTGGTCAGTTGAGGGAACAGGACGTGCTAATAGTGTAATGGGACCCTAGAGAGGTGTGAGGGAGATATAGAGAGAAATCCACTTTTCATTTTGTCCACGGCCAGACCACGTCTGGACTTCAGCTCTTGTCTGGGCTGCAGAGCTTTGCTTCCCACGTGGCTCCCTTGCGCATACCTTCTTGGTGAATGATTAGAAGAGGTGTATCAATATTTTCCTGAACCATGTTGCCTCTCCAATCATTAACATGGCCCTTCATCTCCTGTCTTGTTGTCACCCAGTCTTCTCCGCTTTGAAGCCAGTTGTGAAAGAGATAAAGTCCTAAGAGTTACTTCTCAACCCTAGGTCTTTGCTAGAACATGTCAGAGGTGATCTATTTAAAAGTCACCCATCCACCTGTCCATCCAGAAGCTGGACCTGGGCCCACATGGACTCTTCACATCTAATCCATCCTCATGAGCCTCCTGCCCCACCTCCCACCTCTGACCCAGTCACTTCCCTGCTTAAACCTTTCATGGTTCCCCACTGACTCCAGGGAAAGGTCTGCGTTTCTTGCTCAGGACACCCCAGGATACCCAGGACACCCATCTGCCCTTCCAGATGTAGCTCCCTTGTATCCTCCACAGCCAGTCAAGTGGAAAGCTTTGTGGCTCCCTCCACATACTGTTTTCTACATTGGGGCTTTGTTTTCCTTGCTCCCACGTGGGATGCTCTTGCTTGCCCATCTCTGCATATCTAAATTCTACTCATTTTTTTGCGACTTCCCTGGTGACACTGGTTAAGAATCCACCTGCCAGTGCAGGAGACACGGGTTCAAACCCTGGTCTGGGAAGATCCCACATGCCGCGGAGCAATTAAGCCCATGTGCCACAACTACCGAGCCTGCACTTCAGAGCCCGCGAGCCACAACTACTGAAGCCCATGTGCCTAGAGCCCGTGCTTCACAAGAGAAGCCACCGCAATGAGAAGCCCGTGCACCGCAAGGAAGAGTAGCCCCGCTCACCGAACTAGAGAAAGCCCATGCACAGCAATGAAAACCCAAAGCAGCCAAAAAATAAATAAATAAAAAATTAAAAAAAAAAATTCTACTCATTTTCAAGTCCCCAGATCAAAAGCCAGCACCTCCATCCAGCCTCCCTGGGCTCACAGCTGTGAGTCTCCCTGACAATAGTAGGGCCCATGGAGTCCTCTGAGACCTTAACATGGAGGACCTCATTTCATCCTCACAAACTGGGAGGCAGAGACTGGTCTCAAGTGACAAAACTGAGACTTAACAGGTTAACTTGCCTGAGGATCTTGAGGTATGAGCGCTGGAACCAGGATAGGAACCGAGGGGCGCCTGAGCTCACAGCCTAGGTTTCTACTATTCTGGGATGCTCCAAGGCCCTCAGTCATCATGTAACTGGTGTCTCTCCCACTGTAAAAGGCTTTCACATCCTGCTGAGTGGGAGAATGTCCAACTCACCCCTGGTTTCTCTGCTTATTCTAGTTTGAATGGGGTGCTGGATACAGATGCGAGGAAAAGGTGGGATCCTTCTCTGTGGATGGGCAGCAGCACTTGTGACCAGGGCTCCTTGTGGCCCTCTGGGTGGTGGGATTTGTTCCCTCCCTCCTTCTCAGGTCCCCTGAAGTGCCTCCCGTCCCTTGCCATCCTGTCTACTCCTCTGTCTGCCCAGCTGTCATGGGGAAGAAAGTGGGCTCTCTCAGAGACCCCACAGCCCTCACCTTCTCTGCTTCCATCCACGGTGGTCTGAACTCTTTTTCACCTCTGAGTCTTTCCTTTTCTGGGCTCCGCCAGGCTGCGGTATTCATCTTCTCCTCTTGTAGCACTATGATTTTGTCATACCCTGATGGGAAATAAAGTCCAGCCTTGCTGCCATGGATGAGTACAGCAGCTACTTTGATCTCTGCCTCTTAGATGCTTCCAGCATTCCCAGTTGGTACTGTGTCCAGGCTCTGAACTATGGTCAGTCATGTAATTGATCCATCTCTCCATTAATGCATATTTACCAAGATCTTATCATATGTGGGGTCCTGATGAGGCTGCATTGAACAATGAGTAATGTCCCTGTCTGCATGGACCCTTACATTTTAGCATAACGTCCTATAATTGGTTTGTGGGTGTCACCTTGTCTCTTCATCTAGACTGTTAATTCCTGTGGCTAGACCCTTATTTTCTGGTCCTTTTGTGGCCTCTGCACAGCTTAATACAGTGCCAGGTACAACATAGAAACAGTAGCAATGGGTAATGGATAGTGAGTTATAAAATATTTTTAGTTTAAGAAGCATGTTTCATATATATAATCACATTTTTAAACAGAATCCTTAGTAGGTAGGACAAAACTGAAGAATGTTGGTTCTGAGTAGTTTAATGATTTCACAGTGCTTAAAATCCATATTCAGTAAATGTTGTTTGGCATTTTTTAAATAAGAATAGGAGAAACTGCGTTTCCTGTTCTCTTCAAAGCAAGGAATTTATATGCACTGAACCTTATATAAATGTTAGAAATATTTATTTTTATACAACCTGCATGTGTTTAAAAAGAATAATGTGGAAAGCCTTAGAGTAAAAAAAACCCTGTCCCCGCCCCCCTTCCTTATTCCCTGTTATACTTCCCAGAAACAGTCAATTTGAATTTTCTGTTTTTGTTCTTTTGCATGAGAAAGAAATGTAAATAATTGTGAACAGAGGGCAGATGGTAGTAGATTGTAAATGTGGCCACAGATTCCTCTTCCTCGTATGTCCACCCCGTTATAACATGACTTTGCAGCTCCTTCCATCAAGAGGCAGAGTCTTTTCCCCTACCTCTTGAACCTGGGTTGGCCCCGGGACATTCTTTGTTTAATAGCCTAAGACGGACGAGATAGTTCGCAAAATCCGAGGCTTTTAATAGGCCTTGCAGCTTCTGCTTTTGGCCTTTTGGATAAATGCGGTACTAAGACCGTCATTTAGGGAAGCCAATCTGGCCTGTAGGGGTGAACCGAAGTACCCTAGTTGTCAGCCGGCAGTAACAGCCAGATGTGCAAGTAAGGTCACCTTGGACTGGACTATCCAGCCCGGCCATCTTTCCAGGAGAATGCAGCCCATGGGTGAGCCCAAGCAAAGTCAGTGGAGGAAGGGCCCAGCAAATCCACAGAATTATGAGAAATAACAAAGAGTTGTTGTTTTAAGATACTTAGTTTCTTTATCAGGTTTTGGCACTGTGCGTTAATTTCCTGCTCTGACAAATGAAGATTTAGTTCATTACTTCATCCCCTTCTGCCACACATCCTCATTTTATAGTTTTGACACTAGTCCTGGTTTCTCTGTTCATCACTTTTGCAACCTCAAAATAGTTAAACCTACGTTACTTGTTCCATGAATAACATCTGCTGACTCCCCACTTTTTAAGATGAAAACATTATTGTTTCCTCCCTATTTTTACCTGTATTATTCCTTTTCACGTCCCAGTTTCTTTAGGCTCTACTTTTTCTTTTCGTTTCTAAAAAGCTTTTAATTGAAATATAATAATACTCAAAAAGTACAGAAATCCTAAGTGAAAAGTTTGATAAGTGAACCCATCTCTGCAACCATCACTTAGATCCAGAAATAGAACTTAATCACCACCTGGAAATCCCCTTGTGCTCATTCCCACTTACTATTGATACTTTCTACCAAATGTAACCATTATTCTGACTTGTAAAACTGTAGATAAGTTCAGTTTCTTTTAAAATTTTGTGTACAGTTGACTCTCAGTTGGTTCCAGGACCCCTATGGAAACCAAAATAAGGGGATGCTTAAGTCCCTTACAGTTAGCCCTTCGTGTCCCCATGTTAGACCCATGGTTGGCTGAATCTGCCAATGCAGAACCCACAGATACGGAGGGCTGACTGTAAATGTAACTATTCCATATGTCCTTTATTGTATCTGGCTTTGTGTTGTTGTTCAACATTATGTTTGTGAGATTTATCCCTGTTGTTGATGTACTTATATGTCATTCCTTCTTGCTTCTGTATGGTATTCTATTATATGAAAATAGCACACTTTTTTATCCAGTCTAATGTTGATGGACACTTACGGTCTGTCCAGTATTTGGACATTTGGAAGTACTACAGTAAGCATTATTACACATTCTTTGATGAAGTTATATATACATTTCTATTGGATATATGCCTAGAAGTGGAAATACTGGGAAATACAGTGGGAATACTCTACTGTCATAGAGTACATATATGTTCAGCTGTACTAGTTAGTGCCAAACAGTTTTCCAAAGTAGTTGCACTAATGTGCACTCCTACCAGCTGTGTAGGAGATTTACTGTTGCCCCATATTTTTGCCACCGTTTTATATCATCTGATTTTTGTTATAGCCTTTCTATTAGGTGGGTAGTCGTTTAATACTGGGGTTTTTGTTTGCATTTCCCTGAAGGTTTGAATTTTTTGATGCTGGTATAATGGGGTCATTTAAACTTCTCATACTCTATTTGTTTATTCTGATGTATAAAAAGAGCAGTGTTTTGGATCTTGGATCTCATGACCTTGCTAAATTTACTTAATAATTCTGAAATTACCTTTCAATGTTTTTAGATTTTTGTATACATAACTATATCATCTGCGAATAAAGTAGAATTTTTTTCTTCCCAATCCTTATGATTTCTTTTCTTGCCTTATTGCATTGACTAGAACCAGCACAGTGATGAATTAAAGTTAAGATAGAAGGCATCCTTGATTCATTTCCCATCTGTAGGGGGATGTTTTAACATTTCAACATGAAGTAAGGTGTTTGCTGTAGATTTTTACAGGGCTATTCTTAATCAGATTAAGGAAGTTTACTTTTATTCCTAATTTGCTAAGAGTAATTACCAAATGCTTTTTCTCTACCTATTGAGATGACCATATGATCTATACCTCTTTTTTCTTGTTAATGTGGTGAATTACATGAACTGATTCACAAATATTAAACTACCCTTGAATTGCTAGAATAATTGCTACTTAATTGTGATGTATGATCCTTTAATATATCACTGGATTAGATTAATATATCACTGGATTAGATTTGTTAATTTTTTGTTTAAAATGTATGCCCCTATGTTCATGAAGAAGATTGGCTTGTGGGAATCCAGAGAGCCTAAATTTGAGTACTTTCAGCCAGAAAGACTGGGCATTTGTTTCTGGTCCTGGTAGGACCTAGGGGTGCCACCAAGAATACTTCAGCCCCCTTAATGATCTTACTGGATGAATCTGAGATTTAGCCTACCTGCTTTGCTGTGGGCCTCAGTGTTAGTCTACAGATTACAGAGTTGTTACCAACATTTTCCTCTGGGGCAATCTTGCCTTTTCCATCATTACAATTTCTTCTGTTTTGTTTGTAATGAGTAAATTTATACATTGAAGGTAAATAAGCAAAAGAATAAAGTCACCAAAACTAGAAATTGTATTAGCCTATAAATGATTTTTCACATTTTGACTCTGCTTGTGCTTGAGCCAAACATCAGAATTCAAAAAAAGCCACCCTGTTAAACATAGTGTTTCAGGCTACAAAACACACATGCAAACACACATACACTCTTCAACTTTCCTCTTTCCTCGATTTATCCATCTAACATGCAAGTATGCATTGCACTTACGCATTGCATAAGCTTCTCCAAAGCTTATGTATTCTTTTAAATATAAATAGTTAAGACAGCATTCCAAACACAAGTAAACATTCTGGTTATGTGAATCCAAGTGGTGAACAAAAAAAGAAAGCCTTCAAGTTTTGAAGGGTAGCCTGGAATTATAATTTTAAAAGAAACAAATGAATATGTGATATCCTAGGAACAAAGGAGTCAATGTTGCATCAGAGACACCACTGTGAAGAAAATAAAAGAAAGGAGAGATGGACACATCCCAGTTATCCTCTGTACTAGTTGGGATTAGGAAGCATTTGCAAGGGATTGGAGCTAATGGCTACAGTGCTCAGAGCAGCAGGATGGCACCCTGTGTGTGGGCACATCTGGAACTTTCGTGTACATCTTTGTGAAAGAAGAAAACTGGGAAACAAGATTAGGTAGGGTTTCTGTTTTAAGCCAGAGTAAAAGAAAGGAAAGCAGTGAACTGTAACCCTCCACCTCTGGGGTCACAACCTTTCAGCCTAAGAATAATGTCCTTCCTTCTACTTTTCTCCATGACTCACAAGTTATGACATTACACCACAGCAAGCAAACTTACCTGTTTTGTATATGATTACTATTGCATTTATTTATTGGAGAAGGAAACTGGCAGTAGAATTTATATATGTATTTATTTACTTGTATTATATTTCAGTAAATTTTTTATGAGACTGTACAGGTTTGGAGTATTTTCCCCAATCTTAGCTTTCCTATATATCCTGTTCTTTTTGTTATGCAAAATTCCATAACTTGGTGGTTTTACAAGCACATAAGTGGCATGAAGGATGAAGCTTTGTTATACTGGTCTGGCTCACTTACTTTTTTTCTTTGTCTGCTCCTTCCTCTCTCTTTTTCTCTCCCGCTCCTCCTCTTCTGTTCATGTTTTATTGACTTTCAGCTTTTAGAGATTTTGTTCACTTTCTTGTGATCTCAGCAATACTTTTAGAGTCATGTTTGTTGTAATTTATGCGAGACTTAATTTAAGCTTCAGAATATTTGAGTCACTTTGCTCCCAGAAGTGAATGTCTCTATCTACTTTTCATCTTGTGTAAATATGTTGAAATCTCTCATCTATCCATGGTCCCTTCTGATTCTCTTCATTGTTGTTGACTTTGTCCTTTTTCATGTCTTTAGTTTCATCTTAATGTAGTCTCTGGAGAAAGAGGAGATAAATGTATGTGTGTTCATGCATTATTCTGAACCACAAAACAGAACAGTTTTTTCAAACTTAAGATTTAAATATGCTCTTCTTTGTTCTTCAGTGGTTTTATTTTAATTGAAGACACAAAAAGACAGATGAAAAATAAATAGAAATGTCAACCTAAGTCCTAACGAAAACAAAATTGCCAGTTAGTTAAAAAACTTGAAAATGATGGAAAAAAAATAACACTGCTAGAAAGTAATTTCCAAAGATTTTCAAGGCTTTTTTCAAAAGTAAGTCTAACTTGTACATAGAGGATCACTGTCTACATATTGATTTATTTAAAATACCTTACTTGTTTGAATAAATGATCCTACAAGGTAACACTTTACCTTGGAATGACCTTTGGGTTTTTGTAATATTAATTATCCTTGTTCACTGAGGTTATGAGTTACTCACATGACCATAGCTATAAAGGCTTCTTAAAAATAAGTTGAAAGGTTGCACTTTTCTGATTCTAATATCTGACAAGTCCATGCTTTGAGTAGCATACTTTTCAGTTGATAATAATACCTATGCATTCATTTAACAGGGACATTTAGAAATATGCTTTTAAAAAATCTGCAAAAATAGGATTCTCCACTAGCAGTATTGGTATAATTTAATACTGTAGAAAAAAATGGTGATTGGGGGCTTCTCTGGTGGCGCAGTGGTTGGGAGTCCGCCTGCCAATTCAGGAGACGCGGGTTCGTGCCCCGGTCCGGGAAGATCCCACATGCCGCGGAGGGGCTCGGCCCGTGAGCCATGGCCGCTGAGCCTGCGCGTCCGGGGCCTGTGCTCTGCAATGGCAGAGGCCACAGCAGTGAGAGGCCCACGTACCACAAAAAAAAAAAAAAAAAAAATGGTGATTAAGAGAAGCTCTAGGATAAATAAGTTTCTTTTTGCACATATACCTCAGCAATAGATAGTTGTCATTGTTTTAGCTGCCTGACACCCAGACCCCTTTGTCACAGTGGCCCAAATTACTTTCAGAACAATAGCCCTTCTACATATATGCAGAGAGATGACGAATCAGTGGCATGCTCTTCCTTTTAGGATCTAAAGGCTCTGTTTGTCACATTCTTTAAGTCCAAATCCTGGTAGCAGGCAAGAAGTCCTAAGGCTTATGCTTAGCTAATAAGTCTCTCTGTCTGTTTGTCCGTCTCTCTCTCTGTCACACACACACACATACACGCACACACACACAAACAAACCTGGGACTTTGAATTTGGACTGGAGTATCACAAGGTTGAGATAAATGACTGGAGTCATTTAGTCAGTCAATGACCTGCCAAGGCCTTTGAGCTGTTCTTGCCACTAGAATGTTTGAAGATGTCTATTTCTGTATCCTCCCCACTTGGTTTCTTCAGTTCCCTTTTCAGTCATGTGAGCTTCTTTCCTGTACATTCTTCTGCCTGAACTACCTAGTTATTTTCTGTTGTTTGCTAACAAAACACCTTAATGTGATTCACCTTATGACAAAATATGATCAAGGGTCACAGGCCACTAAGCAGTGTTCTAGTAAGTGATGTCAGTAACATTCGTCAAACTGGCTTAGCTCCATGAGCTAGAAATGTAGTATCAAACAGACAAGAAGACTCTCCTCATCCCTACTAGTATTCAGAACCATAGAAGAAGTTTATCTGACACAGCAGAATTGAACACTACTCCACTTCGATTCCTTTTTCAGACTTGGAATAGGAATCCAATTCTGCACAAGAAACTTCTCAGAAACAGAGGGTATGACGTTGGTACAGCCATTAATTCCCTTTAGCCAGCCTAAACTGAGTAGAGAGGCTGAACTCGTTTGGTAGAATTGTTTCTACTTCCCTATATTTTCTGTTACCTCTTTAAATTTTAAAATAATTTAAAATTATGAGACATTTCAACATATAGAAAATAGCATAATCTGTGTACCAGAGCTTGTTCAGGAGCTTGTAACAAAAAAGGAAAAATAGTGACTTTAAAACATTAATTTTTCTGCCATAACAAGAAGTTTGGAGGGAGGCAGTCCAAAGGTGATGGGATAACTTACAAAGCCTGCAAGGACCACATTTCTCTCTTGCTTTTCCTCAACCCTTAGCATCACCTTAAGTGGTTTCAGTCCTCATGATCTGAAGATGGCTGCTGCCACTGTCACCTTTTCTGTTCCAGGCAGGAAGAAGACAGAAAAGGGCCTTCTCCATACACAGAACCTTGTTATTGTTGTTTTATTGCATCAGGAAGCCCTTCCCTGAGACTTTTGCCCACCTCAGTTTGGCCAGAACGGTATCATTTTGCCATTCCAGGTTACAGGAAACTTTGGAAGGGTGATATTACCATCCTCATCAAAATTGGGGTTCCATTGATAAGAAAGAGAGAATGGACATTGAGCAAATGATCAACCAATGTCTGCTTCCACCTACTACCAGGATTTAATAGACGTTAATATTTTGCAAATTTACTTCATTTTTTTTGTTTTCTTTTAAAGATATAAAACATTACAAATAAAGCTAAAGACCCATCTCCTCCTCTTCTTCCTCCCTTCCATCCCACAGGTAACCAGTAACCTTAAGTTGGTGTGTGTAACTCCTAGAAAGATTTTTATGCTTTTATCACACAAAGAGGTTTGGTTTCTGATAACATTGGGCTAAGTATTTCAAGCCCTTCCTCGTGATAAATGCATGTAAATGCTATCTAAAAAATATATATGTGTGTGTGTGTATATATATAATATATATATATAATATATATATATATTATTCCCTCTAAATCATATTTTAAAATCTAGTAAAAATGTTACAGAAATGAAAAGATCATAAAGAATGATCGGGATAGAACTGAAGGAAAAGGAAGAACTGGGGAGGTCAGTTGAACACCAGCTGCCCTCAGTACAAGGCAACCTTTACTAGTGCCCTGGGGTTGGGTTCAGGGCAGATTTACTTCCTCTGGTTTATCTTCCCCTGAGGGTGTGGTCTTTTGAAACCATCTTGATAAGGAAGAGGGTTTTCTATTAGATTCCCAGGCTCAGGGTGAGCCCTGGGTCATTCCTTCTTTTTTTCTCACTTCATGAGGCTACCAAAACAGAAGTCCAAGTTTGCCTAGATTAACCAAAGCCCTCAGGGCAAAAGCAGTTTCAAGGCTCAGGTATCCTACTTGCACAGATGGGCTATCTGATGTGAAGCCAAGGACAAATTAACACTAGAAGAGCTACTAATATTTGCAACTTCTCAGGCATGTTTTCCCTCATCTTATGATTTCCTTCCTTCTACGTTCTTTGAAATTTACTGTTTTCTTTGCTTAATTTCTTTAATTTCTTATTTCATTGATTTTTTCTTTATAATTTCTTCTCTATAAGTAC
Organism: Lagenorhynchus albirostris; assembly: GCF_949774975.1. Taxonomy (NCBI): domain Eukaryota; kingdom Metazoa; phylum Chordata; class Mammalia; order Artiodactyla; family Delphinidae; genus Lagenorhynchus; species Lagenorhynchus albirostris. Next base: position 116,974,940 of record NC_083095.1, on the reverse strand, counting down.
TGCTTTATCTACATCCGCAAACTTTTGATATATAGTATTGTGATTTATTTCTAAAACATTTCTAGTTTCTTTGATCTACAAATTATGTATAAATATATATATTTTTAGAAACATATATAAGAAATACATGATATATTCAGAAAAGTGCATAATTATAAAAGGATAGCTGTATAAATGTTCACAGAATGAACATACCATGTAAATACCATCCAAATCAGGAAGTAAAACAAAGGTCTTACTGTCTTTGTCTTTTAATTCAATTGTTTAGTCCCTTTACATTTAAGGTAATTTCTTCTAAGTTACAAAATTTCTTTTAAGCATATTTATAAACTTTTCTTTTAGAATTGTTTTATTATCAGAAATTATTGTAGTTTTAAGCCCCATAATTATTATATTTGACAACACTTCCTCATGAAGGATTACTTATTTGTGAGTTTTTAAGTTTTGGATCATGAATTCATATTCAGCATGTTTTCTCTGTGAGAATATGGTTTGCATATTCAGCATGCAAACTAGGTTGAGGAAATATCCCTTCACAATGTTTTTGTGTTTATTCCTGATAGGTAATGTAAATTTGAACACTTAATAAGACATAGGCCAGGGATTTTGATTTCTCGGTTGAATTAGTCTGGATCTAATCAGGAGACAGAAACCACTCAATAATCTACATAGGTTAGTTTAAGGAATTATTAAGGTATGATAAGAGAGTACTGAAAAGATATAAACAGAATGCTGAAAGGAAGGACAAACTTGGGCTGAGGGCCCTCCCCAAGGCTGGGGTTCGCATCTCATTGGTGCGATGTGGTTAAGCTCACAGGAAGGCAGAGAAGCTCACTGGGCTAAACTCAAGCAGATGCACAGTTGTTGGGCAAGCAGGAAACAACTCTCTGGGGTGCAGGCATGTCAAGGCTGTTATGTGGGTGCACACAGGGGTCTGGAATGCCACTGTGGGCAAGAAGTCTGGAGCACATGGTATCTGTGCCAGGAGGGCCATGGAAAGGTGGCCTCCAGGCCTGGGCTGGGGCATTGAGGTCACTGAAGGGCTGGGAAGAGCACCACTGGATATCAGTGTTGACACGCCACGCAACAAGAGCAAGAAAAAGCCAAACCCAGCACACAGGAACCAGCAGCCCCCTTCATCTTGCAGTGTCCCTCCAGCGCCCTCTGTTGACAAACCCTTGTATCATGCTTACTGTAAAGGAGAAATGCTTAAGGAGTCCAGTCCATCTGTTATCACAGTCCAGGTACTAAAAGTTGAATTTGTAACTGAGAGGCAACATATTGGTAAGTGCCCCAGCAGGACTGACATTTTTCCTTACCCAGAATGTGGGTGAAGACACACTTCCTTGATCTCTGTGCCAATGGGTACATTATTGTTAGTCTGACTTTCTCTGAAGGTGCTGCCCTTTGAGAGTCCTGTCTTTATGCAGGTGTCCTCTTCCCACTCCCCACTGCAGGTGGATTCAAGGGCTTCTTTCCTGTACCCACATGGGCTTTAAAACCCAAACTCCCTGGAAACTTATATCAATATCACCTCATCCAGTTGAGTAGCTGCTTGGTTGTCATATCACTTACTACTTTTCTTTTATGTTCTTTCTTCATGATGATCAGTCGGAAATTTCCCTTTCTGGTTGTGAACTCAGCTGTGCACTAAAAACAAGGAGGCATGCGTTACACCCAGAATTTCTAAGTAGTCTTAGAGGGAATGTTTCAGTCTGTATTACTCTGGCAGTTTAACAATACCTGTTCTTGTTCTTTCTTCAGTTTTCTTTTGCAACTTTCTGGACCTGGTTAACTTCTTGAGAGACATGCTAGAAGGTTTTAAACATAAATAAAATAATCCTCACTACAAACTGCATGATACTAAAAGTATATCAGCTGACGACAGCTGCTAATTTCAGGTGATTAATGAACTAGAGTATCTTAGGTCATGGTGGAATGGCTTGTACAGTGGTTGTTCCAAGTGATTTTCATGTGTGCATTTTAAAAACACTCCAGAGACAGATTCATGCTGGCAAGGAGGAATTTTAATTTCCACCTTAGGGTTCTGCATAGTTTGGTGGGTGTGTAACCAATTTCCATTTCATTATTTATATAAGATGTCACTTACCTTGTTCTTAATAACTGGAACTATCTGATTTATTTCTGCAATATATTAACATATAGGTTGTGCTATAAATTGGCCTTCTCCTTAGTCTAATTTTAGAGGTTGGTGTATTACTTTACTGGAGAAACTAATGCTTTGTTAAATTTAAGGAGATCCTCCTCTGAGCTCCTGATACATTTTTGCATACATCTAGACTACATCACATATCAATTGATCGTGATTTTTGTTTGCTTGTCTAACATTTCCTTTATATTAGGAGATCTTTGAGGATGGGGTTTTGTCGTCTGCTGCAGGGTCTAGCACAGCTGAGAAAGGAGGTGACAATTAAATATTTGTTGAATGAATACATTTTTGCCTGGGGTTGTACAGCTAGGAGTAACTCAGCATAACATATTTGGGAAACCACCATACTCAAGGAGTTTAGCTGGAGCAAAAGGCATGTGAGAGGATTGTAGCTGTGTAAATAAGCAGAATCCACATCTCGGAATATCTTGTATACCATGCTAAGATTTGGGAATTTTCCTAAGGGCACAGGGAGCCATTCAGGGGTTTCTGGAAAGAGACCTATTCAGACACACATTTTGGAAGGATTATTCTGTTGGTTTTCTGTAGATCATGTCACTATATAAATGGCTCTCCTTAAATATTGGTGGAATGAGAATGCATGAAAGAATGAATTAGGGAGGTGCACTGTGGCTTTGTACAAGTGAGCTTTCCTTTGGTTTTATTTACTGAGACAGAAAGCTTGCTTGGAAGGTGTCAAGGGTTGAATCGTGTCTCCTCCCCTACCTCAATTCATATGTTGAAGCCCTAATGCCCAGAACCTCAGAATGTGACTGTATCGGAGATTAGGGCTTATAAAGAGATAATTAAGTTAAAATAAGGGCATCAGGGTAGGCCCTAATTCAGGCTGACTCATCTTCTTCTAAGAAGAGAAGTTGGGACACACAGAGAGACACCAGGGTGCGCGTGCACAGAGGGACACCCATGTGAAGAGACAGTGAGAAGGTGCCACCTGCAAGCCAAAGCAAGGGCCTCCGGGAAACCAACCCGGGTGACACCTTGATCTTGAACTTCCAGCCTCCAGAACTGTGAGAAAATAAACTTCTGTTGTTTAAGCCACCCAGCCTGGAATTTTGTTACGGCAGCTCTAGCAGACTAATAGAGAAGGTTTTATAGGCTGGCCAATGCAGCAAATTTTAATTTCAGTTATGTAATAAACTATTATCAACTATAGTCACCATATTTTATTATACATTAGATTCTGTCATATATTCATACCTGAGTAATTCAACAATAAAAAAGATCTTTAAGTATCATTGGGAAATTAATCATTTCAACTCTATCATAATGTATGAAACAACAATCAAAACAAAAAGATATTCTTGCAATTGAAGGGCTTATGATTACTAAAAAGTTACAAAGATCACACTCCATTGTACATCTGCCTACCATTAGCCTTGCCACACACATGACCTGAGACTGATTTGCTCAAAGATCTCAGACTTGATGTACCCTCCCTCTGTCCCACACTTCCTGTCCATTAATTCTCCTACTCTTCTCAGCCTCCTGGCCTGGCTCTTCACTTGTCAGGAGCAATCCTCCCAGATGGTTCCGTTCGTTGGCCTTTGGACAGAGTGCCATCCCTCATCTGTAGGCATCATCATACTATGTACAACTTCCTTGTCTTTACTTCCTACCTGAAGCAGCTTAAAGTCCAAAGCCCATTCCCTTTAATACTTTATTTCCAGTGAATATCAAGGTCCTTGCCTCCTGTCCCCTTTGCCCCACCCACATGCTCAACCCCTATTACTGGATAAATGCAACAAGGCTTTTCTGTACCTACCTCCAGGCTGCTGAGTGGGGCTGAAAGAAAAACACTTACTCAACCACAGATCCTTGCCCCTATTACTAATCTCTATCCTCACCCATGTCTTCATCACTCTACAGACAAACCTCTCCATTTCCTGGTCAGCTCTCTCCACTTTACCAGAGAAGCCTTCTCAAACGCCGTCCACACTCCTCAATGGAAGACACTCTCACTCCCCTGCCCACCCTTTATTCTCACCAGATGACTTCACCTCCCACTTCAGTAATAGCTAATGTTTATTGAGCACCTGCTCTCAACCAGGCCCCAATCCAGGCTCCGGGGATACTGCGATGGAGACACAAAGAACTGACCGTACGGTTTATGTTCCGGTGGAAGGAGACGGATGATAAACAGATGACCACACAGAACGCCATTAGCTGTGATAATATAAAGAAAAGTTAAGTAGGATATGGGGTGGGGAAGAGGGATGAGGTGCTCTTTTATTTAGGAGGAGTCACGGAAGACTGTACAGGGAGCAAATTATATGTTTATCTGCGGGAAGGAAAAGTAAACAAGGCCTCCAACATGGAAACAAGGTAGGTGTGTGGGGAAAACAGAGATGGGGTCAGGCAGCTGGAACAGAGTGAGGGAGAGAGTAAGAGGAGATGGGATCACGCAGGTGGGGAGGGAGTAATAACATAGGGTCTAAACGACCATTGTTAAGATTTGGCTTTTTCTTGGAGGGACCTGGGAGCCATTGGAGGGCTTTCTGCAGAGGAGTGACAGGATCTATTTTAGGTTTTAGAAGGATCATTCTCGTTGCTATGTGGAGAAGTGACTGAGATAAGAGTAGAAGCATGAGTTTCAAAGACGTCAGAATTGTGTTGTCCCTTTGGGGAACAGTGAGTGTATTTTTTGTTGCACAAAGGAAATTCGCAGGGGCTTTGGTGGCGGGAACAATGAGGTGAATTTAAGTCAGGGAGGAAGAGAACATGTGGATGTTGGGAAGCCTATGGAAATCCATTAGGGTGGACAGTTCTTGCTTGTGTCGCTGTCCAGTGTGGAATTCTTTTCCTGTGAGGGAGAGGAGAGTCCTTCATTGTGTGAATGTAGTTGGAATGTGGGGCTCAGATTCCCTTTAAAGAAGCTCCTGGCAGCTAGAGAGTGGGCTGGAGACCTAGGCTTTGCCAACTGGATGAGCACACCCAGAACCTTCAATCTCGATGGAATGACACATAGAAGACACTCCATCAGCTGAGAAATTCTTCATGGTGGCTGCAGCAAGGTGAGAATCCTGCTGGTGGTGATGATGCCAAAGGCAGTACTATCTCAAGCTGAGTCCTCTGGTGGCAAGGCAAGGGGTTCTTGCCTGGGCTTTCTTCCCCATGTCTTGCCCTGTGCAGGACTGGATTTCCATGGCCTTCATTGTCAGTTCTGTTGCTTGCAACCAAGAACACTGCAGATGCAATGGAAGATTTTTTTTACCCAAGCATTTTGCAGAGTACTACTTTCTAAAGAAAGTCCATTCTTTTTTTTTTTTTAACATCTTTATTGGAGTATAATTGCTTTACAATGGTGTGTTAGTTTTTGCTTTATAACAAAGTGAATCTGCTATACATACACATATATCCCCATATCTCCTCCCTCTTGCGTCTCCCTCTCACCCTCCCTATCCCACCCCTCTAGGTGGTCACAAAGCACCAAGCTGATCTCCCTGTGCTATGCGGCTGCTTCCCACTAGCTATCTATTTTACATTTGGTAGTGTATATATGTCCATGCCATTCTTTCACTTCGTCCCAGCTTACCCTTCCCCCTCCCCATGGCAAGTCCATCCTCTACGTCTGCATCTTTATTCCTGTCCTGCTCCTAGGTTCTTCAGAACCTTTTTTTTAATATATATTCCATATATATGTGTTAGCATACAGTATTTGTTTTTCTCTTTCTGACTTACTTCACTCTGTATGACGGACTTTAGGTCCATCCACCTCACTACAAATAAATCAATTTTGTTTTTTCTTATGGCTGAGTAATATTCCATTGTATATATGTGCCACATCTTCTTTATCCATTCATCTGTCGATGGACACTTAGGTTGCTTCCATGTCCTGGCTGTTGTAAATAGAGCTGCAATGAACATTGTGGTACGTGACTCTTTTTGAATTACGGTTTTCTCAGGGTATTTGCCCAGTAGTGGGATTGCTGGGTCATATGGTAGTTCTATATGTAGTTTTTTAAGGATCCTCCATACTGTTCTCCATAGTGACTGTATCAAGTTACATTCCCACCAACAGTGCAAGAGGGTTCCCTTTTTTCCACACCCTCTCCAGCACTGAATTCTTGATAGATTTTTTTTTGATGATGGCTATTCTGACTGGTGTGAGGTGATATCTCATTGTAGTTTTGATTTGCATTTCTCTAATGATTAGTGATGTTGAGTATCCTTTCATGTGTTTGTTGGCGATCTGTATATCTTCTTTGGAGAAATGTCGATTTAGGTCTTCTGCCCATTTTTGGATTGGGTTGTTTATGTTTTTGATATTGAGCTGCATGAGTTGCTTGTAAATTTTGGAGATTAATCCTTTGTCAGTTGCTTTATTTGCAAATATTTTCTCCCATTCTGAGGGTTGTCTTTTCGTCTTGTTTTTGGTTTCCTTTGCTGTGCAAAAGCTTTTAAGTTTCATTAGGTCCCATTTGTTTATTTTTGTTTTTATTTGCATCACTCTAGGAGGTGGGTCAAAAAGGATCTTGCTGATTTATGTCATAGAGTGTTCTGCCTATGTTTTCCTCTAAGAGTTTGATAGTGTCTGGCCTTACATTTAGGTCTTTAATCCATTTTGAGTTTATTTTTGTGTATGGTGTTAGGGAGTGTTCTCATTTCATTCTTTTACATGTAGCTGTCCAGTTTTCCCAGCACCACTTATTGAAGAGGCTGTCTTTTCTCCATTGTATATTCTTGCCTCCTTTATCAAAAATAAGGTGACCATATGTGTGTGGGTTTATCTCTGGGCTTTAAAGAAAGTCCATTCTAGCTTGAGTAACCCTCACTCCAGAAGTGCGGTGATGTTACGGAGCCAAACTTGGGTCTGCTTCCCCACACACAGTAAAGGCAATCTACTGACACCAGGCTGCAGTGAAGGCAATTACAGCATTTATTGTAGGTGCAAATGAGGAGTGAGAGAAGCTAATGCTTGAAAAACCCAATCTCCCCAGTGGGTTTCAGGGAAGTTTTTAAGGGCAGGGTGAGAGAGAGGAGTCACAGGGTGTGTGATGAGCTCATGCACAATTCTCTGATTGGTTGATGGTGAGGTAGCAGGGTGGTGTCACAGGGGTAAAAATCATGAATCCTTAGGCTCCCGCTAGTCTGGGGGCTACCCACTCATGGTCATCATGTAGTTAACTTTTTCCATTTGGTGGGGGTTTTAGTATCTGTAAAACAATTCAGGAATGAGCATCAGATACTGTTATCTATGTCCTTCAGCGAGACACTAAAGATTCTGTGACTGATAGATGGCTGATTTACTGTTTAAGTTGTTACCAGTTCTCCTGGCCCAACTGCAATTTTTTGTTGTTACTCTATGTTCGCATTCTTTCAATCATTAATTCTTGAGCCAGGCTTTTGTGACTCAGGGGAGGCCTGGGAAACTACAGCTTTTCTATAAAAATAAGCATGCAGAGGACATGGGGTAGGGGTGTCTGTCCTGGGAAGGACTCATGGGGTCCTGCTTGGTTACAATGAGAGGAGGTCACAGAAGCTGTTCAGTATGAAGTTGTATTTAGACAGGAGGAGAGTGGGGTGAGAACAAAGATAGGCAGAAGCAAAAATGAGAGGAAAGAAATTAAAATGTTTTTTGAGATCAATTTGAGTAGCTCAGGGTAAACTTGACATGTTTTTGTGACTTTTTAAAAAAATTGTTTTAACACTTCTTTTGAAGAGAGCTACTGATTAAATTTTAATTCCGTTCTTGAGAATATTGTCAGAGAGGAAGAAATTTTCCTTTATCCTTCTAGGTTCTTCTGGCTGGTCTAAGAATTAAGCTGACATGAGACAGATTAACAGGAGAAAGTCAAACAAAAGTTTAATAACATGTATACATGGGAGAGACCCAGGAAAACTGAGTAACTCACCAAAATGGCTGAAGCCCTAACTTTAAATAATATCTTCAGCTAAAGGCAAAAGAGGTTGTTGGGGGTAGTGGTTTGGGAATTCAAAGAGGAGGAAAGAAATTCACATGAAGATAGAAAAGCAAATGTTTGGTAAACAAATGTTTTCTGGGCCACCACAGAGACAATGGGACACAGGGTGGACTCTGATCTCTAGGTCCTGCTGAGTTTCCCCCGCTGCACTTAGACGAGTCTTTGGTGATAGGTCTATTCTGGAAACAGGCCCTCTATGTAAATCCTTTTAGGCAGTCAGGGGGAAAGTCAAAGTTTCTTCCTGAGTCTTTTGGGCCTTGATTATTTTCAGCATGAAATAATCTGCCTGGCAAAGAGACATTTGGGGTGGCAAGTTTTGCTCCCCTACAATACTTACTTGAGTGTTCTGATTATGTAGAAATTGTTTCCTATGGACTAGGAAAAGCTGAGCACACTCTTCATGGTTTTTGTTTGGTTGTGTATGTGTGTGTGTGTGTGTGTGTGTGTGTGTGTGTGTGTGTATTTCATTTCAAATCTTGCCTAAATTGAGGAAGCCTAATTTTATTATCAATCAATTTATACTTTTAAAACTTCAGTTTAAAATTATCAGCGTGGATAAAGCAGTGACCTAGGATTCAGTAGTTTTAGCTGAGAAACTCAATTGCTCTCTGTTCAAGTAAGTAATCTGCAGGGAATGATCTCAAAAGTTTACTGCACCCCTAAATTTTCAGTTCTACCTTATACTATTAAAGATTTACTTGAACATTTTAAATATACAGAAAAGTAAAGAAAATTGAGTTACAGACATGAACGTATTTATCATGTAGCTTTAATAGATCTTAATATTTTGCAATATTTGCTTCAGATTTTTAAAATTTTTTCAATAATGGTGCAATAAAATTGCCTTTTTTTTCTTTGCTGTACAGTCCTATGAATTTTTAAAAACTCTTTTATTGTGGTAAAATATAGATAACAAAATTTACCATTTTAACCATTTTTAAGTATACAGTTCAGTGGCATTAAATACACTCACATTGTTCTGCAACCATCACCACCATCCATCTCCAGAACTTATCATCTTCCCAAATTGAAATTCCCTCCCTATTAAACAATGACTCCCATTTTCCCCTCTCTCCAGTCTCAAGCAAAGCTTTTGCTTGTCTGTAACTCAAAAGCTTTACAGACAGGCAAAAGGTAAGAGAATTCACCACCACCAAACCAGGTCTACAACAAAGGCTAAAGGAACTTCTCTAAATGGGAAACACAGGAGAAGAAAAGGACCTACAAAACCCCATAACAATTAAGAAAATGGTAATAGGAACATATATATCAATAATTGCCTTAAATGTGAATGGATTAAATGCTCCAACCAAAAGACACAGGCTCGCTGAATGGATACAAAAACAAGACACATCTATATGCTGTCTACAAGAGACCTACTTCAGACCTAGGGACACAAACAGACTGAAAGTGAGGGGATGGAAAAAGATATTCCATGCAAATGGAAATCAAAAGAAAGCTGGAGTAGCAGTACTCATATCAGATAAAATAGACTTTAAAATAAAGAATGTTACAAGAGACAAGGAAGGATGTTACATAATGATCAAGGGGTCAATCCAAGAATAAGATATAACAATTATAAATGTATTTGCACCCACCATAGGAGCACCTCAATACCTAAGGCAAATGCTAACAGCCATAAAAGAGGAAATCAACATTAACACAATAATAGTGAGGAACTTTAACACCTCACTTACACCAATGGACAGATAATCCAAAATGAAAATAAATAAGGAAACAGAGCTTTAAATGACACAATAGACCAGATAGATTTAATTGATATTTATAGGACATTCCATCCAAAAACAGCAGATTACACTTTCTTCGCAAGTGCTCATGGAACATTCTCCAGGATAGATCACATCTTGGGTTACAAATCAAGCCTCACTAAATTTAAGAAAACTGAAATCATATCAAGCATCTTTTCGGACCACAACGCTATGAGATTAGAAATGAATTACAGGGAAAAAAACGTAAAAAACACAAACACATGTAGGCTAAACAATACATTACTAAATAACCAAGAGATCACTGAAGAAATCCAAGAGGAAATCCAAAAATACCTAGAGACAAATGTCAATGAAAACATGATGATCCAAAACCTATGGGATGCAGCAAAAGCACTTCTACGAGGGAAGTTTACAGCAACACAAGCCTACCTCAAGAGACAAGAAACATCTCAAATAAACAATCTAACCGTACACCTAAAGGAACTAGAGAAACAAGAAAAAACAAAACCCAAAGTTAGTAGAAGGAAAGACATCATAAAGATCAGGGCAGAAATAAATGAAATAGAAACAAAACAATAGCAAAGATCAATAAAACTAAAAGCTGGTTCTTTGAGAAGATAAACAAAATTGATAAACCATTGGCCATACTCATCAAGGAAAAGAGGGAGAGGACTCAAATCAATAGAATTAGAAATGAAAAAGGAGAAGTTACAACAGACACCACAGAAATACAAAGCATCCTAAGAGATTACTACAAGGAAATCTATGCCAATAAAGTGGACAACCTGGAAGAAATGGACAAATTCTCAGAAAGGTACAATCTTCCAAGATTGAACCAGGAAGAAATAGAAAATATGAACAGACCAATCACAAGTAATGAAATTGATGTGATTAAAAATCTTCCAACAAACAGAAGTCCAGGACCAGTTGGCTTCACAGATGAATTCTATCAAACATTGAGAGAAGAGCTAACACCAATCCTTCTCAAACTCTTCCAAAAAATTGCAGAAGAAGGAACACTCCCAAACTCATTCTATGAGGCCATCATCACCCTGATACAAAAACCAGACAAAGAGACTACAAAAAAAAGAAAATTACAGACCAATATCACTGATGAATATAGATGCAAAAATCCTCAACAAAATACTAGCAAACAGAATCCAATAGCACATTAAAAGGATCATACACCATGATCAAGTGGGATTTATCCCAGGGATGCAAGCATTCTTCAATATACGCAAATCAGTCAATGTGATACACCATATTAACAAAGTGAAGAATAAAAACCATATGATCATCTCAATAGATGCAGAAATGCCTTTGACAAAATTCAACACCCATTTATGATAAAAACTCTCCTGAAAGTGGGCATAGAGGGAACCTACCTCAACATAATAAAGGCCATGTACGATAAACCCACAGCAAACATCATTCTCAATGGTGAAAAACTGAAAGCATTTCCTCTAAGATCAGGAACAAGACAAGGATGTCCACTCTCACCACTATTATTCAACATAGTTTTGGAAGTCCTAGCCATGGCAATCAGAGAGAAAAAGAAATGAATACAAATTGGAAAAGAAAAAGTAAAACTCTCACTGTTTGCAGATGACCTGATGCTGTACATAGAGAATCCTAAAGATGCCACCAGAAAAGTACTAGAGATAATCAATGAATTTGGTAAAGTTGCAGGATAAAAAATTAATGCACAGAAATCTCTTGCATTCCTATACACTAATGATGAAAAATCTGAAAGTGAAATTAAGGAAACACTCCCATTTACCATTGCAACAAAAAGAGTAAAATACCTAGAAATAAACCTACCTGGGGGACAAAAGACCTGTATGCAGAAAACTATAAGACACTGCTGAAAGAAATTAAAGATGATACCAACAGATGGAGAGATATACCATGTTCTTGGATTGGAAGAATCAACATTGTGAAAATGACTATACTACCCAAAGCAATCTACAGATTCAATGCAATCCCTATCAATTACCAATGGCATTTTTTTACAGAACTAGAACAAAAAATCGTAAAATTTGTATGGAGACACAAAAGACCATCAATAGCCAAAGCAGTCTTGAGGGAAAAAAATGGAGCTGGAGGAATCAGACTCCCTGATTTCAGATTATACTACAAAGCTACAGTCATCAAGACAATATGGTACTGGCACAAAAGCAGAAATATAGATCAATGGAACAGGATAGAAAGCCCAGAAATAAACCCACGCACCTGTGGTCAACCAATCTATGACAGAGGAGGCAAGGATATACAATGGAGAAAATACAGTCTTTTCAATAAGTGGTGCTGGGAAAACTGGACAGCTACATGTAAAAGAATGAAATTAGGACACTCCCTAACGCCATACACAAAAATAAACTCAGAATGGATTAGAGACCTAAAGGTAAGAGTGGACACCATAAAACTCTTAGAGGAAAACATAGGCAGAACACTCTAACAAAAATCACAGCAAGATCTTTTTTAATCCACCTCCTAGCGTAATGGAAGTAAAAACAAAAATAAATGGGACCTAATGAAACTTAAAAGCTTTTGCACAGCAAAGGAAATCATAAACAAGATGAAAAGACAACCCTCAGAATGGGAGAAAATATTTGCAAATCAACAGACAAAGGATTAATCTCCAAAATATATAAACAGCTCATGCATCTCAATATTAAAAAAACGAACAACCCAATCAAAAAATGGAGAGAAGGGCTTCCCTGGTGGCGCAGTGGTTGGGAGTCCACCTGCCTGCCGATGCAGGGGACGTGGGTTCGTGCCCCGGTCCGGAAGGATCCCACGTACCGTGGAGAGGCTGTGCCTGTGAGCCATGGCCACTGGGCCTGCGCGTCTGGAGCCTGTGCTCCGCGACGGGAGAGGCCACAGCAGTGAGAGGCCCGTGTACCGCAAAAAAAAAAAAAATGGAGAGAAGACCTAAATAGACATTTCTCCAAAGAAGACATATAGATGGCCAAGAAGCACATGAAAAGCTGCTCAACATCACTAATTATTAGAGAAATGCAGATCGAAACTACAATGAGGTATTACCTCACAGCAGTTAGAATGGGCATCATCAGAAAATCTACAAACAACAAATGCTGGAGAGGGTGTGGAGAAAAGGGAACCCTCCTGTACTGTTGGTGGGAATGACAATTGTTACTGCCCCTATGGAGAACAGTATGGAGGTTCCTAAAAAACTAAAAATAGAGTTACCATATGACCCAGCAATCGCAGTACCGGGCATATACCCAGAGAAAACCGTAATTCAGAAAGACACATGCACCCCAGTGTTCATTGCAGCACTATTTACAATAGCCAGGTCATGGAAGCAATCTAAATGCCCATCGACAGATGAATGGATAAAGAAGATGTGGTACATATATACAATGGAATATTACTCAGCCATAAAAAGGAACGAAATTGGGTCATTTGTAGAGACATAGATGGATCTAGAGACTGTCATACAGAGTGAAGTAAATCACATAGAGAAAAACAAATATTGTATGTTAACGCATATATGTGGAACCTAGAAAAATGGTACAGATGAACCGATTTGCAGGGCAGAAATTGAGACACAGATGTAGAGAACAAATGTATGGACACCAAGGGGGGAAAGTGGCATGGGGAGTGGTGGTGGTGTAGTGAATTGGGAGATTGGGATTGACATATACACACTAATATGTATAAAATGGATAACTAATAAGAACGTGCTGTATAAAAGAATAAATAAAATTCAAAAAATAAAAAAATAAAAAAATAAAGTGAAATAACCCAATTATATAACTATTATATTTTGATGGGCAAATGCTGTGATAAAACTATTGAAAGCTTTGAGTTTGCTTTTTTTAAAAATAAATTTATTTATTTAAAAAAAAAAGTCCCCGGGTGTTTTTCACATGCAGCCAGGGAAATCAATTCCTGATATAAAAAACAAAAACAAACAAAAATATCCTGGACAGGGGCTTCCCTGGTGGCGCAGTGGTTGAGAGTCCGCCTGCCAATGCAGGGGACACGGGTTCGTGTCCAGGTCCGGGAAGATCCCATATGCCGTGGAGCGGCGGGGCCCGTGAGCCATGGCCGCTGAGCCTGCGTGTCCGGAGCCTGTGCTCCGCAACGGGAGAGGCCACAACAGTGAGAGGCCCACGTACCAAAAAAACAAACAAACAAGCAAACAAACAAAAAATATCCTGGACAGCTTTTCCCAGCTTTCTTTCCCCGCTTGGCAGCTGGCCTCCAGTCCCTGTTCCCAGCAGTGAGCATTACATTGTACCCCTCACTCCACAACCTCCACCCCTTAGTCCCTGTGGCCTTGCTGGAATCACCTTTGTCTGCTTGCAAAACTTGACCCGCAGGCTCTGGCCTCAGTCCTGCTCCCGGATTGGGGTTTTTCTTCTGTTGTTGGTGCCTAGGAACACGTATCTAGTTTCTGAGCCTTACTATATGATTTGTAAATTTCTTCAATTTGTATTTTATCTAACATTTCTGAATGTTGGAGCAAAAATGTTGCCGTAGAGCATGAACTCCTAGAAATGGTTTCTATCTCAGACCCTTAAAAGCACATTTTACATGCTGAGGGGCTGCTGTTGTGACTTCAGAGGAACACATGCTCCCACCTTATAGCTTCTTTTTGTGTTTTACTTTTCTAAAGCGAAAATTATTGCTTTTTCTCATTTCAATCGTAAATCATGCTTGTGGCAAAAAGTTCAAATGTTGTGGAAATGTATGACTTACAAAGTAAAAGTCTCCCATAATCATTCCCCTGCAGATTATTACTGTGAATAATTTTGAGTACACTTTTCCATATTTTTTACTGTACACAGATTAAACTAATCAATAAAAACATGCAATTATATTCGTGAACTATAGGGCCAGTTGATTTTTACACTTAGTGTATCATGGAAAATTTTCTGTACCTACTTCATTTATTTTTTATGGATACCTAGTCATTCTTTGTTCGGTTACACTGTGGTTCATCTAGTGATGGCCATTTGGGATGTTTCAGTTTTGGCCATCACAGATAATGCTGACATATTCTCACATGTCCATCCTTGTGAATTTGTGCATTTGTGCAAGGTCAAAAACTGCTTTATCTCCTTGGAACCCAATTTCCTATTGAAGCCCTGAGTAAGTGTTTCTGCCTGTAGGGAAGGAAGAACACCTCGGGGAACAGTGTGGAGAATGCTGGTGGCCACCCCTGCTGTCAGATGGCAGTTGACACTATGCTCCCTTGAGAGGCTCTGCCCTATAGAATCAATTTCCTGTATCTCTCTCTCTCTTTCTCTCTCTCTCTCTCTCTCTCTTTTTTGTATCTCTAAACTCTTGATGCTGTGAACACTGAGACAGAGTCGCTTTGCCCCACCTTCTCCCTAACCTACCCAGGTGCTGAATACCAGCCTCCAGAAGTTAACTTGGAAAGGTTTTGTGCTGTGTTTTTCAAATTGATAGACTGTAACCTATTAGTGGATTATGAAATCAAAGTAGAGGCTCACAAATGAGCAATTTGAAAAAAAAAGGAATAGAATATAGAAAATATCAGAGTGCATCACATAACGTAAGCATAAGTATTATTTTTGGAAATTTTATTTCAGGGGTGTGTGTGTGTATTGGGTAGTGTCTTAAGTTAGGTTCCCTAGAAGCAGAGCTCCAGAAAAGGATTTGGGTGTATGTGATCTCTTTAGGGAGTGCTCTCAGAAAAGAGGGGAGTGAGGAGAGCTGGATTGGGCAGGGGAGGAGCTGAGCAAGGGTGTGCTCTCAAGCCTGATCCCATGCAGAGCTCTGAAGCTTGAATTATATCAGTTGGTGCTGCCTGAGACAAGCAGGTAGCCTCTTGAACCCTCATGTCAACAACCAGTCATTGGCTGCAGGCTGCTCTGAGGAAGAGAGGTACATAACCTTCTGGAAAGGCAGCTCCTGCTCAGCCCTGGGCAAATCTCTAGAGAAGGAGGCAGCTGTGATCTTCAGCAACCAACAATCGGCAGCTGGGAGATGGGTGCACCGCCAGCACGGAGTTACAACAGTGTCCCTTACAGGAAGTGATATAAAATGTACATCTTCATGTGGGTCACGATAAAAAAAAAAAGAAATTTTGAGAAACACTGGTTTGGAGGAATTTAGTCCATCAACCTAAACCTTTCTGTGGGAAAGAAAACAAGGCCTTTAATAACACCTTTTCCTCATTTCATTAGACAAAGGCAAATTCCCACACGCA
The DNA here is from genome assembly GCF_949774975.1 of Lagenorhynchus albirostris. Lineage (NCBI taxonomy): Eukaryota > Metazoa > Chordata > Mammalia > Artiodactyla > Delphinidae > Lagenorhynchus > Lagenorhynchus albirostris. The sequence continues at coordinate 116,958,890 of NC_083095.1, read as the reverse complement.
AAAGGAGTTTTATCCCCATGAGAGAAAAAGTGTCACCAAAGAAAGGAAGCAAAATGCAGAGGATGTTTGTAATGCTTTAAACGTAAGCCTTAAGGCCCCAGCAACCATCTAAGGCGCGTTAGAGCTGTGTTTCTTGGTGTGGTGGGTGTGGGCTATGAGGGGGACCTTGAAACTGTGAGATAAGGACACATATTCGTGAAGCCTTAATCAATTTAAGCTCAGTTAAATATTTTAAAACTTTTTTTATGACTGTGAATATAATATACAACAAAATATAAAATTCACATGAACTTTTAAGATGAAGAATAAAATTACAAAGAGATTTCAGATTTTGAATCACCACTTTGGACCATGATCCCAGACTCTTAAAGCTGCTTTTTCATTGGCCTCTGCAGTTAGACACTCCAGGAGAAAATGAGGAAAAGCAGCAATTAGAGTAATTATTCTTCCCCTTTCAGAAGGGTCCAGTTAACATGGAAAGCTGGGCCCTGAGTCCTCCAGAATCTGAGCGGTTTTCTGGGAGCTGACATTCATCCAACCAACAGTCTCAGTGACCAATCCTAAATTACCAGAACCATTCAGGCAGCCAACAGATCATTGTTAAGCACCAGCTAGGTGCCAGCATTGGGGATACAATGGTGAACAAGACAGACAGTCCTGCCTGATGGGCCATGCTGGCCAGGGGAGTCAGACCTAACCAAATAAATAATGTGGAGTCGTGAGAGCAGCCCAAATCTTCCCAGCTGTCTGTATTTTGGGCCCATATTAGGAATGCAGTGGCAGGGGTCCCCTGTAGGTGGGTGGGGACATTGATGAGTTCTGGCCAATGAGTCATGACTGGAAGTGATGTGTGTCCCTTCTGGGCTGAGCAGTTAATGTGAACCCACCTGGAGTTTTTTCCCCTCTGGCACAATGACCAGCTAAGTGCTGCATATGTGGCTGCTCTACCAGCCAGGTCCCTGAGCTGAGTCTCCCAGCTGACACAGCAGACATGTGGAGTGAGAAAGCAATAAACCTTCGCTGTTTTAAGCTCCTGAGATTTTGAGGGTTTTATTACTGTACCATAATCCAGGCTATCTTGACTGATAAGAGCAATAAAATAAAATATTATTAATATGGCTGCTATGAATAAAATGAACAAGTTGCTAATAGAACATGACAGAGGGTGGTTTACATGGCCAGAGGTGCTTCTGTGAAGACAGCAAATTTAAGCCAGGATCTAATAGATTGAGGTAATGCGTATTTCCATAATTGTTTTGCTTTATTGCAAAGAGGAGTATAGTAGCCCTAGAATCACGGAGCCAGAACAGGCAGGAAGAGTAGGGGCGTAGACTTGTCTGAAGTCACACATCTAATGGGTGGTAGGGTGAGTGCTGTAACTTCAGCATGTGGACTTGGGTCCAGCCCCTCTACAGTAGGGCTGTGACTAAGGTGAGGCAAGTGAGGTGCCAAGGGTGCCACATTGAAGGAGGCTGCTCTCTGGGCCTACCCTATGCTTTCAGCCCTGAGGGTGAGTGCCTCCCTAGAGGTTGTGCCCCACGGGGCCCACACTTAAAGGGGCACTCATTTGTCAGGGTCATGCCAGGCAGAACTGACCTGGGAGTGAGTGCCTCCTTAAATGTCGCCCCTTCCGTGCTCTCTTGCCTCACCCTAGTCCCAGGGTCTGCTCTACACCAATGTTCTCAATAACAGTAGCATATAAGCACATAGCATTGGATGGCTGTGGCTGTGTCCTTGGCGTTCTTAGTGTGTCTGCTGATTTAATCTGAAATAACACAACATTCATGGAGACTGTGACAAAGAATATGGCACTTCAAGATGGTAAAGTACAGTTTTCAGGCTGCCAGAAATTAGCCTCGTTCCAGAGTCTGGTGGGTAACCAAATGAGGAGACCAGGGAGTGAGATTTTGGGAGTTTTAGGAAGGGCTGCAGCCTGACTGGGGCCCATCTTCCCCTTCAGTACAGAACAAGCCTTTCTTCCACTCTGAAAAGGGTAGTTCAACTGCAGAGAAGGAATTTGACGCATTGCATTCTCAGCAAGGTGTCAGTGGCTAAGTACCCTCTTTTCCTGGAAGCAGATTTGTGGTTGGAGCATAGGAGAGAGAAGCTGACAGCCAATAGCTCCTATGTGTGGGACATGGGCCACATTATGAGGTTGGTTTGATTATTCCCACTTTACAGAGAAAGAAACTATCTCTGAGTCTAAGGAACTTGCCCATCTGAACACAAATCTGTCCAACTCTGCTTGAGGACAAGGGTTAACAGAAAGGGTAAAATGTGGTGACTAAAAATGATAACCTGGAGAAGAGGACAGATAACAGAAAAGAGACAAAGCCACCTACTTCACAAGGTAGTCTTAACTCAGGCCACCCCTGATTTTTGTGTAAAATTTCACAAATCCATGACCTCCTAGGTCATTGTTCTTAGGCATTTTCTAATTAGATTGTTGAACAAATGGGTGTGTATTGAACAAAATCCACAATTTGTGCAGACCTTGGGCCTATGGAGAGCTTCCACTTTGCCACATCTTACTCCCCCCTCCCAGTTTTACCAAGGTATAATTTACAACACATGGAATTCGCCAGTTCTAAGAGGAGAGTTGATGCTTTTTAGTACCTTTATATAATTTTGAAGCCATTAGCATTTCCATCAGCCCCACATTTCCCTGTTGTGACTATTTATGGTCATTCCCCTTTCCTATCCCCAGTTCCAGATACTCACTACTTTCTGTATCTATAGTTTTGCCTTTACTAGAGATTTCATATAAATGGAATCATAAATACGTGGCCTTTTGCGTTTGGTTCTGTCATATCAAGGAATGTTTTTGAGATTCAACCATGTTTTTGCTTGTATTAGTATTACTTTCTTATATTGCTGCATTCCTGTTCCATTGTATGGGTATATCACATTTTGATTGTCCATTCACCTGTTAATGGACATTTGGGCTGTTGCCAGTGTTGGGATATTGTGACTAATGCTGCTATGAACATACATGTCTTTGTGTTGATGTATGCTTTCCTTTCTCTTGGGTATATATCTAAGAGTGAATTGCTGGATTGTATAGTAGGTATATGTTTAGCTTTTTAAGAAACCACCAAACTTTTTTTTTCCAAAATGGCTGTAACCGTTTTACATTCCCACCAGCAGTGAGTATATGAATGTTCCAGTTTCTCCACAGTCTTGCGAACACTTGGTATCATCATACCTCTTGGTTATAGTCATTGTAGTGAATGTGTGGTGATAAATTATTATGGTTTTAATTTGCATTTTCCTAATGTTTGTTGTTGAACATCTTTTCACATGTTTATTAGCCATTTATATACCTTTGGTTAAATATTTGTTCAAATCTTTTCTCATTATTGAATTTTAAGAGTTCTTTATGTACTTTGGATACAAGACTTTTAATATATATTACTGTTTATATAACTTTATCAGTTTTTGGCTTATATTTTAATTTTCTTAATGGCTTTTGAAGAGCAAAAGGTTTTAATTTTGAAAAAGTCCAACTTATCGATCTTTATTTTTTATGGATCATGCTTTTGGTGTCATATCTAAGAAAGCTATGTCTAATTCAAGATCGTAAAGACTTTCTCCTGTGTTTTCTTGAGGTTTTATAACTTCAGCTCTTACATTTAGCTCTGTGGAGCATTTTGAGTTAATTTTGTCTAGCCACATCTTTTGAACCCTCCCCTTGACAGATAAGGAAACCAAATAAAGGAGCTTAGCTCAGGTTCTGAAGCAAACTAGTGATAGAGCTAAGAGAGACTGCTAGAGTCCTTTCCAGACAAAGTGTTTGCTCTTACAGAGCTTATTTGAATTCACATTGTCCAGCTTCGAGACTTGCATGATTGTTGCCTCTAACCTCACTTATTTATTTTTTAAAATTAATTAATTTTTGGCTGCGTTGGGTCTTCGTTGCTGCGTGCAGGCTTTCTCTAGTTGTGGCGAGTGGGAACTACTCTTTGTTGTGGTGTACGGGCTTCTCATTGCAGTGGCTTCTCTTATTGCAGAGCACAGGCTCTAGGCACAAGGGCTTCAGTAGTTGTGGCATGCAGGCTCAGTAGTTGTGGCGAGTGGGAACTACTCTTTGTTGTGGTGTACGGGCTTCTCATTGCAGTGGCTTCTCTTATTGCAGAGCACGGGCTCTAGGCACAAGGGCTTCAGTAGTTGTGGCATGCAGGCTCAGTAGTTGTGGCTCACGGGCTCTAGAGTGCAGGCTCAGTAGTTGTGGCACACGGGCGTAGTTGCTCCGCGGCATGTGGGATCTTCCCGGACCAGGGATCGAACCCATGTCCCCTGCATTGGCAGGTGGATTCTTAACCACTGCGCCACCAGGGAAGCCTGGTGGCTTATTTAAAATGTCCTTATTTATTAATATTTAACATCCTCACTTATTTAAAACGTCCTTCTGAATGTCTGAGCCAAGTGTTTCTTATCAGCTCAGGTCTACCGTGTCTGTTCCTTGACTGAGTAGAAGCACCATTTTTTAGCATCATTGTTTATACACTTGGAGCTACCTGAGCCCATTTCATTCCCATTTCTTTTAGTTAACTAGCTTTGGCTTCTTTTCCTCCCAGGGGCTGTCTCTGCCCCTCCTAGCCCTCAAACTGCTTCCTGACACTAACGTCCTGTACATGGCACTTGCCACTTGGTATTGAACATTATAGCTTTGAAATCAAGGGCAGGCTGGGAACATGTAGTTGGGTGGATTTCCCAGAGGATGCTGGAGGGAAAACAGCTGTTGACTTCCATTCCACTTTGTCAAGCAAGGCAGCTGGAATTGTTAGGCCATTCAGTTTCCTGGGATCTCTTGGGAAGAGGGAAGGTCAGTACAGAGGGAACTGTGAGGAAAGGATGGGCCAAGGGAACCCAAGAGTCATAATTGTTACTTAAACACTTGCAGAGCTGATGGCTTATCATATTATTGTTTTGGTCCAACAGTAATATCTGTTCTTTTCTTTTTCACCTGATCCTGAAAAGACTGCATCAGTGACTATTTGCTTCTTGATGAAGCAAATTTTAAAATTCTATTCAAGTAGTAGTTTGACAGCAGTGAGCTGGAAGCAACCTAGATGTCCACGTCTACAAGAATGGAAAAGGGATATCTGTTGGAGGCAGAATGTTCTGCGGTAGATGGATGTATCAAACCAGGTGTGCATACACATGAGAGTGTGGACAGACCTTAAATATGCAGAGTACAAAAAAGAAGCTGTGAAAGATCTAGAGCATAACCTGAATAATATTAATAAAAAATGCAAACACGCTCCAAACAGCAATTCTTTTTTTTTTACAAATTAATGTACTTGTATCAGGCCATATATCAATCACATAAGAGTTGATGTTTAGTGTGCAGAGGGAAATTGGAGTGGGAGCTCAGTATTAGTTTTCTATGGCTGCTGTAACAACAAAAACTGGGCAGCTTAGAACAATATTAACTGTATTCTCTCACAGTTCTGGAGGCCAGAAGTCCGAAATCAGTATCACTGTGCTGGAATCAAGGTGTTGGTTCTTCTGGAGGCTTTAGGGGAGAATCCATTCCTTGCCTCTTCCAGCTTCTGATGGTTGCTGGCACTTCTTGGCTTGTGGCCATATCACTCCAATCTTCAAGGTTAGCATCTTCAAATCACTCTGCTCCATCTTCACATCACCGTCTCCTATGTGTGTTAGATCTCCTTCTCCCTCCCTCTTTTGAGGTTACATATGATTACATTTAGGGCCCACCTAGACAATCCAGGATATAATCTCATTTTAAACTCTTTAATCACATATACAAAGCTTTTTTTTTTTTCTTTTTGGCCATATAAAGTAACATTCACAGGTTCCAGAGCTTTCTTTTGGGTAGCCATCCACAGGGTCCTTTTGTTCTTCTTCTTTTATACCTCTTACCCAATCTTTCAGCAAATTATGTAGGCTCACCTTTCAAAACAAATCAACAATTTACCAACTTCTACCACCTCCATGGCTCCCGGCCATCCTAGTTGAAATCTGCCATCACCTCTCACTGGTTTCTTGGTTTACCCCCTTGCTTCTCTACAATGTGTTGTCTATGCATCAGCCAGAGTATCTCTTTCAAAACCTCCGTCAGATCATGTTATTCTTCTGCTTCTCACTTTTTCTTACTTTGTGTTATTTTCTCTTTATAATATTTATTCACCCGTGTTCATATATTTATTGTTCACTTGTTTATTGTCTATCTTCTCAGTAAGAAGCTCTGTAAGAGCACTTTGTCTATTTTATTCCCAACAGAAAAAAATAGTACCTAAAACATTAGACACTCTAAATAGTTGAATGAATGTGTGTATGTGTGTATGTATATGTGTAAATATATATAAAAATATGTATATGTATACATATATGAGAGAGAGAGAGAGAGGTTTTGCCTGGACACATAGTAAAGTTGTGACATTAAAGAGTACAGTTTACTGATCTGCTGTCCTGTTGCCCCGAGGGAAGCATGAATAAATCTAGATCGCAGCATTACATAGCAGGGCAGATGGCTTTATCTTCAGGCCACACCAGAGTCCTGTGACTGTTTAGTGAGCAAATCTCAAGAGTCACTTCTCTGGGGACCTGACTGTTCAGAGCAGTGTGACTGTGTAAAGGAAGTGTGAACTTTGAGGTCGGATTGACTTGGAGGTCCCAGTCAGATATCTCCCAGGTGGATTATCTTGAGTGAGTTAAACTCTCTGAGCTTTAGTTTTCTAATCTGCAAAATGAGGCACCTGCTGTTCAGTTTTATACCTAGGTGGCTCTTCATTCCACCAAACTTTGAGATCCACAGCTTTATGGTAATACTGTTGGCTGGGAGCCACAGGATAACACAAAATAACCTCAGTTACTTCACATAACGGTTTTTCCATGGGAAAACATTACTCTTTGTGTACTGTGCTATTGGCCAATAAAGAAGGCTGATTAGTGGGCACATTAGGATCAAGTTAGGCATCTTAGTATCTGGGAAGTTCTGCCTGTCCCATCCTCTGTGAGGGGCTCCCTTTCTCTATACTTTGAGAGCACTGCCAGCTCACTTCTGGCATAGCCCTTACCACACTCTATTGTAATGGCCTATATAACTGCTCTACACCAGAACTCTTGGTGGAAAGGTACCATGTTTTAGTCATCTTTGTACATTGACTGTTGAATGGATAAATGATATAAACATACATTCTATTTCACTAGTTCAGTTCAGTTCAGTGAACATTGATTGATGCCATGTGTCTTACTGTTTTGGTCTAGGGATCATGTTGTTATACCCTCTGTGGGGATGGACGCTCTAGTCTTCTGTGGCTGGGGAGAGCAATTATCATTCTGATCAGTGAGGGAGACAAGATCTGGGACTTCAGCTGCTCCTTGAAAAGACTCATTGATCCTCCTGCTTTTAGCCTCTTCTTCATCCCTACTTCTAGATCTACCTGGTGCCCCTAATTTTGGGGACATTGGGGGTTCTGTAGGATAAGCCGGGCTGTTTCTTGTCTTAACAAAAAGGGCTTAGGATTCAGCTTTCTCAGGACAGCCAGGTCAGGTACAACCCATCTTTCTGATTTCTAGCTTCAAAAAACCTGTTGCTCTTCTCTCCTCTCCTCTGTACTTTGTCACTGTGAGCTCATGCCTCCTTCTGCCCCTATCTTTTCAGTGGTGTTTAAAGTAGGACAGGCCACTGTGTGCATTGAGAACACATCTGTATTAGTTTCCAGTTCCTGCCATAACAAAGGACCACAGACTTTGTGACTTTACAAAACTTTGTTATCTTACGGATCTGAAGGTTAGAAGTCCAATGTGGGTCTCACTGGGCTAAAATCAAGATGTTGGCAGGGCTGCATTCCTCTCTCTGGAAGCTCTGGATGAGACTCTGTCTTCTTCCTACCTGTATTTCTTGACTTGTGGTCCTTTCCTCCATCTTCAAAGTCAGTGATAGTGGGTGAATTTCACATTGCATCACTCTGACCTCCTCTTGTTTCTCTCTCTTCCACCTTTGAAGACCCTTATGATTACACTGGGCCCACCTGGATAATGGAGAATAAGCTCCCTATCTTTTTTTTAATTGATCTATAGTTGATTTACAACGTGCTGTTACATTTGGTGTGCAGCATAGTGATTCAGTTATACATTTATTTTATTTTATTTTAACCATTCATTGTTCATCTTCCCTCTCTCAGGATGTAAATTCTATGATGAATTTTTTTTAAATTGTGGTAAAATTATATGCAACATAAAATTTACCATTTTTTTAAAAATTTAATTTAATTTTTTTTTGAATTTAATTTTTTTTTTTTTTTTTTTGTGGTACACGGGCCTCTCACTGTTGTGGCCTCTCCCGTGTGGAGCACAGGCTCCGGACACGCAGGCTCAGCGGCCATGGCTCACGGGCCCAGCCGCTCCGCGGCATGTGGGATCTTCCCGGACCGGGGCACGAACCCATGTCCGCTGCATCGGCAGGCGGACTCTCAACCACTGCGCCACCAGGGAAGCCCTGAATTTTGTTTTTTTTATACAGCATGTTCTTATCTGTTTTATACATATTAGTGTATATATGTCAATCCCAATCTCCCAGTTCATCCCACCACCACCCCCACCACCTCCGCCCGCTTTCCTCTCTTGGTGTCCATACGTTTGTTCTCTGTATCTGTGTCTCTATTTCTGCCTTGCAAACCGGTTCATCTGTACCATTTTTCTAGATTCCATATATATGTGTTAATATACGATATTTGTTTTCCTCTTTCTGACTTACTTCACTCTGTATGACAATCTCTAGGTCCATCTACGTCTCTACAAATGACCCAATTTCATTCCTTTTTATGGCTGAGTAATATTCCATTGTATATACCTACCACATCTTCTTTATCCATTGTTCTGTCGATGGGCATTTAGACTGCTTCCATGACCTGGCTATTGTAAATAGTGCTGCAGTGAACACTGGGGTGCATGTGTCTTTTTGAATTATGGTTTTCTCTGGTTATATGCCCAGTAGTGGGATTGCTGGACCATATGGTAATTCTATTTTTAATTTTTTAAGGAACCTCCATACTGTTCTCCATGCATATATATCTATTTTTTCAGATTCTTTACCCTTATTGGTTATTACAAAATATTGAGTATAGTTCCCTGTGCTACACAGTAGGTCCTTGTTGGTTATCTATTTTATGTATAGTAGTGTGTATGTTAGTCCCAAACCCCTAATTTATCCCTCCCCCCCTTTCCACTTTGGTAACCATAAGTTTGTTTTCTGTTGTCTTTGGGTCTATTTCTGTTTTGTGTATAAGTTCATTTGTAACATTGCTTTTTAGATTCCACATATAAGCAGTATCATATGATATATGTCTTTGTCTGGCTTATTTCACTTAGTATGATAATCTCTAAGTCATTCATGTTGCTGCAAATGGCATTATTTCATTCTTTTTTATGGCTCAGTAATATTCCACTGTATAAATATGCCACATCTTTATCCATTCATCTGTGGATGGACATTTAGGTTGCTTCTTTGTCTTGGCTATTTAAATACTGCTGCTATAAACATTGGGGTACATGTATCTCTTCAAATTATGGTTTTCTCTGGATATATGCCCAGGAGTGGGATTGCAGGATCATATGGTGGCTCTATTTTTAGTTTATGAGCAAACCTCCGTACTGTTCTCCATAGTGGCTGTACAAATTTACATTCCCACCAACAGTGTAGGAGGGTTCCTTTTTCTCCACACCCTCTGCAGCATTTATTATTTGTAGACTTTTTGATGATAGCTATTCTCACTGGTGTGAGGTAATTCCTGATAGTAGTTCTGATTTGCATTTTTCTAAAAATTTGTGATGTTGAGCATCTTTTCATGTGCCTTTTGGCCATCTATGTGTCTTCTTTGGAGAAATGTCTATTTAGGTCTTCTGCCCATTTTTTGATTGGGTTGTTTGTTTTTTTGACATTGAGCTGCATGAGCTGCTTGTATATTTTGGAGATTAATCCCTTGTCTGTTGTATCATTTGCAAACATTTTCTCCCATTCTGTAGGTTGTCTTTTCGTTTTGTTTCTGGTTTCCTTTGTTGTGCAAAAATTTTAAGTTTCATTAGGTCCTATTTGTTTATTTTTGTTATTTCCATTACTCTAGGAGATGGATCGAAAAAGATATTGCTGCACTTTATGTCAAAGAGTGTTCTGCCTATGATTTCCTCTAGGAGTTTTATAGTATCTGGGCTTACATTTAGGTCTTTAAGCCATTTTGAGTTTATTTTTATGTGTGGTGTTCGAGAATGTTCTAATTTTATTCTTTTACATGTAGCTGTCCAGCTTTCCCAGCACCACTTATTGAAGAGACTGCCTTTTCTCCATTGTATATTCTTGCCTCCTTTGTCGTAGATTAATTGACCATAGGTGCATGGGTTTATTTCTGGGCTTTCTATCCTGTTCTATCAATATATATTTCTGTTTTTGTGCCAGAACTATACTGTTTTGATTACTGTAGCTTTGTAATATAGTCTGAAGTCAGGGAGCCTTATTCCTCCCGCTCCATTTTTCTTTCTCAGGGTTGCTTTGGCCTATCGAGATCTTTTGTATTTCCACACAAATTTTAAATTTTTTGTTCTAATTCTGTGAAAAATGCCACTGGTAATTTCATAGGGATGTGTTGAATCTGTAGATTGCCTTGAGTAGTATAGTCATTTTGACAATATTGATTCTTCCAATCCAAGAACACAGTATATCTTTCAATCTATTTGTGTCACCTTTGATTTCTTTCATCAGTGTCTTATAGTTTTAAGAGTACAGGTCTTTTGCCACCTTAGGTAGGTTTATTCTTGGGTATTTTATTCTCTTTGATGCGATGGTAAATGGGATTGTTTTCTTGATTTCCCCTTCTGATCTTTTGTTGTTCATGTATAGAAATGCAACAGAGTTCTATGTATTAATTTTGTTTCCTGCAACTTTACTTAATTCATTGAAGAGCTCTAGTAGTTTTCTGGTAGCGAGTTCAGGATTTCCTACGTATAGTATCATGTCGTCTGCACACAGTGACAGTTTTACTTCTTTTCCAATTTGGATTCCTTTTATTTCTTTTTCGTCTCTAATTGCTGGACTTCCAAAACTACGTTGAATAAAAGTGGCAAGAGTGGGGCTTCCCTGGTGGCGCAGTGGTTGAGAGTCCGCCTGCCGATGCAGGGGACATGGGTTTGTGCCCCGGTCTGGGAAGATCCCACATGCCGCGGAGCGGCTGGGCCCGTGAGCCATGGCCTCTGAGCCTGCGCGTCCAGAGCCTGTGCTCCGCAACGGGAGAGGCCACAGCAGTGAGAGGCCTGTGTACCACAAAAAAAAAAAAAAAAAAAGTGGCAAGAGTGGACATTCTTGTTTTGTTCCTGATCTTAGAGGGAATGCTTTCAGCTTTTCACCATTGAGTATGATGTTAGGTGTGGGTTTGTCATATATGGCCTTTATTATGTTGAGGTAGGCTCCGTCTATGCCCACTTATGAGAGTTTTTATCATAAATGGGTGTTGAATTTTATCAAAAGCTTTTTCTGCATCTGTTGAGATGATCATATGGCTTTTATTCTTTAATTTGTTAATGTAGTATATCACACTGATTGATTTGTGGATATTGAAAAATCCTTGCATCCCTTGGATAAATCCCACTTGATCATGGAGTATGATACTTTTTATTTTTAAATTTATTTCTTAAGCTGAATCTATTGTTTTATTGTTTAGCAGGAATCATCTATAACCAGCACCTTTGCTTTAAAAATAAAATCAGAACAGTCCTGAACAGTCCAGGAGTATGATCCTCTTAATATATTGTTGGAGTCAGTTTGCTAGTGTTTTGTTGAGGATTTTTGCATCTATGTTCATCAGTGATATTGGCCTGTAATTTTCTTTTTTTGTGGTATCTTTGTCTGACTTTGGTATAGGGTTATGGTAGTCTCACAGCATGAGTTTGGGAATGTTTCTTCCTCTGCAATGTTTTGGAATAGTTTCAGAAGAATAGGTTTTAACTCTTCTCTGAATGTTTGGTACAATTCACCTGTGAAGCCATCTGTCCTGGACTTTTTGTTTGTTCAGAGTTTTTAAATCACAGATTATATTTCAGTGCTTGTAATTGGTTTCTTCATATTTTCTATTTCTTCCTGGTTCAGTCTTGGAAGATTGTACCTTTCTAAGAATTGGTCCATTTCTTCTAGGTTGTCCATTTTATTGGCATATAGTTGCTTGTAGTAGTCTCTTATGATCCTTTGTATTTCTGTGTGTCAGTTATAGCTTCTCCGTTTTCATTCCTAATTTTATTGATTTGGGCCCTCTCCCTTTTTTTCTTGATCAGTCTGGCTAAATAAAGGTTTATCAATTTTGTTTATCTTTTCAACAAAGCAGCTTTTAGTTTCATTTATCTTTTCTTTTGTTTTCTTAGACTTCTATTTCATTTATTTCTGCTCTGATCTTTATGATTTCTTTCCTTCTACTAACCTTGGGCTTTGTTTGTTCTTCTTTCTCTAGTTGCTTTAAGTATAAGGTTAGGTTGTTTGAGATTTTTCTTGTTTCCTGAGGTAAATTTGTATTGTGATAAACTTCCCTCTTAGAACTGCTTTTGCTGTGTCCCATAGGTTTTGGATCATCATGTTTTCATTTTCATTTGTCTCTAGGTATTTTTAAAATTTCCTCTTTGATTTCTTCTGTGATCTGTTTTTTGTTTAGTAACATATTGTTTCGCTCCACTTGTTAGTGTTTTTTGCAATTTTTTTTCCTTGTAGTGTTGTTGTTGGAAAAGATACTTGATATGATTTCAATTTTCTTAAATTTACTGAGGCTTGGGCTTCCCTGGTGGCGCAGCGGTTGAGAGTCTGCCTGCTGATGTAGGGGACACGGGTTCGTGCTCTGGTCTGGGAAGATCCCACATGCCGCGGAGCGGCTGGGCCCGTGAGCCATGGCCACTGAGCCTGCGCATCCGGAGCCTGTGCTCCACAACAGGAGAGGCCACAACAGTGAGAGGCCCGCGTACTGCAAAAAAAAAAAAAAAAAATTTACTAAGGATTGCTTTGTGGCCCAGTGTGTGATCTATCCTGGAGAATGTCAGTGTTTGCTTGGAAAGAATGTCCATGTGCTGCTTTTGGGTGGAATGCTCTGTAAATATCTATTAAGTCCATCTGGTCTAATGGGTCATTTAAGGCCTATGTTTTCTTACTGATTTTCTGTCTGGATGATCTGTCCATTGCTGTAAGTGGGGTGTTAAAGTCCCCCACTATTATTGTGTTACTGTCAATTTCTCCTTTTATTTCTATTAACATTTGCCTTATACATTGAGGTGCTCCTATTTTGGATGCATATATATTTACAATTATTATATCTTTTTCTTGGATTGATCCCTTGATCATCATGTAGTGTCCTTCTTTGTCTCTTGTAGCAGTATTTTAAAATCTATTTTGTTTGATATGAGTATTGCTACTTCAGCTTTCTTTTGATTTCCATTTGCATGGAATATCTTTTTCCATCCCTTCACTTTCAGTCTGTATGTGTCCCCAGATCTGAACTGGGTCTCTTGTAAACAGCATATACACAGGTCTTGTTTTTCTATCCATTCAGCCAGTCTATGTCTTCTGGTTGGAGCATTTAATCCATTTACATTTATGGTAATTATCTATATGTATGTTCCTATTGCCGTTTTGTTAACTGTTTTGGATTTCTTTTTGTAGGTCTTTTTTCTTCCTTTCCTTTTTTGTTCTCTTCTCTTGTGATTTGATGACTATCTTTAGTGTAGTGTTTGGATTTCTTTTTCTTTTTTCTGTGTATACCTAGATTAGAGTTTTGGTTTGCAGTTACCATGAGGTTTTGATATAGCAGTCTCTCTATATATATACATATGATTATTTTTAAGTTGCTGATCTCTTCATTTCAAATGCATTTCAACTATCCTGCCATTGTACTTTCCTCCTCTCATGATTACTGGTTTTGATGTCATATTTGTGTGTGGATTATTTCTTACCCTTACTGTATGTTTGCCTTTATTGGTGAGCTTTCCCATTTTTTAATTTTCTTGTTTCTAGTTGTGGCCTTTTCTGCTTAGAGAAGTTCCTTTAGGATCTCTCATAATGCTTGTTTGGTGGTGCTGAATTCTTTTAGCTTTTGCTTGTCTGTAAGGCTTTTAATTTCTCTGTCAGATCTGAACAAGAGCCTTGCTGGGTAGAGTATTCTTGGTTGTAGGTTTTTCCCTTTCATTACTTTAAATATATCATGCCACTCCCTTCTGGCCTGCAGAGTTTCTGCTGAAAAATCAGCTGATAGTCTTTTGGGATTCCCTTGTATGGTATTTGTTGCTTTTCCCTTGTTGCTTTTAATATTTCTCTTTGTCTCTAATTTTTGTCAATTTAATTACTATGTGTCTCGGCATATTCCTCCTTGGGTTTATCCTGCCTGGGACTCTCTGTGCTTCCTGGACTTGGGTGGCTATTTCCTTTGCCATGTTAGGGAATTTTTCAGCTAGTAACTATTCAAATATTTTCTCAGATGATATCTCTCCCTCTTCTCCTTCTGGGACCCCTATAATGTGAATGTTGGTGCATTTGACTTTGTCCCAGAGGTCTCTTAAACTGTCCTTATTTCTTTTTCTTTTTTTTTTACATCTTTATTGGAGTATAATTGCTTTACAATGGTGTGTTAGTTTCTGCTTTATAACAAAGTGAATCAGTTACACATACACGTATGTCCTTATTTCTTTTAATTCTTTTTTCTTTATTCTGTTCTGAGGCACTGATTTGTATCCCTCTGTCTTCCAGCTCGCTTATCCATTTCTTCTGCTATTTCATCTGCTATTGATTCCTCCTAGTGTGTTTTTCATTTCAGTTATTATATTCTTCAACTCTGTTTTGTTGTTCTTTATATTTTCTAACTCTTTGTTAAAAACTTCTTGTAACTTCTTGCTCTGTGCATCCGTTCTTTTCCCAGGTTCTTGGATCATCTTTATGATCATTACTCTGAACTCCTTCTTGGGTAGGTTGCCTATCTCCACATCACTTAAATGTTCTTCTGGGGTTTTATTTTGTTCTTTAGTCTGGAACATACTCCTCTGCCGTCTCATTTTGTCTAAATTTCTACTTGTATTTTTATGTATGTGGAAGGTTAGTTATGTTTTTCGACCTTGGAGAAGTGGACCTCTGTAGGGGATGTGTCCTATGTGTCCCAGCAGTACACTCCCCATCACCCAAGGGCCAGGGACCAGCTGGTCCCAGCATAGGCTCTGATCTGTGTTTGCAGACTCAGTCCCACAGGCTGTTGGATCATAGTTTTCTTGCTTCTGGTGTCTGCCCCTGGTGGGTGAGTCTTGTCTAGAGGCTTGTGCAGGCTTCCTGGGTGGAGGGGCTGGTGCCTGCCCACTGGTGGATGGAGGTGGGTCTTGACCTTCTGGTGGGCAGGGCAGTGTCAAGGGGAATGTCGAAAGGTGGCTGTGGGCTCCGGAAATCTTTAGGCAGCCTGTCTGCTGATGGGTGATAGGTGGGGCTGTGTTCCTGCCCTGTTGGTTGTTTGGCCTGAGGCGTCCCAACAGTGGAGCCTACAGGCTGTTGGTTGGGGTCTTGGTGCCAAAATGGCAACCTTCAGGAGAGCTCATGCCAATGAATATGCCCTGGTACCTCTGCCACCAGTGTCTTTGTCTCCACAATGATACACAGCTGCCCCCTTTCTCCTCAGGAGACCCTCCAAGACTAGCAGGTAAGTCTTGGACCAGGCTCCTATGAAGTCACTGCTTTTGCCTTAGGTCCTGGTATGCACAAGACCTTGTGTGCACCCTCCAAAAGTGGGGACTCTGCTTCCCCCAGTCCTGTGGAGCTCCTGCAGTCGAGCCCTCCTGACCTTCAAAGACAAATGCTCTGGGGAATCCTCTTTCTGATGCCAGACCCCAGGCTGGGGACCCTGATGTGGGGCTCAGAACTTCACTCCTGTGGAAGAACTGCTATATAATTGTTCTCCACTTTGTGGGTCATCCACCCAGGGTGTATGGGGTTTGATTATATCGTGAGTGCTCTCCTTCCTACCATCTTGTTGGGTTTCTTCTTTATGTCTTTGAATGTAGAGTATCTTTTTTGGTAGGTTCCAGTCTTTTTTATTGATGGTTGTTCAGAAGACAGTTGTGATTTTGGTGTGCTCATGAGAGGAGGTGAGCTCAAGGTCCTTCTACTCCACCATCTTGTCCTCCAGGCTAAGCTCCCTATCTTAAAGTCAGCTGATTAGCAGTTCTGTCTGCAACCTTAATTCCCCTTTGTCATATAAAGTAACTTAGGACATGGACATCCTTGAAGGGTGGGGGTGGGAGGGCATTATTCTGTCTGTAACAGCATCGCTAACTGGAATTTAGAAATTTGAAACTGAATTTTCTAAATTACCAGAATAAGTTCACTTGCCACCATCTTCTTTCAAGACTTTAAATGACTCCAGGTTCCAAAGAAAATTACATTTTTCATACACTCCACACTTTAAAATTTTTATATTTGAGCTTCGCAAGATATATAGAAAATTAGCAATACTTGCTCTGAAATAATTTCATTCCTGAAACGTAGTAGGGGAAAACATTTTTTATTGAGATATAGTTGACATATAACATAATATTAGTTTCATAAGTACAATGTAATGATTTGATATATGTATATATTACACACAGATTTTATTTGAAGAATTTAAAGTGACTGTAGTGGGTTGAATAATGTGAATGTGAATGTGAACTTATTTGGAAATGGAGTCTCAGCAGATGTAATTAATGAAGGATCTCAGGGTAAGATCACCCTGAGTGTAGGGTGGGTCCTAAATCCAATGACTAGTATCCTTCTAAGAGAAAGAGGAGACACAGAGGGAAAGCCTATGTAAAGATGGAGACGGAGATTGGAGGATAGCCACAAGCCAAGGAATGCCAGGAGCCAGCAGCCACCAGAAGCTGGGAGAGGCATAGAATGTATGCTCCCACAGACCCTCCAAAAGGGACTCACCCTGCTGACACCTTGATTGTGGACTTCTGGCCTCCACAACTACAAGAGAATAAAGTTCTGTTTTTTTCAAGCCACCCAGTTTGTGGTAAATTTTTGTGCCAGCTCTAGGAAACAAATATAGTAAATCCTTCAGCCAGTTTCTCTTTCCAGGTAACCAATACACAGGTTGTGCTAACTTCATTTTACTCAGAGAGGCTATTTGTTCACTGTTAGGGCTGCCCTGTGATATTCAGAATGTTTAGAAACCATGTCCATAAAGGCAAAATAAAATGGAAATTTGAGATGATCCTTTGATTGATGTAGGAAAGAAAACTAACATTTACTGAGCTAGGCTCTGTGTTAAATGTTTACAGTCATTATTTTATGTAGTCCTCACAATATCTCTATGAGGGAGGCACTATAGTAGTCTCTTTGTATAAGCTTAGAAACTGTAGCAGAGAGGGATTAAATAACCCAGAGGATTCTAATCTAGGTCTCTCAGAACTCTTAAGTACTCATGCCTTAAGGTTGGATCCTGGTTGGAAGTAGAAACTGATCAAATCTTCTTTATAATTGTTCACATTTCCCTTTCCATTGTCTATGTAGAAAAGGCTAGAAAGTTCAAGGTTTCCTCTAGGCAACTCTTAAAGTTAAAAAAAAAAATGCATTGAATAAATCTGGAATATTCCTTCATATTCTTGTCATACCCAAAGGCTTTCTCCTAAGAGAGGCTTCTAGGAAGTCATTAAAAAATGCTAGAAGCTGCTCCATAGATCTCACTGATACTCATTTGATTAAGAAAAGATTATCTTGTCCCACAGCTAGGCTTTTATCAGAGATGGGGAAAGATACCTGAACTGGCAGGTCAAAGGCTCAGAGAATTCATTACCAAGACAAATAGGGAGAAAAGGGGGAACTTGAGAGCATCTTTGGGATTTACTAGGGTTGGCAGGACAATCATTCTTTCTAGTGTTGCCACACATCCTTGTTCTGTTCAGAAAATGAAGACCATTTGATAAGTCTGAGGCACGGTGTGTTACCCAGTGGATTATTTTCGTGGCTAACAGCTTGAGCATCTTCCCTTTCACTTTAATCCAAGTCGGTTTAAACAAAGTTAAAGCCAAAGCCAGTGAGTAGCTATAACCTGAATCCCAGGGTCACCTCTGTGTTACCAGTTGGAGTGGAAAATAAGCTCACATGTCTTTGATCTCTCACTATTGAGAGTGTATCTTTTCCTGCTCCTGGGATTCCCCCATTCTGGTGATAGTCTCAGGGCTTTCTCAGTCCATGATGTTAATCTTGCCTACAATCTCTTTGTGGAGAGAAAATAAAAAATTTGGATCCTTCTGTCTTGTCCTCTTCTGCTCTTGTCACAGCCCAGGACAATGGCTACTTTTGAACTGGGCTTGACAGGTCTGGTTGCAGGAGTGTTGGGAGCTCAGAAGCTGGAGGCTGGGCCGTGTCCCCTCTGTTGCTGATGTCACCGCATGGTGGTGTCATGTGTGGAGGGAAGTGTGCTGACAGAGTGGGGTGAGAAAGGTGTAGGAGCCCTGGGTTACTCCTTGCCCAGGCCTGTGGCCCTTCCTGTCAAGTCTCAGGACTGCTCCCTGTATCCTGACCCTCTACTCCCCCATCCCCTGGACATTCTTCCTCTTCCATTGCCAAGGACTGCCCCTGGACTGGCCTCTCAGGCTGAAACCAGTACTTTTCCCAGGGTATTGTTTAAAATAATCCAAGATATAGGATGTGTGCTTTCATCAGGACAATGATAGAAAATAAAATTGGATGGACAGCATGCAGCCAGACCTAGGTGGAACTGAAACATCTGGTCAAGGGCTCCTGTGAGGATTTTGACCTGGAAGGGAACCAGCTGCCCCAAATCCCACCTCTACTTCCAGCCACTGCAGCCTGTGTCTCAAAGATGTTGATTTTTCTAGCAGTGTCCTTGGGTATCAGAGTCAGGAAGGTGGTGAGAGGGGAGTTACCATGCTCACCTCTGCAGACTCAACCTGGGGAGCCTTCCCAGGATCTCCTCCCCTCAGTTACTTGTCCCCTCTATTTCCAATGTTATGAGGGAGCTGGAGACTTGGGACCTCTCAACACCTTAATTGTGTATGAGACTCCCCGTGCCATCTACTGAATCAGCTGCTGACTACATCTCCTCAGCTCTGTTTGTTCTTCCTTCAGCCGCTGTTCCAACCAAGAGTGTGTATTAAAGAGGAGTTTGGAAGGAACACTACGTTAATGACTTCTTTTCCTTTCAAGTTTCACGGGGCAGAGTGTGAAGCAAAATGAGCACCAGACTAAGGGCTCAGAACCCCAAAGTTTGGGTTCTACTGACCCACCTTGGCACTTCCCCTACCCAAGACTGTTTTCTCATCTGTAAAATAAAAGGGCTAATCAAGTTAACTCCCAGCTCTACTATTCAATGATTCTGGGTTTTGAAACTCTTCTTACTCATTTCATATTGTTTCCTGAAAACTTGACATCCTGGTTGCAGTGCCCTCTCCTCTTTGTACACCGATGGGGATTGATGCATTTTAGAGCTTTTTTTTTTTTTTTTGTCCCAGTGAATCTTCAGAGTGCTCTAGAGAAGCACAAGTTTGAAATAAATCATACTTTTTAATGTGACCCTTCCCTCCCTCCCTCCCTCCCTGCTTCTCTGTCATTCCTGAGTGTGTCTGTTTACACCTGTCTCAAGCATATTTGTCTGCTCGAGGTTCAAGGGATTCAGAGATACAGCACTTTTGAGATTGCTAGATGCTTCTGGAAATGGGGGTTTCCTGAACCCCCACATGCCTCAGTTTCCTCGTGTGTAAAATGGGGGTCATAACAGTATTTACCTCCTAGGGTTCTTAGAGACTTCCTGCTTCAGAATCATCTGAAGTACTTGTCCAGAATCCAGATTCCTGGGCCCCAGCTCAAACTTACTGAATTGGCATCTCTGGGGATGGGGCCCAGAATCTGGATTTTTAACACCTCTCCTAAGTGACACTTCCGTATGATGCAATTTGAGAACCCATCCCTTCAGTATATGATGCTTCTCAGCTCACATAGCTTTTAACCTGCGCCAACTTACTTAAACATCACCTTGACCGTGAATGGTACACAGGCCATTCCTTTATATGCCCAGGAAACTAGGAAACTGCTGTCCAAGGTCATACAGTGTCTCTAAACCCAACATCCAACATCCCTTTCCATTGTCTCTCCTTTTGCTGAATCCTTTTGCAGGAAAGGATGGATGCTTATATGCAGCCCACCACAGCATCTGGCTTGACTTCTTTTCATTTCTTTGTGTTTAGTGGGTGAGTTTCCTTGCTCCTGTTTGGTGGATAGCCATCATCTCCCTTTATAAATGTTTTTATCTGTTGATGCTTTTATCTTATCAGACCCACAGTATGTCTTTGTCTTTCTGCTCCTAAAGATAATTCCTGCTTTGCTATATGTCATAAATGTCATCTCAGTCACGGCTCAAAATAACAAATGTGTTTGTTTCCAGTGTGGAAAAAAATCTGGCAGCACCCTGCTTAGATAAGAGCTCGAATTCTGAGCTCTCGTCCTCTGTTCCCCGCCATGCCCTTAAGGGCCTTGGCCATACGTTTTGAGAGACGCAGAGGACCCGGGTACCCTGGCATATTAGGGGGACAATTTTGAGTGCCTCAGTAAGAAAGAATTGGGAGAAAGTGGGGTGCTGCAGCCTGGACAAGTTGGAGCAGTGTCCAGGGGACACAGATGCCGACACCTATAGTTGAGAGGTAGGCAATATGCCAGGATGGGTGGGGTTACAGTCACCCTTGTCTGCAAACTGAATAGCCCAGAAAGAAAGTGAATTGGCTCTTCTGAGAGGAAAAGCAATGACCACCCCCACCCCCAACCCTAACCTTTGCCTTGGGCCCCTTGGTTTACAAGAGACATCAGATTTGCCTGCTGGAAACTGAATAAGCAGAGTCCTGGTGCCTGGAGTGGAGGTTAAGGATGCAAAGGTCCTTGTTCCATGACCTGGGGTGCTGCAGAACCATCACTGTGGGACAGTGAGAGATGGCAAGATGGGGTGCAGCAGGGGCAGGGAGGTATGAACCCAATAGACTTCAATACCTATCATTAGCCTATTACAAGATGTTGCTGTTTATCTTTTCTTTTAATAAAAGTCATATGATGCATAGTGTCCAGCATATATCTGCACACTATTGCCCGGTTTTAGGCCTGGCTGCCCTCCAGAGTGGGAGGACTCTAGTGTGTGTGGGCAGAGTTAACTCAGGGCTTCATATCATGAGCATCTCAGATGTGAGTTTCCCCAAAGGACGATGGGTTCCTTTAATGATTCCATCATAGACCGGGGTTTCTCTACCACGGCACTATTGACCTTTTGGGCTGGGTAGTTCTTTGCTGTGGGGAAGTCCTGTGTGTTGTCAGATGCTCAACAGCTTCCCTGGCCTCCACCATGGATGCCAGGATCACACACCCACCAACTGCCAGCTGTGGCAACCAAATGTCTCCGGATATTGTCAAATTTCCACTGGGGGCCAAAATATCCGCTGGTTGAGAACGGCTGCCTTAGACGAGCAAGAGTAACATATTTTCAGATGCTCTGGGAGTCACTGGTTATGAAAACACAAAACCTTTCCATGAGGGTCTATGGCCAACGAGTTATCCAGAGAGCCCCAATTTAGCACAGACCTTTTCTTGTCCTTTGATGTCTCATTCCCTCAAAATGGCCCCTATCACCTGCAGCTCTGACCTCTCCCCACTTCCCAGGTTATGGCTCCCCTCCCAGGACTGGCCTGGGACCAGCTCTTGCCTCTGGCTTCATTCTTTGTTCTGTCCATCATGCAGCCAGAGACTCTGCCTCTTCTATGCTAGCTTCTAGAACCGGTCCCTGCATAGATTACCCCAGATTTCCTCAGCTGCTGCTCCTCCGTGGCACCTCTTCAGCCTAGAAATCACCCTTTCAAACTCTTTCGAGGCTGAGTCACCACCCAGCCTGCAGGAACCCACTGGCACTGCTCCAGAGTGTTCCTCAGTGGGGAGGGAGACCCAGGACCAGTGTCAGCACACTCTGCCACCATGGTGCACTGGGCATTCTTGGCCTGATGTGTGCAGCCACTTCATGGAACCAAATCTTCCCTGACGATTAAACCACCTGAGATGATTCAGGGTTGTGCCCCAGGATGGCCTGGGGGACTAGGAATCTGCCTTTTCACAAACTTCCCAGGTGACAGGGCACCACTGAGGTCAAGAGCAATCCAGAAGCTGAGTTTTCTCCCGTTTCTTCCCCAAGACCTTCCTTCTGCTTGGCCCTGCACTTGCTGATCTAGTTTTCTATCCTTGTTTCCTATATGCCCTTACATTTATTTTTGAGTTGAGAACTCTAAAGTGAGACAGGTGGGGAGAAATCTGAAATCAACCAGCCGACCTCCACGTGGATGCTGGGGCTGGAGGCTGTGGGTGGTGGAGAGAAGGTCTAGGGTTATGAGTCCGAGCAATGGCTCGGGTCCTGCTTCTACATGGGCAACTCGCTTCACCTCTATAGCCTGCATTTCTCCATTGGTTAAATGGGGTTAGACAGAAAGTAGTTTTCAAGATAATTTTAAAGTGGTGGAATTATATTCTGCCTTCAAATGAAAACTTACTGGAATTCCAATATAAAAAGTAGTGAAAGATCTGAAGAGTAGATCACCCCCAAATCCCACACTGTCAGTCTTCTCCGTGGCCCCTTCTGTCCTTGAGGTGTCACTAGAGGAATGCAGGGCTCCACAAACACAGAGTGAGGTCCACAGGGCCTGGGTTCTCCCTGCCTTGGCATTTGTGACTGGCTTGCACAAGGCCTGGCCTCCAGCCGTGAGCAACCACAAATTCATTTTCCTTTCTCACCTTAAAGGAAATTAAATGGAAATAACTCTCCCCACCTCTAGGTAAAAACTCCCCCAGGCCCTTAACTTCCAGCTCACTCTCAGTTAATATGGTCACTTTAAGTCACAAAACGAAGTCTCATTTCAGCTGTGTTCACCCCAAGAGATTAACCAAAACGCTGAACTTAATTTTATAGCAAATCTTTATCCTTTGTCTGCTCCCCACCCAGCATCATTTCAGTTTACTAGGCAGTTTGTGTCCTCTCTAGGGTCAGAGAGGAGGGGGAAAGGAGTGGTAAATGAGGCGCTTGCCAGGTCAGCAGACATTGAACACTGTTTTTCCAGTGAGCTGCTTTCCTGGGCTTCTTCAGCATTCTCATTGCTGGAGCGCTCCTGCAGATCCCTTGATCTGGTGGATGCATCTCCATTCCTGGTGGTTTCTGGAGACGCTTCCTTCCTAGGAATCCTGAGTCCACCTTCAGCTTCTTGATGCTGGGCTTGCTGTGTCCCTCCCGCGAGTCCTACTGGTCAGGGCCCAGGACAATCCCACGACCCTCTAAACTCTGGACAACACTGTAGAACCCAGTGCGGCCAACTTGATTCTCTGCTGCAGCTTTCTGAGGCATGAGTTAGGTGTCAGTATCTCAGCTGCTGGGAGCACATGTCAGAGTTCTCTGAGGGGCCCATGGGGCCCATCATGAGACTTGAGGTATAGGAGGAGGTGGGCACACAGGCCACAGCTGCATCTCTCAGCTTGACAATTCTCTTTGCTTCACACTCTGACTCCTCTTTATCCTTGATCTGGCTCAGGGGTCCAGGGATACATCAGTCAGGGTCTAGCCAGGGATGCAGACCCTTATGAGCATGATGGAATGAAGAAGATATTTTAGCAGTTAGAGCATACACAGTTGTGGAAGGCACAGGGGAAGGATAGGTTTGAAAAGAGGAGTTGAAGGGTCACAGAAAGGTCATGAAGCAGCCTTGGCACAGGCTGATGAGTCAGAGTTCTCAGGGACACCTGGAAGCTGGCCTTTTCCAGCTGCTGGAGTAGGTGTGTGAAGAGAGCACGTATAGAACCCTGTGGAAGGTTGTCTGCTCTTCCTGGCTGCTCCCTGAGTTCATGGCTAAGTGTCTGTGGCGGGCCTGGTGTCACTGCTGGTCAGCAGTGGTCAGCAGCTGAGAAGGAGAGCTGGACACACTACAGGGAAAAGTGAAAACGAACTGGAATCCGTTGGCACCTGTGTGTTGGTCTCTCACTGCCCTTAACCAATAGCAACCACCAGTGAGTAAGGGCGGCTGCTTCACTTCCACCTCCCAAGTCCCTACCAAATTCACATTTGATAAACTGAAATCCAGAACACTCTGTAAAGTCTTCTGGAAAGTGTAGTACCCAGTGTAAACAAAATGACACTAGAACAATCCAGCACAAGCAGTTATGGAGCTGGGGCTCCTTTTTTTTTTTTTAATCTACACTGCCTTTTATACTCACATCTGTTATATCTTGGCGACTAGTAGAAACTTCCCATTTTAACATCATACGACCCATCCTACGATTCTTTGCTCCCATTTAGCACATTTAAGTGCCTCCCTCAAAGAAGCAAAAAAGCACAAGCCAGTAATGCACCATTTGCAACCAGCTCTTGAGGGGACCAGCAAACAGCTGTTCTCTGGCCTCAGGCTACCTTTGAAAATGCAGTCAGTGATGGAGGAAGGTCATGTGGGAAAGAAGCATATTTGTGACACACTCAGGATGGTGACTGGGACTTTAGTGATAGTTACAGAAGCTGGTAAAGAAAACCCATGAAATAACTCACATTCGCAATTATATTGGTTGGTTATATTTTCCAAGTTACAAAATGTAAGACTAAATTTAAAGTCAGTTCTGTGTGCCACTAGCCCCACGTGGAGTTGGGTAGCAGCTGTTGGGGATGTTACAGTCCATTAATTGTGATGTTTTCCCATAGTTTGGTGGAAAGCAGTGGAGGGAGAAAACACTGGAAATTGCTTTTAAAAATAGCAGGCCGGAGCGACGAGCTGATCTCCCTCTATGCTTCATCGGGAGTTTCTGCAGGTGTGGTACACATCACCACCAAAGCCACTGATGTGGCAGTTCATTCCAACCAGTGCCAAGGGGCTGTGCAGTCTAGCAGCTTGTGACTCAGTGGACAGAGGGCTCTGAAAGATGGGGGGAGTGGCTTCTCTGGTGAGCTGTCAGAAGAGAAGAGACAGAAGGAAGTGAGGAGAACAAAGGACTTAGAAATCTACAGGGTGTGGAAATGTACAACCTGGTGTGGTCAGGTGTAGAGAAAATGACTTATGCTTTTCCTGGGAATAGAAATGTAGTTCTCTTGACACTAGATCCCCAAGAATGCTCACACACCCAGCTATATCCTCTTTGCTTGTAACATCTGTGACCTCCACACTCCCTTCATCCAGCTAAGGAAGGCAACATTATATACGAAAGATAACAACAGTAGTGATAATAACAGCCAACACATATTGAGCACGTATGTACTGGGACTGTTGTAAGTACATTACATGTATTAGCTCATTGATTTCTCACAATAACCCTGTAAACTGGGTACCTTAATGGTCCCATTATCGTGATGCAGAAATGGAAGCACAGAGAGCTTGAAAAACATGGCCAGGTAGCAGTAAATGTGAGTTGGCTTATGCAGGGATTAAAAGCATTAACTTGGAATTCAGACCATAAAATGCTGCATGTTTGGCTTTGAACAAGTTGATTAACATAAATAAGTTTTAGTTTTTCATCTATAAAATGGGAATAATAATAGTTCCTACATCTCAGAGTTGTGCTGGCACTACTAATATGCCTGGTACATATTAATAAATGGTCTACTATTATCATTACTCCCTAGGATCTTTTAAGTCTTTTTCACCCCAGCTGCCCCCAACCCTGTCCTCCTCACATACCATACCATTCCCATCTAAAATGTGTGTGCGTGTGTGTGTGTGTGTGTGTGTGTGCACACGTGCGTGTACATATTCCTGGTCACTAGGGAAGAAGGGAGATGGAGAAATGGGTCAGCCACTCAGGACTCAGCCTAGGACTGGCAACTATATAATTAGCTGCAGCATCCCTGGGGTGTCATCTGCCTGCCAGTTTTTGTTTGTTGATTTATTTTGATTTGACACACCGGGGCAGATGGCTGGGAGGGGAGGGAGGTTGGTAAGAGTCAATATTTGGTGACATGGGAATAATGCACTTGTGGAATTAATCAGCCTTATCATTTTTGGCTAGTTGCCATGGCTATGGAAAGTCAAGTGTCATATAAATCAGAATAAAGGGATCATAGCGTATCACTGCTCTTTGTTTTTCTCAATCCAAGCCTCCTCAAAGCGTCCCTGTCCTCCCAGCCAAGGCCATGGTCTCAGGTACCTTAGGTACTACAAATGGTGGGAGGCTTATCTATATATACCTTTGGATGATGGGATGGACTTTCTGTCTCTCTCAGGAATCATGTGCATTTTAGGGCAATGGTTCAAAGACCAGCAAGCAGGTTTGGGAAACAACAAAATGACTAACATTTTGTTCTGCCGTGTAAGTGCATTAAAAAGATAAAAATACCAATATTTATAAAAGGGCATTTTAATACCAAAAAGTAGGAAGGACATAATTTCAGATAGAGGATATTTCTTTAAGTGGAAGAAATTTAGTTTAACAGAAAAACTCTCCATCATCCTATTTTTTTTTCTTATTTCATTGATGACTAGTGAAAGCCTCCTAACAAATTGGCCATGTGAGTGTACTTAATATAAATGGAGTCAAGAAGACAGAACACTTGAAATACAGCTTCATTTGGAGTTCTGGTGGATGTGATTATGGGAGACACCACGGCAGAGCATTAGCTATTTAGTGCTTCAGTATTCCCAATTATAAAATGGGTATATCAGTTCCCACCTTGCTTCTTGGGGTGATTCTGAGGATTAAATGAACTAGGCAATATAGGTGGGAACAAATGCTAATCTCTTATCTTATTTGGGAGGTCCTTGGGAGCAGCAACTCTGTGTCTTTCTTTGGCATCCCCAGTGTCTGTTGCATAGAAAGTGATTGATACAAGTCTACTGAACGAATAATACAACAAGTCAAAGGAGTGACCGCAAAAGCAGGGAATCCAAACCAGACAGGAGGGAGGGCGCTTCCAGGACAGGGGGCTCACCTGCTCCTCCTTCCCCTTTCCAGCCACCACATATTCTACTTATTCATAAAGACTAGATTCAGCACTCAGCCAGAGTGCTCTTAAATCTCCAGCAAACTCCATCTGTTATCTCTGAAATCCAGTTAATTTTCTTTTCCTTGGGGAAGGCCTTTCACGCAGTGACTCTTATTAGTATTTGTGACACACCCGATTAGGATATTGACTTAGGAGCTGGATTGCCTGCGTTCAGATAACGTCTCCTCCACTTATGAACTTAATGCTTTTTGGCAAGTTACTTAACCTTTCTGTGCCTCAGGTTCCTTATTTGTAAATGGGGATAGTAACAGAACCCTCCTCATGAGGTTTTTTTTTTTTAATTAATTTTATTTATTACTTATTTTTGGCTGCGTTGGGTCTTTGTTGCTGTGCGGGGCTTTCTCTAGTTGCCGCGAGCGGGGGCTACTCTTCATTGTGGTGCACGGGCTTCTCATTGTGGTGGCTTCTCTTGTTGCGGAGCACGGGCTCTAGGTATGTGGGCTTCAGTAGTTGTGGCACATAGACTTAGTAGTTGTGGCTCACGGGCTCTAGAGCACAGACTCAACAGTTGTGGCGCACGGGCTTAGTTGCTCCGCGGCATGTGGGATCTTCCCAGACCAGGGCTCGAACCCGTGTCCCCTGCATTGGCAGGTGGATTCTTAACCACTGCACCACCAGGGAAGCCCCTCATGAGGTTTTTATGAGGATTAGATGAGTTAGTACTTGGCATCGTGCCTGGCACTTTGTAGGCACTTAGTAAATGTTAGTCTGCCATTATTAATGCTCAGAGGCTGCAGTGAGACCCCTTCAAAGAATGGGGAGGTAAATTATCCTTTGAGGGCCCAACTAGATTCCAGCAGTTATGGGCAGATTCTGAGAGAGACAGCTTGGCTCCCAGGCCTGAGATTTGAATAGTTTGATTGAATATTTTAATGCATTTAAAGACAGGTGATGTCAGTCAGTCACAAGGGCATAATCACCATGGAAGATAAGAAAAACAGAGGCCCCGAGACAAAGGTGGATAAAGTCCATCTGAGCTCTCTCTTAGTTGGCAGTAGTGCCGGGAGCATTAACCATTATCTTTTAAGGCTTCCCAGACTACTATGAAGTCGGACCCTGTAATGGAGATAGCTGTCCCAGGCAGTCTTAACAGTTGCCACCTTTCACCTGCCTGACTCCCCTCTGTCTTGATCCAGGGCTACAGAACACCTTTCCACAGGCAATGCGTAGGTTTCTGTCCCAGATCTATCTTCAGGAGGAGAATAGCTTTATGCATCAATCATGTGATCATGGTCAGTTATCCTCTTTGTGTCTACCCTAAGACCAAACATCAGACCATGGACCATGGTCAAGTCCTTAAGTGAGTAACTGCCACATTGGGAAACCTCTTGGAAGACAGCTGTCAGCCCTGTTCTTACTTTGACCTACTGTAGGCAGAAGTCTTTCTCTGCCAGCTGACACACAGACAAAGGGGCAGCTCCTGAGTCTGGAAAGGGGCCAGTGTCCAACAAGCTATGTGCATTGCCTACGGAGGTGGGTACTGAGCACCTGAGCAGGATCAGATCTACCCAGAACCAAAGTCCCAGGTGACTCTTCCTTCTAGCAAATAACTCTGCTGCTGAGCCTGGCAGATGCTGCCAGAGGCTCAAAGTGCTTCATAAAAGTTGACTTAGGAGGCAAGGGACTTCCCTGGCGGTCCAGTGGTTAAGACTTCACCTTCCAACGCAGGGGGTGCGGGTTCCATCCCTAGTTGGGGAGCTAAGACCCCACATGCTTCGTGGCCAAAAAACCAAAACATAGAACTGAAGCAATATTGTAACAAATTCAATAAAGACTTTAAAAATGGTCCACTTCAAAAAAATCTTAAAAAAAAAATGTTGACTTAGGAGGTGAAACGGGCCACAGCAAGTCTTCATTTGTCCTGGAACAGTAGTGACTAGGACTGTGGCTTTGACCTCAGCTGTGTCACAAATAAAAGATGACCTTAGTGACAGAAATATGAACTGGATTCCCTTGCACTGGCCTTCAAAACATCTGGATCCTGCAAGCCAGAATTAGGTCTTAGTGGTTGAGAAGCGGCCAGAAAGGATCAGAGACCTTGCTTCTCCTCCCCACACTCCAGGCCTCTCATGCTCTGAGCTGTCACGTGCGCTGCCATTCCAGCCCAGGGGAACGCACAAAACGCCTTTCTTGCCTGTCTCTGGCAAACACCCTTCCTTCAAACCCCAACACAAACAATAGAACTGAAGGAGCTTAGGGAAACTGGTTCAGCGGTTTTCCACCCTTTCACCACCCAAACCCCTTTTATTAGTTTACTCCATAGGCCCTGCCTGTGTTTTGAAAGATTTTTGCTCCCAGATAAACAGCATTTACCAGGAAATAAGAAGATAATTAACCAAAGGCTTATATAATTACCAAACTGAAATTTCGATTTGCAAATAATCATGCTGAGTTCATCTAATTTCAACCCAAAGCAAAGAGGCTTGATGTGTTTAGCAGTCTGGGGCAGCCTGATCTCCGGTAACTGTGCAAACCCAGGGAGATTTTCTGGCAGAAAATAGAGGAAACCCAAGGACTATTTTCTAGGCTCTCAGGAGGTCTGAGGGCCCTCTGTTAGGAACTAGCAATCTAACCCCAAACCCTACTTTTCAACTGAATTCATTTATTGGTTATGTTGAGACAAATGGACAGGAAGCTTACATTTATTGCGTCTCTACCATATACAGGACAGGGTGCTAGGCCCTCTCACATGTGTGATCTCATTGAGAATTCACAGCCCCTTTATGACATAGGTAGTGCTATCATATCATCCCCACTTTACAGATGAGGACACTGAGACAAGGGTAAGTAACTTTCTCAAGGGCATATAACTAGCAAGCGGCAGTGTTAGGACACTGACTCAGGGTTTTCTGGTTTTGCTTTAACTGCTTTATTGAGATATAATTCACATACAACTCACCCACCTAATGTGCACAATCCAATGGTTTTTAGTACGTTTGCAGAGTTGTGCAACCATCACCACAATTCATTCTAGTAAGTTTTCATTACCCCATAAAGAAACCCCAGACCTGTTGTTAGTCACTCGCCATTTCCCCCAACTCCCCCTCTCAGTCCTGTGCAACCAGTAATCTACTGTCTGTCTCTGTGGAGGGACTTGCCCATTCTAGATATTGCCTATCAACTGATGTAAGTTTTTAAACTCTAAAATCCACATACATCAAACTCTAGCCCAGGAGTCAATGCAGATTACAAATCCTTTTTCATAATTTTATAGACTGTTTTATATTTAACTTTGGAAGTACACAGAATGCACGAACGCTATGTCCTTCATGTTTGAAGCACACGAAAATGCAAATATTATTCCGTATCAAGGTAAAAAATGGCATGCAATTATTCAACTGTCATATACTTGAATTTGAATGGCCACACTTCCCAGTCTCTTGTACCATTTTGCCAGGCAACCACCCAGCACTCTGAGAGAAGAGACCTCTATTCTTGCCCTCTTGTGAGCCTTCTCATCATTTGGTTTTGAGCCGGGTCGCCATAGCTGCCTTCAGGGTACCTGGTGTGTCCCCCTCTCTGGGTTGAGGGTCTGGCCCACGTCATGAGGTTTGCTTCCTACCTAAGAGACCCTTCTGTGTTTCTGGCTTCCCTGTTCTACTCTCCTTAACCTTTCTTTACCTGCAAATTGCTGTTGGCAGCATGATTTATTCTCCTGCCACAGACGGTAGGGATGTTTAACAGCCATGTCTAATAGTTTTCCATATAGAATTCCCCTCTTGTCAGCTGCTTTGTCTCTCAAGTTCAGGTTCTGTTTTCCCAGGTGATTAATTATTCCTGCTAGATTCATCCTTTGGCATCTCCAGGGTCTGTTCTGAAAGTCTGTCTTGAGTGCTTGTGTTTGGCTTGTGCCTTGGGTATCAGTAAAAAAAACTGCTCACATTCTGTGGTTAAGAAAAGTCACAAGGGACATGGACAGGCCTCCTTGAAACTGGTATTCCACAAGGAGTCACCACCTTTTTGTTCATTTGTTCCTTCCTTCATTTTTCCATTGGCTCATCCAGAGCATCATCAGCTTATCAATCACTGTGGGTGTGTGGAATGCAGCCTCACTCCCCATGCAGTGCTCCCTCCCCTACCCCTGCTTCTCATTTGAGGAACAAATGCACAGGGTACCAGCTGTGGGTCTGAATTCGAAGCTTTTACACAATTATGGGGCCTCTCTCTGGAGTGTCAAATTTACTATTTATATATTTCAGGGGCTTCCGTGGTGATGCAGTGGTTAAGAATCTGCCTGCCAATGCAGGGGACACAGGTTCGAGCCCTGGTCCAGGAAGATCCCACGTGCCGCGGAGCAACTAAGCCCGTGCACCACGACTACTGAGCCTGTGCTCTAGAGCCCGCGAGCCACAACTACTGAAGTCTGCATGCCTAGAGCCCGTGCTCCGCAACCAGAGAAGCCACCTCAATAAGAAGCCTGTGCACTGCAACGAAGAGTAGCCCCCGCTTGCCAAAACTAGAGAAAGCCTGTGCGCAGCAATGAAGACCCAATGCAGCCAAAAATAAATAAATAAATCTAAAACTAAATAAATATTTCAGGAGGGAATTTTTTTTGTTAAATCAAGGACTGATCCATTCTGGAGAAGAATTTTAAATTAGCATAATTTTTAAAGATAAATATAAAATCTCAAAGACATCTTTGGGCTTGTGAAGAACTTCTTCGACCCCCCACTCCCTCCCCCCCCCCCACTGCACACACACAGATCAGACACATACCCTGACCAGCTCCAGGTAGATATTTACAACCCCAGTGACAGGCGTAGGGGCCTCTAGGTCCAGGGAGATGAAGGAGCCTCTTGATTCTGCTTCTCTTATTATCCAGTTTGGAAAATCTGCAGGCAAGTCTACAGTGCAGTGTTCTGAACTGGGTCTTTTGCCTTGGGTCTCTCTGACAGGTATCTGGCAGCAGTTTCCTATTCAGGGGCCCAGGTCACCCACTGAACCCTTTAACCTCCACGAGAAGCCAGCGAGGTGACTATTCTTCAGTGGTGTTTAAATATTTTGAAAATCATGTCTAACACCAAGCAGTCTTTATTCTTAACTCTTCACCCTATTAGATGACCTTAAATGCCTGTCTACTTTTCATGAATGTTTCTAGGCCCCCTTCAGATTATCACATCTAATTCCAGACAGAATTGGGGTCACCTCTCCCACCATTGTTGATAGACCAAAAAGCAGCACCGGAATTCAGAACATGTTCTGAATTCAGAACAATTCTCACTAGCTGTAAAATCTGGACATGTTCCCTAACCTTTCTTTGCCCATTTCTTCATCTGTAAAATGCGGCCACTAGCAGTTCATATTTCACAGGGTTGTTACTAAATGGGCCAAAATATGTAAGGCACAGAGTGACATGCCTGGCACATTGGGAAGTTTCAGTAAATATTCCCATAGTTCAGTAAATGTGTATTGAATATGTACATGGTTGAAAACTTTTCATCTTCAAGGAATACCTTTGTTATTTTGTATCCATGGGCCTCAGTTTACCAATCAATGCTGTAACATAAGATTAAGTCCACTAGCAGGGATGGAGTTATCTATCTTAAAAAAATCAATTCAGTTTTAGCAGAGGCCTGAGAATCCTTAGTGATTTCTCCTCCTTTAGGATTTTTAAGGTTCATTTCTATTCCTTTTCTTCTGGTATTCTGTTTACCATCTGCTTCTCAGAGTGCGTGTGTGTGTTTGTGTGTGTGCATGTGTGTGTACTACTTCAATATATAACAAATCTGCTTAATTTCTTGTACTTGTGAAAGTCTTACAGATTATTAATACTTCAAAGGACTGACCTCCCTGGATCCCTGTGCCTTTTTCTGGGACACAATTGCAAGGTTCCATCAAGTCTAATCTGCTTAGTGACACAAGGGTTGTGGGACCTCATGTATCTAATATTTTCTCCCTAACTCTAGAAGGTATGCTAAACCAGCCATTTACAACTTCCCTGTTAGTAATTACAAGTGCACATCATTATTTCTTTTTTGGTCCTAAGATCAGCTTGGCAAATTGTATGATCAGGCCACCAAAGATGGCTGTTCTCTTGCTCTCTGTACATCCCCTGTTAGACCAGTCCCTACCTCACTGCACCTACTCACCTGACTGACCTTCCCTCTCAGTTTTAGAGCCTAATCAGTAAATGCCTATGTACTTGCCCCCGGCCCCAGCTAGTGACTGTTACAATCTTTAGATCAGAACTATCCCTACTATGATAGTTTATGAGGGGCAGTGAGGGGTGTGCTCCTCTGCTGGTTTCCCTAGTAACCGATGAGCCAACCTGACGTCACTTCCCTCTATAACTGGTAACCTCCCTCTTCCTCTGGTAGCAAAGACTACTGCCATGTCCTGTCTGCCATCCGCTGTCCCCTCAAAGGGTCCTCCAAAACCCTTTTTGCTTTGGACATGTAAGATCCCTCTATCCATTAAACCACTTATGTCTCTGTCGCTGACTCCAGGCTCTTTCTTCAGTCTTGAGGCTGGGCAAGTGCAGGGCCTGCAGGCCTGCAGGGTGTAGCCCAACACAAGTGGATTAGTTCACACAGTTTTGTATTCTGCATTTTGGGAGAAAGAAAAGAAGGACTATGCCTGTTACAGTGAAATCTCCCTTTCCTCTAACTAGGGAAATATGTGCATCTTTGGGCCCTTATTCTACTCCTTTGTCACTGGGGACCATCTTTCTTAATGGAAGATTATGCCTTTGTCCATTTCCAGCTACCCTCTCTCTCTTCTAAGAGGTTAGGGGATTTAAAACCAAACTCCTGCCATTGTGTTAAGAGGTCACCAGAGCCATCGTTGTAATCTGGATTTGAATACCTCTCTCATAAAAGGGGTCATAAAAGAAGTTTGATCAAGACTGACTAATGACTTTGGAGCCCTCTACTTTTCTTTTTTCTTTTTCCTTTCCTTAAATGTACAAGTCTTATTTATTTTTTTTAATGATACATGTAACCTTATTTATTCATTTTTATTTTTATATTTTGGCTGCGTTGGGTCTTAGTTGCAGCATGCGGGATCTTCGTTGCGGCATGTGGGATATTTTGTTATGGCACGTAGGCTCTGTAGTTTGTGGCACAGGCTCTCTAGTTGAGACACGTGTGCTCAGTAGTTGTGGCACGCGGGCTTAGTTGCCCTGCGGCATGTGGGATCTTAGTTCCCCGACCAGGGATTGAATCCCCATCCCCTGCATTGGAAGGTGGATTCTTTACCACTGGACCACCAGGGAAGTCCCTGGAGCCCTCTACTTTCCATTTAAGCTTTGGACTGGCTTGATTCAGATCTGGACCATTGACTCTTTTGGTTTCACGTATAGAGTTTCAAACTTCTTTTTTAAGTGAACAGCACCCAATATGATCCTTCAGTGAGTTATTTTCCTTCATCATAGAATAGATGATGTCACTCTCTTTGTGATTATTTTTATATACCTCTGCCAACCAAGCCTTCTGATCAGATACAAATCACAGAATGTTAGAGATAGAAAGAGATTAAGGATCATCTAGATTCAATTTCTCACTTTACAGAAAAAGAACTATGAGAAGTGAGGTGATTGGGTCAAAGTCACAGCAGATTATATTTCCTATAATTGTTTGACTAAACCCACACTCCTGAGCAACTTGTGTCATAAGTTGGCAGAATGGGCAGGAGGAAGAGAAAGATATCAATGTCAACGGCAGAAAGTGAGCTGGGACGTTGTGTGAACAGGGGATGTCAGAATGGGGAACCAGATCTTACCAGATAATCAGAACCAAAGATGGAGCACAACTAGGAGACACAGGTGAGAAGTCAAAGGATGGGAAGTCATGAAGCGGTCAAGTGCCAAGAAGCAGAATTGTGAAAAGAACTGGGAAGATCCATGAGGCTTTCCTCTTTTTTTTGCGGTACGCGGGCCTCTCACTGTTGTGGCCTCTCCCGTTGCGGAGCACAGGATCCGGATGCACACGCTCAGTGGTCATGGCTCACGGGCCCAGCCGCTCCATGGCATGTGGGATCTTCCTGGACCAGGGCACGAACCCGTGTCCCCTGCATCTGCAGGCGGACTCTCAACCACTGCGTCACCAGGGAAGCCCCCGGCTTTATTCTTAATTGCATGAATTCTTTTCATAAGTTTGCCTTTTAAAAGTAAATTTTATTTTTTAATTAAGTAATTATATACATAATTAAGAAATCAGATAGTGCTAAAAATGCTTATGATACAAATTAGCAGCACCCTGTACAACCCTACACCAGCTACCAGTCTTTTGCTAAAGGTAACTGCTTTGAAATTTTATTTGCTTTTTCTGGTAGCCATCTTAACATGTTTAGAGAATATGCATATATTGCAATTTTAAAAGAGTTTTCTCCAGTTTCATTGAGAAATAATTGCTGTACATCACTGTATAAGTTTAAGATACACAGCATTATGGTTTGATTTACATATATTATGAAATGATTACCACAGTAGGTTTACTTTACATCCTCATCTCATATAGGTATAATAAAAAGAAAAAAATTTTTAAATTTATAAATGTTCTAAGAGATGAAGATTTAATATCTCCACTTCCCCTTCCTCATCCTCTCCCCCAAATTTTATCATAGCTTTACTTATATCAATAATTAGTGTTTGCATTATTATACCAATGTAAATATTGTTCACTGTAGAACCTATTAGAATGCTTTGATTACATGTCCTTTCTTATATAGCCTTTTGTCATTCTTTGGATTAACAGTTGCTTAATTGCATCTTATTTCCAGTTGCTTCATCATCTCATCTATCATATCACCCTTCCTGCTGGGCCCAGTTTTTTCCTGGACACTCTTTTGTGAAGCCCTCTCTTTTCCTGCTCTTTTGTGGTTGGATGGTTCTCTAGTCCTGCCACACAGTTATCAACCTGGGATCTTCTCTTAGTGGCTTTTCTAGGTTGGATTTACTGTCTCCAGAATGCCATGTCTTTCTCTTCCTCGGATACTTCTTTGGCTGGCTGGTACACATCCTCTCGTCATTTTCTAAGAAAGAAATTTCAATTTTCTGAACCTAAACCTGTCTGTAAGTATCTTTATTCTGTTTTCATACTTGACAAATTGACTGGATGTAAAATTCTAGCTTGAAAATTTATTTTCTTTAAAAATTTGAAGTCGTTGCTCCATTGTTTGCTTGCTTTTAATATTACTGTTAAGAAGACTAATAACAATTCTGAGTCTCATTTTCTGATGATTTGTTCCCCTGGAAGCCTTTAGAATCATCTTTTTTATTCCTGATGTTTCAAACTTTCACATTTTGGGAGGTCTTTTCATTTGTTTGCTGATCATTCAGTGGGCTTTTGATAGTTAAGTGAACTGACACCAGGGTCAGATGGCCCAGATTCAAAACTGGCTCTCCCACTTACCAGTTATGGTGCTGGTTAACTGACTAACCCTCTCTGGGCTAGTATCTTTGTCTGTAAAATCACAAGGAACCTCCTGACATTGCTGTGAGAATTAAAATAAATAACATAAATGTAGCATTAGAATAATGCCTGGCACAGGGTGGCACCTCAGTAAATGTTTTTGCTGTATTGATAGAGTCATCATCAGCACCCTGTTCTGTGGAGTCATCATAGAAAAGTGTGTCCAGTCCGGTTGTGCATCTCCCTGAGTTGGTCTGGCTGCCATTTACTGCTGGCCCTCCAGGAGGATCACCTGGCACCAACCAACATTCTTCAAGGCCCCAGAGGAGAGGTTTCGGCCCTTATTAAGTTCTGTCTCTGTCATCACGTGCTTGGCTGGCTAGGCCCTCAGTGGCAGCTGCTCCAATCCTTCCTGTCACTCACAGGCATGATTTGACAGGACTCTGCCTCATTCTTCATGTCACCTGTCTTTCACTTCCTGCCCTAGAGATTCCCTGTTTCCACTGAGGCCTGAGACTCTGGCTCCACCCAACATCCACACGGGCTTGCTGGCTCCCCAAGCAGGGCTTGAGAAACTGTCGGCAGACACGCAAGCAGGTGGATGTGCTACTGGCCTGTGTGCACTTGTCTGGATGCTGCCGCTACGATGGATCTCGCTTCCTTGGTAGCCCCTGAAAGGGCCAGACGGAACAACCAAGAAATGCAGGGAGGGCGGGTTAAAATCCCATGGGCATGTTTGACCAGTTGAAATGGGAGCCAGGGGATCAGTTCTCCTACTGCCTCCTGGTTGGTTTGTCAAGAGGCTTAAAAGCAGCCAGCTGCACTTGTTATAAGTCCATGGCCAGCCTGAGAGCACCTTCTCTTATATTTGTTCTACTCGTTTCCTGCCTTCCTCCCTCTCTTCCCTCATTCCTGCTTTTCTGGGATTGCACTCCCAGATGAAGGGTTAGTAAATACACGTGTGTCTTTGGTTCCATTTTGTAGGGAATCCAGACTAAGATACACGGAGTTCAAGAGCTTGGGCTCTGGAGCTGGCCTCTGGGTTTGAATCTTGGTCTTAGCCGTGCTGACCACAAGTTACTTAACCTCTCTGTGCTTCATTTTCCTCATCTGTGAAATGGGGATAATACTAGTGGCTACCTCAGGGTGACTGGAGGTTAAAATGAGTGCTTATAAAACACATAGTAAACACCCAATAAATGTTAGCTATTATTATTATTCAGTTCCATGAACTGTTCAGTATCAATTTTTGATAGTTTCCTTCCCACTGTTTTCTCCAGTTCTCTGTTTTCTGAAACATCTATAATGTCAATATTGGTCTTCCTGAATTGATTCTCTATGTCTCTTATAGTTTCTGTTGTATTTACCATTATCTTTGTCTTTTTGTTCTATTTTATGAGAGAGATCCTCTTCTTTATATTCTAAGCCTCCTATTGAGTTTGTATTTTGGTATCATGCTTAAAATTTCCAAGATTATTTTGTTCTCCAGTTGTTCCATTTTAATCATATTCTGTTCTGTTTTGGGGAGAGAAAGTATACAATGTCTTCTCCATGCTCCTGGACTCTCTCACTGTTTGGGCTTCTCCTCTCTTAGGTGATACTTAGGCTGGGCCAATTTCCTGTTCCTTTGCCTTAGTGACTACTTCTCTCCCCATCTCACAGTCCCTTCCTTTTTGTTCCCAGGTGTAGGGTTACCAGATTCAGCAAATAAAAATACAGGACATTCAGTTAAATTTGAACTATAGATAAACAATGGAGAGTGTTTTTCGTATAAGTATGCCTATGCAATACTGGGGACATGCTTATACAAAAATGTCTTCATTATTTGTCTGATATTTAAATGTAACTGGGCATCCTATATTTTATCTGGCAACTCTATCCAGGTGCCTTTTTATTTTCTGAAGATCAAGGTTGGCTTAGTAGTACAAAAGGGCTTTGTCTTCACACCACTTCTTTTCTTAAAGGGGCCCACAGCTATTTACATAACATATGGCAGTCTCACACCCAAGCAGTTGTAAATTAGAGCCTGCTTATTCATTGACAAGTTAGGAACTCAACCATATTTCTCAGCTGTCTTCTGTTCCCCAGCCTCAGATTCAATAAATAAATGTGTTGTTCCAATAGTGTGTGTGCCATTGTGTTGCCTTTGTTCATTGTCTGTGCCCGCTCAGGGCCCCAGGGTGAGATAGCCCTGCTATCCTAGTGTGACACTGTCTCCACGGTCACCATCTCTGCTCTGTTCTTTGGAGGGTTTGGAGGTAATTCTTACCAGGTCTTTGTTTTTAAGAACATTACCGCATTCTGTTGTTTTCCTCGTTAGTAGACTCTGGCAGGTGACAGATGTATGGAGCAGGCTTTGTTAGTGCTGTGTGACCGAGAACACAACTTGATGAAGAACATGTGTCTTGTAAAGAAAAGCTAAATTATGATTGAACCAATTATGTGAAAGGATACAGGAAATGAATATAATGGATAGATACTGCTCAGGAAAGCAATTCACAAAATCACATTAACATTTTCATCTAATCCCCTTGGAGTTGTCCTTTTATAGGTCATTTCCTTAAAGGTATTTTTCTTTCCAAGTTATAAACCTGTCTGTGGTACTTCACTCCTGGTTCACTGTCAAGAACTCTCCCTGCTGCATTCCTGAGGATATCCAAGAGGGTCAGCTATTAACAGAACTGGGCTAAATATATCCCTTCCTGGAGCCTCTAGTCTTTGCTCCAGAGTCAGCATCCTTTGTCAGCCCAGGCTAATTTCCTTCCCGTTTCCCTTCCACCTGGCAGGACAGCCTCATTAGAGGCCTCAAAGATCAGCCTCAGAGGTCGGCATGAGGAACTGAGAAGCTTCTTAAAGGCCTTGTCTGTTTACCTACAATGGTTGGCCCACCTGCTCCGCATAACCACTCACCAGCACATACTTTATACATCTGCTGTGTATCCTGCCTCCATGTAAACTGTAAAGCACACCCTAACCTAGCAGCAGGCTTATGCTTAAAGGAGGCTTTCTATACATGGGACGTGTAGGTTTCATCAAATGACAGGGCATTTGCCTTTTTTTTCCCTAATGAAAAGAAATGAATGTCTTGGATCAGAGAGTCTGAAATGGGAAGATTTATATATATTTGCTTTTCTTGAAACTAAGGGATTGTCCTGGTTGTGGGACTTTCAGTGCTAAAACTGGGACAGTCTTGGGCGAACCAGGACAGTTGGTCAACCTCTGTTGCCTTCCCCACCACCACCCTTCAAATTCCCTTCACCACTCTCTCTTACTCTGGGAAACAGGTCATAGCCCCAAACTGATCTTTGGAAGTTTTGCAAGAAATAATCCAGAGATTTTGGGAGTTTCGCATTAAAGCAACATAAGGAGGAACTAGCAATGTTTTTGTGAAGATATTTGTGAGAAAAGGAACCGTAAGAGATTGAAGGGAAGGATATAACTATATTTTTCATTTGTAAAACCCCCTCTAAAGAGCTATTTTAAATGTTTGTTTAGCTTGCTTGCCTTGCTATTTCAATAAATGTTTCTAATATATAAGAAATAGAAAAATTTGGGATCATATATCTGTAGCATTTGAACTCAGAATCGCAATCTGTAATTGTAGCAAATCCTCCATTACCCTTTCAAAGCTTCAAGACCCATGGCACTCTGCCTCCACCTGGTGGCAGTGTGCATAAATTAAGTCCTGACCACCTACCCCACTCCCCCACCTTTGTGTGTGTGTGTGTGTGTGTGTGTGTGTGTGTGTGCGCGCGCGTGCGCGTGCTGACAGCCTCACTTTGGGGAATTGATATTTTTTTTAACATCTTTATTGGATTATAGTCGCTTTACAATGTTGTGTTAGTTTCTGCTGTACAACAAAGTGAATCAGCTATACATATACATATACCCCCATATCTCCTCCGTCTTGCATCTGCCTCCCACCCTCCCTATCCCACTCCTCTAGGTGGTCACAAAACACCTAGCTGATCTCCCTGTGCTATGCGACTGCTTCCCACTAGCTGTCTGTTTTACATTTGGTAGTGTAATATATGTCCATGTCACTCTCACTTCGTCCCAGCTTACCCTTTCCCCTCCCTGTGTCCTCAAGTCCATTCTCTATGTCAGTGTCTTTATTCCTGCCCTCAGGTTCTTTAGAACCTTTTTTTTTTTTTTTTTTTTAGATACGGTATTTGTTTTTCTGACTTACTTCACTCTGTATGACAGACTCTGGGTCCATCGACCTTACTACAAATAACTCAATTTTGTTTCTTCTTATGGCTGAGTAATATTCCATTGTATATATGTGCCACATCTTCTTTACCCATTCATCTGTCGAAGGACACTTAGGTTGCTTCCGTGTTCTGACTATTGTAAATAGTGCTGCAATGAACATTGTGATACATGACTCTTTTTGAATTATGGTTTTCTCAGGGTATATGCCCAGTAGTGGGATTACTGGGTCGTATGGTAGTTCTCTTTTTAGTTTTTTAAGGAACTTCCATACTGTTCTCCATAGTGGCTGTATCAATTTACATTCCCACCAACAGTGCAAGAGGGTTCCCTTTTCTCCACACCCTCTCCAGCATTTATTATTATTTTTCATACACACACACTGTATTTTATTTTTACAAGAGATAAATAAACTAACAGCAAGCATTGTAAATGGATGACCACAACAAAAGCAACAATGATTGCAATTACCAAACATGAAACACACTCATACTATGTCATAATATTGACATTCAGTCCAGTAATTCTCCACTGCAACAGCTCCTTTACTTTGCAGTGAAAATTGATTTGTATATTTTTTGCCTCTGAGTCCTTGTGGGATTTTTTTTTTATTCAAACAGAAAGTCACAAAAATTATAATCATCCTCATCAGTTCACTCAGTACCATGTAATTAATTTTTTTAATCTTGATCTTTTGTTAGCACTTTTATGAATTCATCAGTTTTCCATTAGAGTTCTGAAAATGCTTATTCATTCAGTTCAGCAGTATAGTCTGTTACTAGAAACCTGTACTTGTCAGAGTCTTTTCCATGAATTCCTTGAAGATGAAGCCCTATTACAGGAACATTTTTGCAAATGCATCAGAGTACACCCAGAACTGTCTGTAAATGACAAAAGACTTAAAAATGACCACGGTTAAAGATTTGATGAAAGTTCATAATAATGCAATTGACAAGGAAATTTAGTTATTTCTGAGATATACATTTTAAAGTAATAACTAGAATTATGACTTATAACATTATACCAGAACATATAAGATTTTTAGAAATTTCATGTAATGTCTGAAACATTGATATTAACGTATTTCCATACAAATAACCCAAAGAAAGTTTAGTATTAGTTGTTTTTTTTAATATACTGCACGTTCTTATTAGTTATAAATTTTATACACATCAGTGTATACATGTCAGTCCCAACTGCCCAATTCAGCACACCACCATCCCCACCCCACCGCGGTTTTCCCCCCTTGGTGTCCATATGTTTGTTCTCTACATCTGTGTCTCAACTTCTGCCCTGCAAACTGGTTCATCTGTACCATTTTTCTAGATTCCAAATACATGCATTAATATACGATATTTGTTTTTCTCTTTCTGACTTCACTCTGTATGACAGTCTTTAGGTCCATCCACGTCTCAACAAATGACTCAATTTCGTTCCTTTCTATGGCAGAGTAATATTCCATTGTATATATGTACCACAACTTCTTTATCCATTCATCTGTCGATGGGCATTTAGGTTGCTTCCATTACCTGGCTATTGTAAATAGTGCTGCAGTGAACATTGGGGTGCATGTGTCTTTTTGAATTATGGTTTTCTCTGGGTATATGCCCAGTAGTGGGATTGCTGGATCATATGGTAATTCTATTTTTATTTTTTTAAGGAACCTCCATACTGTTCTCCATAGTGGCTGTATCAATTTACGTTCCCACCAACAGTGCAAGAGGGTTCCCTTTTCTCCACACCCTCTCCAGCATTTGTTGTTTGTAGATTTTCTGATGATGCCCATTCTAACTGGTGATACCTCATTGTACTTTTGATTTGCATTTCTCTAATAATTAGTGATGTTGACCAGCTTTTCATGTGCTTCTTGGCCATCTGTATGTTTTCTTTGGAGAAATGTCTATTTAGGTCTTCTGCCCATTTTTGGATTGGGTTGTTTGTTTTTTTAATATTGAGCTGCATGAGCTGTTTATATATTTTGGAGATTAATCCTTTGTCTGTTGATTCATTTGCTCATATTTTCTCCCATTCTGAGGGTTGTCTTTTCATCGTTTATGGTTTCCTTTGCTGTGCAAAAGCTTTGAAGTTTCATTAGGTCCCATCTGTTTATTTGTTTCTATTTCCATTACTCTATGAGGAGGATCAAAAAAGATCTTGCTGTGATTTATGTCAAAGAGTGTTCTTCCTATGTTTTCCTCTAAGAGTTTTATAGTGTCCGGTCTTACATTTAGGTCTCTAATCCATTTTGAGTTTATTTTTGTGTATGGTGTTAGGGAGTGTTCTAATTTCATTCTTTTACATGTAGTTCTCCAGTTTTCCAGCACCACTTATTGAAAAGTCTGTATTTTCTCCATTGTATGTCTTTGCCTCCTTTGTCATAGATTAGTTGACCATAGGTGCGTGGGTTTAACTCTGGGCTTTCTATCTTGTTCCATTGATCTATGTTTCTGTTTTTGTGCCAGTACCATATTGTCTTGATTACTGTAGCTTTGTAGTATAGTCTGAAATCAGGAAGTATGATTCCTCCTGCTCCGTTTCTTTCCTTCAAGACTGCTTTGGCTATTCGGGGTCTTTTGTGTCTCCATACAGATTTTAAGATGATTTGTTCTAGTTCTGTAAAAAATGCCATTGGTAATTTGATAGGGGTTGCATTGAATCTGTAGATTGCTTTGGGTAGTATAGTCATTTTCACAGTATCGATTCTTCCAATCCAAGAACATGGTATATCTCTCCATCTGTTGGTATCATCTTTAATTTCTTTCATCAGTGTCTTATAGTTTTCTGCATACAGGTCTTTTGTCTTCCTAGGTAGGTTTATTCGTAGGTATTTAATTCTTTTTGTTGCAGTGGTAAATGGGAGTGTTTCCATAATTTCTCTTTCAGATTTTTCATCATTAGTGTATAGGACTGCAAGAGATTTCTGTGCATTAATTTTTTATCCTACAACTTTACCAAATTCATTGATTAACTCTAGTAGTTTTCTGGTGGTATTTTTAGCATTCTCTCTATATAGTATCATGTCATCTGCAAACAGTGACAGTTTTACTTCTTCTTTTCCAATTTGTATTCCTTTTATTTCTTTTTCTTCTCTGATTGCTATGGCTAGGACTTCCCAAACTATGTTGAATAATAGTGTTGAGAGTGGACATCCTTGTCTCGTTCCTAATCTTAGAGGAAATGCTTTCAGTTTTTCACCATAGAGAATGATGTTTGCTGTGGGTTTGTCATATATGGCCTTTATTATGTTGAGGTAGGTTCCCTCTGTGCCCACTTTCTGTAGAGTTCTTATCATAAATGGGTGTTGAATTTTGTC
This sequence comes from Lagenorhynchus albirostris, assembly GCF_949774975.1. Classification (NCBI taxonomy): domain Eukaryota; kingdom Metazoa; phylum Chordata; class Mammalia; order Artiodactyla; family Delphinidae; genus Lagenorhynchus; species Lagenorhynchus albirostris. Next base: position 116,915,001 of record NC_083095.1, on the reverse strand, counting down.
AAAAGCTTTTTCTGCAGCTATTGAGATGATCATATGGTTTTTATTATTCAGTTTGTTAATATGGTGTATCACATTGATTGATTTGTGTTTATTGAAGAATCCTTGCATCCCTGGGATAAATCCCACTTGATTATGGTGTATGTTCCTTTTAATGTGTTGTTGGATTCTGTTTGCTAGTATTTTGTTGAGGATTTTTGCATCTATATTCATCAGTGATTGGTCTGTAATTTTCTTGTTTTGTAGTATCTTTGTCTGGTTTTTGTATCAGGGTGATGGTGGCTTCATAGAATGAGTTTGGGAGTGTTCCTTCTGCAATTTTTTAGGAAGAGTTTGAGAAGGATGGGTGTTAGCTCTTCTCTAAATGCTTGGTAGTATTCACCTGTGAAGCCATCTGGTCCTGGACTTTTGTTTGTTGGAAGACTTTTAATCACAGTTTCAATTTCATTACTTGTGATTGGTCTGCTCATATTTTCTGTTTCTTCCTGGTTCAGTCTTGGAAGGTTACACCTTTCTGAGAATTTGTCCATTTCTTCCAGGTTGTCCATTTTACTGGAATAGAGTTCCTTGTAGTAGTCTCTTAGGATGCTTTGTATTTGTGCGGTGTCTGTTTTAACTTCTCCTTTTTCATTTCTAATTTTATTGATTTGAGTCCTCTCCTTCTTTTTCTTGATGAGTCTGGCTAATGGCTTATCAATTTTGTTTATCTTCTCAAAGAACCAGCTTTTAGTTTTATTGATATTTGCTATTTTCTTTGTTTCTATTTCATTGATTCCTGCTCTGGTCTTTATGATTTCTTTCCTTCTGCAAACTTTGGGTTTGTTTGTTCTTCTTTCTCTAGTTCCTTTAGGTTAAAGGTTAGATCGTTTACTTGAGATTTTTCTTGTTTCTTGGGGTAGGCTTGTATAGCTATAAACTTCCCTCTTAGAACTGCTTTTACTGCATCCCATAGGTTTTGGATCATCGTGTTTTCATTGTCATTTGTCTCTAGGTATTTTTGGGTTTCCTCTTTGATTTCTTCAGTGAACACTTGGTTATTTAGTAACGTATTGTTTAGCCTCCATGTGTTTGTGTTTTTTACGTTTTTTTCCCTGTAATTCATTTCTAATCTCATAGCGCTGTGGTCAGAAAAGATGCTTGATATGATTTCAGTTTTCCTAAATTTACTGAGGCTTGATTTGTGACCCAAGATGTGATCTATCCTGGAGAATGTTCCGTGCGCACTTGAGAAGAAAGTGTAATCTGTTTTTGGATGGAATGTCCTATAAATATCAATTAAATTTATCTTGTCTATTGTGTCATTTAAAGCTTGTGTTTCCTTATTTATTTTCATTTTGGATTATCTGTCCATTGGTGTAAGTGAGGTGTTAAAGTCCCCAATTATTATTGTGTTGCTGTCGATTTCCTCTTTTATATCTATTAGCAGTTGCCTTATGTATTGAGGTGCTCTTTTGTTGGGTGCATATATATTTATAATTGTTATATCTTCTTCTTGGATTGATCCCTTGATCGTTATGTAGTGTCCTTCCTTGTCTCTTGTCACATTCTTTATTTTAAAGTCTATTTTATCTGATATGAGTATAGCTACTCCAGCTTTCTTTTGATTTCCATTTGCATGGAATATCTTTTTCCATCCCCTCACTTTCAGTCTGTTTGTGTCCCTAGGTCTGAAGTGGGTTTCTTGTAGACAGCATATATACAGGTCTTGTTTTTGTATCCATTCAGTCTTTGGGTTGGAGCATTTAATCCATTTACATTTAAGGTAGTTATCGATATGTATGTTCCTATTACCATTTTCTTAAATGTTTTGGATTTGTTATTGTAGGTCTTTTCCTTCTCTTGTGTTTCCTGCCCAGAGAAGTTCCTTTAGCATTTGTTGTAAAGCTGGTTTGGTGGTGCTGAATTCTCGTAACTTTTGCTTGTCTGTAAAGGTTTTAATTTCTCCGTCGTATCTGAATGAGTTCCTTGCTGGGTAGAGTAATCTTGGTTGTAGGTTTTTCCCTTTCATCACTTTTATTATGTCCTGCCACAAGACTATGTCTTTATATTTGCTTATGTCTCATCCTGTGAGGTACTATGAGCCCATGAAGCCATATAAAATAAATGATTACCTTAATCTCTTCAAAAAATAATAATGTTGTAAGCAAACATTGTGAAGTATATAATTTGTGAAAATATCAGAAGTGTATAGATCTTATTAGATTATAACAATCAAATAAAACTTGTAAGGAATTTATTAATCAGACATGGTTCATCATAGCTATTATCACACTGAATTTCACAGTTATTAGTTCACATCTGGGGATTTAACCAAGATTGCTTTCATACAGGTAAATCTTTTTTTCCCTTTATAGTCTTTTTTTTCTCTTCTTATTTTGTTGATTCTTCAGCATCTGAAATAATTGCTAAAGTTCATGGGCTGTTTTATCATTAATGTATTGTGTGTGAGTAAAAGACTCAAACCTCACTTGTGTGCATCTTTGAGGGAAGTCATTTCAGTTTCCTAGGGCTGGGTTTCAGGGTCTGTAAAATTGAGACTGTCGTTGTGGATGTCATCAGGTTGGTGTGAGAGTCAAATACTCTGTGTGTGTGTGTGTGTGTGTGTGTGTGTGTGTGTATGTGTGTGTGTGTGTGTGTGTATTGTTAACCAGATGTTAATCTCAGTGGCATATCATTATCACTTGCAAATTGAAGACAGAGTTTCCAGATCTTACTGCCTTGCCCCTGGCTGCCTTCTGCCCTCTATTTGGATTCCAAGACCAAGTTTCGCTAAAATACTCCTAGGAATTCTAATTCTCCTTGTGCCTGCTGTTCCTCATCCCTGCCGGGACCTTTCCCAAGCCCCTCCTTCCCACACCCCCAGTCTCTCGCTTCCCCCACACTGGGTGAAAGCTGCCAGAGGGACAGAGCACCAGCCTAGACTGGGTGTGGGGTTTTGTGGTGGTGGTGGGGGATGGCCCTGGTGAGTGTGGCTGGGGTCCAGATCTTGTTTCCCAGGTGTGTTGCCCCAGAGGGAACAGGTAGAATTAAGGGAAAAGTGGGGAGAAGGGGAGGGATGCCCCTCCCCCTCCCACCTAGATCCTCTAATATGAGTAAAATAATTCTACCTCCAGGTCCAGTCTTAGGGACAATCTGATTCCAAGGAGAAGAGAATTCCCTGTTCATTATCTCCCCGCAACCTGCAAACTCTGTCCTCATCAAAAAAAAAAAAAACAGGAAGGGAACAACACACTGTTGTCATCTCTTCACCTGCTTGTATGACTGATGTTCCTTCAGTAAGAGGCAAAGTCTTTCACTCCGCTGAATGAAGAGAGGGCCCTGGGGAGGGGTGGTTGAGTGGGGGGTGGGGGGTTTCAAGGGGGAAGCATCCCAGAGTGGTGAGGTCCATGCCCGGTCCCGAGGAAGTAGATTTCAGTCAGGGGAGCACGGAGTGTGAGAAAACATGCCTTTTCAAGAAAGGGAAAAACACTGTCCTTTCCATCCAGGCCCCACCACTCTTCCTCCTGAGCTGGTCAAGACCTCTTCCCCATTCCTCACCCTAACACCCTTCCTTGCAGAGAGGCACAGACATTCATCCAGCTTGTGCAGGGTCATGTGGCTTACATTTCTGGAAAACCACTCTGATGTCACACCTCATCTTACTAACCTAATTCTATTTTTGTCTTCATCTTGATTTCTTCCTAAAATGGGAAAAAAAAAAAAGCCAAACCCTGTCTCAAATCTTCATTTGGAATGAATTGAGGTTTCCAGTATTTTGGTTGTATTTCTAAGCATTCAAATTTCACTGCTGTTTTCAGGTTCTAATGGCCTTCCCTACCTCTCTTCTGTATAACCTAACGATTTAGGATTTACCTCTTGGCTTCTAGTGTCATTCCCACCTTTGGTGATACAGTTTCTGCCAAGCAGCCATGTTGCTGGAAGGCTGCCTCCCAGGTCACGGAGCCTCTATTACTGTATTGGAGTTAGAGCAGCTGCTGAGCTTTTTCCAGAAAAAGAAAAAGAAACAGCATTTCCATCTGCGGATACCCCTCCTGCTACTGAGGCCCATGCTGCTGTCTGGGCAAGAGCATGCGTCAGGTTTTAAACCTCCCAGAACAAGATGCCAGTTGGCCCCTTCCTGTCTGGAGTCTGAGGCCTAAACCCATGGAGGACCCGCAGCACTGCAGGGACATGTTTGGAGATTGTTTTATCCATTCGTGCGGGCCCAGCCTGTGCTGAAAGCTCTCTCTAAAACATCTGGCACTGGAGAGGGGAGGCCTGTTGCAGGCACCCACCGAGTGTACACCCAGCTCTCCAGGCTACGTCTGGGGTGAGCTACACTGGAGGAGCCAATGCGCCTGGGCCCCGTTTCCAGGGTGGCCAGCAGAACGTTTCTGAGATACAATTTGCCTTCAGGAAATATTCCACATGAGGGTTATTCATTTTAAAAGCCTTTCTGTGCTTGTGAAACCATAAATGGTGATGCTGTCTACTATCTCATGCAACACCTTCCGTGTAAAATCCAAATGAAAATCTTTTGCATGAGATTATTGCCAGAAATTATTTTGTCTCTATAGATAAAATTCTGGAGTGAAAAGGAAAATTAAAACTTACAGAATCCATCACATTTTCCTCCAAGTCTTGGGTGCTCAAATCACGTGCCTGAGACATACTTCAGCTGTTTTTTTTTTTTTTTTCTGAATTGAATTATCTGTTTCTGTCCATCTGTCTGCCCATCTATTTTTTTCAATACTGAGTTTTAATCTATAAAAAAAAGGGCCAAGTCCTTGGCAGAAGCAGGTATTCCTCAGGTGGTAGAAGAAATTGTCGTTTCAAAATTGCAGAAATTTCTTCACAAAAATTCACACATTTTGGAAACATTGGATGATGAAGCTAAGAGACCCAGAAGTATAGAACTGTATCCCAGAAATAGAACGTAATTTCAGTTTTTTTTGACAGGAGGGTTGTATTAGCAAATGGGTTGGCACAGTGTTGAGGGACCAGCAGAAGTGGGGGTGTCCGGAGGGAGGGGTGCTCACCCTGCATCCTAAGGGACTTTTCTATGGCAAGACTTTGGCTGTCTTCCTGCTGCCTAGGTTCCAGCCCACATTCCTGGGCTGGCTCATCTCTTTCTGGCCAATTCTCTGAGCTCCTTAGTATCTTGCCTAGGTTCCCTTTCTGCCTTAGTTAATCATATTGAGTTTCTATTGGTCGCAACCAAGAACTCTGACTCATCTATGTAGCAAATTAATTAGTTCAGTGATTCGCTTACTCAGTCAGCATTCTCTGAGCAGAACACCCTTGTGAGGTAGTATTCTATTTCTTCATCTATGGCTGCAGAAATCGAAGCTCATGGAATTTAAGTTTTGAAAATCAATATTTTAAGGTAATGTTTGGTGTTTAAAGTGGTGTTTTCCATCTCTTTATGGTCCCACCACAGGCAGAAAGAGTCAGTCCTGGAGGATTTTGAGGTCTTGTCACTGGGAAAATGTCCATGCTCGAGACCCCAGCAGTAAACTACCCAGTTGGACTTAAGCTCTTTGTTCAGGAAGAACTTAGTATGATGACCAAACACCCTTCATCTGAAAGAACTCATAGGCCCCAGTATGGGGAGGCTTTTGGTGAGATCTTCTTTGGACAGCACCACTGGGATACTAAACGGTGGAGAGGAAGGGGTAGAAGTTAAAAGGTTGCTGTCATACATTATATATTGTGTCCATCATATGTTCATCCCTGGGCCAAACATTACAGCTAAAATATCCACATGTAAAAAAGGTAGACACTCTCATTTGGATCACATGTTATAGTGTGGAAAGAGATGAGGGAAAGAAGTTGTTTCCCTAAAAGAAGGGGGCATTATTCCCAGGAGAAGGAAGGGTGCTTGGCTAACAAACAATATATATTTACTGAGTACCTAGTATATGCCAGACAGCAATTTTGGAAGCAGGAGCCAGAGCCGGAATTGTTTTAAGAATATAAGCTGTTTGAGAATTTTCAGAAATCTTGTGGAAAGTTTCAGATTTCCACAGAGCGTGGAATGGGACTTCGAGCCAATCTTAGCCACATTGCAAAAGGTTGAGCGATGGGTTACATTGTGTTTTAAATAAAATAAAAACAAAATATTATCTTTGATGGCAAGTAACTCTAAAGATAGAGGCTCTTTTGCCCCAGAAATTTTGACTAGTGGCATCACTGTTTTTAATAGTTAAGTGAGTTGATAAAGCACTGAAAGGTGATGTGATATAGTGCAATGTAGTAGATTTATTGTCAGAAGATTTGGTGTCTCATTTTGATTCTACTCATAACTGGATGGCTTCGAGTGTCTCAAGTTGGGTTTCCTAAGAGGTCGACCCTGATGTAGAGATCAGTGTGTAGGAGGTTTACTAGGGCATGCCCTTGGGAATCAAAGCCTGGAGAGGGAGGAAGCAGGACTGGATTGAGGAAAAGTGGGGCTGGGATACAGTCACAAGGGCTCAGCTTACCCCATGGGAGCTTTGGAGCTGGAGTGGCCCTTTAGAGTTGTCCTGAGTTGGGGCAAGGGGACTTGACAGTATACCTCCAACATCAGCCTGTCTTTGGATGCAGGCTTATCTTGGAGAGGAGAGGGATCTTTGTTGAGACAGCTCTTTCTGGAGTAGGACAATCCTAATAGGGAGTGCTAACAGCTGGCTCTCACTGGCGTCATTCCTGGCAGCTGGGATTAGTTCTTTAGTCCTGACGGGGAATCTGGGTAGCACAGGCCAGCATCTGCCTCATGGGGTGAGTCATCTCACCCCTCTGAGCCTCAGTTTCCAGAACTGTAAAGTAGAGAAATTGGTTCACTTGATCTCTAAGTCTATTTCCAACTTCACAATCTTCTAACAGAGTGTCAAGTACTTATTGGTTCTTATTTTCTGAAGTCTCATTTTGTAAATATGCCTTTTTTAAAATACATAAATGTATATATTTATTTATTTTATTTTTGGCTGCATTGGGTCTTCATTGCTGTGCGTGGGCTTTCTGTAGTTGCAGCAAGCAGGGGCTACTCTTCGTTGCCGTGCGCAGGCTTCTCATTGTGGTGGCTTCTCATTCTCATTGTGGTGGCTTCTCTTTGTTGCCGAGCAGGGTCTCTAGGCCTGCAGGCTCAGTAGTTGTGGCTTGCGGGCTGTAGAGTGCAGGCTCAGTAATTGTGCTCACGGGCTTACTTGATCCGCGGCATGTGGGATCTTCCAAGATCAGGGATCAAACCCGTGTCCCCTGCATTGGCAGGCGAATTCTTAACCACTGTGCCACCAGGGTAGTCCCTGTAAATAGGCCTTTGCAAAGACCTGGAAAGGAGTGAGGAAGATCTTTATGAATGGATTTGGAGTAACTTTTAGGATATATTGTTAAGTGAAAGAAGCAAGGTACAAAAACATGTATAATAGGATATCCTTTGCCTAGAAAGAAGGGAAAGTGTATATGTGTTTTGCAAAACAAACAAACAAACATAAACAAGCAAAAAAAACCCCAAACCACACAGGAAGAATAACCCAGAAAGTAATAAAATTTATAAGGATGAGGAGTGGGACTGGGGTGGAGGGAATGGATACAGGAGGATGTGAGTATCTTATATACCTGAAAAAATAAATTAAAAGGAAAGAAGCAAACTCTTAATTGGAATACAGTAAAAAACAAATGAATCTAGCTGTATATCATATTGATAAAATAACCACACGGAGAAAAGGATTGATTCGAGTAAAATTCAGTACGTATCAGGAGTCTGGCTGACCATCCCTTAGTGGGATCTATTCTAAGAACAAAAAGAATTCAATGGCACCTGAAGTTTTAGTATGCTCATTGGTTATTAGTAATGTTAGTATTACAATTTTGAAACTATATGTAAATATTATAGTAAAAACACATACGTAGATATAGTATTAGGAATCAAGACTTTAAGAGAAAAATAAAAATAGAAAATAAAAGTTTAAAAAAACCTTTTATATTAAATTTGAATATATGAGTTCTTATATATAAATATTTCCTAGCTTTGCCCACTTAAAAGGACTTACAAGTAATGGCACTTAGTTGCAGTGAGCACTCTTAACGGCCCAGATCTTCATGTGAATATCATTTTCCATTAAAAAGAAAGTGGACTCCTTGGAGAATGGCTGAATCTGTATCTGGGGAAGGCAAAATGAAGCGAATCAGAAATATTTTATCTTGCTGAACAGCAAGGAGAAACTTAAAAACCAGGGTGTTCTTATAAAAAGGATATGGGATCCATCTTAAAGGGTCTCCCTCTAGCCATGTTTGGGACCATTTGGACATCGAAAAGAATAAAGAATGTAACTGATTATAACCCATTCAATATATATGAAATTCATGAGGCCATAGTAATTTGAAGGAGAGGGAGAAGGAAAGGGTGGGGAGGGAGATAGAGACGGGGTCGGGGAGAGAGAGCGCGAGAGGATAGAGAGAAGAAAATACAGACAGAGAGAGAAGAAAGAGAATAAAAGGAAAGCTCCTTTTTACAGAAGAATGCCAGTTAATAAATGTAGAAGTAAGGATAAAATGAGACAGTCCCTGCAAGCCCAACATAATGATGAATTCAGGTAAGGATCTTCAATGGATGCTAAAACAGTCTATTCATATGGCATCAGAGTTTTAACCCACAGATTATTAATGGCAGAGGAGGCAAAAATATACCTTTACTCTGGAGAGATCTGGCCATCACCACCTGAACTAAGAGACCAAACTTAACATCACAGATGCTCGGATAGCCTGATATTGTGTGACTCCAGGCGTGATGCAACATGATGAACACAAAATTGTGCAAGACACATCTTGCCAGAGATGTCTAACCCAAATCTGGTCAAGTTGCAGACCTAATTTCCAGTGTACAGGAAATGTAGGGATAGAGGAACATGTTAAACTAAACCACAAGGAAACAGTCTGCCTTATCCAGAGTATGTAAAACGTTCTAAAAATGACTGGACTCCTCAAAAAGTCAATGTGTATAAATTTAAACAAAGGAAAAAGAGAAAGAGGAGCACTGTTCACTATTTTGAAACACTAAAGGCTGAAAGGCTAAAAGCATAACAATCAGTGCAAGAATTTGGTACAGTTGTAGAAATATGAATGTGAACTGGATATTTGATTATATGGAATTGTCATTTTCTTAGATGTGATTATGATACTGTGGTTATGTAGAAAATCCTTATTCTTAGGAGATGCATGGTAAACAATTTAGTGATGAAATGTCATGAATGTCTGCAACTTAATTTAAATGATTTAATGACAGATAATAACAATATATACTTTTTTCCTCCTGTATTTCCTCTGTATATGGATAGAAAGATGGTTGATTGATTGATTGATAGCAACAGAGACAGAAAGATAAGCAAATTCAGCAAAATGTTGACAATTGGTGAATCTAGATGATGAGAATATGGATATTAGTTCAAGTCTTCTTCTGTAGTCTTGAAATTTTTCAAAATAAAAATTTGGGGCTTCCCTGGTGGCGCAGTGGTTGAGAGTCCGCCTGCCGATGCAGGGGACACGGGTTCGTGCCCTGGTCCGGGAAGATCCCACATGCCGCAGAGCGGCTGGGCCTGTGAGCCATGGCCGCCGAGCCTGCACGTCCGGAGCCTGTTCTCTGCAATGGGAGAGGCCGCAACGGTGAGAGGCCCGCGTACCACAAAAAAAAAAAAAAAAAAAAAAAATTGGAGGAAAATGCCTGGCAATACAACATAAGACCTGGAAGAGTCCTTGAACTTTTATCTTCTAAATCTTTCATTGTGTAGATTGTAAAATTAGAACCCAAAGAGGTTAACTAGCTTGCCCAAGACCACGTTAACTGGGTCTCCAATGTTGCTTCCACTATTCTTTGCTGTGTCACGTGAAAATTAACCTCACTTTTTTTTGGCATATAAAATTCTTTTTAATCTCTTCTAATATCACACTGGCTTTTCCATATCAAAATGACTGGGAGAGGGCAGGGCACACACAAGCCCTGACATTGGTCCCCTGTCTCTCTCCTCATTAGACCTGAGCATCTGTACTACAGGACGCCTTGTGCTCATAGCCCCTCTCACTCAATCCCCATCACATCTACCAGGGCCTCACTGTTTCCTTGTTTCATTAACTTGGTGCCACTCTCACTGACCTGGCTATGACATATTTCTTAATATTCTCTGACTGATTTTAAAAAAGTTTCTTTGCATTATTGAGACAAATCATAATATAACCAAGTCAACATAATCATATCTTGGCTATGCTAATTGGAAACCTCAGGTTTAAACAAAAGGCTATACATCGCAACATTCTAAGGCAACCACATTCCAATAAAAATTAATAATAAAAAAAAAAGCCTATACACAGAGCAGTATCTTCCCATAATCTCCAGAGGGTAACCTGAAACACAGCAACCTATAAATAAAACCATCAGCCTGCGTTTGCCCAAGAACATTTTGCAAGATAGTGAACCAATGAAAACTAAACATGTTTCCCAATCAACCCATCTTCTACAAAGGAAGGGAGATAGTGGTGGAAATGCTCTATGGAAATCAAGCAAAAACCACAGGGCTTAAGCCTCTCGAGGTAGAGAAATGAAAACAACTCAAGGATCTTTAAGAAGTTTGGGTTGAACTGTTCTGCTAGTTCATACCCCCTCCCTTTTTCATTTTCATTCAATATTGCATTTTCTCTTTCCTAGTCTAATGTGCCCACAGATTATTTTTCTTCATTGACTGGAACAAAATAATTTTTATTTCTAATGTGCATTGAAAGTTTGATATAGGGGCTTCCCTGGTGGCACTGTGGTTGAGAGTCCACCTGCCGATGCAGGGGACATGGGTTTGAGCCCTGGTCTGGGAAGATCCCACATGCCGCGGAGCAACTAAGCCCGTGTGCCACAACTACTGAGCCTGTGCGTCTGGAGCCTGTGCTCCGCAACAAGAGAGGCCGTGATAGTGAGAGGCCTGTGCACCGCGATGAAGAGTGGCCCCCGCTTGCCACAACTAGAGAAAGCCCTCGCACAGAAATGAAGACCCAACACAGACATAAATAAATTAATTTAAAAAAAAGTTTGATATAAAACATTCTAGATAACCCCTTTCCCCACCTAGTTGTTGCTTACAGTGAACCTCTTTTCAATGAATATCTAATGAAGGTAGCTGTTAAATAAAAATGAATGTTATATATAAAATTGTGAAATGTTATTTTCTACCTTGTAAAGAAAAAATATATCAGTGTGGAATGTATAATTTATAGGCAACTGGAAGACTATAGCAACTTAAATGGCATCAGGCATGGTGTGGGCAGAAAAACCAAAGTCATCAGGGAAAGTTGGAGGATATACTAGAGATTGCAAGATAATCCCCTAGGGTTCAGTGGGTCTGCTGAGTAAGGTCCTCGGAAAAACAACCCTGCGGGTTCGTATTACTGGCACATTCCCTCCAAATAAGAGGTGTCATTTCTTCTGAATTTATTGGACTGAGTTTCTCAATTCTGGTATGTTGTATGTCTGCATATGGAGCTCTAAAATTAGCTTTAAAAGCAGGCATAACAAGCTGCTGGCCTGGATTTTATTTTGTCTGTACAGTATTTTTAAAAATCAGAAATTTGCACATAAAAACCCAGATTTCCAATATCTCTTGACATATTGGAAGACCTGGCAACACTAGGCTTGAATTTCTCCTGGTAAAGGTTGATTGTTTCCCATGGCCATGAACTCTGTGGTTTGCCATAATCCATAGAAGTCCTTGTTGTATATCGAGACAGCTTTATTTAAATGGCTGAGTCCCGGAAGCATCTGAGTTTGAGACCTACATTATCCAGTTTCAATTCATTTAGATAAAATAATTTCTTTTGACCAAAATAGGTATTTATAGCTATGAAGGCACCTCATGCATTTATGGTATAAAATGCCACAAGGCATTTTCCATTCCATTATTTTATTTTCTCCTCCCAACAACCCTTTGAAAGAAGTGTAATTATCATAACCATGATAATCCTAAGATATGATTCTGAATCTTGGAGAGGTTGTATAACTTGCCCATGGTCACACAGTTGATACGGAGCAGAGCCAAGATTCACACCCAAAGCCTACGCTGTCAGATAACTGAGGCCACAGAGAATGTTGAGCTTGCAGTGATCTACAGCTAAGTCTTAGAAAAGCAAGGAAGCAACATGGGAGCGTAAAAAGGACCACAGTTCAAAGACTCAAGAATTAGGACTGAGACCATAGGCTTGTTTTTCTGAGGACTTAACCACTTATTAGTTGGTAACCTTGGGAAATCCCCTTTCCTTTTGTGGCCTGAGTTTTACAATCTTTAAAATGAGCGTGGGGTGGGGTGAAAGAGGAGATCTCTGAAAGCCCCTGATGGGTCTTCCTCTGTGTTTGCTACCTAATCTGAAAATGGATTTGTTCCTTTTCTTTGGCTCCCTCTGCTGGGCATAGAGCAGGAGAAGAGATTTGCGGCCGGAGCCACTTCGGATTTAATTCAGTTTTTTATGAAGGACTTGCCCTGTGCAAGGGCATGGTGGGCTCCTGGTTACCAGGTGGGGAGACTTAGACTAGAAGTGATTCTGAGTCACTTTCTGATCACCATTGAGCAAAGCAAATGAAGTGAAGGTCTAAAGCAACTCAAGATTCTATTGTATATATGGAAATCACAGAATCAGAAAATGTTATAATAATGGTAATCATGGAAATAAAGAGAGCTAATATTTATTAAGGACTGACAGTAGGCCAGGCACTATCTAAAATACTTTGTCTACTTTCGTTTCCATTTCATTCTTAAGTAACCCTATCAAAGATTCCATTTATTATACACACTTTGTGCTGGGAGGGAGTTTAGAAGGCAATCCCCTCTGTTACCAGATGAAGAAATTGAGGCCCAGGGACATTAAGTGACTTATCCAGAGTCACACAGCAGATGACTGTTGGCAAAGCTAAGACCAGAAGCTAGTCCAGAAATATTTTTATTCCTTCATCCAGAGTCTCTAATTTAAAATCTGGCTGCAGAGATAGGACTAACGTACCAAGGAATAATTAACAGGAGGAGGCATGTAATTAGAAGCTTAGATTCCGAGAGTTGAAAGGAGTCTTAGAGGCTAATATGAATTCCTGCTCAGACAGAAACTTCTCTCATATCTCTGCAAAGTGGGTACTTAGCAATTGAGTTAAAACCAACCTCTAGTCCAAATTTTGTTCCCTGGAGCTGTACAGGATGTATCTAAGCCCTCTTTTGTACACGGTCCTCTAAGAATTTGTAAACAACTGTTGTGAAGTTATAAAACATCGTGTCTATGCTAAAATCCTCAAATTTATTTGTCCTTCATGATATACATGAATCTTAGAAAAGAATTCATTATAAACCTTGTTGCCTCCTCCAGTGGCCTCCAATGAACGATACCTCCTGGTATTCATGTCCTGTGTAGTCTCTCTCATACTGAAATCTGGCTGTCCTTTGACACACTTACATAGAACGGGCAGAAGTGACTGTGCCAGTTTTGGTTCTAAACCTTAAGAAGGATGAGCAACTTTTATGTTTGTGCTCTTGGAAGCTAGCCACCATGTAAGAAGTTTGGCTACCTTGCTGAAGAGGAAAGGTCCCAGGGGATGAGAAGCCACGTGGAGGAGAATTGAGGCATCAGTTCTGTAGGTGAAGAAGCCATCTTGGATGTCCTGCTTATGGAGGACTCCTGTCCAGAGTACTCCAACCCTGGCTACCAATTGACCACAAGTGCAAGAAAGATTCAAAGCAAAACCAGCAGAAGAACCACCCATCTGAGCCCAATCAGCACAGACTCATGAGGGTCTGTGAGTTTATGTTTATGAGAATAAACTTCTTTTAAGCCACTAAGTTTGAGTGATTTGTTATACAGCAACAGATAACTTGAAACAACCCATTCAAAAAATATTCCCAGAAACAAAATTGATATGTCTAGTGCTGAGGATGGAAGGAATAGTGCCTCTGTTTATTCTGAGACTATTAACACTGTCCTGGATTTAATTTACATTTAGCAACCACATCACCAGATTGAACCATAAATCCCTGGCATTTGTCACAGGGATGGCTGTTTGGCAACTTCTCTCCAATATCTTCCTAAGTGGTGTTATGGACCTAAAAAAGGACTTCAGATTTTTTTTTCTTGATAATGTTCATCTTGTCTGTTGTGATTCATCATTCCAGCTTGATGAGATTTTTAGAACAAATCTTAGTTCTGTCATCTAATATAATAATTATCCCTTGTGTCCTCTGCAATTTGACAAACATATTTTATCAAAATCATTGATAAAATTGATGAATAAGACCAGGCAAATTCGATCCATTTTCAGGCACCTGAGTAGATTTAGATACATTAATTGAGCAACACTTTTAGGAAATGGTCATTCCAGCTAAAAAATCTCTTCAAATCTGTCATCCAATGTATAATTACCCCTCATGGCCTCTGCATATTAACACATACCATACATATTTTATCCAAGTCGTTGACAAAATGGTTGACTAGGACAGGGCAAACTCAGGGTCCCTTGGCAGGGCACTAACATCCTCCCGCTGAGTAGGGTTTTTTCCGCTGATTGAGGAGCACTTTTAGGAAACAATCGTTCCAGCTACGGGTCTATTTAATCTGTTGTCCACCAAGCTGCTTTTCTTCTTTTGATTCACAGTGACATTGCAGACAACGTGCCTTGCTAAGTCAAGGAATATTTGGCCTCTAGCCTTTCCCTGAACTTTCTGGATAAAACTTTCCAATAAAGTGGCTTAAATTTAGTCTGATATGACTGGCTGTTAATCAACTCCTGTGGGTTCCTAATGGACACCACTTTATTTCCTACACAGTCAAGAGCAATATGTTTTAGAGTTTGAAGAGCACAAGTTTTGTAGTCAAACACACGTAGGTTGAAATCCTGGCTATTTTTACTGTGAACTAAGGCAAGTTACCTTCTCTGAGCCTCAGTTTCCTCATCTGTAAAATGAGGATAAGAATACTTTCTTCATAGGTTTGATGTGATGATTAAAATGAGATTATGTGTGGAAAGCAGACAGCATCACGCCTGGCATGTACTAACTCAACACATGTTGAGTTTCATTATTGTTACTGTTTTTTTTTAATTGTAATGATAAGTTAATCTGTAGTTTCTAAAACTGATCTCTTTCTTTTCACTTTTCTGAAAATTTGAATAACACATGCCTATCCCTAATCTTATGGCACTGTGTTGAAGAATATAATAAAAATAAAGTAGTGCTGCTTTCTACCTGCCATCTGTTAACTTGAACCATCTGCCCAGAGCTGTGGGCCTATCCCTTTTTTGTTCTTCCTGCTCAAAACATCGATTAAAATGTGTCCCCCATCCCTGTACCCAACTTGAACCTTTTTCAGCCCCAGCATATTTCACATGACTCAACTGTTTTGGGGCTCCAACTGCCATCACACAGACCCTTTGGGGCCATCTTTTGTTCCTGCCTTTTTGCATAGGTGTGTCACCACCAGGAGCGGGTAAGTCCAGACCTAGAAGTCATTTAGGTCTTCCAGAATGGGGTAGAAAATGGGGTAGTCAACATCAAGAAATTATGAGATCTAGGATTAGGGAGCAGGACTTGGAGAAGCAGGAAAGCATCCTAGTCATGGGGAAACTAGGGCACCAGGAAGGGAAATGAAATAGGATAATAGTAACAAGGACCTGGCTACCAGGTCATAGAACCAGGCACCAGGCTGACATAGTGAGAGACCAGGAAGTACAAACCCACCTCTAAAGTTGGTGCTACCAGATCTTGGGTTTGAGTTGATTCTATGAGTAGTATTAGGTGGCCTAGCAGTGGGGGTTACTGTGCTGCCCCAGCAGAGAGTCAAGCAAGATGCTAAGATATCCTCCAAGAGAAGTTTCAAGATTCCTGACACTTGCTCATCCCATTCAGTTCTTCCAGCTGGTCCTGAATTAAATCCTGGAGAGCACCTCTTTTTACCCGTTTCTGAGCCTTTTGTGAGATGACCTTATTGTAAGGACAGTCAGAAATCTATCAGATGCCTTTTCTTTCAGCAGGATGACAGTATTTGACTACAGCTGGGTGGTATCCAGGTCACTGGTGACTCTCTGAGTACTCAAAATGTCAGTTTAAGGCTAGGACAAATCTGATAAGAATGGAGCGAGGCAGTGATGGGTTATACTTTGTGGGACAGTCATTTTTAATCCACTTTAATAACCCAAGGGAATGGTACTGGTTGTAACTGTCTGTACCATCAAGGTGCCCTTAAGTGTCACTCAAAAGCCATCTAAGACTTTTGCCATTTAAAAATTTTTAAAACTAAAAAAATATTTAAAAAAATTTTTTTAAAGAAATGGAGAAATAAACTGCATCACAATCCCACCTTCTGGAGAAAGTCTGTTAAAATTTTGGAGTGTATCTGAGCTAGTTTCTTTCTGCCCTCCTGTCCAGCCCCCCACCATGTACCCCCTTTCTTGTCCTCTTCTTTCTCTCTTTGGACCTCAGGGGCAGAGAGTTGAGTTATTTATGCTTTTCAGTCATGACGCATTATCAACGTTAGCATGTCCTTGGCTTTGCTTCTATTTTACTTTATTATTTTCCCCCTTTCTACTGAATCTTTACTCTCAGTCCCCCCTCCTACTACTGGTGGCCATTCTAAGATGCTGTATTCTTGCATTTGCACTCATCATTGAAGAATATATTGTGTTTACGTATTTTCAGTTTACATACATGGTACTTGCTATAGGTCTTGTTCTGTTTCCTTTTTATTTTTTAGCGCATGATCTGTTTATAGTGCAGATGTCCATCTGGCTCATTGCTGCGTACAGCTGCATGATGTTTGATAGTATATAGTCACCACATTTTATTTGTCTATTTCCCTGAGTGATGGACTTTCAGGTTGTTTCTAACATCTTCCTGTCAAAAACAACACAATAAACATCCCCATGTATATACCCCTGTGCATCTGATTATCAGAAGTATATACACAGGAGTGAGATTGCTGAATCATAGGGATACACATATTTAGTATCACAGGTGTTCCAGATTGTTCTTCAAATGGTCATAACATTCTTTTTTATTGAGAAATGATTCACATTCCATAAAATTCACACTTTTATGGTATATAATTCAGTGCTTTTTGGATTATTCACAGAGTGGTACATCTAATTCCAGAACAGTTTCAGTTCCTCCAGAAGAAACCTGATAACTATTAGCAGTCACTCCCCATTTCCTCTCCTCCCAGCCCCTGTCAACCAGGGGCTGAAAATCTACTTTCTGTCTCTGTATATTTGCCTACTTTGGACATTTCATATAAATGGAATCATTCTGTATGTGGCCTTTTGTGTCTGGTTTCTCTCACTTATTAAACGGTTTCTGGGTTCATCCATGTTGTAAAATGTATCAGTACGTCATTCCTTTTTATTGCTGAATAACATTCTATTGTATGGAGATACAATATTTTTTTAATCCATTCATCAGATGATGCACATTTGGGCTGCTTTTTGGCTATTACAGATTATGCTGCTATGGCTATGTATGTATAAGTTTTTGTGTGGACACACATTTTCAATTCTCTTGAATATAGACCTAGGAGGGAATTGCTTGGTCTTATGGTAACTTCACTTAATTATTGAGGACTGTTCCAAAGCAGCTGCACCATTCCATGTTTCTGCCAGCAGTATATGAAGGATCTAATTTCTGCACATCCTCACCAATACTTATTATTATCAATCTTTTTTATTTTAGTATATGTGCTGCCGAAGCGAGCACCAATCTTTTTTATTATAGCCAACAAAGTAGGTGGCTTCGCATTGTGGTTTTGATTTGCATCTCCTAATGACTAATTATTTTGAGCATCTTTCTATGTGCTTATTGGCCATTTATGTATCTTAATTTGAAGGAATGTCTTTTTAAATCCTTTGCCCATTTAAAATTGGCTTATTTGTCCATTGTCTAATTGTAATGGTTTTTTAAAAAATACTATGGATAAAAATTCCTTATCAGAAACATTCCCATTTACCATTGAAACAAAAAGAATAAAATACCTAGGAGTAAACCTACCTAAGGAGACAAAAGATCTGTATGCAGAAAACTATAAGACACTGATGAAAGAAATTAAAGATGATACAAACAGACGGACAGATGTACCATGTTCTTGGATTGGAAGAATCAACATGGTGAAAATGACTATACTACACAAAGCAGTCTACAGATTCAGTGCAATCCCTATCAACTACCAATGGCATTTTTCACAGAACTAGAACAAAAAATTTTACAATCTATATGGAAACACAAAAGACCCTGAATAACCAAAGCAATCTTGAGAAAGAAAAACGGAGATGGAGGAATCAGGCTCCCTGACTTCACACTATACTAGAAAGCTACAGTAATCAAGACAGTATGGTACTGGCGCAAAAACAGAAATCTAGATCAATGGAACAGGGTAGAAAGTGCAGAGATAAGTCCACGCACTTACAGTCACCTTATCTTTGATAAAGGGGGCAAGAATATACAATGGAGAAAAGACAGCCTCTTCAGTAAGTGGTGCTGGGAAAACTGGACAGCTACATGTTAAAGAATGAAATTAGAACACGCCCTACCACCATACACAAAAATAAATTGAAAATGGATTAAAGACCTAAATGTAAGGCCAGACACTATCAAATTCTTAGAGGAAAACATAGGCAGAACACTCTGTGACATAAATCAGCAAGATCCTTTTTGACCCATCTCCTAGAAAAAGGGAAATAAAAACAAAAATAAACAAATGGGGCCTAATGAAACTTAAAAGCTTTTGCACAGCAAAGGAAACCATAAACAAGATGAAAAGACAACGCTCAGAATGGGAGAAAGTATTTGCAAAGGAAGCAACTGACAAAGGATTAATCTCCAAAATATACAAGCAGCTCATGTGGCTCAATATCAAACAAAGAACCCAATCGAAAAATGGGCAAAAGACCTAAATCGACATTTCTCCAAAGAAGATATACAGACTGCCAACAAACACATGAAAGGATGGTCAACATCACTAATTATTAGAGAAATGCAAATCAAAACTACAATGAGGTATCACCTCACACCAGTCAGAATGGCCATCATCAAAAAGTCTACAAACAATAAATGCTGCAGAGGGTGTAGACAAAAGGGAACCCTCTTGCACTGTTGGTGGGAATGTAAATTGATACAGCCACTATGGAGAAAAGCATGGAGGTTCCTTAAAAAACTAAAAATAGAACTACCATACTACCCAGCAATCCCACCACTGGGCATATACCCTGAGAAAACCATAATTCAAAAAGAGTCATGTACCACGATGTTCACTGCAGCTCTGTTTACAATATCCAGGACATGGAAGCAACCTAAGTGTCCACTGACAGATGACTGGATAAAGAAGATGTAGCATATATATACAATGAATATTACTCAGCCATAAAAAAGAAATGAAATTGAATTATTTTTAGTGAGGTAGATGGACCTAGAGTCTGTCATACAGAGTGAAGTAAGACAGAAAGAGAAAAACAAATAGTGTGCTAACACATATATATGGAATCAAAAAAGAAAAAAAGGTTCTGAAGAACATGGCGGTAGGACAGGAATAAAGTCGCAGACATAGAGAATGGACTTAAGGCCTTGGGGAGGGCAAAGGGTAAGTTGGGACGAAGTGAGAGAGTGGCATGGACATATATACGCTACCAAATGTAAAATAGATAGCTAGTTGGAAGCAGCCGCATTGCACAGGGAGATCAGCTCGGTGCTTTGTGACCAGCTAGAGGGGTGGGATGTGGGGGTAGGATAGGGAAGGTGGAAGGGAGATGCAAGAGGAAGGGGATATGGGGATATATGTATACGTATAGCTGATTCACAGCAGAAACTAACACACCATTGTAAAGCAATTATACTCCAATAAAGATGTTAAAAACAAAAAAAGCTCCTTATCAGATATATGATTGCAAATATTTTTACCCATTCTGTAGATTGAGTCCTTGAAGCTCAAAAGTTAAAGTCCAATTTATCTATTAATTTTTGTTGTTGATTATGCTTTTGGTATAAACCACTGTCTAATCCAAGGTCATAAAATTTTATGCCTTTGTTTTTTTCTAAGAGTTTTATAGTTTTAGCTCTTACATTTAGAGACTTTGATCCATTGTGAATTAAATTTTGTACATCTTACAAAGTATTGATCCACATTCATCTTTTGCATGTGGATATATAGATATCCAGTTGTTCCAGCACCATTTGTTGAAAAGACCATTCTTTTCTCCATTGAATTGTCTGTGTACCCTTGTTGAAAATCAGTTGACTATAAATGTGAAGATTTATTTCTGGACTCTCAATTCGATTCCATTTTTATATGTCTATTCTTATCCACACTGTCTTGATTACTGCAGCTTTGTACTACGTTGTAAAATTGGGAATCATGAGTCTTCCAACTTTGTTCTTTTTCAAGATTGTTTTGGGAGTGTTTGGGCGTGTTAACCATCTGTATTAATTTTCTATGGCTCCTGTTATAAATTAGCACCAACCTAGTGGCTTAAAACAACAGAATTTTGTTATATTACAGTTCCACATGGATTCACCAAAATCACAAATTTCACATGGGTTCACCAAAATCAAGGTGTTTGCAGGTTTGTGTTCCTCCCTAGTTGCTCCAGGGGAGAATCTATTTTCTTGTCTTTTCTAGCTTCTAGAGGCCACCCTCGTTCCTTGGCTCCACGATATGCTTTTCCATCTTCAAAGCCAGTGGTGGCGGGCCTAGTTCTTCTCACGCTGCTCTCTCACACATTCTCTCTTTTGAGGGAGGCACATCTCCCTCCCAAAATAATGTTTTGTAGTTTTCAGTATACAAGACTTGCACGTCTTTCATTAAATTTATTTGTAAATGTTATTCTTTTTGGTACTATTGTAAATGGAATTGTTTTTGTAATTTTGTTTTCAGATGGTTTGTTGCTAGTGTATAGAAATAAAATCTATTTTTGTTTTTTTGATCTACCCTGCAAACTTCCTAAACTCCTTTATTAATCCAATGATTTTTTTGTGTGTGAAATCTTTAGGATTTCCCACAAGAAATATCATGTCATCTCAAAATAGAAGTAGTTTTACTTTGTGTTTTCCAATCTAGCTGTCTTTTTCTTGGCTTATTGCTATGACCTCCAATAAAATGTTGAATAGATGTACCAGAGTGGACAACCTTGTCTTGTTCCTGAACTTTGGGGGAAAGATTTCAGTTTTTCACCATTAAGTTTGATGTTGCTTTGTGTTTTTATGTAGATTCCCTTTATCCCATTAAATAAGTTCCTTTCTACTACAATTTGTTGAGTGTTTTTTATAATAAAAGTGTTTTGAATTTTTGTCAAATGATTTTTCTACTTCTGTTAAGATGACAATATATCCTTCCATGTTTTTCTCTAAAAGCTTAATAGTTTTAACTTTTATTCTGAAGTCTATGATCCATCTTGAATTATTTTTTGTGCATTGGGTTATCCTGAAGTAGGAGTCAAGGTTTCCTTTTTTCTAGTTGTTCAGTACCATTTGCTGAAAATAGTTTCCTTTGTCTATAGGATTGCATGGGCTCCTTTACTGAAAATCAATTTACTGCATAAGCATGGGTCAAAGTCTGAATTCTCTCTTCTGTTCCATTTATCTATTTGTCCCTCCTTATGCCAATAGCATACTGTCTTGATTACCATGGCTTTATAGAAAGTCTTAATATTATATAGTATAAGTCCTCTAACTTTGTTCCTCTTTTTCAAGGTTGTTTTGGCTCTTCTAGCTCCTTTGTATTTACACATACATTTAATTTTTTTTACACATCTTTATTTGGGTATAATTGCTTTACAATGGTGTGTTAGTTTCTGCTGTATGACAAAGTGAATCAACTATACATATACATATATCCCCATATCTCCTCCCTCTTGCATCTCCCTCCCACCCTCCGTATCCCACCCCTCTAGGTGGACACAAAACACTGAGCTGATCTCCCTGTGCTTTGTGACTGCTTCCCACTAGCTATCTATTTTACATTTGGTAGTGTATATAGGTCCATGCCACTCTCTCACTTCGTCCCAGCTTACCCTTCCGCCTCCCCATGTCCTCAAGTCTATACCATATGTCTGCCTCTTTATTCCTGTCCTGCTCCTATGTTCTTCAGAACCATTTTTTTTTAGATTCCATATATATGTGTTAGCATACGGTATTTGTTTTTCTCTTTTTGACTTACTTCACTACGTATGAGTCTCTACGTCCATCCACCTCACTACAAATAACTCAATTTTGTTTCTTTTTATGGCTGAGTAATATTCCATTGTATATATGTGCCACATCTTCTTTATCCATTCATCTGTCGATGGACACTTAGGTTGCTTCCATGTCCTGGCTATTATAAATAGAGCTGCAATGAACATCGTGGTACGTGACTCTTTTTGAATTATGGTTTTCTCAGGATATACTCCCAGTAGTGGGATTGCTGGGTAGTGTGGTGGTTCTATTTTTAGTTTTTTAAGGAACCTCTGTACTGTTATCCATAGTGGCTGTATCAGTTTACATTCCCACCAACAGTTCAAGAGGGTTCCCTTTTCTCCACACCCTCTCCAGCATTTATTGTTTGTAAAATTTTTTTTGGTTTTCTGTACGTGGGCCTCTCACTATTGTGGCCTCTCCTGTTGCGGAGCACAGGCTCCTGACGCACAGGCTCAGCAGCCATGGCTCACGGGCGCAGCCTTGGCGGCATGTGGGATCTTCCCAGTCCGGGGCACGAACCCATGTCCCCTGAATCGGCAGGCGGACTCTCGACCACTGCGCCACCAGGGAAGCCCTGTTTGTAGACTTTTTGATGATGGCTATTCTGACTGGTGTGAGGTGATACCTCATTGTACTTTTGATTTGTGTTTCTTTAATGATTAGTGATGTAGAGCATCCTTTCATGTGTTTGTTGGCAATCTGTATTTCTTCTTTGGAGAAATGTGTATTTAGGTCTTTTGCCCATTTTTCGATTGGGTTCTTGGTTTTGTTGATATTGAGCTGCCTGAGCTGCTTTTATGTTTTGGAGATTAATCCTTTGTCAGCTGCTTCATTTGCAAATATTTTCTCCCATTCTGAGGGTTGTCTTTTCATCTTGTTTATGGTTTCCTTTGCTGTGCAAAAGCTTTTAAGTTTCATTAGGTCCCATTTGTTTATTTTTGTTTTTATTTCCCTTTCTCTAGGAGATGGGTCAAAAAGGATCTTGCTGTGATTTATGTCATAGAGTATTCTTCCTATGTTTTCCTCTTAAGAGTTTTATGGTGTCTGGCCTTCCATTTAGGTCTTTAATCCATTTGGAGTCTATTTTTGTGTATGGTGTTAGGGAGTATTCTAATTTCATTCTTTTACTTGTAGCTGTCCAGTTTTCCCAGCACCACTTATTGAAGTGGCTGTCTTTTCTCCATTTTATATTCTTGCCCCCTTTATCAAAGATAAGGTGACCATAAGTGCGTGGGTTTGTCTCTGGGCTTTCTATCCTGTTCCACTGATCTATATTTCTGTTTTTGTGCCAGTACCATACTGTCTTGATTACTGTAGCTTTGTAGTATAGTCTGAAGTCTGGGAGCCTGATTCCTCCAGCTCTGTTTTTCTTTCTCAAGGTTGCTTTGGCTATTCGGGATCTTTTGTGTTTCCATACAGATGGTGAAATTTTTTGTTCTAGTTTTGTGAAAAATGCCATTGGTAGTTTGATAGGGATTGCATTGAATCTGTAGACTGCTTTGGGTAGTATAGTCATTTTCACAATGTTGATTCTTCCAATCGAAGAACATGGTATGTCTCTCCATCTGTTTGTATCATCTTTAATTTCTTTCATCAGTGTCTTATAGTTTTCTGCATACAGGTCTTTTGTCTCCTTAGGTAGGTTTATTCCTAGGTATTTAATTCTTCTCGTTGCAGTGGTAAATGGGACTGTTTCCTTAATTTCCGTTTCAGATTTTTCATCATTAGTGTATAGGAATGCAAGGGATTTCTGTGCATTAATTTTGTATCCTGCTACTTTACCGAATTCATTGATTAGCTCTGGTAGTTTTCTGGTAACATCTTTAGGATTCTCCCAGTATAGTATCATGTCATCTGCAAACAGTGATAGTTTTACTTCTTTTCTAATTTGCATTCCTTTTGTTTTTTTCTTCTCTGATTGTTGTGGTGAAAACTTCCAAAACTCTGTTGAGTAATAGTGAGAGTGGGCAAACTTGTCTTGTTCCTGATCTTAGTGGAAATGGTTTCTGTGTTTTACCATTGAGGATGATGTTGGCTGTGGCTTTGTCATATATGTCCTTTATTATGTTGAGATAAGTTCCCTCTATGCCTGCTTTCTGGAGGGTTTTTTAAATTATAAATGGTGTTGAATTTTATCAAAATCTTTTTCTGCATCTATTGAGATGATCATATGGTTTTTCCCCTTCAGTTTGTTAGTATGATGTATCACATTGATTGGTTTGTGTATATTGAAGAATCCTTGCATTCCTGGAATAAACCCCACTTGATCATGGTGTATTATCCTTTGAATGTGCTGTTGGATTCTATTTGCTAGTATTTTGTTGAGGATTTTTGCATCTATGTTCATGCGTGATATTGGCCTGTAGTTTTTTTTTTCGTGGCATTTTGGCTGGTTTTGGTATCAGGGTGATGGTGGCCTTATAGAATGAGTTTGGGAGTGTTCCTCCCTCTGCTATATTTTGGAAGAGCTTGAGAAGGATAGGTGTTAGCTCTTCTCTAGATGTTTCATAGAATTCGCCAGTGAAGCCATCTGGTCCTGGGCTTTTGTTTGTTGGAAGATTTTTAATCACAGTCTCAATTTCAGTGCTTGTGATTGGTCTGTTCATATTTTCTGTTTCTTCTTGGTTCAGTCTTGGAAGGTTGTGCTTTTCTAAGAATTTGTCCATTTCTTCCAGATTGTCCATTTTATTGGCATAGAGTTGCTTGTAGTAATCTCTCATTATCCTTTGTATTTCTACAGTGTCAGTTGTTACTTCTCCTTTTTCATTTCTAATTCTATTGATTTGAGTCTTCTCCCTTTTTTTCTTGATGAGTCTGGCTAGTGGTTTATCAATTTTGTTTATCTTCTCAAAGAACCAGCTTTTAGTTTTTTTGATTTGCTAGTGTTTCCTTCATTTCTTTTTCATTTATTTCTGATCTGATCTTTATGATTTCTTTCCTTCTGCTAACTTTGGGATTTTTTTGTACTTCTTTCTCTAATTGCCTTAGATGTAAGGTTAGGTTGTTTACTTGAGATGTTTCTTGAGGAAGGTTTGTCTTGCTATAAACTTCCCTCTTAGAACTGCTTTTGCTGCATCCCATAGGTTTTGGGTCATTGTGTTTTCATTGTCATTTGTTTTTAGGTATTTTTTTATTTCCTCTTTGATTTCTTCAGTGATCTCTCTGTTGTTAGTAGTGTGTTGTTTAGCCTCTTTGTGTTTGTATTCTTTAATGTTTTTTCCCTGTAATTGATATCTAGTCTCATAGCATTGTTGTTGGAAAAGATACTTGATACGATTTCAATTTTCTTAAATTTACCAAGGCTTGATTTGTGACCCAAGATATAATCTATCCTGGAGAATGTTCTATGAGCACTTGAGAATAAAGTGTAATCTGCTGTTTTTTGGATGGAATGTCCTATAAATATCAATTAAGTGCATCTTGTTTAATGTATCATTTAAAGCTTGTGTTTCCTTATTTATTTTCATTATGGAAGATCTGTCCATTGGTGAAAGTGGGGTGTTAAAGTTCCCTACTATGATTGTATTGCTGTCGATTTCCCCTTTTATGCCTGTTAACATTTGCCTTATGTTTTGAGGTGCTCCTATGTTGGGTGCATAAATATTTATAATTGTTATATCTTTTTCTTGGATTGATCCCTTTATCATTATGTAGTGTCCTTCTTTGTCTCTTGTAATAATCTTTATTTTAAAGTCTATCTTGTCTGATATGAGAATTGCTAATCCAGATATCTTTTGATTTCAATTCACACAAAATATCTTTTTCCATCCCCTCACTTTCAGTCTGTATGTGTCCCTAGGTCTGAAGTGGTTCTCTTGTAGACAGCATATATACGGGTCTTGTTTTTGTATCCATTCAGCCAGTTTATGTCTTTTGGTTGGAGCATTTAATCCATTTACATTTAAGATAGTTATCAGTATTTATGTTCCTATTACCATTTTCTTAATTGTTTTGGGTTTCTTATTTTAAGCCTTTTCCTTCTCTTGTGTTTCCTGCCTAGAGAAGTTCCTTTAGCGTTTGTTGTAAAGCTGGTTTGGTGGTGCTGAATTCTCTTAGCTTTTGCTTGTCTGTAAAGGTTTTAATTTCTCCATCGAATCTGAATGAGATCCTTGCTGGGTAGAGTAATCTTGGTTGGAGGTTTCTCCCTTTCATCACTTTAAATATGTCCTGCCACTCCCTTCTGGCTTGCAGAGTTTCTGCTGAAAGATCAGCTCTTAACCTTTTGGGGATTCCCTTGTATGTTAATTGTTGCTTTTCCCTTGCTGCTTTTAACATTTTTTCTTTGTATTTAATTTTTAATACTTTGATTAATATGTGTCTTGGTGTGTTTCTCCTTGGATTTATCCTGTGTGGGACTCTCTGCGCTTCCTGCACTTGGTTGACTATGTCCTTACCCATATTAGGGAAGTTTTCAAGCATAATGTCTTCAGATATTTTCTCGGTCCCTTTTTTATTTCTCTTCTTCTTCTGGGGCCCCTATAATTTGAATGTTGGTGCATTTAATGTTGTCCCAGAGGTCTCTGAGCTTGTCCTCAATTCTTTTCTTTCTTTTTTCTGTATTGTGCTCTGTGATAGTTATTTCCACTATTTTATCTTCCAGGTCACTTATCCGTTCTTCTACCTCAGTTATTCTGCTATTGATTCCTTTTAGAGAATTTAAAATTTCATTTATTGTGTTGTTCATCATTGTTTGTTTGCTCTTTAGTTTTTCCAGGTCCTTGTTAAACATTTCTTGTATTTTCGCCATTCTATTTCCAAGATTGGAACATCTTTACTATCATTACTCTGAATTCTTTTCTGCCTATTTCCTGTTCATTTGTTTGGTCTGGTGGGTTTTTACATTGCTCCTTCATCTGCTGTGTATTTCTCTGTCTTCTCATTTTGCTTAACTTACTGTGTTTGGGGTCTCCATTTCGCAGCCTGCAGGTTCGTAGTTCCCATTGTTTTTGGTGTCTGCTCCCAGTGGATAAAGTTGGTTCAGTGGGTTGTGTAGGCTTCCTGTTGGACGGGGCTGCTGCCTGTGTTCTGGTGAATGTGGCTGGATCTTGTCTTTCTGGTGGGCAGGACCACGTCTGGTGGTGTGTTTTGGGGTGTCTGTGAACTCATTATGATTTTATGCAGCCTCTATGCTAATGGGTGGGTTTGTCTTCCTGTCTTGCTAGTTGTTTGTCATAGGGTGTCCAGCACTGTAGCTTGCTGGTCGTTGAGTGGAGCTGGGTCTTAGCGTTGAGATGGAGATCTCTGGGAGAGCTTTCGCTGTTTGATGTTACATGGGGCCAAGAGGTTGCTGGTGGACCAATGTCCTGAACTCAGCTCTCCCACCTCAGAGGCTCAGGCCTGACACCTGGCCATAGCACCAAGACACTGTCAGCCAGAAGGCTCAGAAGAAAAGGGAGGAAAAAAAAAAAAAGAAAGAAAGAAGGAAGGAAGGAAGGAAGGCAGAAAGGAAGGAAAAGAAAGTTTTTGAAATAGAAAAAAATATTAAAAATAAAAAAGTAATAAAAAAAAGAAAGATGAGAGCAACCAAACCAAAAAACAAATCCACCAAAATAACAAGCAGTAAAAGCTATACTAAAAAAAAAAAAAAATACAGTCAGAACCCTAGGACGAATGGCAAAAACAGAACTATACAGACAAAATCACACAAAGAAGCATACACATACATACTCATAAAAAGAGAAAAAGAAAAATATATATATATATATAAATTAAAAAAGGAAGTGAGCAACCAAATCAATAAACAAATCTACCAGTGATAATAAGCTCTCAGTACTAAACTAAGGTAAACAAAAAACCAGAAACAAATTAGGTGCAGAAAGCCAACCCCAAGTCCACAGTGGCTCCCAGTGTCCACTGCCTCAACTTTGGATGATTCGTTGTCTATTCAGGTATTCCATAGATGCAGGGTTCATCAGGTTGATTGTGGAGATTTAATCCACTGCTCCTGAGGCTGCTGGGAGAGATTTCCCTTTCTCTTCTTTATTCACACAGCTTCCAGGGCTCAGCTTTGGATTTGACCAAATCTGTGCGTGTAGGTCACCTGAGCACATCTGTTCTTTGCTCAGACAGGCTGGGGTTAAAGGAGCAGGTGATTAGGGGGCTCTGGCTCACTCAGGCCGGGGGGAGGGAGGGGTACAGAATGCAGGGTGAGCCTGTGGCGACAGAGGCTGGCATGACGTTGCAACAGCCTGAGGCGTGCCTTGTGTTCTCCCGGGAAAGTTGTCCCTGGATCATGGGACCCTGACAGTGGTAGGCTGCACGGGCTCCCTGGAGGGGAGGTGTGGATAGTGACCTGTGCTTGCACACAGGCTTCTTGCTGGCTGCAGCAGCAGCCTTAGCGTCTCATGCCTGTCTCTGGGGTCCGTGCTGACAGCCGCGGCTCGCATCCGTCTCTGGAGCTCGTTTAGGCGGTGCTCTGAATCCCCTCTCCTCGTGCACCCCGAAACAATCGTCTCTTGCCTCTTAGGCAGCTCCAAACTTTTTCCCGGACTCCCTCCTGGCTAGCTGTGGTGCACTAGCTCCCTTCAGGCTGTGTTCGCGCAGCCAACCACAGTCCTCTCCCTGGGATCTGACCTCCGAAGCCCGAGCCTCAGCTCCCAGCCTCCACCCGCCCTGGCGGTGAGCAGTCAAGCCTCTCATGCTGGTGAGTGCTGGTTGGCACTGATCCTCTGTGCGGGAATCTCTCCGCTTTGCCCTCTGCACCCCTGTTGCTGCGCTCTCCTCCACTGCGCCGAAGCTTCCCTGCCGCTCTCCCCCATCTCTGCCAGTGAAGGGGCTTCCTAGTGTGTGGAAACTTTTCCTCCTTCACAGCTCCCTCCCAGAGATGCAGGTCCCGTCCCTATTCTTTTGTCTGTGTTTTTTCTTTTTCCTTTTGCCCTACCCAGGTACATGGGGAGTTTCTTGCCTTTTGGGAAGTCTGAGGTCTTCTGCCAGCGTTCAGTAGGATTTGTTCCACATAAAGATGTATTTCTGATATATTTGTAGGGAGGAAGGTGATCTCTATGTCTTTACTCCTCTGTCATCTTGAAGGTGCCCCCCTGCACATACATTTTAGAAGCAGCTTGTAAATTTCTACAAAAAAAGCATGCTGAAACTTTGATGGGAATTTCATTAAATATGTAAATCTTTTTTATTTTTGATAGATTTTTTGATAAATTTGGTAGCTCTATTAGGCAATTAAGTAGTTTGGTTAGCTTCTGTACTGAAGCTAGACTCTGTAATTCATGAACTAAGCATGGCCCTGTGCAAGTTCTTTGCACCTGAGTATATGAAGAAAAGTGTCAAATCTAAGTCAGTCATATGACTTGGATTATTTAAGTGTCAGCAAATTTACTCTCTTGGAGATTTTTCTTCAGCGTTTTTTTATGTTAGGAAAGCAAATATACAGCTGAATTTGTAAATGTGAAATAGTAATAGAATCAGCTGACTCTTACGAAGAGGAAAGTAAATTCCAGGCTCTGTGTTAAATGTTTCACAGGCATTTTCTAAATACTTCCAATAACACATAGAAAGCAAGTGCTAGTATCATTCCCATTTTATGGATAAAGAGGCTGAGGTTTAGAGGGTCACACAGCTATTCAGCGGTGGATCAGAATTCAGTCTGGTTGTCTGTAAAGCCTGACCTCTTGAGAACTAGCCACTCAGCCACCAGCCTGTGACTGCACAGACTCCTTCCATGGTCTTGTTCCAGAGGTCTGTGATTCAGCAACAAAGCATCTATTCCCTGCCCTTGGCCCCAGGCTAAGAGCAGGCTCCTGGATCTCTTCTGCGGTGCATGGTCCTCTTTGCTCCTCGATCCACAGATGTCTTTTTGGCTATAAATATGTCATCTATTAAATTAGAATCTAATTCTCTGTATATCAGCAGATGAGATCTGCCAGCTGAGGGCCATCAGAACCTCCTTTGGTAGAGGTAATTTCCTTCATGCAAAAGTTGGGAAGTATTGTGCCGCTTTTTATTAGCTTTTATTTCTAAAGGTCTGAAGTCATTGGGCAAAAAGTATAAACAAAAACAAACAATAAACAGGAAGTATCAAATAAACACCACTACTCCAGGTAGAGAAGCTTAGGAATTTTTAGGTTTTCACTTCCCTTAATCAGTCACTGTGACTCTCTTGCATAGGGCTGCATGGATGTTAAATATTTGGATTTCTTTCCACAGTGCGTTTTACCTTTTAAAGTATAAGCATTTTATGGAGTGTGCATTTTTTTGATGTAACAAAAGTCACTAAAGACCTTTTCTGCAACTCAGGTAAATTCAAGACTTCCTCTCTTTCTAAAAATAATTTCACTCCTGGCAGATGGCTACTTTTAGTAATAGTAGACAAACACATTTTCCTTTTGGTATAAAAATGAAAATATTTTGCAAAAATCTTACAGAAGACTCTGATACAAGGGTACAGAACTGAGGTAAACTTGTGCTACAAACTGAGGTAAACTTGTGCCCCATGTTCTCCTGAACAATTAGACATCAGAGTAAATCCTGTTTTCAGTTTTCACAGATTCCACATTATTAACTGGGGTTGAAGGACAGTCTCACTAGAAATGTGAACTGTGACTAGATATTTGATGATATTAAGAAATTATTGATAATTATTTTTATGTGTGATAATGGTATTTTGTTTTTGTTTCTGTTTTTAAAAAGAATCGTTATCTTTTAGATAAACATATTAAATATCCATGAATACAATTATATCATGTCTGGGATTTGCTTCAAAAAATAATCCTAGGGAGAGTAGTGAGAAACAGAGAGGGGGTATTGATGAAAGCATGTTGACTATGTGTTGGCAACTGTTGAAGCTGGTGGGGAGTCTGTTATACTATTGTACTAGCATGATACTCTTTCCTACTATGGTATATTTAAAAAATCTTCCATAATAAAAAAAAATGAAGGCAATCCCACTGACTTCTGTTAAAGAGTGGAAAATAAAACTGGATCGTTAAGTATTTGAAAGATAGTTTCTGAAAGATACATGTAACTGAGAATTACTAAACTACAGAGAGTAAGAGAAGAGCTTGTGACCAAATTCTGATTTCCTCACTCTATGTCATCAAACTACAGCACATTAGAATGCCATTAATAATAGTAACAATAGCTGCTGCTACAGCAGCAACAGTTCATATTCATTGAATACATACCTTGAGCCTGGAACTGTTTTAAGAACTGGCATTGATTATCTCACTATTTTTAGCCCCACTTAATAGATGACTAAACTGAGGCTAAGTAACTCGGCTACTGTCCTAGTAGTAAAATCCTGAGAAACCAGGATTTGAACCCAAAGAGTCTCACTCTACAATCCATTCTTTCATTCATTCTCCAAACACCTATTGAGCAGCTACCATGTTCCAGGCACTGGAGCAGCAGTGGTGAATAAAAGAGCAAAAAGTCCTGCAAGCATGGGGCTTCTCTTCCAGTGGGAGGAGCAGACAAAACCCAACATGCTTAATAAGGAATATGTGTGTTTTACTTATTTATTTATTTATGTTTTTAAAATATATTTTTTAAAAATTAATTTTTATTTATTTTTTGGCTGCGTTGGGTCTTTGTTGCTGTGTGCAGGCTTTCTTTAGTTGTGGCGAGCGGGGGCTACTCTTCGTTGTGGTGTGCGGGCTTCTCATTGCAGTGGCTTCTCTTGTTCCGGAGCGTGGGCTGTAGGTGCGCAGGCTTCAGCAGTTGTGGCACGTGGGCTCAGTAGTTGTGGCTCGTGGGCTCTAGAGCGCAGGCTCAGTAGTTGTGGCTCACCGGCTTAGTTGCTCCGCAGCATGTGAGATCTTCCCAGACCAGGGATCGAACCCATGTCCCCTGCATTGGCAGGTGGATTCTTAACAACTGCTCCACCAGGGAAGTCCAGGAATATGTGTGTTTTAGAGATGGTAGTAAGTGCTGTGGAAAAAGATTAAGAAGGGAAGAGGATAGGGAGCGAAACGGTTGTCAGAAAGACCTGAAAAATGTGGTGACATTTGAGAAGACCTGAACAGGTGGTATAGGGAATTTCAGGCAGGAGAAACATCAAGTGCAAAGGTCCTGTGGCAGGAGCTTGTGTGGTGGGTTCAAGGATCAGGACAGAGGCTTGTATGGCTGCAGCTGAGGATAGACAAGGAGTACAATAAAGGCAAGACCAGGGAGACCCACATATTACAGGGTCTCTGGAGCTTATGGTGCCCCAGGACCTCCCTGGTTCCTTCTCAGAAGGTCAGGAAGGCCCTTTCCTGCTCAGTGCTTGAGAAGGAGAGAGAAGGGCCAAGATGTGGATGGTCCCCATGGTCTCAGGCCTCAGACCTGGCCTCCAGAGTATCCTCACAACTTCTAGGACTTCCAAGGCTCTCCTCTGTTTCCATCCTTCCTCTTCCCTTGGCCGTGTTTCCTGAGACCCCACAGGCAGGGTGTTGAGGACCACAAGGAGGAAGAGGCTGCAGTATGACTGAGCTCTGGGACACCAGGGGGCGCGCTAGAGCCCAAGATGTTTTTAGCAGACCAGGAAAATGTTTTAGTGTCTTCTAACATGATATAAAACATAATAATATAGTCTAGCTTGCCACCAGTGCAGTCATAAAACATAATTTAAGCAATAAAATTTTCTGTGAGGAAAGGGGCCCATGAGGGCAAACATGCCTAAAGTCTACAAAAGACATAATGTAACCCTGGAGAGGAGATAGAGTCAAACTATGCTTGGACAACATGTCCATCCTCACGCAGTTCTGTGGATTCTCTCAGCTAACTCAGTTCACTTATTCATGTTCAGTTTTATGAGGGCCTTCCTTTATTAATCTTGAGACTACGTTTCTTGATAGAGCTACTCCATTTCCAGCAACAAAAAAGAAGTTGGGGCTTGGTGGATCAGTCTGTCTACCTGTCTGTCTGTCTATCTATCTATCTATGTCTATCTGAATATCATTTATCTATCTATATTTATCTGTCATCAGCTATGTACCTATTTATTTTTATAGAGACTTAGAGAGTCAGTAAACCTGACCAGGTCTACCACTGTTTCTCTCCATATACTGTGATAAGTAAACATGTTGTCTCAGAGAACTTAAATTCTCAGTTTGAGAATTGATAAACAACTTGATATAAAAAATTTCTTTGTGGGTGATACTTGGTAGGTTGAGTAATTCTGTTTAACTTATCTAAATACTCTTACCAAGAAGTCTTTGACAAATTACCTGAGATTGAACTAACATCGCTTTTTGTAGGTTCTACACTTGAAACTTTTTTTTTTTTTTTTTTTTTTTTTTTGCGGTACGTGGGCCTCTCACTGTTGTGGTCTCTCCCGTTGCGGAGCATAGGCTCCAGACGCGCAGGCTCAGCGGCCATGGCTCATGGGCCCAGCCGCTCCGCGGCATGTGGGATCCTCCCGGACCGGGGCACGAACCCGCGTCCCCTGCATCAGCAGGCGGACTCCCAACCACTGCGCCACCAGGGAAGCCCCACTTGAAACTTTTATAAAAATTTTTAGCAACAACTTGTCCCAAATTCTTTATCAGTGGTTTTCAATTGGTGTCCCCCACCACACACACAGAGCTTCTCTTCAGAGACCCTTCAGTGGCTGCATTGGGGGTGGTGTGTGAGATGATATCACAGGCAGGATGAAACTCACATCCTCTTCCCTGCCCTCTTTCTATTTATAGCAGCTCTGGTTTACTTGTGGATACCATATAACATTTTATTTGAACAATAGGTTCTGTGGCTAAACAAAACTTGTAAACCATTCTCTGTAACTGGAAGTTGTAATTCTTTTTCCATGATGACATTTTTGAACACTGACATACCTTTAAATAAGGCAAGTGTGTGTGTGTGTGTGTGTGTGTGTGTGTGTGTGTGTAAGCAATTTAAAGGAAATAATAGTTTATATCTTAAAGATTGGATTTATAAATGTAACGTTTTTACCCCACATATTCTGTTCAACAGCTGAGTGTTAACTTTGGCTCTTAAAGGTTAGAAAAGTCCTACAACCTTTGGCATGCTCTGAGATCTCAACTGGTTGGGGAATCATAGAGAAATTCCGTCTTTGACATTAAAATAAATGCTTCTATTACGTTTTGTGATTGACAAGGAAGAGAGGAGGGAAGATGTTGCAATTCTACCTCCTAAAGAATCTATTTTTTAAAGGTATGTATTTGGCTCTAACTGACTTCTGACACATGTCATTCAACCCTATAGAAATTCTCTTGGATAAGAACCTGACCCAGGCAAACCCACTTGTAAACTGGGGAAGGGGGAGGATTTGAGTGTAAGCACCTTGAACCAGAGGACTTTTTTTTTCCATTTAGAAAAACCTTCCTGGGGTTGATTTCCATAAGTGTACATTTCCTCTTCATAATTCTAGTCATTAATCACCAGGTAGTGTTTAAGAGCACCTGCATGGATCACAGATTCCACAATCCAACCTGAAAACTCGAATTTGGGATTACTTCTTTCTCTAAGAAGTATAATCCATCCCCCGGGTCTGCCCCTGGCTCATCTGGCATCTCTGCTTTTGAAAGAACTTGGATCAGGGCACAGGATTTCAGTATCTTCTCTTACTCCTCTCTTCCTGAATCCAGGGTCTCTTAACCTCCGCACTGTAGACATTTGGGGCTGGATACTTGTTTACTGCAGGGGAGGGCTGTCCTGTGCATGGTAGGATGGTTAGCAGCATCTCTGACTTCTACCCACTAGGTGCTAGAAATGCTCCTACCCCAGTTGTGACAACCAAAAATGTCCCCAGACATAGCCAAACGTGCCCTTGCAGAGGTAGTAGGTAGGACTGTGAAGGAGCAAACTGTCCCCTACTGAGAACCACTGCTCTCTAATCCCTGAGGATCCCCAAACTGAGAATCCTACCAGGAATTACCCGGTCACCACTAGACATGGTTCTTAAGGATACCCATGTACTTTAACCAGGTCAGTGTTCTCAACACTGGCTGCACATTAGAATCACCTGAGATGTTTACCAATGACCAACTGAGCATTAGCATTTTTTAAAAAGCTCCCCAGAGATCTCAATTTGTAGACAGGACAGACAACCTCTGAACTAAGTGTACTTAGCAATCTTAATACTTATTAAAACTCCAAAATAAAACCTCACCCCAAATTTATTTCAAATAGGAAATGCCAAGTAGTTTCAGAGAAATAAAAAAATCCATATATCAATCTATTACAGTCTATTATAGGCCCCTGGAGACATTCACATGTGCTTTTTGTTTTGTTATCATCACAAAGCAGTTGAGAAACTGGATAACTCTGGGAATTCTGAGCTTTATAACAGTTTGACTGAAGGTGCATCACTCGATGTAGAGCAGTTTCTCTGGTGCTTGTAACTCACAGACTTTTTTGACCAAAGTGACAGAGAGGAGCCTGACCAAGAGGAAATTCCTGGAATGTACAGTGTTAGAATTGGCAGGGAAGGAAGATCAAGGCTTAGCAAGACTAAGCGTGGCCTAGGAAGGGAGGCCTCTGATAATGTTCTTCAGCAGATGAAAAGTATGATCTAATGGCTACCTCTTTCCTTTGTTAGTGCTTCAGTAACAGTGGGAATAAAACCAGACAGTGGCGGTCTTCGTAACTTAGGATCCAAAAGAATGATGCCCAGAAGGTGTACATGTTCTGGCAGCTGCCAGTCCCACTTCTGGCCGGCCAGGAGGGGCTGGCCAAGGTTTTCATCCAATTACTAATCTTCTGAAACGTATAGGATGCATTCAGTGATGTTCAACTTTCCATGTGACCTTAGGCAACTCAACTTCCCTGAGATTTTGTTTTCTTATTTGAAAGATGAGCAGCATGATATTTACCCCGGACAGTGACTATAAGGATTAAATTAGATAATATGTGTGAAAGTGCTTTGTGAAGTGTAAAGCCCAGTAGGTAGCCAATTGTAAACCCGGAGCTGAGCATGCTATTACATTAGCACATTAAGTTCATGTTTCTCTGGTTTGTCCTCTGGCTGTTCTTCCTCGCAGTCTGGGTTAGGATCCGGGTGGTGGATTTCAATGACAAGAACATAGATGAGGCCTCCAGCCATAGCGCCAACAAAAGGGCCCACTACAGGAATCCACCAGAAGTTATTTCCAGCTCTGAAATCAAACAAAGAAATTAGTGATACACCACTTGGCCTTCTTCCTGGTATTACTGCTAGTTATTCACTAACCAGCTAGTCATTTCTCATGCTCATGACTCCCTTTTAAATCAGCAAGAGCTAAGTATAAGGGCACTCACTGTAGCTTGGCAACCATCATCCTAGATTTTGCAGTATACCTGATTTCAGATGATCTATTCCATTGTCCTATTAGTACTTGTGAGAGAAATGTCCCATTTATTTTCCTTTCAGAAAATATAGTCCCCGAACCCATGGCTACAATTGAGGGCATTTAGGGAAAGTTCAGGTTGATTATTCAGGAGTTGCCTTCCCCTCATCCTGAAATAATGAGTCCTGGGGATTGCGAATGGTTGGGAGATGTGGAGAGATTCCTGGACATGATTGGTATATGAGGGCACTTATAATAAACAATCAGGAAACATTTGCCAATAAGTGAATTAAAAAAAATCAAAGGTAGAGATATGAATTACCTACTAAATATAATTGAATTCAGTACTTACATTTTGAGGTCACAGCTTACTTAAACTTACTCTCTGATAAGGACTTTCTGCCATGTTTCCCTGTCCCCTCCAGAAATCCTCAATGTCAGCACATTGTATTGGAGGTATAGTTCTGAGAGAAAGCAGGTGCCCTTGCGAATTGTCACCATCTCTTTTGGAGATAGAAAATCCACTTAAATAATTCCGTAGAAAGGACCATTAGTGGTCAGAAGCAAGTAAAACTATACAATATGTTGTTTAAGGATATGTACGTTTGAGATAAAACTTTTTAAAAGCAGGATAATTATGAACAAAAAATTCAGAGTAATGCAGAGGAGGCAGAGGAAACAAGAGGAACACAACTACGCATGGGAATTT
Organism: Lagenorhynchus albirostris; assembly: GCF_949774975.1. Classification (NCBI taxonomy): domain Eukaryota; kingdom Metazoa; phylum Chordata; class Mammalia; order Artiodactyla; family Delphinidae; genus Lagenorhynchus; species Lagenorhynchus albirostris. The sequence goes on along the minus strand of NC_083095.1, from coordinate 116,877,901 downwards.
CACAGTGTTCTATGTAGAGGAAGGATTCATGGCTGCTATTTTAATTTTTATTCCTAACAACTATACATATTTCCATGGGACCTTTTGTTTGTATCAGTTTTTTATTAGAAAGGGTAATAAAGGAAATAAGCACCAAACAGGGGGCCTGTCCTAGAATTCATGAGATTTAGTTCTAATCTCAGGAGGGTCCAGATGGTCTTTGGGCAAAGTCTCCTCATCTCTGAGCTTCATTCTTCCATCTGAACAGTGGTCCCTTCCACCTGCATCGTCCAAGCACTCTCTTAGATCCTGAATCTTAGATCATCAATGCAGGCTCACAATAAGATAGTAAGTCTTAGAGCATAAACGCAGGCTCCGGGGAAGAGCACCGTCATTAAGCACAGTGGCCAGCAGATGTCACTCTTACTGCACTGGAACGAGGTCACTGCATTCAGCTGTTCTCACAGCGCCCTTTCCCATGCCTCCAAATCCAGGTGGAATTTTCTATGAGAGGCACCTGAGCTTTAAAGAACTAGGAGCCTTCTTTTCAGGTAAGCACATGAAGCAAGTTTAAGCCACCTTATTTGGTCCATCACTTCCTTTCTTCCATCACTGGTTTGTGGCACATCTCTTACTGTCATTTAACAGATTAGGGTCCAAGATATCTGCCAGCACACATGTCCTCCTTTCACTGGCTGGACCCTCTTGAGCTGGATGTGTTGCACCAGGGTCACAAGGCTTAAATGGAGGAGCTCTGATACGGTTCCCTGCCTGGCCTCACAGGTAAACAAGGTTATTTGCACACTATGATTTGGGGGATGCCAGAAATATGTCTGTGTTAATTGCTTACGGTACCATCATGAGGGATTCATTCCTTTGGTTAAACTATTTTAAAAATTAACAATACCCCTGAGATCCTTCATCCACTAAGTTATCAACACTTTAAAGTGAATTAGTGAAGACCACTCGCTTACATCCTAATACTTAAGGGAAAAGCAAGAGTCAGCCAGGGTCTGCCTTGCCCTTGTCAGACCTGCTGGAGCCCCACTCCCGCTGTCATCCTCACTCCGTGCCATACAGGGGCAAGTGAGGATCCAAGGCAGTCTCGGTTTTATCTGAGACCTTGGGTGTGGATCCAAACTAGAAAGTCCCCTGAGATGCTTAGCTTGGATGTAGAACCCTGAAAGGATGGGGCACTTTAGGGACACTTTGGAGTCCTGTTATCCCTCAGCGGTTTCCTTGGGAACTTTTTGGTTGAGGATTATCAGTTAGTCTAGCTATTTCCTAACTGGTTTCTGCCCCCTCTACTCATCTTTAATCTGTTCTATATAATAATGTCGGATCAATTTTGCTAAATTGAAGTTCTAAACGTGTCAAACTTCTGCCCTAAATCTTTTGTTGCTTCCTGTAACCTACAGAAGAGGGAGCAGCAAAAACCCCAAAGTCTCATTCTGGGAATCTAGGTCCTCTAATGGTCTGAAACAATTGCCCTTCCAAGCTTCTTCATGTACCCTTCCAACTAAACTAGATCATGTGTTATTTTAACATTCTGTCTTGGGATACAGAATCCTCTCTGCCTGAAATATCCTCTCTGTCCGCTGTTTAAGCATGTCCAAATACTACAAAATGCCCCTACTTCCACCCCCATAATTCTCATATTTGGAGCTACAAACCTTCTCTGAACTCTTGGAGTTAATTAGTCAAATCTCTTTAATGGCACTTGACAGCTCCAACCTGTGTAAGAGCCTATGCTCACTACTCTGAAATAGAATGTAAATAAAGCAGTGAAGGGCAACAACGTTGAGGGGCATCTTTAGCACAGGGCCTTGAATAAGAAATCAGGTAGCTGCATGGATGAATGAATGCATGAATGAGGGGGAAAGACCCTGATGCTAACAAGGGACATGGTGCTCAGAGTTTGGCATTAGGTGATTTCAGCATTCTCCCACAGACATGGTCTCCTGCCATATATTCAACAAAGCAAAGAAAAGAGGCAAGATCTCTACCTCTTTAGAACCACCACCACTCTTAGAACTTTGGGTGAATCACCAAGCAGGGCTCAAATAGAGGTCACATCACTGTGGAGCACCTTTGTTCTCGGGGTCTGTGTGAAGCTCACAGAGGTGTCTTGATGGTAGGGGCAGTGGTCTCCTGGAGTGAACCTCAGGAAATTGGGATTAAAGGAAACTCATGGGCCAATTCCGGGCTTTGGAAATAAGGAGATCTTTAACATATGCTTTTGACAGTACATTGGAAGAATACAAATGATCTTCCTAGTTGGCATTTTGTTCAACCTTTTCACGTTCTAGTATGATCATTCTGGAAGAGAGCTCCTCAACTGTGGCACTCTTAGCGTATTTGGCTGAATAATTCTTAGTTGTGGCGATCTGTCCTGGATACTGTAAGATGCTTAGCAGTATCCCTCTACTGGCCTCTACCCACTAGATGCTGGTGACAACATCTGCCCCCACCCTCCCCAGCTGTGACAACCCAAAGTGTCTCCAGGCATTGCCAAATGTCCCTGAGGGCAATATCACCTCTGGCTGAGAACCACTGCTCTGTAAATTCACTGCATTGTTCGTTTCTTAAAGATAGGGAATGTTTCTTGATTCTTTTTTATCCCTCATCTCCTAGGACATGTGTGTCACATAGCATTTATCCATACTTTTATTCAATAGCTTTTATTGAGGCTTTCTATGTGCCAGGCCACATCCTAGTCACAGCGGACACAGCAGTGAAAACATGGTCAAGGTTTCTGTCCTCATGATGCTTACGCTATAGCAGCTCTAATGCTGTCTGTGGTGGTTATCAGAATGGTGTCAGTGATTTCAGTAGCTTGTGTTTCATGATGGTGAAGGCAACCCAAACTCTTAAATGAATTCATCACTTGTGTACAGCTATATATAGGTCAGCATTAGGGACACTCAAGTGTTTTGTTCCCACAGCAGACATTAAACTAAAATTTGCTCACACATGTTTTCCCTGCTTCTCTTTCTCCATGTTAGAGCCCTGTTTCCTGGGGAACAAAGGTGGGTGCCTTTCCCAGAGAGAGATGTGATGAGTGGTTGGGGACTGGCCACCATGACTTTAGGGGGGGACGGTGGGAAGGAATTAACGGGCAAAGTTTGTCCTGGGAGCTTGGTACCAGCAGTTGGCATGTTTCATCAGCACATTCTGAGGTGTAAGGCACGGGGTCTTGCCATTTCCTGTGCACAGGCTCTCTTTGATGCCTGTTCCGCTAGGAATTTCTTATGCTTCAAGAATTCAAGGACCGGTGATTAGGACTCCGCGCTCTCACTGCCGAGGGCAAGGGTTCGATCTCTGATTGGGGAACTAAGACCCCGCAAGCCACATGGCATGGCCAAAAAAAAAGAAAAAAAGAATAAGCTCAGCACTCACTTCTTCTGTGGTGCCTCCCCCAGCTTCCCCGGGTAGAGGTAGCCACTCCCCCATCTGTGTTCCCTTAGCACTTTGTTTCAGGGGTTACCAGAGCACTTGTTACATTGCTCAAGGCCAGTGTCTTATCTGATTTTGAAATTTCCTTGCCTAGCACAGTGACCACAGCATAGGTGGTGATTAAGGTAGATCTGTTGAATGAATGAATGAAGCGAAGCTAGCATGATCTCCTAGAAAGAGCCCTAGAGTAATATCAGAAGATAGAAATTCTACCCCTTTGTCACAAAGTGAATACGTAGACAAGTTCTACATCCAAAATAGTCACATAAAGCCATATACCAGTTGAGAAATCATTATTATATAGGACAAACCTATCTCTTTGAATCTATCTAGACCCTCTCTATCTTTCTCTGTCTCTTTGTCCCTCTCTGTCTCTTATTATGTCTCTGTGTCTATCTCTTTGTCTCCCTCCCCCTTCTCTCTCTCTCTCTCTTTCCTACACACACACACACACACACCCCGTATCATAAATCACCAGTGATACGTTCCACACTTATGATGAGGGTGCACTTAACCTCACCCTCCCATCTGCACTCTCTTGGATCTCCAGGTCAAAGCACAGCCCTCCCCATTGAGGCACAGTGTGAATCTTCCTCCCTCCTCCCTGACCGTTGTTACTTACGTGAAGACCTCAAACCCCCAACCTGCCAAGGCAGTGAAAAGTCTGGGACTCAGGTCTCGAGCTGGGTTCATGGCACAGCCACTGTTCATTCCCAGAGAGGAAGAAATGACAACAATCAGGAAGCCAATGACAATGGGCTGTAGGCCTTTGGGGACTCCCAAGTTTCTTGAGTCAAAAATGGCAAAGATGACAATGAGGAGAAACATGGTGGCCACTACCTGGGGGAGGGAGAAAATATACAAGGGATTTAGCTTATATTCTTCCCCCTTGCCCACCTCAAAATTCACCCACTCTTATTAAAAACAAACCTAGTAATAAGTAACGTATGCTGGTTGAGCACTCTGTGCCAGACCCTTATCGCAGCAATCCTAGACATGGGTGCTGATATCATTCTCCTTTACAGATTAGTTACCTGCCCAAGGTGACACAGTCAGTGACAGGCAGGTGTGGATCCAGAGAGTTCAGCTCTAGAGACTGTTATCTTTACTACACTATCCTGCTGAGCTACCACCAGCTAAATGGAGAGCAAGCTACAGGCTGGAAAAATGAACAAAGGGGCTCATTCAAATTGGTGAGAAAAACAATGTGAGACATCAATAGATGAATGGGCAAAGGAAATGAAAAGAAAATTCATAAAAGAAAAATAGATTTAAGAAACAAGAGGGAAAAACTGATTCACAATGAAAAAAAAGTACAAACAATACCAAGTGTTAGGGAACTGATACCACTTCTCTCAGGCTTTCCTAATTAAACTAAGCACATACTACACTTTTGAAAGGCAATTTATCAGTAATTTAGCAACATGCATTAAAAATAATCTGTAAGATTATGTACTGAATTTGACCCAGTTGGATATTTTGAGAACCACATCATGGAAATAATCTAAAATATGGAAACATCATAAAGCAAATATGTAAATAAATAGTTAAACATTATTTATAGTATTGAAAAACTGGAGTCCACATCAATAGTGAAAGGGCTAACTATATTATGAAGTGCCCATTCTATAGTCTATTATACAGCCATCAAAAACAAATACAAGGGCTTCCCTGGTGGTGCAGTGGTTGAGAGTCCCCCTGCCGATGCAGGGGACACGGGTTCGTGCCCCAGTCCGGGAAGATCCCACATGCCGCGGAGCGGCTGGGCCCGTGAGCCATGGCCACTGAGCCTGCGCGTCCGGAGCCTGTGCTCCGCAGCGGGAGAGGCCACAACAGTGAGAGGCCCGTGTACCGCAAAAAGAAACAAAACAAAAAAACAAATATAAGAGCTATCTGGTAACATTTTTAAATGCTTACGATATTAAGAAAAATATGCATTATATTTTATACTTGAAAACAACATAAAAACCAGTTGTAAGAGATTATACAAACAATGAGAGCAGGTATTCTGAAGTGGTGTGGTACAGTGGGTGTTTTCCCCACTCTCTAGTTTCTAAAATTTCCAAACTATTATTTTACTTTAACAGCTAAATCATAGCTTCTGTTTACCAGACACTTATTATGTGCCAGGTACTTCGTATGCTTTTTCTCATTAGAACTTCACACCAATCGGTGAGATAAATCCTATTTATTCACAGTTTACAGATGAGGAAATGTAGATAGAAGGAGGTTAAGAAACTTGCCCAAGGGCACACAGCTCATAAGCAGAAGAATCAGGACGAGAACCAGACAAGTGATTTTAGACCAGAATAGTTGTGCTATTGGCTACACGACAGATGCTTGGATGCAGCTTGTTTAAACGTCATTAAGACAGAGACACTTCTAGCTGCCTAGAGAGTCTGGATAAACCTATGCACGTGGGGAGACACAGAAGACCTGGGATACTCTAAGCTCAACTACTACACTTCACAGTCGTTGAACTGAGATCCCAGTGTCTTTTCTTGAGGCCTCTACGTTTAGATCATGTGCACACAAGAGACAGTTAGGTGGAACAAACCCCATTTGCCCCTACAGGGGTTGAAATGTCCAGTCATGCACTTTTCTCTGAAGCTTGACTGATGTGGAAGAAGTGTATGTATTAAAGAGGAGGCAGGAAACCCGTAGTGGTATCAACTTTGGCAAGGGCAGAAATTTGTCAGCAAAGCTTGGGTTATGCGTAGGGACCTCTGACGTTGGAAACATAGCCTTTCTTTTCTGATAGGCCTGTAATGTTCCTATGCATCCCCCTTATTAGATTATGTCTTTTCACGAAAGTTAGGTCTTTGTTGAATGTACACTTACTTGGTCTGCAAATGCATTCACCAGAGACAGATACGGAGCTGGGTATGTTGCGAAAATGTGTGCTGTTGCGTTTTCTCCCACGACGAGCAGTTTTCCACCAGCAAAAGACAGAAATGCATCTATGGAAGACAGAGCTCTGGCATGTTAGTGTCCTCTGGGCAGGGGGGGACGTAGGCCTATGCCAGGTCTTGTGCTGAACAAGTACAGGCGAACCCTCAGGTTCAGCTAGGAAGATCCATATCATTTGCCTCTTTTCACTTCACAGTATGGTAGCTTTAGAGATACCCAGAGAACTCCCAGGATAGCGGGTCAGAGAGAGAAAGCCCCGGCTGCCCTTGATGGTTCACTCCACGTTTGAGCCAAATCCTTATCCAGTGGGTCTTGGGAACCATTTTTCTTTGAGGGGAATTCTTGGAATTTTCAAGATTGACTAAAAGTGAAAGTGAAGCTTGGACTTGCTCTATGCAGAGCTCATGATTCCCAGAGGGTTCTCAGTAACCCCTAATAGCAGTCCAGAATTTGAGGGCATCAAGGTACAGTGAAGATGCCCTTAGAACAAGGAACACAGCAGTCCCCGACATAGCCAGCACCACCCCTAGGCCTCTCTGGCCACAGCAGCTGGTGCTCTAGGTTTCTGGTCTGGTCTTGAGTAATTCTTTAGTCTTCTTAACACTCTAATTCTTAGGATACTCTGTGGGAAGAGGTCCCTTTCCACAATGTACCTCTTGGGCTTGGCTCATAAATTCTAGTTCCTAAGGGCTTCAGTTTGAGAGTCATAAAGTATTAAGACTTACCTTGGGTTAGAGAGAAGGAACTACTTTAACACTTGATTTTATGGAACCCCAAGATTTTTTAGTTTGAAGGGCCTAAGAAGTCACCTACTAGTTCAATTCCTTTATTTTCCAGAGGGGGAAACTGAGACCAATAAGGTCAGATGACTTACTGAAGTCACACAGCTACGTACGTAGTTCACATGGAACTAAAGTCTGGGTCTTTGATCGTCAGTACTGTGGTTCCCCCAGGACTGTTGCAGAATGGAAGCCCTGGCTACTGGATGGAAGGGAGAAGAGGTTCCCCACCCAGCCCATTTCTCTGCTGTGCTTCTTCCTTCAAAGACTTTGTTCCAGATTCCTTCTTTAAGTACTTACTCATCATTCTCCTTGCCACAAGTCAACGGCTCCCTTCCCAGCCAAATCAGAGAAAGCCATGGAGAAACCAGTAGCCTATTGCTTACTTTGGCATTGTTCACAGTGTAGTGCTGGTTGGGTCTAAAAATATACTTCCTTTAAGTTCTGCCCTCCATTTAAGTTGTGACCATTTTCACTAAGAGGCTTCCTGAATGTGCCCTGATGATAATGTTGGCCCCATTATTTAGAACTTAGGACTCTTAGAACTGCGTGTCAAGTGGAGAACGTTTTCTGTTCTTACCTCATCTCACCTCTTCCTACCAAGTAATTCTGACTTTCAACTTATAGCCAGTTCTCCCTAATCTCTGGACTCAGGGGTCCTACTCACCATAATAAATGCCAAAGAGGGTTGCAGCCCCTAAAAAGGCTCCCAAGAGCTGGGCCCCCACATAAAAGGGGAATTTGAACCACTTCGTCCTTCCAAAAAGACACATTGCAAAAGTCACAGCTGGGTTGATGTGGCCACCTGCAAGGAAGATAAGGTGATTAGGAAAGTCAGAGGGCAGGCCAGGGAGAATTATTGTGAAGGAAACCTTATCTAGGGACTGCAGGCAGAATTCAGTCTTCTAGGTGTGAGGAACTGTATGTGAGGAGACAGAGGTGTGTGTGTGTGTATGTGTCTGTGTGTGTCTGTCTTTGTGTCTGTCTGTGTGTATGTGTGTGTGTGTGTTTGAGTGGAGAGGAAGAGAGGACTAATAATCCTCATGGCATCATTAGACACTCTTTAGGAAGTTTAGCTTTCTCAAAAGAAAGTGAAATATATAAAGAAACTTGTACTCAAGTGGCTCATTTTCTCTCTCTCTCTCTCTCTCTCTCATCTCTCTGTCTATCTATCTATCTGTATCATCTATCTACTGGGTTTTGCCTAACTATAAAGCAATAACCCCAAAGAGATTGATATAAACAGTTAACTTCAGTATATTTGTAAGTCAATATACTTATACTTGTAAGATTTAAATCTATATCCAGTCATTTCTAAGTCCATGTCCAGAGGATATAGAAACAATCTTAGGACTGAAAAGAGGTATCTCTTTAAGGGGAAATGGCCCTTCCTTTGTGGGCTGTGCCTCTCACTGAGGTAAGGGGCTCAGTTTATTTTGAGGTAGTCACAGTGTCTGAGTGGATTTTCTGTAGTTTCTCTGCATAAACGATGTATATCTCACACACACAAATGGAGCAACACTTCCTCCTCCACTCCAGCCTAAACTCTGACTAGAGAAATCAGCCTCTTTGATTCTAACCCAGTTGCAAGGTCAGGTAGAGGGGCTTGCTCTGGGGTAGGTTACTGATAGCCCCAGCTGGCTTTGCTAGTAACAACAGTAACAACAATGCATATTGAACACTTGCCAGATGCTGTCATAGGCGTATTACATGCACTTGATCCTCCTAAGAACCCGGTGAGGTGGGTACTAGTCCACTTAACTGCTGAGGCACAGAAGTAAAGTAAAATTTTAAGGTCACATGGCTAATAAGTGGTAGGTCTAGGATTCAAATTCAGGTTTATTTGAACTCTTGGGCCTATGTTCTTTTCTAGACCTTCTTCACCAAGTTTATAAAGGTTTCTCTGCCTTAGAAAGCAGAGGAAAATTTTTCAAAGATCATCTTTGAGCATATGGGCTTGATTCCTAGGGATGAAGGACACTCATACGAAGAGTGCCAATGACATTTAGTGTGGAGGGGGGGATTAGAGTAACTGTCAATGTGACCACGCTGAAATGTGGACCTCTGGGTTGTGGAAATAGTTGTAAACAAAGGAGTGATGATGATGATGATGGTGATGACACTTTGCCATTTGACCCCCCACAGAACCTATTGGTGAGCTTGTTTTGGGAAGCCTTCCCTCCTCTCCCCAGTCCGTGAAGAAAGCTATGCTTTTCCTGAGTCTCTAAGCCAAAGTGGGCTTGCAGTGGGGAGGGGTTCTGACTGCTGACTACACCGTGAGGGTCCTTTCTTCACCTGCCTCTGCCACTCTGGGGCTAATATGAACAAGAAAATGCCAATATATCAAAGCACAGGTGACTTCCTGAAGCCTTACACATGTATCACCTGTTTTGTTTTACTTTTAAATCTAAGAGAGTCATAATTTTGGAGACTGTCAGGAGTACAGCTTCCTAGGGAAGCTGGAAACAGGGGTTAGAAGAGGGGAGCACCTAGGGCAGTGGAACGTTCTGGAGCCAGCCCTGTTCCTCTTCTCCCAGAGCTGGTTGGAGGGTAGCCGCCACCCAGCCAGCCTGGAGGAACCCATTGTGAAAGGACAAGGGGATGTAAGAAATCACCTCCAATCAAAAATGTCTCCCCTCAGATGAGTCCACCAATGGGACAGTTACTGTTTAGCAAGCTCCTCTTCCAAAATAAGACTTGCTGTAGGTAGGTTTATGCTTTTAGCTCCTCAAAAGCACCCTGAGGCAGGAACTATTGTTCACCTTGACCTTGACATGCTGCAAGGCACTTAGTAGGTTTTTAAGATATGAAGGTTGATGTATGTGGAATCTAAAATATGGCACAAATGAACCTATCTACAAAGCAGAAACAGACTCATAGACATAGAGAACAGACTGGTGGTTGCCAAGGGGGAAGTGGGGAGGGAGAGGGATGGACTGGGAGTTTGGGGCTGGTAGATGCCAACTATTACATTCAGAATGGATGAACAGCAAGTCCTAATGTATAGCATGAGGAACTATATCCAATCTCCTGAGATAAACCATAATGGAAAAGAATATAAAAAAAGAATGTCTCTATGTGTATAACTGAGTCACTTTGCTGTGCAGCAGAGACTGGCACAACATTGTAAATCAACTCTACTTCAATTTTAAAAATTGAAGAAAAAAAAAGATATGAAAGTTGAAGAAATAGTCAGAGGTCTTTATTCAGATAGCTCAGACTACAAAGATCTACAGAGGGAAAGTTGTTTGGGAGTCAGAGAGGGTGTGCCCAGGAGGGTGCTTTGCAAAGCAACGAGGAGAGTTTCTCCTTGCAGAGATGCGTGATCACTTGGCTTACCCGAAGGACAAAGCAGAGCAGTGTAGTGGAAAGAACATGAGTGCTAGAGTCAGAGAAGGCCACACTCACATCTTGGCCCTGCCAAGGTGGTTGTGATGATCAGATTATTCACATAAAGAGCCCAGGGGGATAGCTGGATTCCCCGAGGCCTGAGATGAAAGTCTTACATGAGCAAGGTGAGCTCTTTCAAGGTTCTGTCCTAGACGAGTCTCCTGCCCACCACCCACAGACAACTCTGTGATAGAGATCATCTTAACATTTTATTTGTCATTAAGCAAAGCTATTTTGATCTTTCAGTGAATTTTTATTGCTTATAAAAAAACTACATCAAAAACAACCGCCATAGTCTAGGTACAAGCTGGCAGTGTAAACGCTTTGTGGGGGATGGTGCATAATTAGGGCATTATGAGTTCTGATTGGCCAGATTGGATTGCCAGACGACTGGCAAGTTCACAAGGGAGCAGGGTGTGGTAACTGCCATGCAGTAAAGTAATGCTTTATGTTCCACAACCAGATGTCAGCTGACCTTACCAGTCTGGACCACAAAGTGGGATCCCATTTATGTTTATGCCTAATATACATTGGTTATTTTTGGAATTCCCAAAGAGGGCCTCACATATGCCCACAAACCAGCATGTTAGCTGCAGCCACTGTGAGAAAGTCACTTCCCCTATGTAGTCTTCCTCTCCTGTTCCTGGGCTGCTGAAGCCAATACTGAGTCTGCACTGATGTCATCAGTGGGCCAGTGTGTTGTCTGTGCATGTTCCCCCCCAGTTCTCAGGGAGCTTGAATATCATTTCCAAACAGAGATGGGGAGATAAGCTCCTTTTCCAACTCAGTGCTACCTTATATCAGCCAGGCTCAGAAACTGCTCTCCTTGCATTTTGAGATCTCATAGTCTCTCATAAACAATGTGGACAGCTCCCAAGCCTCACCCAGAAGCAGCCTCTAGTGAAAACAGTCCCATCAGTTCTGGCCCTTACTCTGAGCGCAGGGGCTTAATCCCAGTCTGAAGGCCAGATGGGAAGACTCCACACCATCCTTTACTCCCTCTTCCCCCTTCCTGCTGGTCCCTGTCCCTTCTCCTCCTATCGTGACTCGAAATATATCAGTGGATGCAAACAGACATTGACAGTGCTGGTGGTAAAGGGTGTTAGCTACATTGGTAGGGTCTGGGACCAATTTATCCTAAGTAAATATTTGATGAAGTTTAATTCAGGGTGTTATGCAGGTGAAATACTGCAAAACCACATCTTCACCTTAAAAAAATCGCTGAAAACATGCCTACATTTATATTGCATGGTTTGTGGAAACAACACCTGTGTGAATGTAGTTGGGAGCGTGAGGGGAGGCAGTGGAGCATCCTGCATGCTTATTTGAAGCCAGGAGTGTGTTTTGTGTGTGGTGTCAAGGCCTGCAACTGTAATTAAGCCTTGGCACATTCATTGGTGTTCCCCTGGTTATTCTTGTGCCTTAGGTAGGTAGTACAGTGCTGGGATCACAGCAAAGGCTCGGCAAGAGTTTAAACAGAAACACTGCTCGGGCCAAACAAACCACATGTATGGGAATCTGTAACCTGGTCTGCCCCAGGATCTGAGTCGGCCTGTGATATGGAAAGGCTGATAGCTAGCAAATGACTGTTCCAAGTGCCCAGCCCGTGGATGCTCCGTGGGGGTCTGGGCAATCATTCTTTAGCGCTCCAGTGGCAGCACTTGTCACCAGTCCAGCCAGCTCAACTGCAGGATCCTCCAGCTGGACCGTACTGCCCATAGGCCCTGCCTGTACTGTCCTTCCCATAGTAGACCGCTGGAAATGTTGTATAATAATGGGGACCTGTGCTTTGCTGTCGTATGGACCTGGGTCAAATCTTTGATCTGTCTCTTTGCCAGCTGTGGGACTTCTGGCAATTTACTCAATCCCTTGGAGCTCCAGTTTTCTCTGTAGAATGGACAATAATACCGGCCTCAGAGTGCTGCTATAGAAGTGAGAGGAGATAAAGTATGTACAGCACCCAGTACAGTGCCCAGCATGCAGGGGGTCCCTTCTTCCGTTATCACCAACAGTCTTGCCTTAGTTCTCTGAGCCCCCAGACAAGGCTGCTGAGGATTCTGCAAGCCTTTGGGAAGTGGATCATTTCCACAGTTCCTTCCTAAGGTCCCAGGCTGTATTAAATATTTCATTTTGCTCCTCAGAACCTTGAGAATGGCTTCTAATTAGCCTACCACTCAGAACAGAATTGGACCAAGACCTTCTGACTAGCCCTGCAGCTCCATGAACACACTAGCTATTTTGCAAATGACCTAGGCTCTCCCTGATTGCTGTGGATAAAGGTCCAGGGAATTGCCTCTGTTGGAGTGATATTCACTGGGCTATTCACAGCATATCTGGGAAGTAGTTTCCAAGCATGGGGAAGAGCTAGTAAAAGACTCTATTGATAGATGAAGAATACTATTCCGTAACCAGATTTAGGAATCAGTCAGTTCTGAGTTCCAACCCTCATCTCTGTCTTTTGCTAAGTGTTGCCTTTGTGCCACTCACTTAGCATTTGCTGGCCATTTAAATTTTGTCATCTATAAAAATAGAATCAAATACATATTCTTGTAGGACTGTTGAGATCTAAAAAAATTAAGGTCTGTAGAGTACCCAGAACTGCACTAGTACATTGGAATGGTTGAGTTAATAGTAGCTGTTATTATTATTATTTCTATTACTTACCAGAGACACCTCCAGCAACATAAATGGCCATTACTATTGCCATTGAAAGTCCAATATTGATAGTGATGATTCCTCCATGACGTCCTCGGCTGAGGACAGCTTGGGCAACACAGCCACATCCAAGGACCTGGAATGAAAGGGAACTCAACAAGTAAGTGAAGATGGCCACTGTCAAAGACAATGGAAAGTCAGAGTAACAAGAAGCATTTGTCAAGCACACTCATGGCTTGGACTGCCATAGGCCTCGTGCAAATCAAATGATAATCTTCCAGCTGTGCACAGGTAGCAAAATGATGGTCCCAAGGCTGCATCTGGCTTATGGATGAGTTTTGTTAAGACTGCACAGTGTTAAAATGTTGTATGAATTTATAAACCAAGTGATTTGGTAATCATTTCATAATATATATAAATATCAAATCATTATGTTGTAAAACTGAAACTAATATAATGGTGTATGTCAATTATACCTCAAAAGGAAGGAAGGAAAGAAGGAAGGAAGGCAGGAAGGAAGGAAGGAAGGAAGGGCAGGAAGAAGTAAGAGGGGAAGAAAGGAACATTTGGTGAGGGAGGGTTATTGGAAAAGATGAAACAGTCACATACAATTTTGGTAGGAAAACAACAGGACAACGAATCACCATCAGCCTTTGTCACTCTGTGGTTGAAAGAGCCAGTGTGGTCCTGGAGGAATAAGTTCTGGGCTGCAGGATCATTAGATCATTGCTCTTAGATGTCAAGTAGCCACAACTTTTTGTAGAATACAGGTTCTGTTTTGGGTTTTATAACTAAAGAAGAGCAACCAACTGGAGGGAGGGCTCAGCATCAAGTAATGGATATTATTTAAGGGCATATGAAGAAAGGTTTCAGAAACAAACGTATTTAAGGAACAAGAGATTAAGAATGTGAAGACTTCTTATCAGGAAGGTAATAACCAGCTCTTGTGTCCCTTCACAAAAGAATGAGAAAGGAAGTCTGAACCTGAAATATGAGAAGTTGCACATAAGTCATTTCCTGATAGTGATGAATTAATTCTAAATAGCTCCCTTGGGACCCATTTGTGGAGTCCTTCAGAGAAATACAATTTACAAACAATGGATATTTAATACATATAGAACGATTTTGGTTTACTCCTCCCTGAAGGCAGAGAAATTACCTAGATGATCTTTTAACATCCACTCCAGTCCCTGATTCTAAGATATATTGATTTAGCTCTACCTGATAGACAGTAAGGAGAAGTAGGACTTGACATCTCAAGGGGAGCACAGGGGCTGCATATCACACGCACAGGGCTGTCTTTGACGTTAATCACAGACTCCAGACCCTGTACTGAGAGCTAAATAAAGTTGCAGCAGGAACATGTTCCCTTTTCCCTTTCCAAAAAGAAAAAAATCCCTTGGGTTCGTTTCACAGCCTACCAATTTCACCTAGGCTTGACATTATTTTTTTCTAGGATCCCTATCTGTTATAATAACTGTCAGAATACCGTATGCTAACATATATATGGAATTTAAGAAAAAAAATGTCATGAAGAACCTAGGGGTAAGACAGGAATAAAGACACAGACCTACTAGAGAATGGACTTGAGGATATGGGGAGGGGGAAGGGTAAGCTGTGACAAAGCGAGAGAGAGGCATGGACATATATACACTACTAAACGTAAGGTAGATAGCTAGTGGGAAGCAGCTGCATAGCACAGGGAGATCAGCTCGGTGCTTTGTGACCGCGTGGAGGGGTGGGATAGGGAGGGTGGGAGGGAGGGAGACGCAAGAGGGAAGAGATATGGGAACATATGTATATGTATAACTGATTCACTTTGTTATAAAGCAGAAACTAACACACCATTGTAAAGCAATTATACTCTAATAAAGATGTAAAAAAAACACAAAAACCACACTGTGTCTTTCTTTTTAATTTATAGCCAATTAAATGCACCTGGCACAACTTCCAAGCTAACTGGCATTTTGGTAGCATCTTCTGAAAAAAGGAGAAAAACACTCCTGACAGCTGAGATGACCTGATTTAGACAACCGGGGGTAAGAAGAGACACATCCAGACACTGGCCAGTCCTGAGCTATTACTACTTTCCACATAAGCTTCTTTCCTCTTTTATGGTCTGATGTTCATGCACTTGTGATAGTCTACAGGGGGCGTAAAAGCTTTAAATGGCCTGAGTGGACCTGGGGAGGCTTCTGTCCTGTCAAACTTCATTGTGATTAATACTCTCCTCTTCTACCCTAGATGTTGAAATTGCTTTTTTGTTCTTTTCTAGAGAGGATAACTGATGCTGTGCACTGCAAGAAAGGAGCAGATGGAGAAATGAACAAGGTAAGTTACCCTAGTCAGAAATTGTTACTCAGAGGATTTCAGCCCAACTTGACATCACTGCTTCTTAATTTTTAAATACATTCATACAGCCCGAAAATCAATGAGGAAGACAGGTAATTGCCTGCTAATATCTTTCCTTGCCTGCTTCATCCCAGCTGCATTCACAGCACCAGGGAAGCAGATCTGGGATATTCTAATGTTATCATGGTCTGATTGCTAGGGAATTGGTCATCCACTCTGGTTTCCTTCTTCTCTGTGCCCACTGTAATTTTTTTCCTTAAAAAAATGAGAGAACTGTTGTTTATGGTGTTACTGATAGAATTTCCAGCATGATTCCGTGCTCTAACCTTTAAGAACTGCCATACTTTCCCCCTTCTTAGACACAGAAAGAGCCAACCTGTCTCAATTTTTCAGGTCTCCCTATCTAGAAATCTTTTTTTGGACCCATCACCCTTTCATATTCTTCTCACTAAACCTAACCTCTTTTCTCTGAAATTCACTTGTACTGTCTGTACTGAACAGTTAATACTTAGTTGTTCTCCAGATGCCTGATCTAGATTTCCTTATCTAGAAAACAATCTCTAAGATTCCTTTACATGCCAACAGGCAACAATATGCTAGTCTATCCTGTTTTATTCTGTTTCCTTGGGTGTTGTGTTTCCCAAGTCCACCATCCATATGCATGCCATCAACAGACCGTCAAGGTCTCTTCCACCTTCTTGTCAGGATCCAGCACCTACCTTCTCCAGGTAGGTAAAAAAAATCACAAAACCATGTAGGGGAGGGAGGGTATTACAAAGCCATGGATCTAGTCTTCACTGTGCCCCCAGAAGTCTTCGTTCATTTCTCATTCATATTCTCCCAATAGTTTCATCAAGCCTTCTCTTCTCTCATTAGCCCAAGACACCTGAGCCCCTTTCTGCAAATAATATCTCCTTCTACTTGACTCAGTACCTGTAGGTGGCCTTGAAGATCAATGGCAATTCAGAAGATCACATAAACATTGTGTTCCGGTTATTCAGTGCTACGAAACTAACTACTCCCAAACTTAGTGGTTTAAAATGGTAACATTTATTTTGCTTGTGAATCTATCATTTGGGCAAGGTTTGGTAGAGTATCTTACGTCTGCTCCATTTGGTATCAAACGTGGTGGTTCAAAACTTGAAAGACTGGAATTATCTGAAGGCTCACACAGTCACATGTCTAGTGGTTGATGTCAGCTGTCAGCTGATGCCTCAGCTGGTGGGTTGGCCAACACATCTACAAATGGTCTCTGTGTGGCTTGGCTGAGTTCCAAGGGTGAGCACTGTACAGCCTTCAGAGCCTGCGTTCTTAAACCCTGCATCATGCTACCTCTCGGCCATAGCACTGCTTTGGTTCTGAACTCAATAGCACACAAATTACATCATCTTTAATAGGCATTAACTTGGCCCATGTTGGTTACCTTTAGGAATAGGGAGCTCATTACCACATCAGGTAGCTTGTTCTAAATATTTTTGGTGTTCCAGTGGTTGGGGAGTCCTTCCTTATATGAAGTTGGAGTCCTTTTTTCCCGTAACTTCTGTTCATTAGTTCCTGGCTTACTCTTGGGACCTCAGAGAAGAAGCCTGTTTTATACACCAGGCACTCCATTAAGTAGAGGGAGCAAAAGGTCCTCCCTGAGTTCTTTTCTGCTGGATGTTTGTCCCTTCGCCTTTGATCCCTAGGGCTCCTCAGATTCCCAGTGAGTGTCACCTGGATAAGCTCTAGGTTGTTAGCACACCTTTTAAGCACGGAGCCCAGGAATGGACACAATCCTCCCTTATTTTTTTTAAGCTTTTAGAAATGTTTATTATTTAAGACCAAAAATCCTGTGTAGGCTCCTTATAGAGAATATAAGGAATATATAAAAATATAAAGAAAAAACCCAATCACATTGCCTTTACCTATGAACAGACATTATAAACATTTTGGCTTATTTCTCCCCAGTAACTTTAAAAATATTTATTTATTTATTAAAGTATGATTGACCTAAAACACGATTCACTATTTTCATACATTACAAAATGATCACCACAAGTCTAGTTACCATCTGTCACCATACAAACTTATTACAGTATTACTGTGTTCCCCATGCTGTACTTTTCATCCCTGTGACTCATTTTGTAACTGGAAGTTTGTACCTCTTAATTTCCCTCACCTATTTCACTCATCCCTCCACCGCCCTCCCATTTGGCAACCACCTGTTTGTTCTCTATATCTGTGAGTCTGTTTCTATTTGTTATATTTGTTTATGTATTTTGATTTTAGATTCTCTGACTTATTTTACCTAGCATAATACCCTCGAGGTCCATCCATATTGTCACAAATGGCAAGATTTCATTCTTTTTATGGTTGAGTAGTATTCCATTGAATATACATACCACATCTTCTTTATCCATTGCTCTATTGATGGACTCTTAGGTTGCTTCCATATCTTGGCTATTGTAAATAATGCTGCAGTGAACATAGGGATACATATAACTTTTCAAATTAGTGTTTCTATTTTCTTCGGATAAATACCCAGGAATGGAATTGCTGGATCATGTGGTAGTTTTATTTTTAATTTGGGGGGAAACCTCCATCCTGTTTTCTATAGTGGCTGCACCAATTTACATTCCCACCAACAGTGCATGAAAGTTCCCTTTTCTCCACATCCCTGCCAACACTTGTTATTTGTTGTCTTTTTGATGATAGCCATTCTAACAGGTGTGTGGTGACACCTCATTGTGGTTTTGATTTGCATTTCTTTGATGATTAGTGTTGTTGAGCATCTCTTCATGTGCCTGCTGACCATCTGTATGTCTTCTTTGAAAAAATGTCTGTTCAGGTCCTATACACATTTGTTTCTTTGATGTTGAGTTATATGAGTTCTTTGCATATTTGGGATATTAACCCCTTATCAGATATATCGTTTGCAAATGTCTTCTGTTTTGTAGGCAGTCCTCCCTTATTTGTGCATCACATTATGACATGGTAATTAATCATGTACCTTCTGCTCCTTGCTTGTATTGCTGTCTAGCGGAGCACTTAACCACAGGATGTAATTCAACTGTTCACATATTAATGCCTGGTTTTCCCAATTTTGTAAGATGCTTACGATTGTGTAATCAACTTATTTGCCTTTTAACAGCATCTAGTATACTGGACGTAATTAAATAACCAGATCCTACATGTTATTTCCGTTATGACACTTGGTGTCTGTGTAAATGAACATGTTACTTCTCAGCCTAAGCTTGCTCATTTCTTAAAAAATAATACCTGCCAGACTTGTTTCATAGGATTGTTCAGTGAAGGTTCAAATGGGATAACCTTAATGAAGGCACTATTTAAACAACAAAGGACAATAATAGATGCAGGATATTATTGCCTTTGGTATAAACTCAAAAGGAAAGCCCCAATTCAGGGTGAATAAATTGAAACAAAGGGACTCATGAACTTAACCACTAATGCACTGCCTGGCAATAAAAATGGGGCAAAAACACATCTATGACAGATATTAGAAATAGCTACTATTTCATTCCAAACATGAGATCAAAATTTTGGGGCGAGAGGGGAAGTGAGAAACTGACGAGAACTTCAAGGTGTTTTGCGTATTTGTGATTACTCTTGAAAGATAGGTTGTTGCATAGATGGCAAGATTTTAGTGCTTTTGGTAGTAAAGCAACACTAGAAAAGAGGAGGGGGTAAATACCGTTGTTATCAGGTTCCTTGCATGGCAGGAGTGGGAGAAAGAATTTCAGTGGAAAAGGAAGAAAGACATTTGAAAGGCAGAACTCCTATAAAAGATTGGTGATTGAGGTACCCCCAGTCATTCCCAGTCACCCAGGCCATACATTCTGGAATCTTTTGGTATTCCTTCCTCTTCTCTCTCTTGGCTGCCCATAGTCAATCATTCCCAAATCTTCGGAGTCTTCTTCTGTGGCCCCTGACCAGGGTCTCCACTTCCAGTGTCTCCCCACTCAGTGACCATGCCAGATGAAGCACAACATACATACTCTCCCACCCCCGTTGCTCAGGAATTGCCAGCGTACCGAATTACCCCTTAACCTGGTACTCAGGGCCTTGCCTCACAGTCCCCAGCTACTTTCTGCCCAGGGTTTTTCAGCATAAGTCTCTGCATCAGCCAGTCACTTTTGAGTCCTTTGAGCTCATGACACTCACTTCCACCTCTGCACACCTGCTCATGCTATACCTTCCAGCAGAATATCTTTTCTGCATGTTTCCCAATCAAAACCGATCTATTCTTAACCCTGAGCTAAAATGCTCCCTTTCCCCTGGGGCTTTCTCTGGCAACTGGAGCCCTCAGAGTTCTCTTCTGCTTATTGTGCCATGTCTTTACAATGTCATTTCATTTCACCTTGCCTCGTGGCACCCCACCAAGGCTGTAATGTTCACCAGGGCACTCATGCTTCTTTGTTTTCCGTGCTCAAACAATACTTATGAAAAAAATTAAAATATCTAAACAAGCAGGAAAAAATCCTGCGTAAAATGCCTTTTCAAGAGAAGAAGTTAATTTGAGGGTAAGATGTAAAAAGTGGGAGGTATAATTTCTAAGACACACCACTTGGGACTGCTGGGAAGTTCCCAACTGAGCCATGAACCCTATGACAGGCTGATTAATGGACACAATGAAATGCTGGAGATGAGGAGAGAGGATAATGAGTCCACAGATTTTATTTCATTTGAGCCTTCTCAAATCCCCTTTGCATATACTACCTCCTTTAAAGTGAAAGCCAAGATGTTCTGAGCACAGAACAGAGTGCAAAACAGGCACTGAAAATATTTGTTCAGTGAGTATGTAAAAACTGAGCCCTTTCAGAAAAGCAGTTAGCGAAGGTTAGGGATTACTTAGCAAAATGTTGGCAAGTGCATGCACCCTGGAGCCAGGGATCACCTGGGAACCTTCTAATTATCGCAAGAGGTCTGTGATTCCCTGTGCACATCAACGTTATCCAAAGAAGGAAAAAATTAACATGTCTTGTATCTACCTTTCTGTTTCAGTATTTTCAGAATTAATGGATACTAAAAGAACAGTTTCTATTATAAAGCTCCTGAAAAAAATTTAAAGTCGAAAGGAGCTCCTTGGGAAACGTTGTCATAGACTTTGGAATAAAGGCTGTATGAAACGTTAACTATCTTTACTCATCTGTTTAGGGTAATGTGAGTAAAGGAATACAAATACCAGCTACCATCTATTTGGTGTGTGCTTTGTGCCAACTTCCGTGCTAAGTGCTTTACCTGTATTACTTCATCATTATCCCATTAACTTATGATCACTCTGAAGGGGAAGTATTATTATCTCCATTTTATAGATGAGGAAATTGAGGCTTGGAGAGGCCAAGCAATTTTCCCAATGTTACATAGTAAAAATAAAGGAGACAGAACCAGGATTTGATCCCAGGTCTTAGTCAGAGGACTGTGCTCCTAACCATGATGTATTGGACAGAGCAAAAGGTCATCAGAACCAACCAATGCCCCCAAGAATTCATGGAAGTTCTCAGGGAGGACACTGGGTTTTCCACAGGAAGTGAGATGGGGCACCATTTTTCCTATCTGCGTACTGAGAGTAAAGGCTGTCTGGGAATGTTGAAGGACTTGGAGAGCCCAGGCAGCAACCATCTGTTACCATCCACCCAGTATAAAAGGCCTCCCTGCAGACCAGATACAGTCTGAGGAAAAAAGACTGAGGTTGAAGCTCAGTTGGAAGCCTCCTTGTAGAACCTGCTCTTTGTGCCAGGACAAGTGGCTTCTCTGCTGACAACACATGTGATCACTCTAGTTCAGAAAAGTACCCAACACTTGTACTTTTTCTCTAAAGCTTCCCATGACCTAGAGAAAAATTCTTTTCCGCCCCATTTCCCTTCCTTTCTCAGAGATCAAAGAGACATGTTGGTGATTAAGTGCAACTTTTTAGTTTATGCAAAACTTTTTTTTATGGATTTCTGTTTGCTTGATTTCTAGCTCCCTTTGCAGAGACAACTTCCACTAGATGACCAAGTGCTCACTGGGGAAAACTAGACCTGAAGGCAGAGTTAAACCTTTTCCTCTCTTGTTCTCTTTTGCTCGTTTTCTTTCTTCATAGTGCTCCCAATCTTGTAGTCATCAGCAGAAATCACAGTCCTCCCCCTAATGCTGACAAAACCTGCCTACTCCGGGGAGTCAGTGGGCTGAGAGAAGGTGGGGTGGGCCTTTTCTACACTTACAAACCACACCCACGAGCCATGTGGATTTCTTGTGGAGCTGGCCAAAATTGAGGGCACTTATTTAGCATTCAACCTATTCACAACACCAAGACTCAAGAAGTCAACCAATTCCACCTCTTCCTCTCTACCCCAAGTGCCCCGTTAGTACATTTTACTGAAAAAGAGCCAAAGAACTAACCCAGGTGGCCATTCTAAACTGCTCCAGTATCTCCAAAGCACACCTGGCTAGTGTTTCTTTACTATTGTTCTTTTAAAAATGTATCTAGGAAGCCAATATCCTCCTCTAATCCAGTAATGTCAGTTTGGGTCATGTTTGCTGTGTGCCATGTGGGCAGCAACAACGTGACCCAGGACATGAACCATGTATGACTATTTACCTTATGTTGCTGCAGGTCTTCTTGGAAATAGGTAAGGAACATATTTTGAATGAAAAGTATTCTTCAGTAGATAATTTGTCATTAAATGATGTAAATATTCATAAAACAGAAGTCAGCATTAAAAGGGCATATCTGTGGCAACATTTATATTTTAAATAAACTGAGTTGTATTATGTGTAGGTGGGTAAGTGTATATGTATACACCCACCCACCCACCCACATATATATATAGATATAGATATGTTATAAATAATCTCATTTAGTCCCAATAATAACCTAAGGGGGAGGAAAACTGCTGTTTTCATCTAAAGAAAACTTAGGTCAAAGAAATTAAGTAATTTGCCTGAGGACTATAGCTAGTGAGAAGATCGTTTTGAACCTAAAATTAACATTTCCGTCCAAAGTTCATGTTCCTTCACTTACATAAACAGCCCTCAAGTGTACCTGAGCCAAATACGTCATTTGTCCAGATTTGTACTTCAGAAGCCTCTCTTTCAGAAAATCAAATTGTGGGAAATGAAGATCTCCAAATCTACAAATACCTCTCACTGGGAATTGGCATTCACTTTTCTTCATCGATTCCTCCCTGTTCGTGTACAATGAAAAATTCTAAGTGCCATGCACAGTGCCTGGTGTCATAGGGATGCAAAAAAACAGACACAGGGCCTCCAAAGTTCACAGACCAGTAGGAGAGGTAGGAGCTGGGAACTGGTAAGAATCACAAGAACAGTATGAAGTGATTCCCTGTCGTTTTATGTTATACTCCTGTTATTCGTGGATGGTTTAAGTATTTATGCCTAGGGAAAGTGTGCATGGGGATGTGGTTTCATAATTCAGCCTTACTAACTAGGTGATGGAAATTTTGACATTTAAGTCTCCCCAAATTCTTGAATTACTTGATTAATACCCAAAATTATTGAGCCACCTGACAATACTATTAAGCCCTAGATGTATTAATATATCACGAGTGTATAACAGATTGGCCTCATGAGGAACTTGACTACGATAATATAAGATCAAGATTTATCTTCTGATATTGCCAGAAATAAAACTGTTTTCACCCTATTGCCTCAACCAGTTTTACCAGGGGGTAGGATGGGGAAAGGAAAGGACCACAATCTTGCATGTAGGACTTAGATTTCTAATAGCCAGGGCCCCTGTAAACAGACGATATTGGACAGTAGCCCTCACAATCTCTCCATTTGCGCTTTTGTGGTGAGAATATTTTGTCTTTGTAGAATGTGGTTAAGGACACCTTCAGGGCAGAGTCACAAACTGGTGGTCCATGGCTAAAGACAGCCTATGAGTAGGATTGACTCAAAGATGTGTTTTGTTTGGCCTACATGGTGATTTTTTATAATTTTAGAAATTGTTACCAGTATTTAAAAATAGAAAAATTGTGCTTCCCTGGTGGCACAGTGGTTTAGAATCTGCCTGCCAATGCAGGAGACACAGGTTCGAGCCCTAGTCCAGGAAGATCCCACATGCCGTGGAGCAACTAAGCCCGTGCGCCACAACTACTGAGCCTGTGCTCTAGAGCCCATGAGTCACAACTACTGAAGCCCGTGTATCTAGAGCCCATGCTCCACAACAAGAGAAGCCGCTGCAATGAGAAGCCCGCGCACTGCAGCGAAGAGTAGCCCCTGCTTGCCACAACTAGAGAAAGCCCACGCGCAGCAGCAAAGACCCAACATAGCCAAAAAAAACCACATAAATTTGCTAAAAAAATAGAAAAATTACACACAGAACTCTGGATTACTGACCATTCTTGAAAAACTGGAATATCTGATAAAGCCTTACCCCATTCCCACTTAGCCACAGTGGAGACGGTCTGGGTGGCAGCTGCCCCCCCAGGACATGGCATACACTGTCCACTTCCTCCCTAACTCCACCATGCCCATGTCACTCAGATATCTTACCTGACTGGTCTCAATAAGCTTTGGGGCTATTGAGTACCATCTTAAGTCCTAGAAAGAGAAACCCATTGAGATTTTGGGGCCAGTGACTTCCTGGCCCCACAGATACCATGGGGATAACCTACCTGGGCTGAGACGCAGGACAGCCTCCCACTTTCTGGAGGAAGGATTGTTGGCTACGTTCAAGTGAAGGAATAACTATGGGCAAAGCTTTATCTAGGGAGGTAGTAACAGGGAGACCGAAAACACAGTCCTATTCTTGAGAAGAAAGTCATTTTGGGGCCTGCCACAGGCTCTCCTCTCCCTGTAAGCGTTGTGTCTTTTGTAATTGGAGAGGAAGAACAAATCCCAACCTGTCAGTACACTGGTCTCTGCAAACCTTGTCCCTCCGGCCCGTGCTGTAGGTATGTGTTACCAGAAGTCCCACCTCCTACTCTGTCTGTATATACCTATTTAGTTTATGTAACTGTGTCCATTGGAACATGTAATGATAGTAGTAACAACAAGAACAACAATAACAAATACTACTTATTGAGTATAATAGCATACATTAGCCCATTAATCCTCACAAAGACCCTATGAGTCAGGTCCTCTTAACTGTCTCCACTTTACATATCAGGAAACAAAGCTTAGGGAGGTTAAGAGGTCAAGAGAATTCCTCACATACACACAGGCAGTATGTGATAAAGCCCAGGTTTGATTGCACATAATTTTGGCCGCTGGGTGGATGAATGAGCAAACATTTACAGCATGTATACTGTGGGCCAAGCATGCTCACTTCTGTTACTTCCGTTATTCCTCCCAACACTTAATCCTCATTTAAAAAGTGAAAGACTGGATGACTTAGCAAAAAATCCTATAGCTAATAAGTGACAGAATCTGAGTCGGGAGCCAGGTTCTCTGATTCCCAGTCCTGTGTTTCTCCTGAGACAACTTCTGCTACCTTGGTGGGGCTGCTTGGTTTGTTTATTAGGACAGAATGCCTCTTCACGCACGGCTTTCCAGTCAGTTAGTTTTCCAACTGGAAAATAAAACTTTCTCAGTCATAACAAAAATGGTCACAAAGAACCAAGACTGAAATCTGGACATTCCAGTTAAAAATAAAGTATTGGGTGGCATGTAGCCTGAGATAATATCAGAATGTGATCAGTGACCTCTCAAGAACCAGCTGTACTTCAAAAGAGATGATATTAAGGCAGGTTCATCAAAAGAGAGGAATCTGAGATTTGAGAAACAGGTGAATGGGCAAATGGCCAATTTTATAGGTCTCCAAATAGAAAAGAGTACCAAGAACCAACACAGACCTCAGAAATGAGAGATGACTAAGCTCCACTATTTCCACTAGGCTGAAAAGAATAGTGCTCTCCTTTTCTGATCTACACCAGGCATTCACTCCTCCCTCAGCTCATCCCAAATAATGTTAGCTTGGACAAGAGCTTGACCATGATCCCAGGGCCAGAATAAGAAACTAATTATTGATTAAGGTGTGTGTGTTCATATCAGGATAACCATGGGGCTGAGTGTGCTGGGTGTGGATGGGGGGTTGCTGAGGACAATTCTCTCTTTATTCAGAGTGGCCCAACAAAGTCAAGTATACCTCGGGTCACCCTCAATCTGGAAGATCACTGAAGATGGAGGAGTTTTGGGCACTGATTTGTTTCTTAGGTTCATTCCAGGGCTTGCAGTTCCCAAAGTGTGTTCCACAGTTTATCAGTTCTGTGAGGTGCTCCTCAAAAAAAGTGGTTTGTGGTCAAGTAACTCTGGGGACAACTGTATGTTCTAGTCCCCTCTTAGAAATTTACAGTGAAGATTAAAGGCTCTGATAACTCCTACAGTTAAGAAAACTACTTAGGGCTTCCCTGGTGGCGCAGTGGTTGAGAGTCCGCCTGCCGATGCAGGGGACACGGGTTCGTGCCCCGGTCCGGGAAGATCCCACATGCCACAGAGCGGCTGGGCCCATGAGCCATGGCCACTGAGGCTGCACGTCCGATCTGTGGGATCTTCCTGGACCGGGGCACGAACCTGTGTCCCCTGCATCGGCAGGCGGACTCTCAACCACTGCGCCACCAGGGAAGCCCGAGGCATAGGTTTTGAGGGGAGTTGTCCTGCTAAGAAAGTTTTACACAGAGTCTAAGCCATGTGGGCCAATTCTAGGACGAGAGGGACTAAACCCTTGGGTCCTTTTTGGTCTTCGCTGACCATCCTAGACCTGTACCTTAGAGCATATCAGCCAATCTGTCAAGATGGCTGAGGGGGGGCGGTGCATATTTTGCTGGCATATTTTCTTTTAAAGCATTTGCTTTGCTTTCCAGGGTCAGTGAACATAGCAATCCTACCTCAGATGTGAAATAAGGTGCCCACTAGATGCATGGAGTCACTGCTGGGCTCTTTCAGCATCTTGATATGTTGTATGGGTTGTCTCACTTCTGTGAGGCTTCCCTTCCTCAAAGGCCTCACTTTATGCCATATCTACATCACAAGGCTGATGAGTAAGGAGGAGCCAGCTTCTGCTCTCATCCCATGTTCTCCTTTCTTGTCAAGTAATGAAAACATGTTGTAGAAAACTTTGTCATTAAAGAAAATTTAAGCAACTCCACTTCTAGAAAGTAAAAAACAAAAATACTTCCCCTTTGAAAGTAATGAAAATAGCAAGTTTTCTGGGTCAAAATTAAAACTCAGGGATCACAAGCACAGTTTTGTTTGGCAGAATCAAATTTGGCTTTATGAGTCTGCAGCCCTTAGATCAGTGACTCAGAACAGACGTTTCTCCCCAGGTTCTTTGGAACTCTGAAATTTCCCAAGTTAGTCTGGCCCTTCATGTTCACTGATGATAAGGGGAAGCCCGCAGGAAAATCCTTCTTCAGCTGATACTGACTCAGGGTCTCAGGACTTGAAGAGGATCAGCCTCATTTAGAGAAAGCATGGGGTTTCCTAGTCACTCATGGTCACACATCCCATGTGGGAGAAAGGGAGCAGAGAGCTGTTCTCTAGAGTGAGTGCTCTTCACCACCACACCCACGTTCATCAGTCTTCTTTTTTGTCAGTTTTCCACCTCACAGTAATCATTTCTGGTTGGTGATATACCTGGACACCCTAGCAAAAGCAAATGCAAACCTGTTCTGGAAGAGCAACTCCACAGGTTCAGGCCGTACAGATTTCCCACACTGAATAATAAACCTTCCTGAAGAGCTTACAATACAAATTTACAAAACACTAAAGGAAATGATCCTTTGTGAATCAGACAGTAGATAAAATAAGCAAGATGATTAGCAACTCCAAAACTTGAGATGATGGAAATAAAATATCATAAAATACTGTAAATATGTTAGGCTTTAGTAAGTTAAACAGATTAAAAATAAACACATGAGGGAAAAGAAAAGCAATTAAGTAAAAGAACCAAATAGAACTTCTAGAAATGAAAACATATTAATGAAACTGAAGACTTAATGAATGTATTAAACAGAAGACTAGATATAACTGAATAGGAAATTAGTGCATCAGAAGACAGATTTAAGAACACTACAGAAGATTCATCATAGAGAGGTTGAGATAGATTTATGAAAGAATGGTTAAGAGACATATAGGAAAAAGTGAGAGGGTCAAGCATATATACAAATATAATAGGAATTCTAAAAGGAGAAAATAGTCTGGAGGAGAGGAAAGGTGATAAGCTGAGAATTTTCTAGAATTGGTGAAAATTGCAAATCTTTACATTGAAGATGAACAGTGAATCCTGAGCACTACAAAGATTCATTCCTAGTCATATTATAGTGAAGTTTCAGGAAAAAGAAGAAACTTGTAATAGTAGGCAGAGAAATGCAGGTTATTAAGGACAAAAATTAGACCAGTAACAGACTTGTCAACAGCAATAATAAAGACATTGAGATGACACCTGCAAAATGATAAACAAAACCAATCATCAACCTAAAGTTTATCAACTAATTTATCACTGAACCTTGAGAATGAAATAAAGACATAGGCAAACAAAGACTGAGAAAGTTTATCCCTAACACACCCTTCCTGAAAAATTTCCTTAAGAAAGTTTATTTTATTGCACAAAGAAAATTGCACCTGAAAGAAAGTAATGAATGGATGCAGTAATGATTAGCAGGTAAACTGGTAAATGATAGTAAATTTAAATAAGTATTCACTCTTAAAAACACTAATATTAAGAATAATGAGAATAGAATATTAGATAACAATGGCATAAGATGGAGTGGTTGATTACAATGAGGCTTTTAAAAAGTTTTTGTGTTGTTCAGAAGCAAAGAGATATTAATTCACTTTAAAGTTTGTGAATGCAATAATAACATTTTTAAATGTGAGGATAAGTACTTAAAGAATAGAAAGTGTAAGCAGAGGAGAAAAGGGAGAAACAAAGAAATCTGATCAACTCAGTGGGAGAATATAAGAAAGGTCAAAGCAGAAACTACTAAGTGGAAAACAAAGAAACCATGTTAAAAATTAAAGAAAGGGCATCACCACAGGTACAGAAGAGATTTTTAAAAGCTGTAAGCAAATACTATGAAAAATCATCTCAAAATTACTGCTTTCACTATGTTAATTTTGAAAGTATTAACAATTTTGAAAAACTACATTTGAAAACAGAAATGAAGTATACAGTTCCCTAGGAAAAAAATAAATTGCCAAAATGGAATTAAGAATAGAAAATCTAAATGAGACATAGCTTTAGAGAAACCTTTGCTCACACATCTCTCTCTTTTTCTCTCTCCTTCTCCCTTTTTCAGTTCACATGCTAAGTAATCTTTAAGAAACATAATCCTCATTTTATACAAAATGTTCCAGAAAACATAAAAAGAGGGAAAAATTCCAAAACATTTCATGAAGCTAATATAACTTTGGTAATAAAACTAGACAAGGGCAACATAATAAATGAAATTATAGTTCAGATCCTTAATAAGACATTGCAAACTGAATGCTGCATGAGTAGGTGGGAATTAATCTCAGGAATGTAATGATGATTTAACCCAAAAATATTTATCAATGTA
Organism: Lagenorhynchus albirostris; assembly: GCF_949774975.1. Taxonomy (NCBI): domain Eukaryota; kingdom Metazoa; phylum Chordata; class Mammalia; order Artiodactyla; family Delphinidae; genus Lagenorhynchus; species Lagenorhynchus albirostris. The sequence continues at coordinate 116,848,875 of NC_083095.1, read as the reverse complement.
ATTTTCTTTATCAACAGATAAGAAGCCCTTGTGCTCATTTTAATAGATGTAGAAAGGTATTTTTAAAAAATTCAACAATCTTTCCTAATGAGAGTTTTAGTAAATGAGGAACAGACAGGAGTTTCCTTTCTCAAATCAAGAATGTCTACCAGGGCTTCCCTGGTGGCACAGTGGTTGAGAATCTGCCTGCCAATGCAGGGGACACAGGTTCGAGCCCTGGTCTGGGAAGATCCCACAAGCTACCTAGCAACTGGACCTGTGAACCACAAGTACTGAGCCTGCGCTCCGCAACAAGAGAGGCTGCGATAGTGAGAGGCCCGTGCACCGCAGTGAAGAGTGGCCCCCACTTGCCGCAAGTAGAGAAAGCCCTCGTACAGAAACGAAGACCCAACACAGCCATAAATAAATAAATAAATTGGGAGTATCATTCTCTGTTAAAAAAATATGTCTACCAAAAACTTACAGAAACTATCACATTTCATGGTAAAATACCAGAAGCAGATTTTTGAAAGTTGGGAATAGAACAAGAATGCTGCAATTATAGCTTCTAATAACATTGAACAAGAGGTTTTAACCACTATAACAAGATAGTAAGAAGAAATTAACAATTTAAGGACTAAAAAGAAAGAAAATAAAAACTCTCATATTCTCAGAAAAAAGTATTATCTGTGTCAGCACAGTCCAATAATGCATTTTTCAGTGAGAGAAAAGTTCTACATCTGTGTCGTCCAATATGGTAGTCAGTAGTCATATATGGCTCTTGAGCACGTGAAGTGGAACTAGGAAGACTGAGGAACTAAATTTTTAATTTTATTTAAGATTAATTTTAAGTAGCCACATATGGCTAGTGGCACTCAAATTTGATGGCCTTGATCTATACAGAATAGCCAAGATAATCTATAAACTTATTTGAATTAATAAGAGAATTTTGCTGAATGTAAAATCAATATACAAAAATCAATATTGTTCTTAAACCCTAGTAATAACCAATTAGAAAATATAATTTTTAAAAGGTACTATTCACAATAGTGATAATAACCATAAAGTAGCTAAAAATATATCAAACAAATATTTCCCTGGCACTAGCAAAGGCATAAAGGCTTACCTATCCCAATGTCTAAAAGGCCAAATTAGAGCTAGTTTTTTAGCTTATGACTTAATTATTGTTGTTTTTAGTTGTAGTATACAGAGAATTTTTCATGGACCTGCTCTTTCCTTAGTGCTACGAGTAGCCCTTATTAGTCATTTATACCACAGTGTGAGTGAGCTTGAGATGCTTCCCTTAAGAGCAGTTTTCGAGAAGAGGGAGGCAAATGGCATCAGACTCCCAGTGTCTGGGGGAAAACTACTTTTACATATGAAAGACCAGTGAGTCCTGCATATACTCTGTCATCTTTTCAGTGCTCCCTTTGCTCCATGCCTTATCAACATGCAAAGCTTTTTACTAGAGAAAGTCAGGCAAAATGCACATTTTCTAATAAAGCAGAAACAATTACTTTGAATAACCTTTGAGAAAAACCATGTAGATTTATTAAAAATTAAATTTTTTAATTTACATGTATATTAAAAATTGTGTTTTTGCAGAAGTTTCTTGTTTACACATCCCCACAAGCCTCAACAAAATTGAAGATTATACTCACCATGAAAGATTTCATCAGGGTTTGTTTTAGAACAGTATAAATAGAAATCAAACCTTTCAGGAAATTATTGGCTTTAGCCAGACGATACAAAATTTAACTTTTCAGCATACAGTATTAAGATATTATTTCTTTAGCTCCCACCTTGAATAGTAGGGGAAGACACAATACTATTTGCATGAGTAGAATAGTGAATGGCTAAAAGCCACTTTCCTTTACTTAACTCAGACAGGATGGGATCATGAAACAGGTTCTTGTTAAGAAATAAAGAGGGTTTTAACTTTTTTGGTTACAAAATACATAGATGTTTAGTTTACTTCCTCTTCTGTATTATTTGCAGAGCACTTAGAGTTGTAACTGAATTTGCCTCACTTCTCTATACCACAGATCACCTTGAGGATGAAGTTAGGCCCGGGGCAGTAACCACTCTCCCCTTTGGGACCAAATTATCAAGTAACATGACCCCAGGGTTTCTGTCTCCCTGAGGGCAATTTTCCAGTAAAGAGTGAGGAGAATCAGAAGAATCTTGGACTTTTATTTTCTCTCTCTGTTCCTTCCAATGCCCTTCTCCCCCACACTACCCCTGCCTAACAAGTCACCATAGATGAGGGGTGAGGATGGTCAAGAGGGAATGTAGGAAATTGTCCATAACACCTTGAAAATACTTGAACAAATCAGGTACAAAGAGGTTTTCAGAGACCAGAAAATGTATTGCTCTCTCTTATTTTACACTAGTTCCATTTTTTGAATTCACATTTGTTTCTCAGTGTTGGCTTAGTCTCCTAGAGTATTATGTATTTACCCAATGCAAAGAACTTTAAAAAAAATTAGGTATAATTAGCATATAACAATTTATTAGTTTCAGGTGTACGACATACTAATTCAATATTTGTTTATATAATGAAATGAGCACCACAATAAGTCTAGTTAACATCTATCACCACATATACTTACACTTTTTTTTTTTTTTTTTTGCGGTACGCGGACCTCTCACTGTTGTGGCCTCTCCCGTTGCGGAGCACAGGCTCCGGACGCACAGGCTCAGCGGCCATGGCTAACGGGCCCAGCCGCTGCGCGGCATGTGGGATCCTCCCGGACCGGGGCACGAACCCGTGTCCCCTGCATTGGCAGGCGGACCCTCAACAACTGCGCCACCAGGGAAGCCCAGTTACACATTTTTTTATCTTGTGATGAGAACTTTTAAGATACACTCTCTTAGCAATTTTCATATATGTAATATGGTATTATTAACTGTAGTCACCATGCTGTACATTACCAAAGAACTTTTAATGTACAAAGTTTATGGACAAAAATAACTTTTTGTTATTTTTTTATAACAAATCAGAGAATACTCACAATCATTATAAATGTGCCCAAGAACTCGGAGAGCATTTCTTTAGCTAAGCTGCTCTTCAAGACCAGTCTCTGCTTCAAGCTTTTTTTCTTTTGTTCCATCTCAGGCTGCATCTTGGGGCCTCTACAAGGACCACTCTTTTCACCAATACCTGCTTCTTCTGGTCCCTATTTCACTGGCACATGGAAGTTTTAACAACTGCTCACAGATTCCTGGAGATGCCTGATTAGATAATATGGCTGTACAAATCCAGTCCCAATTAGAGCCTGTGGCTTAATCCTCTTCTGGTGAAATTGTCATTCCCTGTTTGCTGCTGTTTATTTGAAATGGCGTATTAGAACCTGAAATCCTGAAAACAGTCTTTTTTGTACCTGATGGATTAATCATTACCTTTATTTTCAAGGTATTTTTTTTTCTCTGTTGGGTTTTTTTTTTTCAAGAGATGAGAAAAGATATATTTTGGTTGCGTTGCCAAACCACAGTAATGGGCTCCAGTCCAGGAGAGATTTACATGTTGCACAATTGCAAGCTTCTGATGTTTTTTTCCTATTCAGAATTGGTTGGTTGAGGTGTAGTTTGGAATTGTCAGATCAGGTATGTACACATCTAATGTAAACATTCTTTTCTGAAGGAGCTTTCATGCAAATTGGAGAACAAGAAGAAAAATAAGATGTGTTGTTCAACAAGATTAATCACTCTTTTTTCTTCCAGTAACATTTCAGTGATTTAATTACACCTCCCTGAGGGTGTTAAGAACCACTGCATTTGTTCTAGAGATGGAGAAATTAACGTACAGAGAGACCATTCCAAGTATCACATGGCAAGTCTGTAGGACAGGATGGGATCTACTCCTCTGTTACTGTAGCTGGGGTTCATCTACTGAGGATAGCTTGGGATCGAGAATCAGAAAGATGGAGAAGCCAACTTCTTAAGAAGCATTCTAGTTTGAAAACCAAGGTACTCTCCTTCATTTTCCATGAAATATTTAGGCAAAATACATACAAATAAACAATAGTATCTTGAAAGTCTATACTGCTTGGAGATCACTAAGCCAGAAGGAGATCAATCTGAGTATATGTCACCCCAATTAAACAAGAAAGGGAGTAAACATGCCTAAACAAGGCTCCTAGATTATATCTTTTAAGTTTGATGAATTAACATCCTTACAGGCAACAAACTATGTTCAGGACTAGCTTCTCATCATGTCAAGTATTCAAGCCTTGTTTTTCAAAACTAGTTTGTGAGAGGAGGTAGAATCCAGCAGTTGTTTCTGAATACCAAGGCAGTCCCATGGAATTAGTACCCTTGCTGTGTGCTTCCTCCCAGTCCTCCCACAGAAAAGCCTGCTCTTTTTCAGACCCTCCCCTATCTTTGCAGGAGGCCCACAGTCATCCCCAGTTGAGGAGGCAGGCTGGAAGAGGGGCCTGGAAAAAACAGCTATAGAGATTTCAAGGACAGAAGACATACCTAGTCTGTAGGTGAAATCAAGTGTTAAGGCCTAAAGAGGTTCTAACTTGCCTGAGGGCATGCCATTGCAGAGCCAAAACAGGAATGAGCATTTTGACTGTAACTCCTGGTTAACTTATGGATACCATCCCACTACTGGGCATATACCCTGAGAAAACCATAATTCAAAAAGAGGCATGCATGTACCACGATGTTCATTGCAGCTCTATTTACAATAGCCAGCACATGGAAGCAGCCTAAGTGTCCATCAACAGATGAATGGATAAAGAAGATGTGGCACATATATACAATGGAATATTACTCAGCCATAAAAAGAAACGAAATTGAGTTATTTGTAGTGAGGTGGATGGACCTAGAATCTGTCATACAGAGTGAAGTAAGTCAGAAAGAGAAAAACAAATACCGTATGCTAACACATATATATGGAATCTAAAAAAAAAAATTGTTCTGAAGAACCTAGGGGCAGGACAGGAATAAAGACGCAGATGTAGAGGAATCGACTTGAGGACACAGGGAAGGGGAAGGGGAAGCTAGGACGAGGTGAGAGAGTAGCATTGACAGATATGCACTACCAAATGTAAAATAGATAGCTAGTGGGAAGCAGCTACATAGCATAGGGAGATCAGCTTGGTGCTTTGTGACCACCTAGAGGGGTGGGATAGGGAGGGTGGGAGGGAGACATAAGAGGGAGGGGGATATATGTATGCATATAGCTGACTCACTTTGTTATAAAGCAGAAACTAACACACCATTGTAAAGCAATTATACTCCAAGAGTTATTTATGACCATGCTATTCCCAGGTCCCAGTGGATGGACCAGAGAGACAGGACTTCATTGTGATTATAACTAATACCACACAAGGGTGTTCTGTGGTCTCTCCATTCCCTCACCTAACAAATATTTATGGCATACTCATTATGTGCCAAACACTGTACTTAACAAAAGCACAGGGGGTTCTTGCCCCTTATAGAGCTTAGAGTCTCATGAGGGAGAGAGACGTGAGTGAACTAATCATAAACACAGAAATATGAAATTACAACAGAAATGTATGCTCTGAAGATAGAGGACATATTTCTGTAAGCAGATGTAAGAGGGGGATTTCATCTTGCCAGAGATCTCTGATAGCTTTTCCAAGGACATCATGTCTGAGCTGAGATCAGAAACAAGTGTAGTGGGGAATGTCTTGTGGGCTGGGGATGGGAACAGTATGATGTGTATCCAAGAATGAAAGAGAGGCAGCAAAGGAGCACAGTGCGGAATGAACCTGGAGCCGTGGGCAGGGATCGGACCATAGTGACCCTTGTAAATCAAGTTTAGGGTAAGCGCAATAATAAGTCACTGAAGTGGTTTAAGCAGGAGCAGGACACCATCAGATTTGAGTTTTAAAACTCATGTCCATGGCCCATAATGTTTGAATAAACATATGTTGAGGTAGGGAGTGAGGAGAACCCTTATCCTAGCTGTGAGGTGGAGAGGGGATTGGTGGGGGCCTAAGGTGGGCATATGTAGACATTGGGGGATATTCCAGAATTCCAGGACTAGGGGGTGGCTTTCACAATGGAGAGAAATGGAAGGACTTGAGAGTTCTTTATATCTTAAATTGGAAGGACTTGATGGATTGGATATGAAGGATGAGGAAAAGAAACTCAAGTTTGATGGCTGTATTCCTGGCTTGTTGGGGAAGGAGGTGCTAAGCCTCCAGAGAGGAAATGCTGGAAGAGGACCAGGACTGCAAGGGAAGGTCATGAATTCTGCTTGTGCAGGTTGAGACCTCAGGGGCTCTCTGGTGCTTCTGAGAGAAGATGTCAAGTTGGAAATGATATAGGTCTGTATTCAGAGGGAAGGTTCTTGTGCTCATCGAGGTGATAACTGAAGCCATGAATAAAGATGAGGTTACCTAAAATTAAATTAAATTTTTAAAAAAGATAAGGTTACCTGAGGGGAGAGTTTGAAGAAAGCACAGGTTAAGCTTGTGGTACTGAACATTTCAGGCTTAAGTGGAGGAGATGAAATATTTATCATTTCTTTTAGTCTACCTTCAGAGGACAGTTACACTTTTTACCTGCATCACCATGAATTCATCATCAGACCTAACTCACTCACACCCCCCTTTGCACAGCACCCTCATGCCAAAGTTCCTGTTAGAAATATGGGGCTGCTTAGTTTCTTTCATTCATTCAGAAGAATCTTTCATTATTTACCATATGTCAGGCACAGCATTAAGCTGTAGGGATTCAAAAATAAGGAATACAAATCTCTACTTCTAAGGAGTTATATAGTCTACGTGACAAGTACCTCCAAATGAACACATCATATGGTAAAATAGAAGCGTGCGCAAAGTACTGAACCAGAAGTCCAGCTATCACTGCATGGATATCCTAGAGGTTACCGTGCTGCCAACATACTGACTCATCCTGCCACCAACAGTCCTAAAATTGTGCTTACCTAGACACAGTGCCATGCTGAATCTATGGAGCTAGCCTACCCAGCTCTTTTATTTATTTGTTGCCTCAGTTTCCTCATCTTTTATTTTTTTAAATTTTTATTGGAGTATAGTTGATTTACAATATTGTACCCAGCTCTTTTATTGCTCCCTGACTCTGTCCCTCCGTGACCCTGACATTCTCTTCTCTGCTTTTGCCTTGAGAAGAGAAACCATCTTTGCCTCCATCATGGGATTCAACAAATCTGTTGTTCGTAAGGATAATCATCTCACACTCTGACCTTTACTCCCCAACCTCTTCTACTTTGGCCAAATTTATCCCCACTCTAGTTCAGAAGCCCCTTTCATGGCCACTGTTGGAACTGTGTCACCATCTCCTCTCTCAAAATCTTTCATACCAAGACACATCACACTGACTAAAACTTCCAGTTCCCGCCTTTCACCCACACTCTTTCACAAATCTGCTTTACATCCTCTTCATAGATTAGAGTTTCTCAACTCCTCCCTCTCCACCCAGCCCTTACCTCACTGTCTCCCGGGTTAATGATGCACTTACCAGCGTCTCTGGTTCCATTGACCCCTTGACTTTCTTCTACACCCACATTGCCAAAGCCCAACTCTGAGTAAATCCAGTGATCGATTTTTCTCAAATGCTCTCTTCCCACACTGTGAATAATGCTGGAAAAATTATATAGACGTGTCGATTGCCCCTAGAGATAGTTGCGATCTAGCATCAGCAGTGGTCCCATATCCTTAGTTAACCTTTTATTTCAAAGGTTCCAGACTTCAGGGTGCATTCGGACACCCAACTTCAGAGGGTATGATTTGGTAGATCCGGGATGGAGCTCAGGAATCTCACACATATACCTGATACTCCAGATACCATGCACTATTTCATTCTCTGCAGCAGTAATACACTTCTTCCATGCCCCTCCAGTTCCCTGTCCCGGTCCTCCTACTCAGCTGATGACCTTTTCTCCCAATCCACTGGGAAAGCAAATGGGTTCATTAGCTATAATACTTTTGTACCTCTTCTCCTCAAAAAGTTGCCCTAATTTTATTTATATTGTCCTTTCCCTTCTTTCTTTCTAAAGTTAGCCCTGATGCTGGTGTACTGTCCCAGCCCCTCTGAGATCTTGGCTGACTAACATTCTCCTCACTCTCTCAATCTCTTTCCCCCATTGGCTTCTTTCCTGGGGCCTAAAAACAAGCTTAAGTCTTGACTATCCTGAAAAACGTTCCTTCAGAATTGTTTCACCTCAAATTCCACAGTCTTAGTCAATTTGGGCTGCTATATCAAGACCCGTAAACTGGGTGGCTGAAGCAACAAGCTTTTATTTCTCACAGTTCTGGAGGCTGAAAGTCTGAGTAGGATACCAGTAAGGTTGGGAGAGGGTGAGAGCTCCTTTCCTGGGTATAGACAGCCACCTTCTTGTTGCATCCTCACATGGCTGAGAGTTCTAGTCTTTTTATCCTCTTTTAAGAGTACCAGTCCCACCATGGAAACTCTACCTCCATAACTTCATTCAAAACCAGTTTCCCCCAAAGTGCCCCCACTCCAAACACCACCGCATTTGGAAATGAGGGCCTCGTGTATGAGGACACGAACATTCAATTCATAGCAACCATTTCATGTCTCATCTGCTTTTTTTCTTTTCTAGTTGGGGTAAAAAATAACCACTTTACCTTGAGCAAAAAATCATACTAAACTGAAAAAAAATCAGAAGTATTTAAATTAAAACAAAAATCTGTCATAATCCCAGCCCTCATAGATAACCACTGTTAACAGATTGAAATATATCCCTCCAGAATTTTTTTCAGTAGATCTATATAAATATTTTTTCTAAAAGTGGGATTATATTATACATACTAGATTAATGTGTTTTCTCTTCAGAATTTCTGTCTTCTTTCTATGCCAATGTATGACTCATCTTTTTAATGACTGTAATATTCAATTGTACAAATGCGCCATAATTTAAACAACTTCCTTTCAATGGACAATTGGTTGTTGCTATTTTGCCCCCATTAAATGAACATCCTAGTGTGTATAATTATCTATCTCTTAGCACAATGACCTAGAAGTTGAATTACTGGTCAAAGAATATGCATATATTCTGGGTTTTAAAAGTACCTATTTCTCCGGGACTTCCCTGGCGGCCCAGTGGTTAAGACTCTTGGCTTCCACCGCAGGGGGCACAGGTTCGATCCGATTCTGCATGCCATGTGGTGCGGCCGGGGGGGGGGGAAGTACCTATTTCTCCCATTCTCTTTAATATTGGTTAATGTAAATTCTTTCTAATTCTTTTCTGACTATAGCAGTTAAAAAATTACATTGTTTTAGTAGGCATTTCTTTGGTTAACAGGGAGGTTGGGCATCTTTCATGTGTTAGCTATTTGTGTTCATTCTTTTATATGTTTTAAATTTATGTGTGTTTGTTCTTTTATACATTTTAAATGGATGTCCTCTACCCCTTTTTCATCCATTTCATTTATTTATTAATTTTTGTCACTCTTTATAAGAATATAAATCTTTTATCTGTTATATGTGGCAAATCATTTTCCACTTAATCTTTTATCTTTAATTTATAATGATGATGTGTGCATGCCATAGAGAAGTTTATAAAATTTGTGTACTTAAGTCTATAAATATTTTTCTGTATGGTTACCAAATTTGGTATTTATGCTAAAAAGGCCTACTCTATCTCCAAATTACAAAAATATTAAACTTTGTCTTATGTTTTATTCCAATATTTTCATGATTTTACTTTTCACACTTAAGTTTTTAATTTTTTTAGAATATATTATGATGTACAGTATAAGGTAGAATTCTAATATATTTCCAAAATATTTTGACAAGTTTTGCGACACTGTTTGGTTTGAAATTCCATCTATGCTATATAAAAGAATTCCTGAAAGTAGAATGGTAATTTTTTTAACATCTTTATTGGAGTATAATTGCTTTATAATGGTGTGCTAGTTTCTGCTTTATAACAAAGTGAATCAGTTATACATATACGTATGTTCCCATATCTCTTTCTCTTGTGTCTCCCTCCTTCCCACTCTCCCTATCCCACCCCTCTAGGTGGTCACAAAGCACCGAGCTGATTTCCCTGTGCTTTGTGGCTGCTTCCCACTAGCTATCTGTTTTACGTGTGATAGTGTATATATGTCCATGCCACTCTCTCACTTTGTCACAGCTTACCTTTCCCCCTCCCCATATCCTCAAGTCCATTCTCTAGTAGGTCTTTATTCCCATCTTGCCCCTAGGATCTTCATGACCTTTTTTTTTCTTTCCTTTCTTTTATATTCCATATATATGTGTTAGTATACAGTATTTGTTTTTCTCTTTCTGACTTACTTCACTCTGTATGACAGACTCTAGGTCCATCCACCTCACTACAAATAACTCAATTTCCTTTCTTTTTATGGCAGAGTAATATTCCATTGTATATATGTGCCACATCTTCTTTATCCATTCATCTGTTGATGGACACCTAGGTTGCTTTCATGTCCTGGCTATTGTAAATAGAGCTGCAATGAACGTTTTGGTACATGACTCTTTTTAAATTATGGTTTTCTCAGGGTATATGCCCATTAGTGGGATTGCTGGGTCGTATGGTAGTTCTACTTTTAGTTTTTTAAGGAACCTCCATACTGTTCTCCATAGTGGCTGTATCAATTTACATTCCCACCAACAGTGCAAGAGGGTCCCCTTTTCTCCAAACCCTCTCCAGCATTTATTGTTTGTAGATTTTTTGATGATGGCCATTCTGACTGGTGCGAGATGATATCTCATTGTACTTTTGATTTGTATTTCCCTAATGATTAATGATGTTGAGCATTCTTTCATGTGTTTGTTGGCAATCTGTATATCTTCTTTGGAGAAATGTCTATTTAGGTCTTCTGCCCATTATTGGATTGGGTTGTGTTTTTTGATGTTGAACTGCATGAGCTGCTTGTAAATTTTGGAGATTAATACTTTGTCAGTTGCTTCATTTGCAAATATTTTCTCCCATTCTGAGGGTTGTCTTTTGGTCTTGTTTATGGTTTCCTTTGCTGTGCAAAAGCTTTTAAGTTTCATTAGGTCCCATTTGTTTATTTTTGCTTTTATTTCCATTTCTCTAGGACATGGGTCAAAAAGGATCTTGCTGTGATTTAAGTCATAGAGTGTTCTGCCTATGTTTTCCTTTAAGAGTTTTATAGTGTCTGGACTTACATTTAGGTCTTTAACCCATTTTGAGTTTATTTTTGTGTATGGTGTTAGGGAGTGTTCTAATTTCATACTTTTACATGTACCTGTCCAGTTTTCCCAGCACCACTTATTGAAGAGGCTGTCTTTTCCCCACTGTATATTCTTGACTCCTTTATGAGAGATAAGGTGACCATATGTGCGTGGGTTTATCTCTGGGTTTTCAGTCCTGTTCCATTGATCTATATTTCTGTTTTTGTGCCAGTACCATACTGTCTTGATTACTGTAGCTTTGTAATATAGTCTGAAGTCAGGGAGCCTGATTCCTCCAGCTCTGTTTTTCTTTCTCAAGATTGCTTTGGCTATTCGGAGTCTTTTGTGTTTCCGTACAAATTGTGAAATTTTTTGTTCTAATTCTGTGAAAAATGCCAGTGGTAGTTTGATAGGGATTGCATTGAACCTGTAGATTGCTTTGGGTAGTATAGTCATTTTCACAATGTTGATTCTTCCAATCCAAGGACATGGTATATCTCTGCATCTATTTGTATCATCTTTAATTTCTTTCATCAGTGTCTTATAATTTTCTGCATACAGGCATTTTGTCTCCTTCGGTAGGTTTATTTGTAGATGTCTTATTCTTTTTGTTGAAATGGTAAATGGGAGTGTTTTCTTAATTTCACTTTCAGATTTTTCATCATTAGTGTATAGGAATGCTAGAGATTTATGTGCATTAATTTTGTATCCTGCTACTTTACGGAATTCATTGATTAGTAGTAGTTAGAAAACTCTAGTAGTTTTCTGGTAGCATCTTTAGGATTCTCTATGTATAGTATCATGTCATCTGCAAACAGTGACAGCTTTACTTCTTCTTTTCTGATTTGGATTCCTTTTATTTCTTTTTCTTCTTTGAATGCTGTGGCTAAAACTTCCAGAAGTACGTTGAATAATAGTGGTGAGAGTGGGCAGTCTTGTCTTGTTCTGATCTTAGTGGAAATGGTTTCAGTTTTTCACCATTGAGGATGATGTTGGCTGTGGGTTTGTCATATATGGCCTTTATTATGTTAAGTTCCCTCTATTCCTACTTTCTGGAGGGTTTTTATCAAAAATGGTGTTGAATTTTGTCGAAAGCTTTCTCTGCATCTATTGAGATGATCATATGGTTTTTCTCCTTCAATTTGTTAATATGGTGTATCACATTGAGTGATTTGCATATATTGAAGAATCCTTGCATTCCTGGGATAAACCCCACTTGATCATGGTGTATGATCCTTTTAATGTGCTGTTGGATTCTGTTTGCTAGTATTTTGTTGAGGATTTTTGCATCTGTGTTCATCAGTGATATTGGCCTTTAGTTTTCTTTCTTTGTGATATCTTTATCTGGTTTTGGTATCAGGGTGATGGTGGCCTCGTAGAATGAGTTTGGGAGTGTTCCTCCCTCTGCTATATTTTGGAAGAGTTTGAGAAGGATAGGTGTTAGCTCTTCTCTAGATGTTTCATAGAATTTGCCTGTGAAGCCATCTGGTCCTGGGCTTTTGTTTGTTGGCAGATATTTAATCACAATTTCAATTTCAGTGCTTATGATTGGTCTGTTCATATTTTCTATTTCTTCCTGATTCAGTCTTGGAAGGTTGTGCATTTCTAAGAATTTGTCCATTTATCCAGGTTGTCCCTTTTATTGGCATAGAGTTGCTTGTAGTAATCTCTCATGATCCTTTGTATTTCTGCAGTGTCAGTTGTTACTTCTCCTTTTTCATTTCTAATTCTATTGATTTGAGTCTTCTCCCTTGTTTTCTTGATGAGTCTGGCTAATGCTTTATCAATTTTGTTTATCTTCTCAAAGAACCAGCTTTTAGTTTTATTGATCTTTGCTATCATTTCCTTCATTTTGTTTTCATTTATTTCTGATCTGATCTTTATGATTTCTTTCCTTCTGCTAACAGGGGCTTTTTTGTTCTTCTTTCTCTAATTTCTTTAGGTGTAAGGTTAGGTTGTGTTTTTGAGATGTTTGTTGTTTCTTAAGGTAGGATTGTATTGCTATAAACTTCCCTCTTAGAACTGCTTTAGCTGCATCCCATAGGCTTTGGGTCGTTGTGTTTTCATTGTCATTTTTTTCTGGGTATTTTTTGATTTCCTCTTTGATTTCTTCAGTGATCTCTTGGTTATTAAGTAGTGTATTGTTTAACCTCCATGTGTTTGTATTTTTTACAGATTTTTTCCTGTAATTGATAGCTAGTCTCATAGCGTTGTGGTCAGAAAAGATATTTGATATGATTTCAATTTTCTTAAATTTACCAAGGCTTGATTTGTGACGCAGTATATAATCTCTTCTGGAGAATGTTCTATGAGCACTTGAGAGGAATGTGTATTTCATTGTTTTTGGATGGAATGTCCTATAAATATCAATTAAGTCCATCTTTTTTAATGTATCATTTAAAGCTTGTGTTTTCTTATTTATTTTCACTTTGTATGATCTGCCCATTGGTGAAAGTGGGGTGTTAAAGTCCCCTACTATGAATGTGTTACTGTCGATTTCCCCTTTTATGGCTGTTCGTATTTGCCTTATGTGTTGAGGTGCTTCTATTTTGGGTGCATAAATATTTACAATTGTTATATGTTCTTCTTGGATCGATCCCTTGATCATTATGTAGTGTCCTTCTTTGTCTCTTGTAATAATCTTTATTTTAAAGTCTATTTAGTCTGATATGAGAATTGCTGCTCCAGTTCTCTTTTGATTTCCATTTGCATGGAATATCTTTTTCCATCCCCTCACTTTCAGTCTGTATGTGTCCCTAGGTCTGAAGTGGGTCTCTTTTAGACAGCATATATACGGGTCTTGTTTTTGTATCCATTCAGCCAGTCTATGTCTTTTGGTTGGAGCATTTAATCCATTTACATTTAAGGTAGTTATTGATATGTATGTTCCTATTACCATTTTCTTAATTGTTTGGGGTTTGTTATTGTAGGTCTTTTCCTTCTCTTGTGTTTCTTGCCTAGAGAAGTTCCTGTAGCACTTGTTGTAAAGCTGGTTTGGTGGTGCTGAACTCTCTCAGCTTTTGCTTGTCTGTAAAGGTTTTAATTTCTCCATCAAATCTGAATGAGATCCTTGCTGGATAGAGTAATCTTGGTTGTAGGTTTTTCTCCTTCATCACTTTAAATATGTCCTGCCAGTCCCTTCTGGCTTGCAGAGTTTCTGCTGAAAGATCAGCTGTTAACCTTATGGGGATTCCCTTTATGTTATTTGTTGTTTTTCCCTTGATGCTTTTAATATGTTTTCTTTGTATTTAATTTTTGATAGTTTGATTAATATATGTCTTGGCGTGTTTCTCCTTGGATTTATCTTGTCTGGGGCTTGCTGCGCTTCCTGGACTTGACTATTTCCTTTCCCATGTTAGTGAAGTTTTCAACTATAATCTCTTCAAATATTTTCTCAGACCCTTTCTTTTTCTTTTCTTCTTCTGGTACCCCTATAATTCGAATGTTGGTGCATTTAATGTTGTCCCAGAGGTCTCGGAGACTGTCCTCTATTCTTTTCACTCTTTTTTCTTTATTCTGCTCTGCGATAGTTATTTCCACTATTTTATCTTCCAGGTCACTTATCCGTTCTTCTGCCTCAGTTATTCTGCTATTGATCCCATCTAGAGTATTTTTAATTTCATTTATTGTGTTGTTCATCGTTGTTTGTTTCATCTTTAGTTCTTCTAGGTCCTTGTTAAATGTTTCTTGCATTTTGTCTATTCTATTTCCAAGATTTTGGATCATCTTTACTATCATTATTCTGAATTCTTCTTCAGGTAGACTGCCTATTTCCTCTTCATTTGTTAGGTCTGGTCGGGTTTGCCTTGCTCCTTCATCTGCTTTGTTTTTTCTGTCTTCTCATTTTGCTTATCTTACTGTGTTTGGGGTCTCCTTTTCACAGGCTGCAGGTTTGTAGTTCCCGTTGTTTTTGGTGTCTGTCCCCAGTGGCTAAGGTTGGTTCAGTGGGTTGTGTAGGCTTCCTGATGGAGGGGACTAGTGCCTGTGTTCTGGTGGATGAGGCTGGATCTTGTCTTTCTGGTGGGCAAGTCCATGTCTGGTGGTGTGTTTTGCGGTGTCTGTGGCCTTATTATGATTTTAGGCAGCCTCTCTGCTAATCGATGGCCTTGTGTTCCTGTCTTGCTTGTTGTTTGGCATAGGGTGTCCAGCTTGCTGGTCATTGAGTGAAGCTGGGTCTTGGCATTGAGATGGAGATCTCTGGGGAGATTTTTGCCATTTGATATTACGTGGAGCTGGGAGGTCTCTTGTGGACCAGTGTTCTGAATTTGGCTTTGCCATCTCAGAGACACAGCCCTGACACCTGGCTGGAGCACCAAGCGCCTTTCATCCACATGGCTCAGAATAAAAGGGAGAAAAGAAAGAAAGAAAGAAAGAAAGAGAGAGGGAGGGAGGGAGGGAGGAAGAGAGAGAGAGAGAGGGAAGGAGGGAGGGAGAGGGAGGGAGGGAGGGAGGGTTGGAGGAAGAAAGAAAGAAGATAAAATAAAGTTATTAAAATAAAAACTAGTTATTAAGAAAAAAGTTTTTCTAAGTTAAAAAAAAAACACAGACAGAACTTTAGGACAAATGGTAAAAGCAAAGCTATACAAAATCACACACAGAAGTATACATGTACACACTCACACAAAGAGAAAAAGGGAACAAAATATATATATATATCTTTGCTCCCAAAGTGCACCGCCTCAATTTGGGATGATTCGTTGTCTATTCAGGCATTCCACAGATGCAGGGTACATCAAGTTGATTGTGGAGATTTAATCCACTCCTCCTGAGGCTGCTGGGAGAAATTTCCCTTTCTCTTCTTTGTTCACACAGCTCCTGGGGTTCCGCATTGGATTTGTTGCTGCGCCTCTGCGTGTAGGTCACCTGAGGGCGTCTCTTCTTTGCTCAGACAGGACGGGGTGGAAGGAGCAGCTGATTCAGGGGCTCTGGCTCATTCAGACCAAGGGCAGGGAGGGTATGGAGTGTGGGGTGAGCCTGTGGCGGCAGAGGCCAGCATGACATGCAACAGCCTGAGGCGCGCCGTGCGTTCTCCCGGGAAGTTGTCTCTGGATCATGGGACCCTGGCAGTGGCGGGCTGCACAGGCTCCCGGAAGGGGAGGTGTGGATAGTGACCTGTGGTTACACACAGGCTTCTTGGCAGCTGCAGCAGCAGCCTTAGCATCCCATGCCCGTCTCTGGGGTCTGCGCTGATAGCCACGGCTCGCACCCGTCTCTGGAGCTCCTTTAAGCAGTGCTATTAATCTCTCCTCGCACACCAGGAAACAAAGAGGCAAGGAAAAGTCTCTTGCCTCTTCAGCAGCTCCAGACTTTTTCCCGGACTCCCTCCTGGCTGGCTGTGGTGCACTAGCCCCTTCAGGCTGTGTTCATGCCACCAGTCCTCTCCCTGGGATCTGACCAAAGCCTGAGCCTCAGCTCCCAGCCCCCACCTGCCCACCCTGGTGGGTGAGCAGAGAAGCCCCTTGGGCTGTTGAGTGCTGGTCGGCACTGATCCTCTGTGCGGGAGTCTCTCCACTTTGCCCTCCGCACCCTGGTTGCTGTGCTCTCCTACGTGGCTCCGAAGCTTCCCCCTCTCTGCCACCCACAGTCTCTGCCCACGAAGGGGCTTCCTCGTGTGTGGAAACCTTTCCTCTTTCACAGCTCCCTCCCACTGGTGCAGGTCCCATCCCTATTCTTTTGTCTCTGTTTTTTCTTTTTTCTTTTGCCCTACCCAGATACATGGGGGGTTTCTTGCCTTTTGGGAGGTCTGAGGTCTTCTACCAGCGTTCAGTAGGTGTTCTGTAGGAGCTGTTCCACATGTAGATGTATTTCTGATGTATTTGTGGAGAGGAAGGTGATCTCTGTGTCTTACTCTTCCACCATCTTGAAGCTCCTCCTCTGTAATTTTAATTACTCTTGTCTTGCTATACATTTTGATGTGTTTTTGGTAGTGTAGGACCCTCCTAATTACTGTTTTCAAATATTTATTGTGTAGGTGAACTTTAAAATCATTTTTAAACTTTCATATCCTCCCAACTCTAATTAATGAAAAAGCATTAACTTTATGGATAAACTTGTAATATTGAATTTTCCCTTCAAAAATATAATTCTCATCTCTCCATTTATTCAAGCCTTTTTTTATGTTCTCAAGTAAGGTTACATTGTTTTCTCCACTGGGTCTTGCAAATTCTTAAATTTATTTCTAGGCATTTGATATTTGGTTGTCTTTATTTTTGGAGTTAGGATGAGATCCCTGTTTTAATTCTGTTTTCTGACTGACCATTAATTATAAGCAAATTTCTGCATGTATATCTTTTATCTGCCCATTCTAATGAACTTTCTTATAGTTTTAAATAGGTTTCTAGTTGACATTGTAGTGAACAGCATTAGTTGCCTGCTTGGAATCTCTTAAGCCCCCTTTCTAATAGGACCAGATTTTTATTTGGATATCCACCTTTTTTTCTAGGCAACCATAGGCTTTGGGTGGAACACTGAGTAAGGGTAAATACAGGTTTAAGGTTTAAGGGTAAAAACAGATTAGTCTAACCTATGAGAACCATTTTTCCACCCTTGAAACAATGCCTGGTTCAGAAATAACAATGTGGTTTAATTTGGGCCAACGAAATTTGACAAGAAACTTTCTGAGGCTTTAGAAAGGAATTCCTCAACTCTCTGAAAGCTGTAAGAACCCAATTCTCTGTCATCCCCTGGACATGAACAAGGAAGCTTATAGCCCCAACTACTGTAGACACCCATCCTATAACTTTAAGGGAAACTAGCCTTTCAATTAAGCTGACACAGGGACCAGGACATGAAGGCAGAATGCAGCTGAGTCCTTGATGATATCATTGAATTACTGGATCAATCAACCCTGAGGCCCATGCCATTTCTGGGCTTTCAGTTATGTAAACCAATAATGTTTAATATTTTCAAAACCAGTTTGAACAGGATTTCTGTTAATTTCAATGTTGAAGAGCCCTAACTTGTTTGGTATCTTAAATTTTTAAGATAGAATATAATATGAACTATAAATAATCATCATTTACTCTCTTTTTTTCTTTTTAATCCTTATATTTATTTCTTTTTCTTCCCTTATTATATGGGCAGAAATCATTACAGAAATACTGAATCATAATAATAAAAACAGGCATCCTTGTATTGTTCCTTAATTTACTGACAGTGTCTTTAGTGGGCCATTCATTAAGTTTCATGTTTCCTGTTTCTCATGATAAGACTTTAAAAAAAAAATTTAAGCAATGTGATTTTAAAAACAAGAATGAGTTTGGATTTTATCAACTGTCTTTTGAATATTTAATGAGGATATTGCATTTCAAAAAATTCTTTTGTTTCTTGTTATGTTATTACTTAATTATACTATATTTTAAATGTTCTACTGTTGAGCTAGCCTTGTATTCCTGAAAGGACCCCTAGTTAGTAATGATACACATATTCATATACTGCTAGATTTAATTTTCCAGTATTTAGTTTTTGATTTCTTTTTGGCTTGGAAATTATAAGTAGGTGATTTGTGTTTTATTTGTCAGACTTTGATATCAAACTAATACTATACATGAACAAAAGAACTGGAAAGATTTCCATATTTCTCTAGCCTATGGAACAATTTAAATAACCCAAGAATGATCTGTTCCTTAAAAATAATGTGTTCTATTTACATACAGATATGAGCCAACCTCCTCTTTGGTTAGCAGATCTTGGAGAAGGTTTTAATATCTACTATAGTTATTGTTGTTTATATGTCTTAAGTGATTTTTGATCAGTTATGCTTTTCTAGAAGTTCTTTTATTTGATGTAGATTTTTAAAATTAGTAATACTGATGTAACATACAATTTCAAAGCATCCATTTTCATTTCAAAAATTATTTACTTATATTTTCCTCTCTTTTTTCCTTGGTCTCAGTTGCTAGAGGTGTATCTATTTTCATAGTTATTTTTGAAGAATGATGCCTTGATTTTTGTCAGTTAGTTTTGTTTTATTTAAAATCAACTAGTTTCTTATTTTTCTTAATATATTTCCCCTGATTTAGTTTAAATTCTTTCATTGTTCTTATTTATTTCTTTAAGTTTACTGATTTTAATTTATATTCTTCCTTGTATAAGTAATTCAGGTTTTGAGTTTTCCTCTGAGAACTGCTTTGGTTGTATAAATATATTTTGGTATATTGTGTTTATTTGTTGTTAATTCTTAGAAAAATTTGTCATTTCTGTTTGATTTCCCTTAGACCAAATAGTTATTTGTCAGTGTGATTTTTTAATATAGTATCCAAGGAAGTTTTATTAGTAGTATCTAACTTTATTGTAGAATATTCAGAGAATGTGTGCTAAGATTTCAAATTTGTGGGATATATTGTAAATGTCTTTGTGGCCTAATATACAATCAAAGTTTTTAACAGTCTGCAAGCTTTTGAAGAATATCTTTGCATTGCACAAAGTTATATATTTATATAATCAAGATGAATGCTTATTTAAATTTGTTACTTTATTATACTTATTATATTAGTTTTCTATTATTGCATAACAAATTACCACAAACCTAGCATCTTAATAGAACACAAATTTATTATCTTACAGATTGTATGGGCCAAGATGGCATTGACGGTTCCTCTGCTCAAACCTCACAAGGCTAAAATCAAGCTGTTGGCCAGCCATCAGCCAGTGTCCTTACCTGGAGGCTCGACTAGAGAAAGCCATTCTAAGTACCTCAGGTTTTTGGTAGAATTCTTTTCCTTTTGGTAGAAAGAATGTTTCCATTGTGTTGCTGGTTGTTGGTTGGGAGCTGCTTTCAGACCCTAGGGTTGCTTTCAGGTCCTTGCCATATAACCCCCTCCATAAGCCCTCTCTGACTTCCAAATTTCTTAGTTTGGGAACAGCCCTGTCCATTTTAAGGGTTCCTCTAATTAGATCTAGCTCACCCAGGATAACCTCCCTTTTGTTTTACTCAAAGTCAACTGATTAGGGATATAAATTATAGTTGCAAAATCCCTTCAGCCATTAACATAACACAATCACAGGAGTGATATCCCATTGTATTCAAGCCTGGCCCATCCTCAAGGAGAGTGGACTATAGAGAGTGTATATACCTGCGGTGGGAAACTTGGGGACCAACTAAGAATTCTGTCTGCCACACTTAACCAATCAAATCCTGAGGAAACTATGTTCAAGTCTTCCGCCATGATAATGGTTTTAAATTCCTGTGTTATTGGAAGGTTTTACTTAATATATGTCTATATTATGCTTTGTTGTTTGTTGGGTGGCTTTGCACTGTGTCAGCTTGGCTGGGCTCAATGCATCTCCCCAAATTCCCTTTTCTGTATATTTCTGGTTGGGGTGGAGCCGCCAGAGAGATTCTCACACAAGTTGTAGAGGACAGAATTAAAAGCGTAGGCATTTTGTAGCTCACATGTGTTGCTCCTTGTCTGCTGGTTCACCTTGTGGGTGGGAGGCAGCAGCCAGATTGCACCCACTTCACCTCCCCTGGCTCCTCCTTCAGCTTCTCTGATTCCTGCACTACGAGTGTGTGTATGTGTGTGTGATTCCACGATGAAGTGTCTCAGCTTCTGTGGGACATCCAAACCACCATGGTCAGGGACAATAAGGGCTAAGAGTTTTCAACAGTTGTCAGTCTGTCCTTGTGGACTCCTGATTGTGCTGGTAGTTTCCGGCTTGTTCTTGTTCTCCCTCACTTTTCATGCATCTTCCCTTTCTGACTGCCTGCCCTATGGACCTCAAATATGCTCCCCTGTGCTAGTAACTGAACAAATGCAAATTAAAACCCCAATAACAATTCATGCCAATCAGATTGGCAAAAACAAAAAGTGCTATAGTATCCAGGGTAAGCCAGGGTTTAGATCCACTGCAACACCAGTACATTGCTGGTAGCAGTATAAATTGATATAAAACATTATGAGACAACACCTAGTTTGGCATTATCTAATAAATTTGAAGGTGTGGGTACCCAATGACCCAGCAATTCCACACCAAGAAATACACCCTGGGAAAATGATTGCATAAATGTACCTAGAGAAATGTACCCGATGGTTCCTAGCAGCACTATTTCTAATAGGAAAATAATTAGAAACAACCAGATGCTAAACAATAGTTAAATAGATAAATAAACTGAGTAAATTTTTATAATGGGATACCATAAAGCAGTTGAAATTAATGAATTACAGTTACAAAAAACAACATAAGTGAATCTCAGAAATAGAATGTTGACCCCAAAAAAAGCATGTTGCAGAAGAATTCGTAAAGAACAGCTCTTTTTACATTAAGGAAAAAACATAGAAAATTGTCCAACAGTTTTTAGGAACAAAGTCTATGAAGAAATGCAAAATGATGCTAAAAATAAAGCTCAGGATTATCAGGGGTTATGTCTCAGGAGAGGCGGAGAAGAAAGGGGATTTGAGGGACCAGGCGGGGACAGTAAAATAATAGTCCTATTGATCATCATAAGCTGGGAGATGGGCTCAGAGATGTTCATTGTATCATGAATTTTTATACCTTGCATTTGTTTTATTTATAAAGAGAAAAAGTAAAACATTGAAAAAATAACAGAAGAAATGAGCTCTCTGCTTCCTCTGCTCACTGATTCACCCTGTATGTCTTTGAGAGAGAAGCCTTTTTTTTTTTTTTTTTTTTTGGCTGCACTGCATGGCTTTCAGCATCTCAGTTTCTCCACCAGAGATTGAACCCAGGCCACGGCAGTGACAGTACTGAATCCTAAGCACTAGGCCATCAGGGAACTTCAAGAGAAATCTTTTAAAAACATGATTTAGTTACAATTTTCCCTTTCCTATAGCTCAGTGATTCCCCATTCTTTAAAGAGTGAAGTCCAAACTCCCTAGACAGATATTCAAGGTCTTTCACAAATCTGGCTCCTCCAGACCTGCCCAAATATGTATGTCAATATTCCCCCAATGGGGCTTCCTTGGTGGCACAGTGGTTGAGAGTCCGCCTGCCAATGCAGGGGACATGGGTTTGTGCCCTGGTCCGGGAGGATCCCACGTGCCGCAGAGCGCCTGGGCCCGTGAGCCATGGCCGCTGAGCCTGTGCGTCCGGAGCCTGTGCTCCACGAGGGGAGAGGCCACAACAGTGAGAGGCCCGTGTACCGCAAAAAAAAAAAATAAATAAAAATATTCCCCCAAATTAAACACTCCATTTCTTCTGGAAGGGCCCATAAGGGTCCCACAAAGTGCCTTGCTCATTTCTGCCCACAGGTTCTTCCTTGTGCTCTATCCATTCACCTCAAATGCCCTTCCTCTGCCTCTCTTCCCGTTCAAACCCTACTCATCTTATCTCCCTAAGGCCATGACTACTTGCTAACTCATTTATGAACCCTTTCCTCTCAGTTCCACTGAACAGTGAAATCTCTCACAGTCAAATGCCTATCCCATTCATGGCATGAATTACTTATCCCTTAATTATATACAGCTTCTTACCTCTTCTTGTCTGTGTGTGTATGTATGTACACATGTTTTTTTTATCCTCAAATAGATGACAAACTCTTCAAAAATAAGAATTATGCTTTATATTTCTTGGTATGGCCTAAAGGGTTTAGCATAGTAAACATTTGTCATAAATAAAGAAGCTTTCTCAGAGACCTTCAAGATGACAGAGGAGTAAGACGTGGAGATCACCTTTCTCCCCACAAATACATCAGAAATGTGGAACAACTATGGAACAACTCCTACAGAACACCTACTGAATGCTGGCAGAAGACCTCAGACTTCCCAAAAGGCAAGAAACTCCCTCCCTAACCCACCTGGGTAGGGCAAAAGAAAAAAGAAAAAACAGAAACAAGAGAATACGGATGGTACTTGCACCTAGGGGAGGGAGCTGTGAAGGAGGAAAAATTTCCACACACTAGGAAGGCCCTTCACTAGCAGAGATGGGGGGTTGGCCGCTGGGGGTGGGGGAAGCTTCAGAGCCACAGAGGAGAGCACAGCAACAGTGGTGCAGAAGGCAAATCAGAGAGATTCCCGCACAGGGGATCCGTGCCAACCAGCACTCACCAGCCTGAGGCTTTTCTGCTCACCCGCCGGGGCAGGTGGGGGCTGGGAGGTGAGGCTCGGGCTTTCGTTGGATCCCAGGGAGAGGACTGGGGTTGGCTGCATGAACACAGCCTGAAGGGGGCTAGCTCACCACAGCTAGCCGGGAGGGAGTCCAGAAAAAACTCTGGACCTGCCAAAGAGGCAAGAGACCATTGTTTCAGTGTGCGCGAGGAGAGGGGATTCAGAGCACCACCTAAACGAGCTGCAGAGACGAGTGCGAGCTGTGGCTATGAGCGCGGACCCCAGAGACGGGCTTGAAATGCTAAGGCTGCTGCTGCAGCCAGCAAGAAGCCTGTGTGCAAGCACAGGTCACTATCCACACCTCCCCACCCAGGAGCCCATGCAACCCACCACTGCCAGGGTCCTGTGATGCAGGGACAACTTCTCCAGGAGAACATGGTGCACCTAATGCTGTTGCAATGTCTCACTGGCCTCTGCAGCCACAGGCTCACCCCGCATTCCATACCCATCCCTTTCCCCAGCCTGAGTGAGCCAGAGCCCCCAATCACCTGCTACTTTAACCCCGTGCTGTCTGAGCAGGAACGGATGTTCTCAGGCGACCTACACGCAGAGGCAGGGCCAAATCGAAAGCTGAAACCCAGGAGCTGTGTGAACAAAGAAGAGAAAGGGAAATTTCTCCCAGCAGCCTCAGGAGCAGCAGATTAAATCCCCACAATCAACTTGATGTACCCTGCATCTCCAGAATATGTGAATAGACGACAAATCATCCCAAAATTGAGGTGGTGGACTTTGGGAGCAACTGTAGAGTTGGGGTTTGCTTTCTGCATCTAATTTGTTTCATTTGTTAATTCCCTGGTCCAGGAGGATCCCACATGCCGAGGAGCGGCTGGGCCTGTCAGCCGTGGCCGCTGAGCCTGCGTGTCCGGAGCCTGTGCTCCGCAATGGGAGAGGCCACAACAGTGAGAGGCCCACATAACGCAAAAAAAAAAAAAAAAATTCTCTAAAAGGAATCAATAGCAGATTAACTGAGGCAGAAGAACGGATAAGTGACCTGGAAGATAAAATAGTGGAAATAACTATCACAGAGCAGAATAAAGGAAAAAGAATGAAAAGAGTTGAGGACAGTCTCAGGGACCTCTGGGACAACAATTAAATGCACCAACATTCGAATTATAGGGGTCCCAGAAGAAGAAGAGAAAAAGAAAGGGACTGAGAAAATATTTGAAGACATTATAGTTGAAAACTTCCCTAATATGGGAAAGGAAATAGTTAATCAAGTCCAGGAAGCACAGAGAGTCCCATACAGGATAAATCCAAGGAGAAACACGCCAAGACACATATTAATCAAACAATCAAAAATTAAATACAAAGAAAAAATATTAAAAGCAGCAAGGGAAAAACAACAAATAACATACAAGGGAATCCCCATAAAGTTCACAGCTGATCTTTCAGCAGAAACTCTGCAAGCCAGAAGGGACTGGCAGGACATATTTAAAGTGATGAAAGGGAAAAACCTCCAACCAAGATTACCCAGCAAGCATCTCATTCAGATTCGATGGAGAAATTTTGCATTACAGACAAGCAAAAGCTAAGATGATTCAGCACCACTAAACCAGCTTTACAACAAATGCTAAAGGAACTTCTCTAGGCAGGAAGCACAAGAGAAGGAAAAGACCTACAATAACAAACCCCAAACAATTAAGAAAATGGTAATAGGAACATACATATCGATAATTACCTTAAATGTAAATGGATTAAATGTTCCCACCAAAAGACACAGACTGGCTGAATGGATACAAAAACAAGACCCATATATATGTTGTCTACAAGAGACCCACTTCAGACCTAGGGACACATACAGGCTGAAAGTGAGGGAATATAAAAAGATATTCCATGCAAATGGAAATCAAAAGAAAGCTGGAGTAGCAATACTCATATTAAACAAAACAGACTTTAAAATAAAGACTATTACAAGAGACAAAGAAGGATACTACATGATGATCCAGGGGTCCATCTAAGAAGAAGATATAACAATTGTAAATATTTATGCACCCAAAATAGGAGCACCTCAATACATAAGGCAAATAATAATAACCATAAAAGGGGAAATCAACAGTAACACAATCATAGTAGGGGACTTTAACACCCGACTTTCACCAATGGACAGATCATCTGAAATGAAAATAAATAACACAAGCTTTAAATGATACATTAAACAAGATGGATTTAATTGATATTTTTAGGACAGTCCATCCATAAACAACAGAATATACTTTCTTCTCAAGTGCTCATGGAAGATTCTCCAGGATAGATCATGTCTTGGGTCACAAATCAAGCCTTGGTAAATTTAAGAAAATTGAAATCATATGAAGTATCTTTTCCGACCACAATGCTATGAGACTAGATATCAATTACAGGAAATAAATCTGTAAATAATACAAATACATGGAGGCTAAACAATACACAACTAAATAACCAAGAGATCACTGAAGAAATCAAAGAGGAAATCAAGAAATACTTAGAAACAAATGACAATGAAAACATGATGACCCAAAACCTATGGGATGCAGCAAAAGCAGTTCTAAGAGGGAAGTTTATAGCAATACAGTCCTATCTCAAGAAACAAGAAACATCTCAAGTAAACAACCTAACCTTACACCTAAAGCAATTAGAGAAAAAAGAACAAAAAACCTCCAAAGTTTGTAGAAGGAAAGAAATCATAGAGATCAGATCAGAAATAAATGAAAACGAAATGAAGGAAACAATAGCAAAGATCAATAAAACTAAAAGCTGGTTCTTTGAGAAGTTAAATTGATAAACCACTAGCCAGACTCATCAAGAAAAAAAGGGAGAAGACTCACATCAATAGAATTAGAAATGAAAAAGGAGAAGTTACAACAGACACTGCAGAAATACAAAGCATTCTAGGAGACTACTACAAGCAATTCTATGCCAAAAAAATGGACAACCTGGAAGAAGTGCACAAATTCTTAGAAAAGCACAACCTTCTGAGACTGAACCAGGAAGAAGTAGAAAATATAAACAGACCAATCACAAGCACTGAAATTGAGACTGTGATTAAAAATCTTCCAACAAACAAAAGCCCAGGACCAGATGGCTTCACAGGCAAATTCTATGAAACATCTAGAGAAGAGCTAACACCTATCCTTCTCAAGCTCTTCCAAAATATAGCAGAGGGAGGAACACTCCCAAACTCATTCTATGAGGCCACCATCACCCTGATACCAAAACAAGACAAAATTGTCACAAAGAAAGAAAACTACAGGCCAATATCACTGATGAACATAGATGCAAAACTCCTCAACAAAATACTAGTAAACAGAACCCAACAGCACGTTAAAAGGATCATACACCATGATCAAGTGGGGTTTATCCCAGGAATGCAAAGATTCTTCAATATACGCAAATCACTCAATGTGATACACCATAGTAACAAATTGAAGGAGAAAAACCATATGATTATCTCAATAGATGCAGAAAAAGCTTTTGACAAAATTCAACATCCATTTATGAAAAAAGCCCTCCAGAAAGTAGGCATAGAGGGAACTTACCTCAACATAATAAAGGCCGTATATGACAAACCCACAGCCAACATCATTCTCAGTGATGAAAAACCGAAACCATTTCCTCTAAGAACAGGAACAAGACAAGGTTGTCCACTCTCACCACTATTATTCAACATAGTTTTGGAAATATTAGCCACAGCAGTCAGAGAAGAAAAAGAAATAAAAGGAACCCAATTTGGAAAAGAAGAAGTAAAACTGTCACTGTTTGCAGGTGACATGATACTATACATAGAGAATCCTAAAGATGCTACCAGAAAACAACTAGATCGAATCAATGAATTTGGTAAAGTAGCAGGACACAAAATTAATGCACAAAAATCTCTTGCATTCCTATACGCTAACAACGAAAGATCAGAAAGAGTTAAGGAAACACTCCCGTTTACCATTGCAACAAAGAGTAAAATACCTAGGAATAAACCTACGTAAGGTGACAGAAGACCTGGGTGCAGAAAACTATAAGACACTGATGAAAGAAATTAAAGATGATACAAACAGATGGAGAGACATACCATGTTCTTGGATTGGAAGAATCAACATTGTGAAAATGACTCTTCTACCCAAAGCAATCTACACATTGAATGCAATCCCCATCAAACTACCAATGGCATTTTTCACAGAACTAGAGCAAAAAATTTCCGAATTTGTATGGAAACACAAAAGACCCCAAATAGCCAAAGCAATCTTGAGAAAGAAAAATGGAGCTGGAGGAATCAGGCTCCCTGACTTCAGACTATTATATAAAGCTACAATAATCAAGACAGTATGGTACTGGCACAAAAACAGAAATATAGATCAATGGAACAGAATAGAAAGCCCAGACGTAAACCCACACACGTATCGTCACCTTATTTTTGATTAAGGAGGCAAGAATATACAGTGGAGAAAAGGGAGCTTCTTCAATAAATGGTGCTGGGAAAACTGGACAGGTACATGTAAAAGTATGAAATTAGAACACTCCCTAATACCATACATAAAAATATACTGAAAATGGATTAAAGACCTAAATGTAAGGCCAGACATTATAAAACTCTTAGAGGAAAACATAGGCAGAAAACTCTATGACATAAATCACAGCAAGATCCTTTTTGACCCACCTCCTAGAGAAAGGGAAATAAAAACAAAAATAAACATATGGTACCCAATGAAACTTAAAAGCTTTAGCACAGCAAAGGAAACTATAAACAAGATGAAAACTCAACCCTCAGAATGGGAGAAAATATTTGCAAATGAAGCAACTGACAAAGGATTAATCTCCAAAATATACAAGCAGCTCATGCAGCTCAACATCAAGAAAACAACCAAGTAATCCAAAAATGAGCAGAGGACCTAAATCGACATTTCTCCAAAGAAGATTGCCAACAAACACATGAAAGGATGCTCAACATCACCAATCATTAGAGAAACGCAAATCAAAACTACAATGAGGTTTCACCTCACACCGGTCAGATTGGTCATCATCAAAAAGTCTACAAACAATAAATGCTGGGTAGGGTGTGGAGAAAAGGGAACCGTCTTGCACTGTTGGTGGGAATGTAAATTAATACAGCCACTATGGAGAACAGTATGGAGGTTCCTTAAAAAAACTAAAAATAGAACTACCATATGACCCAGCCATCCCACTACTGGGCATATACCCTGAGAAAACCTTAATTCAAAAAGAGTCATGTACCACAATGTTCACTGCAGCTCTATTTACAATAGCCAGGACATGGAAGCAACCTAAGTGTCCATTGACAGATGAATGGATAAAGAAGATGTGGCATATATATACAATGGAATATAACTCAGCCATAAAAAGAAGTGAAATTGAGTTATTTGTAGTGAGGTGGATGGACCTAGAGTCTGTCATACAGAATCATGTATGTCAGAAAGAGAAAAACAAATGCCATATGCTAACACATATATGTGGAACTTAAAAATAAATAAATAAATGGTTCTGAAGAACCTAGGGGCAGGACAGGAATAAAGACACAGACATAGAGAATGGCCTTGAGGACACGGGGAGGGGAAGGGTAAGCTGGGGCAAAGTGAGAGAGTGGCATGGACATGTATGCAGTGCCAAATGTAAAATAGATAGCTAGTGGGAAGCTGCCGCATAGCACAGGGAGATCAGCTCCGTGCTTTGTGACCACCTAGAGGGGTGGGATAGGGGAGGGTGGGGGGAGACGCAAGAGGGAGGGGATATGGAGATATATGTATATGTATAGCTGATTCACTTTGTGATACAGCAGAAACTAACACACCATTGTAAAACAACTATACTCCAATAAAGGTGTTTAAAAAAAAAAGAAAACCTATAACTCTGTCTTTATCAAACACACAAATCATCTCACAGTAAAATTATCATCATAGAAGTACAACTTTATACGTATTTATGGAGATTCCAGTATAGGCAGAATGTTCTTTTTTTTAACAGCTTTTCACAGTTTATCGAGCTTTTGCATAAATTATTTATTCATGTCTCAAAACAATCATGTAAAGTAAAAGGGGTAGATATAAATTGCAGTTTCTTGTTATTTCTCTGTCTCTTGTACTATACTGTGAATGTTTCGAGGATTAGAAACTATGTTGACTGTGACACCCAGGATGTGGTATGTCCATGGCACATAATCTTTGAATACAAATATATGTTGATGTAGGGAGTGAGGAGAACCCTCCCTTTACAGTTGAGAAAACTGAAGCCCAAAACAAAGTAGCGAGCTGTCCAAAACCATGCAGTTAGTGTGAGGGTGAGGATTCAAATCTGAACCTTTGGACTCTGGTTCCAGTTCACCTTCTACAATTGCTCGGAGAGAGTGGAGAAATCCTATTTTGTCATAAAGTGAAAGGAGATTTTGGCTTACAGTAGATTTTTATTCAACCTTTCCCAATTTCTTTATGAGTATGCTATTTCATAGAGTGAATACACTATAATTGGGAAAAGATTCCTTTGGTAGAATTGCAATTCTCTGTGAGTGAGGCTGAGGCCAAGGGATTGGTCCTGCCAGTGTCATTTGACCTGGATGACTCCACAGCCCCAGTCATGTGCATCTCCAAATTACACACAGCTGATCACTCAGGCCAGGGGTTATCTTGTGCAAATCTATCTCCAGAACTGCAAAAAAAACAAAAGCATGTGCCCTGTAGATAGTACATTAGCAACAATATCTCTGTGTAGCGCAGCTAGTATTACAACTGTAACTTTAGTATTTCAGGAGCCTAAATAATTCATCAGGCTTGGGATCAGGGTGAGGGATCACAAGTTCCACAAGGAAGCCCATTGCCCTGGAAGTTCATGCATTCCCCCCACCAGGAAGATGCTGGACACAATATCTTGAGAAAGGCATTGAAGTTCCCCCCATATCTCTCAGCAATTAGGTTAGGGGTCCATTGCCTGCTTTTTGAGCTCTGCCAGTGGAGCTCCCCAGATGCCTACTGGTTCTGTATAGTAGCCCAGCCTGCTCTCCATACAGTCCTGAGAGTCTGGGAATTCCTTCTTATTCTAGCAAGTAACTATTGCTCTTTTGGTTGGTTATATTGTCAGTCATCTCTATAAAAGTGCTAGGTCAGAAGGCTTTCCTTCCAGAAGTTACTCCACGAATTACAATTCTAAGTGCTCCATTAAGCACAGAGGGCACAAAAATCTGTTTTTAAAGTTCTTTCCAAGGTAGCCCTCTTCTCCTAATTTTGTACTTGTTGTAGCGCAATGGGAAGAATCAGCAATGGTTACTGATCCATTTCTCAGTAAAGGGCAAAGTAAAGGGTGAACTTTACCTTGTCCTTAGATAAGACATGGCATCCTAATCTAAAGAACATCCTGGAACTCTCCATATACTTCTAGGAGACTCCCATGAGAAACTGAGGCACACATGCAATGTAAGTTTCCTTCATTTCCCAAATCCACCAAGGTTGCTTTTTTTAAAATTATTATTACAATGTTTGCAAATTTAATTTGTTAGCTGGTGAAAAATATATTAAGTGACCTCCAGAAATTTTAAAAGAAAACCATATAATTTCAAGTAGACCATTATGTAGGATTCCCTGCAGAATATACCACTGACAGCAAAACATTTGTTATTGGTGGTGAGTTAACAGTATGTTTTGAAATGCCATATTTCTCAATGGAAGTGTGCTCTCAAAACACCTCTAAACATCTGATTTAATACAAAGAATTTGGAGACTACAATAGTGGCTATTCATATGGACCTTTTGCAGATTAATCTCTGAATAATTGATCAAATCTCCACCTAGCTGAGGTGCTTTAATGGTTGAATTGATAAAAAGTAACCAATCAATTAATGATCACAATAAGCAGTAGAGAAAAAATTTAAAGTCAACTTCATTTGATCTGAATTGAATGTAGTTGTAGCTAATGTGTGCTTGCCCAGGGAAATCTTTGATTCCATGACTGTCATGTCCTCTATGATGTGAGTTCATTGATCTTCTGGGTACAAAGATAAAGAACATCTGTTTACCCAAATATTTGCTCAGGAAGATTTAAGGGGAAGTATGTTGACTAAATGAAGGAAGGTCACTTCTGTTTTTGCTGTTTCTGTGATATCAAAGGGTTTGACTGATGAAACTTGGTATGCTACTAAAGGATATGAAGGAGAACATTACAGTCGATTTGAAAATGGCAGTCAGTTATATTTATCAAATGAACATTAAAATATTGTATTTGGTACATGGAGAGAGGCAAAGCGATATTTGAAAGCAGCTTAATATACTGTCTGAAAACATGTTGGGCATGTTGTTTGTATTGTCTATAGTATGGTATATTGTTCTTATCCACATCGATGCAATTCAGTTCAACAAACATTTTTTGAATATATAAGTGCTTGGGACTGTGCTAGGTCCTGGATACATGAAGATGAATGAAAAAGAGCCTGGACCTTCAAGCTGATCTCAATCCAATTAAGAAACCACATAGATAGTTGGTAAATTTTGTAAATGTATAAATGGTTGAACTGAGTAAACTCTTAATCCATGGAATTCCCAGAACTTTTTGCCCTTAAAAGGATGTCAGGGCTTCCCTGGTGGCACAGTGGTTGAGAGTCCGCCTGCCGATGCAGGGGACGCGGGTTCGTGTCCCGGTCTGGGAAGATCCCACATACGGCAGAGCGGCTGGGCCCGTGAGCCATGGCCACTGAGCCGGCGTGTCCGGAGCCTGTGCTCTGCAACAGGAGAGGCCACAACAGTGAGAGGGCTGCGTACCGCAAAAAATAATAAATAAAAAAATAATAATAACTCTTATGAAAGATTGTCCTTCAATGGAATGAACTGAGACCCAGGATGTTGTCTTCAGCTTCACAGATCTAAAACTTAATTTCATAGTGTCACTCAAATATGACTAAGCCCTCGAGGACTGACTCAAGTCACCAAATTCACTAGAGGCTGACTAATGAATGGGATGTCTGTTTATTAATTTACAATGTGAAAAACAACCATGTTACTCCTTTTGGCTGATCAACACACGCCTTTTAGTAATAGTCTTCGCAGAAGCCAGATTGCTCTTGAAAGCTTGGAAAACATGGATCAGAGCAGAGGGAATTGGCTGCTTCAACAACTGCTCCTTCCACCCACAGGCTGTTGCCCTTCAGGAAGGATTTGCTTCTCATTCCACACTCAGGGATTCTCTCTCTAGGCTGCAGACCCTTCTAGAAGATCCTCATCTTCTTGGCTCCTTTTCGTATTCCCTTTTCATCAGCCTTTTCAATTTTCACCTTTCATTCCCTCTGCTTTGGGATTGATGTTTCCTTAGATGGTCCCTGGACCTCAACCTGACTTTCACTGCTCGGTTCTGTCCTTCAGATAACTCTTGGCACTGTCGCTGCCCACTCCCACGTCTAGCCCAGCAACCAGAATCTTTCTCCATCCAAAAGCCTAGCATCCCCATCCCCATCACTTTGTCCTGGAGGGGATTCAGAAAGTAACCTGATTGATGATGTACCTATTTCTACTACAGAAATCTGTCCATGGAAGGAATGAGACCATTGTGTCCATTGGTCATGACTCCATCGGCAATCCGGGAGACCATTTCTTCTTTTGAGAGAGAGCTCAGTGTGGGGTTGAACTCACAGGCCCCAGAGTCAGAGCTTTGGTTTCTATTTTTTCTTCACCACTTAATAGCTGTGGTGCCTTTGGCAAGTTATTAACTGCTTTGCACCTCAGTTTCCTCTTTTATAGAAAGGGAATTATAACAGTTCATATCTCAGAGGTTCTGAGGTGTAAATGAATTATATAACAATCCATATGGCACATAGTAAGCACAAAATACTGCTACTGCTCTTGGTCTATACTTTTTCTGGATTCCAAGTAGCCCCTTTCCTTTATGAGAGCACAGTGACCTCAGATGTTTCACAATGCAGCTGAGTGGGCTATAGTTTCAGAGTAACACCCTCTTGATGTGATGCAGTAGAGGATCAGATTAGATTAGATAACATATTCATACTTGCTTACCATCTCCAGCATACACAACTTAACATCTGCCTCATCACAGTGACAACAGCCACCACTTATTTAGCACTTTTTAATGTGTCAGGCACCACGTGAATAGCTTTATGAATATTACCACATGTAACATTGGCAACACCCTTATAAAGGAAGGTATTGTTTTTGCAGTTCTAAAGATGAGGAAACTGGGCTTCCTGGTTTTAGCACGTTGTCTGGAATGGACGGCAACTGGAGGAGCTCTTACTTGAACCGAGGTCTTCCCAGTTCTAGAACCCAGGCTTTTCTCCTTCTCCATAATGCTCTGCAGTCTCCCTCATAAAATTCAGAGTTGTCTTTAAGTTGTCTTTAAGTTGTCTGCATATTCTAGGGGCACCTTCTTATAGACTCCCAAAATAAGGACATGGACCTATTGTCCATAATCAGTTCAAGCCAGACGCCTGGAATTTCTTGGGACAGCCCTGATTGTACGTTTTGGCACAGCTGTCCTGCATTTTGTTTATTTGTTTTGCTGCAATTGTTGCTATTGTTGTTTTTATTTTGGTGCCAATTCAGGATTCCTTATTCCTGACAGGAACCAATTAACTGAACCTTTATGTCTGAATACCCTCTGACTGAAGACCAATTTACTAATCTTAGAGTTAATAAATTCTTGACCTAGAATTCCTAAATGCCCCTCCTTTTAGGGGCAGGATTGATCCTGGGCTAGACCCCAGGGTTGGAGTCAATCCATCATATTGATTAGAGGACTTGGTGGCTACAGGTCAAGGATACCATCCTCATACCCACCTCTATGGCTTCCATGTCCCTTCTCCGGCTCCCTTCAATTCCTTTGGGGAATCAGCCCCCAAAGACTCT
This sequence comes from Lagenorhynchus albirostris, assembly GCF_949774975.1. Lineage (NCBI taxonomy): Eukaryota > Metazoa > Chordata > Mammalia > Artiodactyla > Delphinidae > Lagenorhynchus > Lagenorhynchus albirostris. The sequence goes on along the minus strand of NC_083095.1, from coordinate 116,814,872 downwards.
GTCCTTGGACGCTTGCTCAAGGCTGGCTTCGGCGTCTGGCTTCTGGGTTTTCAGCACAAAACCCACAAGTGCTACCCTTGGAGATCCAAAGTCCTGAGGTGAACTGGGAACTTTGATTCTGGCCCCACAGGGCAGGCTCTTTACCCCCATCTTTTCCAGGCAAACGTTCTTGTCTTTCCACCTTCTCCATTTCTTGTTAACATACCTTTATCCTCTAGGTCTCCCAGGTTTGTAATCTTGGAGTCACCTTCGATGTGTCTCTGAACTTATACTACATATTTAGCCTTCTACTATAGTTATCTCTTACATTTGCCTTATCTTTTCCTATCTCACTGACAGCCCTAAACCTTTTTATTATGTATATGAATTACTAAAATAATCTGTGAACCCCAGAGTTTTTAACCTGGGAAACAAGCACCCCCAGGAAGGTCCATAGATGAGCTTTAATGGGTCTGTAAAACGCCTGAAATTATTTTTTGAAATACTGGTGTGCTGGTATTCATACATGCATTTTTCTATGTAAAATAAGTTTTCATCAATCTCTCAAGAGAGTTGTATCAATTTCCAATTACCATTGAAACAAATTACCAAAAATTTAGTGGCTTACAGCAACACAGATTTATTCTCTTAAAAGTCTGGAAGTCAGACTTCTGAAATCGAAGTGTTGCCAGGGCTGCATTTCTTCTGGAGGCTTCTATGTCCTTGCCTTTTTTAGTTTCTAGGGGCCACCTGTATTCTGTAGTTTGTGGTCCCTTCCCTGCATCACTCCAACCTCTTGCCTCTGTTGTCATATCTCCTACTCTTCACTCTGATCTTCTGCCTCTCTCTTATAAGGACTCTGATAATTACATTGGGCCCATTCTGGTAATCCAGGGTACTCTCCCCCTCTCAAGGTTCTTAATTTAATCACATTTGAAAAGTCCCTTTTGCCATATAAGGTAACATTCACAGGTTCCAGGCATTAGAATATGGACATCTTTAGGGTACCGTTATTCAACCTACCATGGAGTTAATACCCCAAATATGCTGTCTTCACTGGCTTCTTTAGCAACCTAGACAATTATTTCTCAAACATCACTCTTACTTGCTATCTCCTGTATAAGTTTGTAATTACTTCCTCTTACCTATAGATCAATGTACACTCTGAATCCAGCATTCAAGGCCATTAGCCAGCAGGCCCCAATTCATCTCTCTAATGTCATTCCCAATGTTCCCCAGCTGGGACACTCTAAGTCATTCCCCTGAGAAAGCATTATTATTCCCAGCTCCACCCTGTTCACACTGTTCACTGCCAAGAATAACCTCCTGACTCACTCCTCTCCACCATTGTAATTTCCTCCCTTTTTTATGAAAGACTTTCTTCCATGTCATTTATCATTCATGATGTTTTCCTTTATGAAGGCTTAAGACTCATTGTTGACCAATACTGTACTCGTGTTTTACTTTGACTTATCCTCTGGCTGAGGATGAGTAAATATTCTAAGAACAAAAGTTTCTTTCACATTCCTCAAAATGCCTAGAGGAGCTTATGAATGAATAGTTCCTTTTCTCTCTTCCATCTTTTCCCAGAAAACAACCCTATACTCCACAGATACACCGTGTCTTTCATTTTGGTCCTTTCTCTACCATCCAACATTAGCTATTCTGAAATATTATCATCAAGTGACTTGCACAAAGAAAATAAAGTTTCATGGACAAGAATTTTAAAGAGTATTCAATGAAAAGAAACTATATTTATTTCAACCTCTGGTATTTAAAAGTCTAAGAGGTATTTTTCAGATTTTCCCCCATCAGGGATGGAGAAAAGGCACAATTTAGAAAAGCTTAGGGGCTTCCCTGGTGGTGCAGTGGTTTAAGAATCCGCCTGCCAATGCAGGGGACATGGGTTCAAGCCCTGGTCCAGGAAGATCCCACAGGCTGTGGAGCAACTAAGTCCGTGTGCCACAACTACTGAAGCCTGTGTGTCTAGAGCCCGTGCCCTGCAACAAGAGAAGCCACTGCAATGCAAAGCCTGCACACCGCAACAAAGAGTAGCCCCCCCACTAGCCACAACTAGAGAAAGCCCATGCACAGCAACGAAGACCCAATGCAGCCAAAAATAAATAAATAAAATAAATTTTCTTTTAAATAGAGAAGCTTAAAGAGGGGGATTATTTTACCTATAGTACAAATGGAATGTGTTATTTATCTATAGTGAGTTGGAAATATCAGAGTCTGTCTTTTCCTCTTCCCATCCACTGGTGGCATGGGCTTAGCCAAAGCTCCTGGACAACTTCTTATAAAATTCTCTTTAGAACTCTGGGCAAAGCCCCTGATTGACAGTAGGACTCCTCCGCTCCCACCTTCTCCATTTGCTACTTCTCTTGGCTCTAACTGCAAATTGTCTTTCCTCTAAGAACCCAGTTGCCTTTTTGACTCTATTTCCAATGGCTCATTCTTCTACATCCCCTTTCCTGCCTACATCTCTGAGACAAGGGAAAAAGACCAGCTTTCCTGAGTCCTCACTATTTCCCCTACCTTATTCCTTTGAGCTCCAAATTCTTGGGGCACACTGTCTTCCACTGTCATCTTGCTTTGTTTTTTTAAGTGTGGTCAATATTTAAAATGTTTATTATATAAAATTACTTTTATAGTTAGAAAACATGAAGAAATAATGATTTCATAGGCTTTCCTCTCTGTGTCTGGAAACTGCTGGCAGAGGTACTTGGGGAACGCCCATTGTCAGACTGAAATGTAAAGTGACAGTACTAAAAACTTTATAGTCCCCTCATGTCAAGTGAGTTGAACTCAGAAGGCCCCTTTCTTTCTTTCTTCCTTCTTTCCTTCCTTCTTTTCTTTAACTAAGAAGTTTTTTTACTCAAAGTTCCTATAGGTGTTGGGTGTGGTTATTTCTGCTAAGTTACATTCCAAATGGTTGAGATGGGGTCTGGACTATAAACAGGATCCTTAAATGATGTTCAAAAAAGAAAACACATGTATACGTAATCACATATTCTAAACCATATGTAGCCAACATTGGTTTGCTAACACAACAGCCATCTCCCTTTCCTTTTCTTTATCATAGCAGGGCCCCTATTCCACTCCAGAGGTGATTCCTCTCCCACGTGACTCAAGGATAAATCTTGACTGGTGTAAGCCAATCGTCAGACACAATTTCTCTTGCCAGTGATTGCTTTAAACATGGACATGTGATCTAGTCCTGGACAACATATAATAATGAGCAAATATCTACTGGGGAATGTTGGGAAGCATTCACTTCACTTTTTTTTTGTGTGTGTGGTACGCGGGCCTCTCACTGTTGTGGCCTCTCCGGTTGCAGAGGACAGGCTCCGGACGCGCAGGCTCAGCGGGCATGGCTCACGGGCCCAGCCGCTCCGCGGCATGTGGGATCTTCCCAGACCGGGGCATGAACCTCTGTCCCCTGCATCGGCAGGTGGACTCTCAACCACTGCACCACCAGGGAAGCCCTCGCTTCACTTTTTAATTTTACTTTATTTGTTTTTTATACAGCAGGTTCTTATTAGTTATCTATTTTATACATATTAGTGTATACATGTCAATCCCAATCTCCCAATTCATCACACCACCACCACCATCCCCGCCACCTTCCTCCCCTCGGTGTCCATACGTTTGTTCTCTACATCTGTGCCTCTAGTTCTGCCTTGCAAACCAGTTCATCTATACCATTTTTCTATTTATTTGTTTATTTATTTTTGGCTGTGTTGGGTCTTCATGGCTGTGCACGGGCTTTCTCTAGTTGTGGCTAGTGGGGGCTACTCTTTGATGTGGTGCATGGGCTTCTCATTACAGTGGCTTCTCTTGTTGTGGAGCACAGGCTCTAGGTGCACGGGCTTCAGTAGTTGTGGCATGCAGGCTTCAGTAGTTGTGGCACAAGGGCTCTAGAGAGCAGGTTCAGTGGTTGTGGTGCACGGGCTTAGTTGCTCCGCGGCATGTGGGATCTTCCTGGACCAGGGCTCGAACCCGTGTCCCGTGCATTGGCAGGTGGATTCTTAACTACTGCGCCACCAGGGAAGCCTGTACCATTTTTCTAGATTCCACATATATGCATTAATATACGATATTTGTTTTCCTCTTTCTGATTTACTTCACTCTGTATGGCAGTCTCTAGATCCATCCACATCTCTACAAATGACCCAACTTCGTTCCTTTTTATGGCTGAGTAATATTCCATTGTGTATATGTGCCACATCTTCTTTATCCATTCATCTGTCGGTGGACACATAGGTTTCTTCCATGTTCTGGCTAGTGTAAATATAGCTGCAGTGAACATTGTGGTACATGACTCTGTTTGAATTATGGTTTTCTCAGGGTATATGCCCAGTAGTGAGATTGCTGGGTCATATGGCAGTGCTATTTTTAGTTTTTTAAGGAACCTCCATACTGTTCTCCATAGTGGCTGTATCAATTTCCATTCCCACCAACAGTGCAAGAGGGTTCCCTTTTCTCCACACCTTCTCCAGCATTTATTGTTTGTAGATGTTTTGATGATGGCCATTCTGACGGGTGTGAGATGATATCTCATTGTAATTTTGATTTGCATTTCTCGAATGATTAATGATGGTGAGCATTCGTTCCTGTGTTTGTTGGCAACCTGCATATCTTCTTTGGAGAAATATCTATTTAGATCTTCTGCCCATTTTTGGACTGGGTTTTGTTTCTTTTTTATATTGAGCTGCATGACCTGCTTGTAAATTTAGGAGGTTAATCCTTTGTAAGTTACTTCATTTGCAAATATTTTCTCCCATTCTGAGGGTTGTCTTTTCGTCTTGTTTTTGGTTTCCTTTGCTGTGCAAAAGCTTTTAAGTTTCATTAGGTCCCATTTGCTTATTTTTGTTATTCTTTCACTTTCTCTAGGAGGTGGGTCAAAAAGGATCTTGCTGATTTACGTCACAGAGTGTTCTGCCTATGTTTTCCACTAAGAGTTTTATACTGTCCAGTCTTACATTTAGGTCTCTAATCCATTCTGAGTTTATTTTTGTGTATGTTGTTAGGGAGTATTCTAATTTCATTCTTTTACATGTAGCTGTCCAGTTTTCCCAGCACCACTTATTGAAGAGGCTGTCTTTTCTCCATTGTTGTATTATTGCCCCTTTATCAAAGATAAGGTGACCATAAGTGTGTGGGTTTATCTTTCTTTGGGCTTTCTATCTGGTTCCATTGATCTATATTTCTTTTTTTGTGCCAGTACCATACTGTCTTGACTACTGTAGCTTTGTAGTATAGTCTGAAGTCAGGGAGCCTGATTTCTCCATTTCCGGTTTACTTTCTCAAGATTGCTTTGGCTATTGGGGTCTTTTGTGTTTCCATACGGATTGTGAAATATTTTATTCTAGTTATGTGAAAAATGCCAGTGGTAGTTTGATAGGGATTGCATTGAATCTGTAGATTGCTTTGGGTAGTGGAGTCATTTTCACAATGTTGATTTTTCCAATCCAAGAACATGGTATATCTCTCCATCTGTTTGTATCATCTTTGTTTCATCAGTGTCTTATAGTTTTCTGCATACAGGTCTTTTCTCTCCTTAGGTGGTTTATTCCTAGGTATTTTATTCTTTTTGTTGCAATGGTCAATGGGAGTGTTTCCTTAATTTCACTTTCAGGTTTTTCATCATTAGTGTATACGAATGCAAGAGATTTCGGTGCATTAATTTTGTATCCTGCTACTTTACCAAATTCATTGTTTAGCTCTAGTAGTTTTCTGGTAGCGTCTTTAGGATTCTCTATGTATAGTATCATGTCATCTGCAAACAGTGATAGCTTTACTTCTCTTCCAATTTGTATTCCTTTTATTTCTTTTTCTTCTCTGAATGCTGTGGCTAAAACTTCTGAAAGAATGTTGAATAATAGTGGTGAGAGTGGGTAACCTTGTCTTATTCCTGATCTTAGTGGAAATGTTTTCAGTTTTTCACCATTGAGGACGATGTTGCTGTGGGTTTGTCATATATGGCCTTTATTATGTTGAGATAAGTTCCTTCTTTGCCTACTTTCTGGAGGGTTTTTAGCATAAATGGGTGTTGAATTGTGTTGGATGCTTTTTCTGCATCTATTGAGATGATCATACGGTTTTTCTCCTTCAGTTTGTTAATATGGTGTATCACGTTGATTGATTTGTGTATATTTAAGAATCCTTGCATTCCTGGGATAAACCCCATTTGATCATGGTGTATGATCCTTTTGATATGCCGCTGGATTCTGTTTGTCAGTATTTTGTGGAGTAGTTTTGCATCTGTGTTCAAAAGTGATATTGACCTGTAGTATTCTCTCTTTTTTGCATCTTTGTCTGGTTTTGGTATCAGAGTGATGGTGGCCTCATAGAATGAGTTTGGGAGTGTTCCTCACTCTGCTATATTTTGGAAGAGTTTGAGAAGGATAGGTGTTAGCTATTCTCTAAATGTTTGATAGAATTCACCTGTGAAGCCATCTGGTCCTGGGCTTTTGTTTGTTGGAAGATTTTTAACCGCAGTCTCAATTTTAGTGCTTGTGATTGGTCTGTTTATATTTTCTATTTCTTCCTGTTTCAGTCTCAGAAGGTTGTGCTTTCCTAAGAATTTGTCCATTTCTTCCAGGTTGTCCATTTTATTGGCATATAGTTGCTTATAGTAATCTCTCATGATCCTTTGTATTTCTGCAGTGTCATTTTTTACATCTCCTTTTTCATTTCTAATTCTATTGATTTGAGTCTTCTCCCTTTTTTTCTTGATATGTCTGGCTAATGGTTTATCAATTTTGTTTATCTTCTCAAAGAACCAGCTTTTTGTTTTATTGATCTTTGCTATTTTTTCCTTCTTTTCTTTTTCATTTATTTCTGATCTGATCTTTATGATTTCTCTCCTTCTGCTATCTTTGGCATTTTTTTGTTCTCCTTCTCTGAATGCTTTAGGTGTAAGGTTAGGTTGTTTACTTGAGATGTTTCTTGTTTCTTGAGGTAGGATTCTTTTGCTATAAACTTTCCTCTTAGAACTGCTTTTGCTGCATCCCATAGGTTTTGGGTCATCGTGTTTTCATTGTCATTTGTTTCTAGGTATTTTTTGATTTCCTCTTTTATTTCTTCAGTGATCTCTTGGTTATTTAGTAGTATATTGTTTACCCTCCATTTGTTTGTATTTTTTACAGATTTTTCCCTCTTATTGATATCTAGTTTCATAGCGTTGTGGTCAGAAAAGATACTTGATACGATTTCAATTTTCTTAAATTTACCAAGGCTTGATTTGTTACCCAAGATACGATCTATCCTGGAGAATGTTCCATAAGCACTTTAGAAGTGTAATCTGTTTTTTTTTTGGATGGAATGTCCTATAAATATCAATGAAGTCCTTCTTGTTTAATGTATCATTTAAAGCTTGTGTTATTTATTTTCAGTTTATATGATCTGTCCATTGGTGAAAGTGGGATGTTAAATTCCCCTACTTTGATTGTGTTACTGTTGATTTCCCCTTTTATGGCTGTTAGTATTTGCCTTATGTATTGAGGTGCTCCTATGTTGGATGCATAGATATTTACAATTGTTGTATCTTCTTCTTGGATTGATCCCTTGATCATTATGAAGTGTTCTTCTTTGTCTCCTGTAATAGTCTTTGTTTTAACATCTATTTTGTCTGATGTGAGAGTTGCTACTCCAGCTTGTTTTTGATTTGCATTTGCGTGGAGTATCTTTTTCCATTCCCTCACTTTCACTCTGTATGTGAACCTAGATCTTAAGTGGGTCTCTTGTAGACAGCATATATACAGGTCTTGTTTTTGTATCCATTCAGCCAGTCTGTGTCTTTTGGTTGGAGCACTTAATCCATTTACATTTAAGGTAATTATCGATATGTATGTTCCTATTACCATTTTCTTATTTGTTTTGGGTTAGTTATTGTACGTCTTTTCCTTCTCTTGTGTTTCCTGCCTAGAGAAGTTCCTTTAGCATTTGTTGTAAAGCTGGTTTGGTGGTGCTGAATTCTCTTAGCTTCTGCTTGTCTGTAAAGGTTTTGATTTCTCCATCGAATCTGAATGAGATCCTTGCTGGGTAGAGTAATCTTGGTTGGAGGTTTTTCCCTTTCATCACTTTAAATATGTCCTGCCACTCCTTTCAGTCTTGCAGAGTTTCTGCTGAATGATCAGCTGTTAACCTTATGGGGATTCCCTTGTATGTTATTTGTTGTTTTTCCCTTGCTGCTTTTAATATGTTTTCTTTGTATTTAATTTTTGATAGTTTGATTAATATGTGTCTTGGCATGTTTCTCCTTGGATTTATCCTGTATGAGACTCTCTGTGCTTCCTGAAGTTGTTTAACTATTTCCTTTACCATATTAGGGAAATTTTCAACTATAATGTCCTCAAATTTTTTCTCAGTCCGTTTTTCTCTTCTTCCTATAATTCTCATGTTGGTGCATTTAATGTTGTCCCAGAGGTCTCTGAGACTGTCCTCAATTCTTTTCATTCTTTTTTCTTTATTCTGCTCTGCGATAGTTATGTCCACTATTTTATCTTCCAGGTCACTTATCCGTTCTTCTGCCTCAGTTATTCTGCTATTGATTCCTTCTAGAGAATTTTTAATTTTCTTTATTATGATTTTCATCATTGTTTGTTTGCTCTTTAGTTCTTCTAGGTCCTTTTTAAACATTTCTTGTATTTTCTCCTTTCTATTTCCATGATTTTGAATCATCTTTACTATCATTTTTCTGAATTCTTCTTCAGGTAGACTGCCTATTTCCTCCTCATTTTTTGGTCTCATGGGTTTTTACCTTGATTCTTCATCTGCTGTGTGTTTCTCTGTGTTCTCCTTTTGCTTAACTTACTGTGTTTGGCGTCTCCTTTTTGCAGGCTGCATGTTCATAGTTCCTGTTGTTTGTTTTTGTCTCTCCCCGGTGGCTAAGGGTGGTTCAGTGGGTTGTGTAGACTTTCTATTGGAGGGGACTGGTGCCTGTGTTCTGGTGGATGAGGCTGGATCTTGTCTTTCTGGTGGCTGCGTCTGGTGGTATGTTTTGTGGTGTCTGTGACCTTACTGTGAATTTAGGCAGCCTGTCTGCTAATGGGTGGGGTTGTGTTCCTCTCTTGCTTGTTGTTTGGCGTAAGGTGTTCAGCACTGTAGCTTGCTGGTTGTTGAGTGGAGCTGGGTCTTGGCGTTGAGATGGATATCTCTGGGAGATTTTTGCCGTTTGATATTACGTGGAGCTGGGACGTCTCTAGTGGACCAATATCCTGAACTAGGCTTTGCCACCTCAGAGGCACAGCCCCGATGTCCGGCCAGAGTACTAAGACCCTGTCATCCACACAGCTCAGAATAAAAAGGAGAAAAAAAGAAAGAAAGAAAGAGAAAAATAAAATAAAGTTGTTAAAATAAAAATTAATGATTAAAAATAAAAAAATATTTAAGGAATAAAAAAAGAAAGAATAGAGCAACCAAACCAAAAAAACAAATCCACCAGTGATAACAAGCGCTAAAAACTATACTAAAACAAAAAACGGACAGACAGAACCTTAGGACAAGTGGTAAAAGCAAAGCTATACAGATGAAATCGCACACAGAAGCATACACATACACACTCACAAAAGTGAAAAAGGGGAAAAAATATATATATGTCATTGCTCCCAAAATCCACCACCTCAATTTAGGACGATTCGTTGCCTCTTCAAGTATTCCACAGATGCAGGGTACATCAAGTTGATTGTGGAGATTTAATCCGCTGCTCCTGAGGCTGCTGGGAGAGATTTCCCTTTCTCTTCTTTGTTCGCACAGCTCCTGGGGTTCAGCTTTGGATTTGGCCCCTCCTCTTCATGAGGGTCACCTGAGGGCACCTTTGTTCCCGCTCGGACAGGGCGGGGTTAAAGGAGCAGCTGATTCGGGGGCTCTGGCTCACTCTGGCCGGGGGGAGGGAGGGGTACCGATAGCGGGGTGAGTCTGCAGCAGCAGAAGCCTGCGTGATGTTGCAACAGCCTGTGGCACTGTGTGTTCTCCTGGCGACTTTATCCCTGGATCACGGGACCCTGGCAGTGGTGAGTTGCACAGGCTCTCGGAAGGGGAGGTGTTGAGAGTGACCTGTGCTTCCACACAGGCTTCTTGCTGGCTGCAGCAGCTGCCTTAGTGATTCATGCCTGTCTCTGGGGGCCACGCTGATAGCCGCGGCTTGTGCCCATCTCTGGAGCTTGTTTAGGCGGTGCTCTTAATCCCCTCTCCTCGCATACCACAAAACAATGGTCTCTTGCCTCTTAGTCAGGTCCAGACGTTTTCCCAGGCACACTCCCAGCTAGCTCTGACCCACTAGCCCCCTTCAGGCTGTGTTCATGCAGCCAACCCTAGTACTCTCCCTGGGATCTGACCTCCTCCGAAGCTGGAGCCTCAGCTCCCAGCCCCTGCCCACCCCGGCGGGTGAGCAGACAAGCCTCTTGGGCTGGTCGGCACCGATCCTCTGTGCGGGAATCTCTCTGCTTTGCCTTGCGCACCCCTGTTGCTGTGCTCTCCTCTGTGGCTCTGAAGCTTCCCCCTTCCTCCACCCGCAATCTCCGCCCAAGAAGGGGCTTGCTAGTGTATGGAAACCTTTCCTTCTTCACAGCTCCCTCCTACTGGTGCAGGTCCTGTCCCTATTCTTTTGTCTCTGTTTTTCTTTTCCCCTACCCAGGTATGTGGGGAGTTTCTTGCCTTTTGGGATGTCTGAGGTCTTCTGCCAGCGTTCAGTAGGTGTTCTGTAGGGGTTGTTCCACATGTAGATGTATTTCTGATGTATTTGTGGGGAGAAAGTTGATCTCCACATCTTACTCTTCCACCATCTTGAATCTCCCCCCTCCTTGTTTTTTTATTTGTTTTTGTCATCCTTTGGTCACATCCGTACTTGCATGCCCCAAGAGTGTGTGAAACTCTCCACGCCCCAAACTGAGTTCAGTCTCTTCGCTGTAAAGTCTTTTCTCCCTCCTGTGTCCCTATGTCTATGAATGGTATTACCATCTACCCAGTCACTTCATCCAGAAACATCCTTCAACTCTCTCTCTCCTGAAAATCCTATTTGTAATCCATCATCATATTCACTGAATCCTATCTCTTTTATTCTTCTAGAATTTGTTCTCTTCTCTCCAGCCCCACTGACACAGATTTAATCCAGGCTGTCATACTTTCTTGTCTGGGTTACCCAAGAGTTTTCTAATGGATCCTGCTTTTCCTCTTGTCTTATTCTGCTCCAGCCCATCCTCCACATTGCTGCAAGAGTGGCTTCCGAAAATGCAGACTGGGTCATATAATTCTCCTACTGCCAGCCTTCCACTGGTTGAATCAGGCTGTGTCTCAGTTGAGGGATCAGGCCAAGTAGGTAGGAATGGAATCTCTGGGTGACTGTTTTCCAGCCCTTTCCAGGTGGAATGTATCACTTCCTCCATTATATGTCTTCTCACATATACCCTGTGTATTTTTGTGCCATAGCACATAACGCTGGCACATACAGTTTGTTCACATGCCTATCTCTTCCTATGCAAAGAAACCCTCTTGAAAGCCAGGACTGCACAGCAGATGATGTTAATGCCTTGCCACATGTCCCCTTTGCTGACTTTGAGCTCCCCTGCAGCTGCAGCTGACAGCTCTTGTACATACTGTTACCTTCTTAGCTCACATGTTATGTTGATCTACTTTGCTACCTGAGAGCTTTCTTCTATGCCATTTGCTCTGCATGGCTGCAAAGCAGCTCAAAAGTGCCAAAGATGTAATGCTTCTGGGGCAAACTTCAACCAATGAGGGACAGAAATCTGTGGATGAATGACCAAGCTTTGTGGCCCTTGATAGAACAATTCTGACATATGTTCTACAGGGTTCCAAAGAGAATCCCCAGAAGGATTGGGCCTCAATTGTCCAGAGTTATGACTCACTCATTAATGCACACTTTACTGGCTTTTATCCCTTCCCTGTCATGCTTTCCCCATTCCTCCCCTTTAACTTCCTGGGATCACCCCCCTAATTAACCAGCTGCACCCTAATCCTTGTCTCAGCATCTACGTTAGGAGAGGATTTCAAACTAACAGAATTTCTTATTCATCTTTTGGGCACATTTTAAGTACTTAACAAGTTTAATATATGAACAAAGGAATAAATTAGTAAGACCTGTAATGATTCCACTGGCCAGGTGGGAAGTTGTCCTAGAGTCAGGGCTGATGAGCAGGGATGGGACAGTGGGAAGTGAGCAGAGTTGTCCCAAATGGAAGCAGTGATCATAAAAAGGCTGGGGTCAGAGGGTGTGCAGAAGTCAGGGCAAAATCTGAAAAATGAACCCATAAACTAGTTTGATAGCCCATGACTAAGAGGGACCACAGGGGCTTATTTATTTAGACTTGGAAGTGGTGGGTAGGAGTCAGTGGTGGGGATCAGAGTTGGAGTGATTTCTCTGAGCAAAAAGGCAGAGCTGGGCATGCTATGAGACAATTACACACAGCTTAATCCTCTCCCACAGCTTACAACCTCAGCCTTCATAAACTGGCCCCATTTACTGTTCTAGGCTCAGATTTCATTATTTCCCCTGAGAACCATGCTCTCTATTTCTACACATCTGTAATTTAACATGTGATACCCAACTATACCATATCATCTCCAGCTTCCACACCTTTGCATGTATAATTTCCTTGATGTAGAACAGCTTCTCTGACTCCATCATCCTAGTTAACTTCCATTTGTCCTTCCAAGCTCAGTTCTAATGTTACCTCTTCAGAAGATTGTCCTTGATCTACTTCCCACTACTCCACAAAGCTAGGTGATTCTTCTTGCACACATGATACGTGTGCACAGAGCCATCAGCACCACACATACTGGTTGTGTTGGCTCCTTTGCCTACTTCATTGAACTGTGAGCTCTTTGATAGTAGAAGCTGCAACTTACTCCTCTCGATTCCCACCCCTCTCTTGGGACCCTGGCACAAAATCTAGCACATTTAAAGTAGCTCTGGCAGCATAGCTTTTATCTCCCCAATTCACCCTATAAAAACAGAGTGACTAGATAGCAAAACCAAAAATCCATGATCAGCGGTTATGACAGAAGTAAGTGACACAGTCCCACCATGACTTCCAAAATACAAACAGCTGAGAAGAAACCACTGACAGCTGTAAAACCTGAGTTTTTTAGGCTTCTGCAAAGGGAGAAGCAGAAAGAAGCAAGAAGATGTCTAACAGATCTGAGAACAGGAAAACCCTGAAACAGCCAATAAGTATTCAATCACTGGAAAGCATGGGGTGGGGGGGGAGGGGTGGGCAATGTAAAAACAGCTGCTAACACTAGGAGAGCTCTGGCTATCTCTAATAGCAAGTGAGTGCAAGGGGGGAGTGGTCCAGCCCAAAGGGACTAGAGGAGTGTAGCCCCTCATAAACTCTCCAAACCGACCCACGAGAGCTCCGTTTCTGTTCAAGGTCAGACTCCCAGGAGTGAAATCAAAATGGAGATGAAGGGAAGAGAAGGTACAGCTAAAAATGGGGGAGGGGAACTGAGTCAGTATTTCAGAAAGCAAATCTCCTTATCTTTTAACACCAACTGAAAACAACAGAAGAGGGAGCTCTGTGGAGTTTGAAGAGCTACTTGAACATCTGAATCAAACTTCCTTCTAAAAATTCAGGAAAACAAAATTGGAAAACTGCATTCTCATATGAAAATTAGTAACAGAAAACTATCAAGGTCGAATTTTACACAAAATTACAATAAGAAAAAGAGCTGCCTGTTTATTACAAGGAGAAGACAGTAGCTCTGCAGTGGAGAAATCTGCTTTGAATCAAGTGATCAAAGTTAACATAACCAGTAATAAGACATATCAACAGCACATATTCCCTGATACGATGCACTAAGAAGGACACAACATCACTTCTCTGATATTCTTACCAAAAATGCATAACCTTAGTTTAAGCTGAAAGAACATCAGGCTAACCCAAATTGAGGGAAAATAGAAAATAGCTATCTCTTCAAAAGTGTCAAGGTCATGAAAAATGTGAAAGAGTGAAAGAGGAGACAAAGGAGAGAAGACAACTAAATGCAATGTGGGGTCATGAACTGGATCTTGGACCAGAAAAAGGCATTAGAGAGGAAGCTAGCAGAATTTGAATGAGGTCTGTATTACTGGTTAATAATATTGCACTAGTGTCAATTTCCTAGTTTCTATAGTAATACTATGGTTTGTAAGATGTTAGCATCAGAGAAAGGTGAGTGAAGTGTATACGGGACTCTCTGTACTACTCTTGTAACTTTTCTGCAAGTCTAATACTGTTTCCCAAAAAAAGTTTTTAAAAATTGTATGTTAGGAGAGGGGGAAGATGGCAGAAGAGTAAGACGTGGAGATCATCTCCCTCCCCACAGATACATCAGAAATACATCTACATGTGGAACAACTCCTACAGAACACCTACTGAACGCTGGCAGAAGACCTCAGACATCCCAAAAGGCAAGAAACCCCCCACGTACCTGGGTAGGGCAAAAGAAAAAAGAAAAAGCAGAGACAAAAGAATAGGGATGGGACCTGCACCAGTGGGAGGGAGCTGTGAAGGAGGAAAGGTTTCCACACACTAGGAAGCCCCTTTACGGGCGGAGACTGCGGGTGGCGGAGGGGGGAAGCTTCGGAGCCAGAGGAGAGCACACCAACAGGGGTGCAGAGGGCAAAGCGGAGAGATTCCTGCACAGAGGATCGGTGCCTGTGCCTTTCCAATCGGTGCCTTGCCTTTTCACTTACAGGAAAAGATCTGTAAAAAATACAAACACATGGAGGCTAAACAATACACTACTTAATAATGAAATGATCACTGAAGAAATCAAAGAGGAAATCAAAAATTATCTGGAAACAAATGACAATGGAGACACGATGACCCAAAACCTATGGGATGCAGCAAAAGCAGTTCTAAGATTGAAGTTTATTGCAATACAATCCTACCTTAAGAAACAGGAAACATCTCTAATAAACAACCTAACCTTGCACCTAAAGCAATTAGAGAAAGAAGAACAAAAAAACCCCCAAAGCTAGCAGAAGGAAAGAAATCATAAAGATTGGATCAGAAATAAATGAAAAAGAAATGAAGGAAACGATAGCAAAGATCAATAAAACTAAAAGCTGGTTCTTTGAGAAGATAAACAAAATTGATAAGCTGTTAGCCACACTCATCAAGAAAAAAAGGGAGAAGACTCAAATCAATAGAATTAGAAATGAAAAAGGAGAAGTAACAACTGACACTGCAGAAATACAAAGGATCATGAGAGATTACTACAAACTCTATGCCAATAACATGGACAACCTGGAAGAAATGGACAAATTCTTAGAAATGCACAATCTTCCAAGACTGAAGCAGGAAGAAATAGAAAATATGAACAGACCAGTCACAAGCACTGAAATTGAAACTGTGATTAAAAATCTTCCAACAAACAAAAGCCCAGGACCAGATGGCTTCACAGGCAAATTCTATCAAACATTTAGCGAAGAGCTAACACCTATCCTTCTCAAACTCTTCCAAAATATAGCAGAGGGAGGAACACTCCCAAACTCATTCTACGAGGCCACCATCACCCTGATACCAAAACCAGACAAGGATGTCACAAAGAAAACTAAAGGCCAATATCACTGATGAACATAGATGCAAACATCCTCAACAAAATACTAGCAAATAGAATCCAACAGCACATTAAAAGGATCATACACCATGATCAAGTGGGGTTTATTCCAGGATGCAAGGATTCTTCAATATATGCAAATCAGTCATTGTGATACACCATATTAACAAACTGAAGGAGAAAAACCATATGGTCATCTCAATAGATGCAGAGAAAGCTTTTGACAAAATTCAAGACCTATTTATGATAAAAACCCTCCAGAAAGTAGGAATAGAGGGAATTTTCCTCCACATAATAAAGGCCATATAAGACAAACCCACAGCCAACATTTTCCTCAATGGTGAAAAACTGAAAGCATTTCCACTAAGATCAGGAACAAGACAAGGTTGCTCACTCTCACCACTATTATTCAACATACATCTGGAAGTTTTAGCCACAGCAATCAAAGAAGAAAAAGAAATACAAGGAATCCAAATCGGAAAAGAAGTAAAGCTGTCACTGTTTGCGGATGACATGATACTATACATAGAGAATCCTAAAGATGCTACCAGAAAACTGCTAGAGCTAATCAATGAATCTGGTAAATTTGCAGGATACAAAATTAATGCACAGAAATTTCTGGCATTCCTGTACACTAATGGTGAAAAATCTGAAAGTGAAATCAAGAAAACACTCCCATTTACCATTGCAACAAAAAGAATAAAACATCTAGGAATAAATCTACCTAAAGAGACAAAAGACCTGTATGCAGAAAATTATTAGACACTGTTGAAAGAAATTAAAGATGATACAAATAGATGGAGAGATATACCATGTTCTTGGATTGGAAGAATCAATATTGTGGAAATGACTCTACTACCCAAAGCAATCTACAGATTCAATGCAATCCCTATCAAACTACCACTGACTTTTTTCACAGAACTAGAACTAAAAATTTCACAATTTGTATGGAAACTCAAAAGTCCCTGAATAGCCAAAGCAATCTTGAGAATGAAAAATGGAGCTGGAGGAATCAGGCTCCCTGACTTCAGACTATACTAAAAATCTACAGTAATCAAGACAGTATGGTACTGGCACAAAAACAGAAAGATAGATCAATGGAACAGGATAGAAAGCCCAGAGATAAACCCACACACATATGGTCACCTTATCTTTGATAAAGGAGGCAGGAATGTACAGTGGAGAATGGACAGCCTCTTTAATAAGTGGTGCTGGGAAAACTGGGCAAGTACATGTAAAAGTATGAGATTAGAACACTCCCTATCACCATACACAAAAATAAGCTCAAAATGGATTAAAGACCTAAATGTAAGGCCAGACACTATCAAACTCTTAGAGGAAAATATAGGCAGAACACTTTATGACTTAAATCACAGCAAGATCCTTTTTTTAAAAAATATATTTTATTTATTTGTTTTTGGCTGTGTTGGGTCTTCATTGCTGCGCGTGGGCTTTCTCTAGTTGCAGAGAGGGCGGGCTACTCTTAGTTGCGGTGTGCGGGCTTCTCAATGTGGTGGCTTCCCTTGTTGTGGAGCAGGGGATCTAGGCACAAGGGCTTCAGTAGTTGTGGCACACAGGCTCAGTAGTTGTGGCTCACGGACTTAGTTGCTCCGTGGCATGTGGAATCTTCCCGGTCAGGGCTCGAACCCATGTCCCCTGCATTGGCAGGCGGATTCTTAACCACTGCACCACCAGGGAAGCCCCACAAGGTCCTTTTTGACCCACCTCCTAGAGAAATGGAAGTAAAAACAAAAATAAACAAATGGGACCTAATGAAACTTCAAAGCTTTTGCACAGCAAAGGAAACCATAAACAAGACCAAAAGACAACCCTCAGAATGGGAGAAAATATTTGCAAATGAAACAACTGACAAAGGATTAATCTCCAAAATTTACAAGCAGCTCATGCAGCTCAATAACAAAAAAACAAACAACCCAGTCCAAAAATGGGCAGAAGACCTAAATAGACATTTCTCCAAAGAAGATATACAGATTGCCAACAAACACATGGAAGAATGGTCAACATCATTAATCATTAGAGAAATGCAAGTCAAAACTACAATGAGATATCATCTCTCACCAGTCAGAATGGCCATCATCAAAAAATCTAGAAACAATAAATGCTGGAGAGAGTGTGTAGAAAAGGGAACACTCTTGCACTGCTGGTGGGAATGTGAATTGGTACAGCCACTATGGAGAACAGTATGGAAGTTCCTTAAAAAACTACAAATAGAACTACCATATGACCCAGCAATCCCACTACTGGGCATATACCCTGAGAAAACCATAATTCAAAAAGAGTCATGTACCAAAATGTTCAAAGCTCGGTGCTTTGTGACCACCTAGAGGGGTGGGATAGGGAGGGTGGGAGGGAGGGAGACGCAAGAGGGAAGAGATATGGGATCATATGTATATGTATAACTGATTCACTTTGTTATAAAGCAGAAACTAACACACCATTGTAAAGCAATTATACTCCAATAAAGATGTAAAAAAAAAAATTGTATGTTATTCCAGTGGAGAGAGGGAAAGGGGAAGGGGCAACACAGGGGTAGGGGATTAAAAGGTACAAACTATTATGTGTAAAATAAACTACAAGGATATATTGTACAACAGAGGGAATATAGCCAATATTTTATAATAACTATAAATGGCATAAACCTTTAAAATTGTGAATCACTATATTGTATACCTGTAACTTATATAATATTGTAGATCAGCTATCCTTCAATTAAAAAATTGCATGTTACTTATAAAGGAAATAGAATGCAATTATCACAGACTTTTGCAACAATGATGCTTAATGCCAGGAAGAAATGGAGTAACATTTAAGATACTGAAGAAAAGCGAATATGAACCAAGGATTTTATATCCTTATTAAAACTCACCTTAAAATATAAAGAACACATGATAATATGCAAGAACTCAGGAAATATTGTTCCCATGAGCCCTTCTTAAGGAATGTACTCAAGAACAAACTTCAGACAACCAGAGTAATTATGGAGACATCGGCATAAGGACTGGTGGTAAGCATTAAGTATATAGTTCTTATAGAACTAAGATTAAGAGGAAGAGATGATGGTATATAACAGATATATATTTCAGTGTACGACATATATATATATATATATAAAACCATAAACATGGGGAAAGAATGGTGATAGCATATGCCCACCATTCCTTTGGTAACTATTTTCAGTAATCATAATTAGTAGTGGTAGTATCAGACTATAGAGTTGTAAATCAGGATAAAGTAAATGAGTGGTTATAGGATATTGTAACTTTAATTCTATCATCGCCTGTGTCCTTGAAAACCAAAATTCTCAGTGTGAAAGAAAGGGGATACAGATTAAATAGAAAGGGGTTAAGTAAAAATTCTGTAGTCTTGAATCTGAATTGGAAACACCAGTATGAATGTGTGTATGTGCATGTGTATATATATGTATACTCTCTACTCACTGAAAAGGCCTAGAAATAATGACCACTTCTTGGAGAAGTGGCTGATTCCAGATCTGGAACAGGAACTGTACCAGAGAAGCATAGAACATCTTGACACACCAAATAGCAAGGATGCTATCAAAGAGTTCTAGAATTTATCAGAAGGACTTAGGCGTAAACTTGAAAAGGTTCCTATCAGCAAAGATTGGAAAAGTTGAGCCTCAGCAAAGATAAGAATTGTAATGGATTGAACTCTATCAAATATGTTTAAATCCATGAATGCAAAACAACTTCAAAAAAACTAATTTACCATCTTCCGAATTTGTTCATTATCTTTAAACCTGGTTAAATAAAAGAAAAAAAATTCAAGAATTTATCCTTCTCACCAATATGAACTACACCACAGGGTAGATAATATATGAGGTGAGTGTCTCCCTATAAGTTTAATCCAGTTAATACATGAAAATAAAGTGATAGAATTAGACTATCACCACTCTGCAACCCCCAGTGAATTAATGGATCTAGGCATAGAGGAACAATGGCTGCTAACATGAAAAAAAAAAGAGTAAAAACTAGACATTATGTGCCTCTTAATGAAAGAACACAATGTCACATGTAACTTTGCCAAAGAGATTCAACTTGGATCTGGTCCAGTTTCTGGATCCAGCAATTTGCAGAAAACACAGAGGACAGAAACAAACTGAACTGCACTGTGAGGATGAGGTTAGCAAAACCCAGACTTTGCGAAACTGCAGGTTGAATGACCCAGGTTCTTTAAAAGATAAATTATAAGGAAAAGAAAGGCATTAAGGGAGAATTTGTAGATTAAAAGAGACCTAAAGTACATAACAGATTTTAAAAATGAGCAAGATTACATGGTACTATCTAGGAACACACAAGTCACAAAATCAAAAGCAAACACAAGGAAGAGATTACTTGTAAAAGTCAAGACAGAGAGAGGGACAGATTGTCATCAGGATGGGCACCTGGAGGGGCTTCTAGGCTAGCTACAAAGGTTCTCTTTCTTGATCTGGGTAATGGTTTAAGAAGTGTTCTGCACTTTGTGTGGTTTTGTGTTCTGTATCTGTGTGGGTTTTTGTAAATTGTTAAAAAATAAATGTTTAACGTGTTCATTTCAATGAGTAAGTGTAAGAATGCCTGCATGAATGAAGAGATGAGAAGTCTAACAAGCTGAGGCCCTAAGAATAGCTTTCATTTCTTTGAGCTTTGGTTCCCAGATTTGTGAAATGAACTGCTTAAACAATAAACTTGAGGCCCTTCCAGTTGTCACGCTAATAGCTAACGCTTCTAATAGCAGACATCTGTTGATTACTTACCAAGTGCTAACTGCCTTATGTATGTTGTCACTGAATCTTCATAAGAGCCAAGGCTTAGAGAGTATGTAACTTGCCCAAAGACACACTGCTGGTAATTGGCTTGAATTCAGGGCCAGCAGATCCCCAAACTTACCTTGCTATGCTGAGATGCTGTGATAGTGGTAGTTGTTTCTGAAATAAGGTATTCTTCCTAGCTATCAAAGTGAAATGGTTAAGAGATCAGATTCTAGAGATTGATCTTGTGAGTTGAAATCCCATCTTCACCACTTAGCAATTGCATGACTTCGGGCAAATAATTTATACTTGCTGTGCCTCAGTTTCTTTGTCTGTAAAATGGAGGTAATTATGGTATCTACCTCAGAGGGATGTTGTGATGATTAAGTAAAGTGCTTAGCATAATGCCTGGCACATCGTAAGCATTAACTGTTTACTATTTTCATTAAATAATCCATTCTTATTAACTGGGCTCACATGTAATTGCTGTTAAGTATGTCAAATTAGACCAGGGCTAAACTTTTCACTTTTAAAAATATCTAATAATTTTATTCTTTACCCAGGTTCACAGATACAAAGTTTTGAAGTAAGTTTTGTATTAGACAGGGTGACTTTAATAGCAACAAGATACTACTTTTGGTTCCACTAGCTGTTTCTTTATGGAAAAAATATTCAACTGGACAGATAAATGCATAAATTGTCCTTTTGCCCCTCTGTTTAATTTTGAACCTTGTATTTTGTAATGCTACTTGGATAGTAAATATTAGCATGATTTACTTAGGCTTTGATCCATTTTGCCTAGCACCTAGATAAGACTTCTGATTGCTTTAGGAGTTTTTCAAAATTTTTTTAATTTTTAAATTTAAATTTTTAAACATTTTATTGAAGTATTGTTGATTTACAATGTTGTGTTAATTTCTTCTATACAGCAAAGTGGCTCAGTTATACACACACATATATATATATGTATATATTCTTTTTCATATTCTTTTTCCATTATGGTTTGTCATAGGATATTGAATATAGTCCCCTGTGCTATACAGTAGGACGTTGTTGTTTATCCATCCTATATATACTAGTTTGCTTCTGCTAATCCCAAACTCCCAATCCTTCCCTCCCCTGCCCCCCTCCCCCTTTGGCAAGAACAAGTCTGTTCTCTATATCTGTGAGTCTGTTTTTGTTCTGTAGATATGTTGATTTGTATCATATTTTAGATTCCACATATAAGTGATATCATATGGTATTTGTCTTTCTCTTTCTGACTTACTTAGTATGATAATATCTAGGTCCATCCATGTTGCTGCAAATGGCATTATTTCATTCTTTTTGATGGCTGAGTAATATGCCATTGTATATACATATCACATCGAGATTTTTTTAAAATGGAATCTACTGATTTATTAACTGTTTACTTATTAACTAATTTATTAACTATTTATAATTTATTAACTATTTACTTATTAACTAATAAGTAAAAAGCAAATGAAACCAGTTTTCTAATTAGAAGAAGCAAATACAAAGCATTTAATTAGCAACACACAAAAAATTGTTCAACTACTAATCAAGAACCTAATTTTATTAGCTTCTGCTTTATACTGAATATAAAAGACCTGTCTCCTTGCTGCTGCCACTGCTGTCAATGTAGACACTTCATGGGGACTCCGCTTCTCTGAGCTAGAGTAGAACTGTCCCCACCAAGCAATTACAACTCTTTTGACCAATTTTAGACTGTCAAACCTTTGAATGACCAGAGAGTTCACTGCTGTTTTACATGAGGAAAGTCAGAGTTTGGCCCCTGCTTTAATCCAGTACTATATAAACTATGATCAGGAGAAATTCTTCTACAATAACTAATATCTGAACATCACCCTTTACAAGTTTCTAGTGCTGAATCACATTTATTTTTTAATGTTTATATCCCATTGATGATCCAATCAGCATCTTACCAGGAGTTCATTTTTATCTTCATATTATTTTTGCCCAGCATAAAGCCAGGCTCTTAGGCCTATAAATGTTGAATGAATAAATGAATGAGTGAATGAATGAATGATGTTTGTAAGTAAATTTGAGGAGTTAACAGGAAGAGAAGAAATGAAAATTATTGTGGGTACTCACTTTTCATTGTTTCTCATTGCTTCATGCCTGTTTTTGTGGAAATTCCACTCAGTCTTAAAGGTGCAGGGAACTTCTAAGTTTCTCAGAAGGATAAATTACTAGACTAAAAAGGGCACTTTGATGGAAATCCATAAAATACTTATTCAGCAGCAAGAGCTGTCGGTGAGGGTATATTAGGGATCAGCTTGAGAAACATAAGATAGTCTGCCTCCTGCTACAAGGAAACATTGGGAGGGGTAGGTGTCAGCACTTTTTCTTAACTTACCCTCCAAACAGAGGCCCTGGCCTGGTTAACTCCTGGCTGCCCTAGCAAAGCTTTCTTCTGCAGTGCATCAGGCACCGGGTCTCTTCCTCTCTTCCCCAGGCTGCTGTATATTTAGAGTAATAAATAGAAACTATGAACATTTAAAATTCTTTATTCTTCCTTTATCTGGGCCTTGAACATTTGTTTGGAGATCCCATACCAATCTCTGCCCAACATATCTCATCTTAATTGTTTGGACCAATATAGGCATCTTTAAAAATAAGTAAATAGAAAGCAATCAAAATAAAATCATCAGGCATATGAAAAGATTTTGCTTTTAAAAAAATTAAAAACACTTTGTGTAATAGGAGCACATTTTTCTTATGAAAAAATTTCCTTCTTATTTTTAAAAAGATAATTTTGGATAATTTTTTTTTAAGCATCATGCTTAATCACCAGTTCAGTTCTGCTTAAGACAGAATTTTTTTTCTCAGTATTTTAGAGCATATTTTTCACTGTAATGGAAGATTTCCCCTACCTTATGCCACCGTAATAATGGGGATTCTAGTCTTTTTAGAAATTCAGATAAATTGTCTCACCAAAGCTCAAGCACTTTTCACAGACTCATTTACTTATGCTTGGCTTTCATAGATAATGTTTTCTCCTATGTCTGACCGCTCCTTTCTGATGGTGACTGAAAAGCCCATCTTGTGAGTAGGCAGGTCCTTATTATAGGATTTCAGGGGTATCTAAAAGTCTTTCTATCTCAAATATATAGTTTGCCTGCTCAGTGATGCCAAAATTCTTTTAAACAAAAAGGGAAAAACATCTTCCCACGGTTGTAATTAAGATTGTGGGAGAATATAACACTGACAAGTCACAGTCACTACAGATTTGTTAGAGGAGGAGGTTTAAACAAAAGCCTGAGGAGTGGGGGTGAAGAAGAAGGATTATCAGGGGAAAGGAAAGGTACAGACATCCACTCAATACTGCCCTGGTCCTTAGGAGAAGGAGAAGTGAATCACCAGGTGTGGCTGAGAAGGAGAAATGGCTACCTGACTGGACCATCTGTGTTTCCATTTCCTATTTTTCCTTCATTTGCTGCTTTCTACCAAAAAAAAAAAAAAAAAAATCAGATTTGGGCCTGGAAACCATGTTGTGGAAATTGACCATATTTTGGGATTTGTGCAAAAAAAAGAAATTCTAGGAAAAAAATGTTCTGAACCTCAGACTTGTAATTCAACATGATATATACATTGGGTTGGCCAAAAAGTTCATTCGGTTTTTGTTGGTTTTTCTTTTTTTTCTTTTAATTAACTTTTATTGGAGTATGGTTGCTTTACAATGTTGTGTTAGTCTCCACTGCACAACAAAGTGAATCAGCCATACACATACAGATATACCCTCCCTTTTGGACTTCCCTCCCATTTAGGTTACCACAGTGCATTAGGTAGAGTTCCCTGTGCTATACAGTATGTTCCCATCAGTTGTGTATTTTATACGTAGTATCAATAATGTATATGTGTCAATCCCCATCTCCCAATTCCTCCCACCCCACCCCTTTCCCCTTGGTATCCATACATTTGTTCTCTACGTCTGTGTCTATTTCTGCTTTGCAAATAAGATCATCTATACCATTTTTCTAGTTTCCACATATATGCATTATCGTAAGATATTTCCTTTTCTCTTTCTGACTTATTTCACTCCGTATGACACTCTCTAGGTCCGTCCATGTCTCTACAAATTACCCAATTTCATTCCCTTTTATGGCTGAGTAATATTCTAGTGTATATATGTAGCACATCTTCTTTATCCATTCCTCTGCTGACAGACATTTAGGTTGCTTCCATGTCCTGGCTATTGTAAATAGTGAAGCTATGAACATTAGGGTGCCTGTGTTTTTTTTGAATTATGATTTTCTCTGGGTATATGCCCAGTAGTGGGATTTTTGGGTCATATGGTAGTTCTATTTTCAGTTTTTTAAGGAACGTCCGTACTGTTTTCCATAGTGGCTGTATCAATTTACATTCCCACCAACAGTGCAAAAGGGTTCCCTTTTCTCCACACTCTCTCCAGCATTTATTATTTGTAGATTTTTTGATGATGGCCATTCTGACTGGTGTTAGGTGATACTTCATTGTAGTTTTGATTTGCATTTCTCTAATAATTAGTGATGTTGAGCAGCTTTTCATGTGCGTCTTGGCCATCCGTTATGTCTTCTTTGGAGAAATGCCTGTTTAGCTCTTCTGCCCATTTTTTTTTATTGCATTGTTTATTTTTTGATACTGAGCCACATGAGCTCTTTGTAAATTTTGGAGACTAATCCCTTGTCGATTGCATCATTTGAAAATATTTTCTCCCATTCTGTGGGTTGTCTTTTTGTTTTCTTTATTGTTTCCTTTGCTGTGCAAAAGCTTTTGAGTTTAATTAGGTCTCATTTGTTTATTTTTGTTTTTATTTCCATTGGGCTAGGAGGTGGGTCACAAAAGATCTTGCTGCAATTTATGTCAAAAAGTGTTCTGCCTACGTTTTCCTCTAAGAGTTTTATAGTGTCTCGCCTTATATTCAGGTCTTTAATCCATTTTGAGTTTATTTTTGTGCATGGTGTTAGGGAGTGTTCTAATTTCATTCTTTTACATGTAGCTGTCTAGTTTTCCCAGCACCATTTATTGAAGAGACTGTCTTTTCTCCATTGTATATTTTTGTCTCCTTTGTCATAGATTAGGTGACCATAGGTACATGGGTTTATCTCTGGACTTTCTATCCTTTAACATCGATCTCTATTTCTGTTTTTGTGCCAGTACCATAGTGTCTTGATTACGGTAGCTTTGTAGTATAGTCTGAAGTCAGGGAGCCTGATTCATCCAGCTCCATTTTTCTTTCTCAAGATTGCTTTGACTATTTGGGGTCTTTTGTGTTTCCATACAAATTTTAAGATTTTTTGCTCTAGTTCTGTGAAAAATGTCAAGGGTAATTTGATAGGGATTGCATTGAATCTGTAGATTGCTTTGGGCAGTATAGTCATTTTCATAGTATTGATTCTTCCAATCCAAGAACATGGTATGTCTCTCCATCTGTTTGTGGCATCTTTGATTTCTTTCATCAGTGTCTTTGTACTTTTCTGAGTACAGGTCTTTTAACTCCTTAGATAGGTTTATTCCGAGGTATTTTATTCTTTTTGTTGCAATGGTGAATGGGATTGTTTCCTTAATTTCTCTTTCTGATCTTTCGTTATTAGTGTATAGGAATGCAAGAGATTTTGGTGCATTAATTTTGTATCCTGCAAATTTACCGGATTCATTGATTAGCTCTAGTAGTTTTCTGGTGGCATCTTTAGGATTCTCTATGTAGAGTGTCATGTCATCTGCAAACTGTGACAGTTTTACTTCTTCTTTTCCAATTTGTATTCCTTTTAGTTCTTTTTCTTTTCTGACTGCTGTAGCTAGGACTTCCAAAACTATGTTGAATAATAGTGGCGAGAATGGACATCCTTGTCTTGTTCCTGATCTTAGAGGAAATACTTTCAGTTTTTCACCATTGAGAATGATGTCTGCTGTAGGTCTGTCATATATGGCCTTTATTATTTTGAGATAGGTTCACTCTGTGCCCACTTATGATAATTTTTATTATAAATGGATGTTGAATTTTGTCAAAAGTGTGTTCTGCATCTATTGAGATGATCATATAGTTTTTATTCTTCAATTTGTTAATATGGTGTATCACATTGATTGATTTGCATATATTGAAGAATCCTTGCATTCCCAGGATAAATCCCACTTGATCGTGGTGTATGATCTTTTTAATGTGTTGTTGGATTCAGTTTGCTAGTGTTTTGTTGAGGATTTTTGCATCTATAGTTCATATCACTATATTGGCCTGTAATTCTTTTTGTGTGTGGTATCCTTGTCCGGTTTTGGTATCAGGGTGATGGTGGGATCATAGAATGTGTTTGGGAGTGTGCCTTCCTCTGCACTTTTAGAATAGTTTCAGAAGGATAGGTGTTAACTCTTCTCTAAATGTTTGATAGAATTCACCTCTGACGCCTTCTGATCTTGCACTTTTGTTTGTTGGAAGATTTTTAATTACAGTTTCAACTTTATTACTTGTGATTGATCTGTTTATATTGTCTAATACGTCCTGGATCAGTCTGGGAAAGTTGTACCTTTCCAAGAATTTGTCCATTTCTTCCACGTTGTCTATTTTATTGGCATATAGCTGCTTGTAGTAGTCGCTTATGATCTCTTGTATTTCTGTGGTGTCCATTGTAACTTCTCCTTTATCATTTGAAATTTTATTGATTTGAGCCTTCTCCCTCTTTTTCTTGATGAGTCAGGCTAAAGGTTTATCAATTTTGTTTATCTTATCGAAGAACCAGCTTTTAATTTTATTGATCTTTGCTATTGTTTTCTTTGTTTCTATTTCATTTACTTCTGTCCTGATCTTTATGATTTCTTTCCTTCTGTTAACTTTAGGTGTTTTTTTTTGTTGTTGTTGTAGTTCTTCTTTTTCTAGCTCCTTTAGATATAAGGTTAGATTGTTAGATTGTTTATTGGGGATTGTTCTTGAGGTAGGATTGTATTGCTATAAACTTCCCTTTTAGAACTGCTTTTGCTGCATCCCATAGATTTTGGGTTGTCCTGTTTTCATTGTCATTTGTTTCTATGGGTTTTTTGTTTTTGGTTTGTTTGGGGTTTTTTTGCGGTACGTGGGCCTCTCACTGCTGTGGCCTCTACCGCTGCAGAGCACAGGCTCCGTACACACAGGCCCAGTGGCCACGGCTCACAGGCCCAGCTGCTCCGCGGCATGTGGGATCCTCCCAGACTGGGGCACAAACCCGCATCCCTTGCATCGGCAGGCGGACTCTCAACCACTGCACCACCAGGGAAGCCCTGTTTCTATTTATTTAGTTTTATTTCCTCTTTGATTTCTCTGGGCTACTTAGTAGCATATTGTTTAGCCTCCGTGTGTTTGTGTTTTTTATGTTTTTTTTTTTTTTTGCTGTAATTGATTCCTAATCTCATAGTGTCAGAAGAGTTGCTTGATATGATTTCAATTTTCTTGAATTTATTGAGGCTTGATTTGTGACCCAAGATGTGATCTATCCTGGAGAATGTTCCGTATGCACTCGAGAAGCAAATGTATTCTGCTGCTTTAGGGTGGAATGTCCTATAAATACCAATTAAGTCTATCTGGTCTAATATGTCATTTAAGGCTTGTGTTTCCATATTAATTTTCTGTCTGGAAGATCTGTCCATTGGTTTAAGTGGAGTGTTAAAGTCCCCCACTATTATAGTGTTACTGTCGATTTCCTCCTTTATAGCTGTTAGCATTTGCTTTATGTATTGAGGTACTCCTGTGCTGGGTTCATGAATATTTACAATTGTTATATCTTCTTCCTGGATTGATCCTTTGATCATTATGTAGTGTCCTTCCTTGTCTCTTGTAACAGTCTTTATTTTAAAGTCTATTTTATCTGATATGAGTATTGCTACTCCAGCTTTCTTTTGATTTCCATTTTCATAGAATATCTTTTTCCATCCCCTCACTTTCAGTCTGTATGTGTCCCTAGGTCTGAAGTGGGTCTCTTGTAGACAGCATATGTACAGGTTTTGTTTTTGTATCCATTCTGCCAGCTTGTATCTTTTGTTTGGCGCATTTAATCCATATTACCATTTCCTTAATTGTTTTGGATTTGTTATTGTAGGTCTTTTCCTTCTCTTGTGTTTCCTGCCTAGAGAAGTTCCTTTAGCATTTGTCATAAAGCTGGTTTGGGGGTGCTGAATTCTGTTAGCATTTGCTTGTCTGTAAAGCTTTTGATTTTGCTATCGAATCTGAATGAGATCCTTGCTAGGTAGAATAATCTTGGTTGTAGGTTTTTCCCTTCCATCATTTTAAACGTATCCTGCCACTCCCTTCTGGCATGCAGAATTTCTGTTGAAAAATCAAGTGATAACCTTATGGAGATTCCCTTGTATGTTATTTGTTGCTTTTCTCTTGCTGCTTTTAATATTTTTTCTTTGTATTTAATTTTAGTTAGTGTGATTAATTTGTGTCTCTGTGTGTTTCTACTTGGGTTTTTCCGGTATGGGAGTCTCTGTGCTTCCTGGACTTGATTGACTATTTCCTTTTCCATTTTAGGGAAGTTTTTGACTATAATCTCTTCAAATATTTTCTCAGACTCTTTGCCTTTCTCTTCTTCTGAGACCCCTATAATTCGAATGTTGGTGCATTTGATGTTGTCCCAGAGGTCTCTGAAACTGTGCTCAATTCTTTTCATTCTTTTTTCTTTATTCTGCTCCATGGCAGTTATTTCCACTGTTCTGTCTTCTAGCTCAATTATCCGTTCTTCTGCCTCAGTTATTCTGCTATTGATTTCTTCTAGTATATTTTTAATTTCAGTTATTGTGTTGTTCATCATTGTTTGTTTGTTCTTTAGTTCTTCTAGGTCCTTGTTAAATGTTTCTTGTATAGTCTCCATTCTATTTCCAATATTTTGGATCATCTTTATTATTATTACTCTGAATTCTTTTTCAGGTAGATTGCCTATTTCCTCTTCATTTATTTGGTCTTGTGGGTTTTTACCTTGCTCCTTCATCTGTAACATAGTTCTCTGTCTTCTCATTTTGTTTAACTTACTGTATTTGGGGTCTCCTTTCTGCAGGCTGCCATGTCATAGTTCCTCTTGCTTCTGGTGTCTGCCCCCAATGGGTCAGGTTGGTCCAATGGCTGTGTAAGCTTCCTGATGGGGGGGACTAGTGCCTGCATTCTGGTGGATAGAGCTGGATCTTGTTCTTCTGATGGGCAGGCCCACATCAGTTGGTGTGTTTTGGGATGTCTGTGAGCTTAGTATGACTTTAGGCAGCTTGTCTGCTAATGGGTGGGGCTGGGTTACTCTTGCTAGTTGTTTGGCATGAGGTGTCCAGCACTGGAGCTTGCTGGCTGTTGGGTGGAACTGGGTCTTTGTGTTGAGACGGAGACCTCTGGGAGAGCTCTTGCTGATTAATATTCCCTGGGGCCAGGAGTTCTCTGCTGGTCCAGCATCCTGGACTTTGCTCTCCCACCTCAGAGGCTCAGGCCTGATCCCTGGTTAGAGAACCAAGACCCCGCAAGCTGCATGGCATGGAATTTTTTTAAAAAAGGAAAACAAACAGACAAACAAAACTCCCAAGACAAATGGTAACAGCAAAATCAAACAGAGAAAAACCCACAAAGAAACACACACACACACACACACACACACACACACACAAAGAGAGAAAACAAGAGAAGAGAGCAACCAAACAAATAAATGAATCCAAAAACAGAACAAACAATAAAAACTAAACTAACAAAAACAAAAAACAAATCAAAAGCAGAAAGCAAACTACAAAAAAAGGCAAAGAAAGCATAAAACACACACACAAAAGTGATACAAAAAAAGATAAAAACGAAAGAAGAAAAAAGGAAAAAACATGAAACAGCAAAAAAGTAATGTAAAATAGAAAATTTAGTTAAAAAAGCGATAGAAACAAAGCAAAACAAAAGAAAAAACAAAAATAAGGAAAAAACACAATATCACAAAACAGTAAAGTAAAAACAGAAAAAGAATAAAATAAAAAATATATTAAAAATAAAAAAACAAATAAAAATAACAAAAGACTAATTTAAAAAGAACAACAATGGAACAAAATGAAACAAAAAAATTATAGTAATAATAATATTTTCCTGGGGCCTCAGGTGTCAGTGTCCTTGCCCCCAATCCCCGCCTCCCCAGGAAGTCCTCCAATACCTCCAGGTAGGTCTCTGGACTTGATGTTGGCACTGTGGGGCCAGCTCAGACTCTGACCTGGCCCAAGTTCCCTCATGTACTTTCCCCCAATGTCTACAGTTGTTAAGGCTAGACCAGCCTCAATTGTGGGAACACTCATTGACTATTCAGATACTCCACAGATGCAGGGTTTCCCAAGCCAGCTGCCAGGAGTTAATCCTCTGCTCCTGCAGCTGCACAGAGAGATTTCCGTTCCTCTTCTTTTGTCACAGCGCCCCTGGGGCTCAGCTTTGGTTTTGACCCCACCTCTGCATGTGGGCCACCCTCAGGCATCTGTTCCCCACCCAGGAGAGAGGGGGCAAAAGCAGTGACTGATTAGGGCTCACTTGCTCTCTCAGGCCGGGGAGAGGGATGGATGTGGCAGCCACAAATGTGATGTGCAGGGAGTGCCTGAGGTGGCAGAGCTCAGCAGGAAGTTGCAACAGCCTGAGGTGCGCCATGCAATCTCCCGGGGTAGTTGGGCCCAGATCGCGGGACCCTCGGCAGTGGCGGGCTGCGCAGGCTCCCAGGAATGTGTGGGCAGTTACCTGCACTTGTTCACAGGACCCTTGGTGGTAGTGGCGGCAGTGGTAGTGGTCTGCGCCCACCTCTGGATCTCATGTAAGCAGTGCCTGGTTGCCTGTGAACACACGGAGTAAGAAGCTCTTATAGTGGGCCCGCCCCTCTCCTTGTGCACCCCCCAACAATGGTCCCTTGTCTCTCTGGTGAGCCCAGGCTTCTTCCTGGACTCCCTCAGCTGTGACACACTAGCCCCCTCAGGCTGTCTTCAAGCAGCCAAACCCAGTCCTCTCCTTGGGGTCTGACCTCCAAAGCCCAAGCCTCAGCACCCAACCCCCACCTGCCCCGGCGGGCGAGCAGACAAGTGTCTCAGGCTGGGAAGTGCCAGTCAGCACCGACCCTCTGTGCAGGACTCTCTGCTTTGCTGTATGCACACCTGTTGCTGCACTCTCCTCTAAGGCTCCAAATCTACCGCCATCCCTGCAAGTGTGGGGGCTTCCTAGTGGAAAACTCACCCTTTTTTTCTTGATGAGTTCTGGCTAAAGGTTTATCAATTTTGTTTATCCTTTCAAAGAACCAGCTTTTAGTTTCATTGATCTTTTCTACTGTTTTCTTTGTTTTCTATTTCACTTATTTCTGCTCTGATCTTTATGTTCTTTCCTTCTACTAACTTTGGGCTTTGTTTGTTCTTCTTTCTGTAGTTGCTTTAGGTGTAAGGTTAGGTTGTTTGAGATTTTCCTTGTTTCCTGAGGTAAACTTGTATCACTATAAACGTCCCTCTTAGAACTGCTTTTGCTGCATCCCATAGGTTTTGGATTGTTGTGCTTTCATTTTCATTTGTCCCTACGTATTTTTTGATTTCTTCAGTGATCCATTGGTTGCTTAGTATCATATTGTTTAGCCTCCATGTGTTTGCATTTTTTACAGTTTTTTTCTTGTAGTTGATTTCTAATCTCATAGCACTGTGGTCAGAAAAGATGCTTCATATGATTTCAGTTTTTAAAAATTTACTGAGGCTAGCTTTGTGGCCCAGCTTGTGATCAATCCTGGAGAATGTTCCTTGTGCACTTGAGAAGAATTTATATTCTGCTGCTTTTGGATGGAATGCTCTATAAATATCAATTAAGTCTATCTGGTCTAATCTGTCATTTAAAGCCTGTGTTTCCTTATTGATCTTCCATCTGGATGATCTTTCCATTGATGAAAGTGGGGTGTAAAAGACCCCAATATTATTGTGTTACTGTCTATTTCTCCTTTTATGACTGTTAGTATTTGCCTTATATATTGAGGTGCTCCTAGTTTGGGTGCGTATAAATTTACAGTTATTATATCTTCTTTCCTTGATCATTATGTAGTGTCCTTCTTTGTCTCTTGTAACAGTTTTTATTTCAAATTCTATTTTATTTGATATAAGTATTGCTACTCCAGCTTTCTTTTGATTTCCATTTGCATGGAGTACCTTTTTCCATCCCTTCATTTTCAGTCTGTATGTGTCCCTAGATCTGAAGTGGGTCTCTTGTAGACAGCATACATATGGGTCTTGCTTTTGTATCCATTCACCCAATCTATGTCTTTTGGCTGGAGCATTTAATCCATTTACATTTAAGGTAATTATCAATATGTATGTTCCTATTGCCACTTTCTTAATTGTTTTGGATTTGTTTCTGTAGGTCTTTTTTCTTCCCTTCCTCTTTTGTTCTCTTCTCTTGTGATTTGATGACTAACTTTAGTGTTGTGTTTGGATTCCTTTTTCTTTTTGTGTGTGTGTGTATTTACTGTAGATTTTAGGTTTGCAGTTACCATGAGGTTTTGATGTAGCAGTCTATATATATACAAGGTTGTTTTAAGTTGCTGGTGTCTTAATTTCAAATGCATTTACAGTATCCTCCGTTTGTGCTCTCCTCTTCTCACAGTTGCTCGTTTTGGTATCATATTTGTGTGCAGATGATTTTCTACCTTTACTTTATGTTTGCCTTTACCTGTGAGCTTTTCCGTTCATAATTTCCTTGTTTCTAGTAGTGGCCTTTTCTTTTCTGCTTAGAGAAGTTCCTTTAGCGTTTGGTGCAAAGCTGGTCTGGTGGTGCTAAATTTCCTTAGCTTATTTTTGTCTGTAAAGCTTTTGATTTTGCTGTTGAATCTGAATGAGAGCCTTGCTGGGTAGAGTATTCTTCACTGTAGGTTCTTCCCTTTCATCACTTTAAATATATCATGCCACTACCTTCTGGCCTATAGAGTTTCTTCTGAGAAATCAGCTGATAACCTTATGAGAATTCCCTTGTATATTATTTTTTGCTTTTTCCTTGTTGCTTTTAATATTTTTTCTTTGTCTTTAATTTTTGTCAGTTTGATTACTATATGTCTTGGCATGTTCCTCCTTGGCTTTATTATATCTGGAACTCTCTGTGCTTCCTGGACTAGGGTGACTCTTTCCTTTCCCATGTTAGGGAAGTTTTCAGCCATTATCTCTTCAAATACTTTCTCAGGTCTTTTCTCTCTCTTCTTCTTCTGGGACCCCCTATAATGTGAATGTTGGTGCATTTAATGTTGTCCTAGAGGTCTCTTAGACTGTCTTCATTTCTATTTGTTCTTTTTTCTTTATTCTGTTCCATGTCAGTGATTTCCACCATTTTGTCTTCCAGCTCACTTATCCATTCTTCTGCCTCAGTTACTCTTCTATTGATTCCTTCTAGTGTATTTTTTCATTTCAGTTGTTTTATTGTTCATCTCCGTTTGTTTGTTCTTTAGTTCTTCCAGGTCTTTGTTAAACATTTCTTGCATCTTCTTGATCTGTGTCTCCATCCTTTTTCCGAGATCTTAGATCATCTTCACTGTCATTACTATGAATTCTTTTTCTGATAGATTGCCTATCTCCACTTCACTTAGTTGTTCTTCTGGGATTTTATCTTGTTCCTTCATCTGGGACATATTCCTCTGCCATCTCATTTTGTCTAAATTTCTATGATTGTGGTTTCTGTTCTGCAGGCTGCAGGATTGTAGTTCTTCTAGCTTCTGCTCTCTGCTCTCTGGTGGATGAGTCTGTCTCAGAGGCTTGTGCAGGCTTCCTGGTGGGAGAGTTCCTGCCCAGTGGTGGGTGGAGTGGGTCTTGTCCCTCTGGTGGGCAGGGCCATGCTCAGGAAGACTTTAAGTAGCCTGTCTGCTGATGGGTGGAGCTGTGTTCTTGCCCTATTGTTTGTTTGGCTTGAGGCATCCCAGCACTGAAGCCTACAGGCTGTTGGGGGGGTTTAGGTCTTGGTGTCTGGGGGTGGGGGGGGGGCGGGGAATGGCAACCTCTGGGAGAGCTCACACTACTGAGTATTCACCAGAACTGTTGCTGCCAGTGTCTTTGTCCCTGCAGTGAGCCACAGCCATGCCCCACCTACACAGGAGACCCTCCAGTACTAACAGGTAGATCTGGCCCAGTCTCTTATGAGGTCATTGCTTTCTTCCCTAGGTCCTAGTGTGAATGGGACCTTGTGTGCGCCCTCCAAGGTGGAGTTTCTGTTTCCCCTAGTCCTGTGGAATTCCTGTGATCAAACTCCACTGGCCTTTACAGCTATATTCCTTGGGGGTTCCTCCTCCTGTTGCCAGACCCCAAGGCTGGGAAGCCTGATGTGGGCCTCAGGACTTTCACTACTGTGGGAAAACTAATGTGGTATAAATATTTTCCATTTTGTGGGTTGCCCACCTGGTGTGTATGGGATTTGATTTTTACACAGTTGTGCCCCTCCTACCATCTTGTTGTGGCTTCTTCTTTGTCTTTGGGTGTAGGGTATCTTTTTGGTAGCTTCCAGCATTTTTTTTTGGTCGATGGTTGTTCAGCAATTAGTTATGATTTTAGTGTTTTTGTAAGAAGGAAGGAGTGAGTTCACATCCTTCTACTCTGCCATCCTGCTGGCCAATCTCCTCCCTTTTCTTTCTGTTCAGGTCCTCTATTGACTTCCTGGAAAAGGCCAAGTATAGCTATTTTTAAGTTTTAACTTTATTTTCAAGTTTATCAAAAACTTTTGAAGTTAACCCACAGAAAATGTTCTGATCAACATTAGCATTTTTCAGCAGATCCACTTTCTGGGTCCCACAGGGTTCTGTGTTGCAAATATGCACAGCAGCCCCTGGCAGGTTGATGACTGGTTGCACATGGGGCCCTCAGAGGTGGCTTTCGTCTCATGTATCTTCGTTTAGAACTCGGCAATCCAACTGAAAGCCCAAGAGGATTTTATAAGCTACCATATTTAAACCACATGTCTATATATGTCTCCTATTACCTGGGACAATATCCTTGGAAATCGTTGGGATTTACATAACTCTAGTGGGGGGACCACAGCTCCTACCCAGTAGACATGTAAATATAATCTAAATAATCACATTAAGGGCTGAATTGTGTCCCCCACATATTAAAGTTTTAAACCTAACCCACCTCCCTCAGAATGTAGCCAATATTTGGAGATAAGGCCTTTAAATGAGGTTATTAAGTTAAAACTGACACCTTGATCTTGAACTTCTAGCATCCAAAAGTGTGAGAAAAGTAAATTTCTGTGTGTAAGCTCCTCAGTCTGTGATATTTTGCTATGGCAGCTCTAGCAAACTAATACAAGACAGCACTTATTTTGATAAGTTATCATTATGATCAAAGAGAGAAAGGGATTTTTCAAGTACCAGACAATGGGAACCCTTAAATCTTGTTTGGAAAATTAGGGGAAAAAAGCAGCTATACACACATCCCCACATACATATACACATAAATGTGTATTGTTAAACTGCCATACTGATTTCATAATTATTTATCGATTGCCTTTAGGTTCCTGGAATTGTGGTAATAATAATAACGATAGTGATAAAAATAATGGCTAATGCTTACATAGCATTTAGCATGTTTCAGGTAATGTTTTAAGTACTTTGTCTATATTAACTCATTTAATCCTAACAACAAACTCACAAGATAGACACTGTTATTATCTGTATTTCAAAGGTGAAGGAACTAAGGCCCAGGGAGGAAGAATAATTGATAAGGATCACAGAACTCACAAGAGACCGATTTAGGATCTGAATCCAAATAGCTTGCTCCAGAATCTGAGATTTTTAAGCACCATGACTGCCTGCCAGATTCTGACAATGTGATAGAGAATGATGGAGATGCTAGGGAAGATGTTCATACAAGGCTAGTGAAAACTTCTACACATGAAAAGGCTTAGCAGTTAAGATTGGAGCATCCACCCACCCTTGTGAGTATCATCTGTCAGTTTGTCACTGTGTGGATAAAAAAAAGTTATATGGCTATAACCAACAAATGCAGTTCGCCTTCAGTTACTGCTGTTGTAAAGATACGGCGTGAGTCCTCCATACTTTCTGGCCCACAGTGAAAAGAATTCTGAATTTGAGCATCAGAATACCTAGCTTCAAGGTCCCACTTTATCACTGTGAGCTATTTAACCTTCAGCATGTCAAATCAGAAAAGTTTTCCTAACTAAAATAGAGGTAAAATACTACTTTGTGGATTTATGTGAGGATTGAGTAAGACAATGAATATTGCTCAATAAAGTAATTCTGAAAAAGCTGAGTCAAAAATCTTACCAAGGTGAATAAAAATCCATGACAGTACATGTAAGATATTATTGCCAACTCCTCCTAGATAGATCTAGAGATGAGCCTAATATTTAGTAGGAAGAATGAAGCAGAGATGAAGTGAAGGAAGAATTTTAATTCACTTTATTTTTAGCTTACATTGCTTTCCTAAATATCTCTTAGACTTTTACATTCTACTATATATGCTAGACAGTGGATAACAGAGAGTCTTGCTCTAAGTGGTGAATGATATTATGCATTTAACACTATACAATCAAACCATCTGTATTAATAAACATGTTACTCCTTCAGTATTTACTATCGTCTTTGGTGGCAAAATAGTATGAAATAGTATACGTCATATAAATCTCATGATTATTTCACTTACCTATGTTAAAAAGGCTAGGATCTACCTCCCCAACGGTTGAGATCATCTTTTCCTCAAACATCTCCTCCCACACCCCCTGTAAGACCCTAAATACTGATGAGCTAGAGGCAAAAGAAACTCTAGGTTATGAGACTGGCACCAGGACCTTCATACTTGGAGAGAAGGCAAGGAGAAGACTCCAGCTAGGAGTGTACTGTTAGCCAGTGGACATCAATAGGGAAGGATGAGGGCACCATGAAAACTGACTCTAAAAGTCCAGGGCCTGGAGATAAGGGAGCAGAGGAAAAGGTTGTGGTAAGGGAGGGTGGGAAAGAATCAGCTCAAGAATTTTGCTGTTCTTACTGGCTCTCACCTTTTGGGTACATAAAAGTAAAAGAGTTCATAAACCAAACTCAGAGTTTTCCTAAGAAATCACAGATACTCTCCTGCCCTATGGTTCCCACTGGCCTGGACAACTGGCATAGCCTTGTTTTCCCAGCCTCTAAGCCACCCTTCCCCCACCGTCCTATTTCCATATTGACACCAGGGCTATCTTTCTAATTCGAAATTCTTTTGCCACTTCCCTGATGAAATACCTTCACTGGTTCCCTGGTGGTGTTTTGTTTTGTTTTTTTAAACATCTTCACTGGAGTATAACTGCCCCACAATGGCGTGTTGGCCCCCGCTCCACAACAAAGTGAATCAGCTATACATATCCACACATCCCCACATCTCCTCCCTCCTGCGTCTCCCCACCATCCCACCCTCCCCAGGGGGTCACAAAACACCGAGCCAATCTCCCCGCGCCACGCGGCTGCCTCCCACCAGCTATCCACCCCACGTTTGGTAGTGTACACACATCCATGCCACTCCCCCACTCCATCCCAGCCCACCCCTCCCCCTCCCCGCATCCCTAAGTCCATTCCCTAGTAGGTCTGCATCCCCACTCCCATCCTGCCCCTAGGCTCTTCACGACCATCCCTTTTTAGATTCCACACACACGTGCCAGCATACGGTACCTGTCTTTCCCTCTCTGACCCACTTCACCCTGCACGACAGACTCTAGGTCCATCCACCTCACCACAAACAACTCAACGTTGCCTCTTTCCATGGCTGAGCAACATTCCATTGCATATATGTGCCACATCCTCTTCATCCATCCGTTGATGGACACTTAGGTTGCTTCCATGTCCTGGCTATTGTAAATAGAGCTGCAATGAACATTTTGGTACATGACTCTTTTTGAATTATGGTTTTCTTATTCCCTGGTGTTTTTAAGATAGAATGCAATTCCTTGGCATGACTGTATCCGTTATCTACTGCTGCATAAAAAATTACCCCCAAACCTAGTGGCTTAAAACAACAATAATCACTAATTGTCTCTCATTGTTACTGTGGGTATAAATTCAGGCAGAATATAGCAAGAGTGGTCTGTTCTGCAGTATCCAGGGCCCTGCAAAGAGACTCACTGGCTAAAATCATCTGAAGTCCTGTTCATCCCACGTCTGATGGCTGATGCTGGGGCCAGGAGCCAGAACATCTACACCAGGCCTCTCCTTTTGACCTGGCTTTCCTCACAACATGCTGACTTCTAAAGACAAGGGTCCAGAGAGAGAGGGAGAGAGGCAGGAGGAGAAGGGGAGGAGGAGGAAGAAGAAGAAGAAGCACACTGGACAGAAGCCATATTGTCTTTTATGACCCAGCCTTGGGAGTCATGCAGCATCACTCCTGCCATGTCCTGTTGGTCAAGAGGTTATAGAGGCAGCCCAGGTTCACAAAGAGGGAACAGAGACCCTGCTTCCAGATGGAGGAAAGCAAGATCCTGTGGAATGGGATATATAATTGTGAGGTCACCTTTGAAAAATACAATCTGCCATATGGCTTAACCTGACCCTTCGTCTCCAGCTTACCTTTCCAGCCTCATTTCCCTCTACTCCTTGCCACTCACCCTACACTTTCCATACTGATTTATTTTGTTTAGTTTTTTTCTTTGATGATGACAAAATTTTCCATGCCTCTGAACCCTTGTATATGGTACTCCTTATGCTTGGAATGTCCTTCCTTCTCCCTGTTAACTCCCTAGTGAAAACCTTCTCATGATTCAAGTCCAAGTTCAAGTTCAAGCTGTATCCCTGTAAAGCCTTCTTGTTCCGCCCAAAGAAGGTTAACTATTCTCTTCCCTAGGCTTCTATATATGGTATGTACCTCTCTGTCTTACAGTATTATCTGGTTGAATTTTTATCCTCAACAGACTATGAGCAACTCAGAGAAAAGGACCAAGACTTGTTCTTTTCCTTTTGTTGTTCTTTTTTTTTTTTTCACATTTCCCTTGTTCTCTCCTGAATGCCAGATATTTAACACGGTGCTTAACACAAGGTCCTCGCTCATTAAATGTGACTTGAATGGCAGAACAAAACTTTAAGGCAAACTTTAGAAAATTGCCATTTCAAGGGCAAGGTGGCTCCCTTGAACTTCTATTGCAAATATTTTTTTCCATTTCTACTATTGCCTGAAATAGTTTACTTTTTTTTTTTTTCCAATAACAAAAGAGTTTATTCATGGGATCTTAAGAATTCCAATTGGGAAGACACAGATTTGGGAAACCCCAAAGGAGTGTTTGGGGGAAGAGAAAGAATTAGGGGCTTATAAGAGAAAACGTCACAAAGTTGTTAAAAGTTGCCTAGTGATGAAATAGTTTACTTTTTTAAGCTTTACATTTATGAACGAGAGAGAGAGAGAGAGAGAGAGAGAGAGAGAGAGAGGAGGGGGAGAGAGAAAGCTGAGTAGAAAGTAGAGAATGCTGTTCAAGGCAAAACACTGTCTCAGTCAAAGTGTGAATGAAGACAACAAAGCCATTTCTATGCATCTAGGGAAGAAAGAGTTTAGAACAAGAACACACTGGCAGGATGAAGGAGTGAGGACACCAACAAGGAGGGCAAGAAAGCAAAAAAGAAAGGCCGTGAACACCACAGCAAATTCTGCTTCACTCACAATTTTGCTGTCAAGCAAATCTTGCTCTTCTTCAGCTGTTTCTGGAGGACTAGAAGCCTGGGGCAAAAGTACTCCATGTTCTGCCTGGTTCCTCAGCAGGAACATAGCCCAGGACTTTTCACCCTCTCTCGCCCTTCCACTGCCCCCTCCAGCCCTGCTGTTGTGCCCACAGGGCTGATGAGGGTGGCGGGGAGGCCCTCCCTGCATGATCACTTACCCCCAGGAGCCCCCAGGTGGCCCTTAATATCTGGCTCTAGCATGAGATTGCCATGAGGTCTGCAGTCCCATTTACAGCTACCTTCCTTTCTGGTCCCTCCATTCTGGTCCTGGCCCTCATTTTCTGGGCTTCTGCAACCAATGTGTCTCTTTGGACTTAAGTTTCTTCATCAGGCCCCCAAACCACCTGAACACGATAATGCTCTGGGGAAGCCCAAGTTTTTAATCACACAGACTCTGGACCCTTCCTTGGGAGACAATCCAGCAAGCCTGGGAGGAAACTAGGAATCTCTTATATTTACAACTGATGAGAAGAGTTTAGAAAAGCCTAGACTAGATGACCGCCAATTCCCTTGTTGGGCTTCAATAAATGGTCTTCATCTAAATTATCTCTTCTGTAACACATGGTTATACGATTAACCCTCCAAAGTCACAGCTCTGATCAAGGAGTTTGGGCTTCATCCTGTAGGCATTGGGAAGTCACTATGAGAAGAGTACCATGATCAGACTTAAGATGTGGAAAGGCCACTCTATGTAATGTAAAGGGTGTTACAAAAGGAGAAGCAGTAAGGACAAAAGCATTACAATAGTCCAGAAATCCTCTTTTCCAATTAGTGGCTTGGAGCAATCCTGCTTCCCTTATACCACAGGAACTCATCTGGTATCACTTAATTTTAACTGAAATTCTTTGTTATCATGCACAGCTACATATGCTATTCAAGAGGTGGGGAGGACTGGGACCAAAGCAGCAGCACTAGAGGTGGAGAGAAGGGGCAGGACAGGGGAATGATAGTGAGATAGAAGATATAGAACTTGGTGAAGAAAGGATTAACACAGAGACCAGTCTGTGCCTTGTAAGGTATTGTAGCCAGTGGAGTGAGAGTGAGAGCTTACCTCTTTTTTAGTAGCACCTTCAGGCATCTCACCACTCTTTCTTTTTCATCATCTTGTTTCCTCCTGCAATGGCCCTAGGAATTTCTCCCATTCCTGGGAATCCTTTGATTCATGCATAGACCTTTTGGACCTTTCTCTCCTTTTTCCTGGCTATTTTCAATGTTGAATAGCAATAACTTGCATATCACATTTCTCTAGGGCTTGCTACCACCTAACCCGTATAATATCCCACAGTAAAAAGGCAAGATAGAAAGCTGGTTTATTCTAGCTCCCCATTCTACTAAATCAATTTCTTAGCTTATCATCTAGGCTATGTCCTAAGCCTTCCTTTACAGGCATGTTAGACTTTTCTTTTCCACGATTTACTTCATTCTTCCTGCCACCGTGCTAGTCTAGGTACAGCTCAAATGCCATCCTTCTGATTCCCGTGGAGACATAACCACTCTCTCTTCTGATCTCTATAGCTCTGTACACCTGTTAGAGCATAATGCCTCAACTATGCTCCCTGCTGGCCTGAACATAGAGCTCCTTGTTGTGAGACACTGGTTTATGTACTTTTATAGTCCTCAGTTCCTAG
Organism: Lagenorhynchus albirostris; assembly: GCF_949774975.1. Classification (NCBI taxonomy): domain Eukaryota; kingdom Metazoa; phylum Chordata; class Mammalia; order Artiodactyla; family Delphinidae; genus Lagenorhynchus; species Lagenorhynchus albirostris. Next base: position 116,773,287 of record NC_083095.1, on the reverse strand, counting down.
GAGTTCTATGCTTGTTTTTGTTGGATTATGAAGATGTAATGACCACATTTTACTGAAACCACAACTTGTTTAGCTCAACCGTGCCCTAGTTCTTTATTCCACAGTTGTGAGAATAGCTTTGTAACATAGATTAAAAATTGGAATTGTTTTCCTTTTGTAGTTAAAAAAATAACAATGCAGATCTCCTAATTCGAAGTTTGGCACTTTTCATGAGGATACAGTCACATTAGCATGGACATTTTCTATTGGAGGAAGTAGGGGACATTTCAGTGGCTCAACACAGTGAGTAAGGGAATAATCAGGACTAGAATTTGGGTTTCCTGAATCCGGATCCAGTGCCTTTTTCATATTGAAATAAGGTAACCAAACAGAAAATTATTACAGTATAGAGAAGACTCTAACAACCTCGACTCAACCTGTTAACAGTACATGAAAACCACTTTACAATGAACAGCCAATTAATGTATTGAGTTCAAATTAAAACAGTGTTTCTGGAAATAATTTACATACCTTTTTCAGAGAAAACTTTAAAAATATGCAGGAGGATTATCATAGCACAATGAACAATAAGAGAGCAGTGCAAACCAACCAAGTGTCTCTGCAAAGTCCCATAGAATCAGAACAGAAAGAAACAGTGATCTCATAAGCCCATAGAGAAAAGCAGCTCCCTGTATCTGGACCCACCCCTAACATTTGTGGGGTCCATATAAAGAAGAGAAATGAAGACCCAACCACTGTACATTTAAATATTTTACAATTTTTAACTAGACTTATAAATCCTTAAATATAAGGTTCTCTTCTGCTTTAACCAATAGACCTTCATGATGGCAAAATGTTTAAATATGTAAAGTTATACTTTTTATTTGACTGAAAGTCAGCAAAATATCAAGACTACTGAATTTCATTATTATTGGATATGTCTTAGTGTTCTGTTGATGTGCCAGCAGTGTTTGGGTAAGTAATACAATAAAGACATACATGACTCATAATTATATATTTATTCCACAAAAATGCACCTTTTGCCTTTATTTCATCAAAATCACTATATTGTTATAACCAAGATTTTCACGTAATTTGGTGATGTTGACAGAAATAATTTAAAAGTTTCTTTTAAAAAAGAATTTGAAGTCTACACATTTGAATATATTTCATCAAAAATGTTAATTAAATGAAAATAGAAACATTAAAGTATTTCTTATATTTTCAAAAAAGTTATTTTTTCTAAAATATTTAAATTTTTTAATTAAAATTAAAAGGCAAAATAGAAATTAAAATTAATGAGTATCAAACAGTAAAATTATTGTTTTAAAATATATAATTATATCTCATAAAATATTTTTATAGAAATAAAACTATTAGAAATTCTAGAGTATAATGTCCGTCTAGTTGCCAAGTTAAAGCAGCACTATCATACTTAATGCATGTTATGTCTAGACCTACATATTATACAAATTTTAGAGTATTATAAATTATTTAATGTTGCAAAATATTCCTCAGTTCATAGAACTGTTAAGAATACCTACCATGTTCATTTGTGACAACCTTAAAAACCAACAATTGGAGCACAAAGAGAAGCAAGAAAACGGACACTTGGCACTCTTGGGAAACAATACTTCCACTTTCAAAGAATCTACTGCATTCATGCTCTCTGAGAGAAAGGATCTGGTAAGTGAATTCATTTGTCTTTGCTCTCATCTCTGTGTTGCACTGATCAAATCTGCCTGCACTCTAATGATGACAGCCACTTAACACACTAATCTTCCAGCATGCGAATGCTGTCTTTTGTAAGAGATGAGGAAGAGCATTTCCTCGGGACCTGAATGGTGTTAGTTGTGATTGTGGGTATTTAGGTTTATGAACACTGAGAGTCAGATCCTGAATGACAGAGCTGCTCGTGTATTCTTTACTGAATTTGTTTTTTGTGTATTCGTAACTGCGGCCCCTCTACAGCATGAGTACCAGGGCAGACATTCCTCTTACTCAGATATTGCTTATATGGTCTCCTCTCAGTCCCGCTGAGCACATGAGGTGAACTTTTTCCCCCTTCTGTCTTTTTTTGTGCTCCTTACATCACTGAGAATAGTGTAGGGAAGAGTTACTCACATTGGCACTGTTTTTCAGATACTGAAAAGTGTTAACTGCCCTTGAAACACATTAAATCTTGTGGACCTAAGTACATTTGTTGTCAGTTTTGAAGATTTTCTTTACAAGGATCAAGTTGTGAATTTCTTGAGGTGTGACCTTATTATGGTTTTCTTTTTCATACTCCCAGGGAGTCTTGCCAGTGCTGGGTACATAAGAGGCCATCAATATTAGACATGCGAATATTGCAGCGGCTCATTTTTAGAATATTTGATTAGTGTGCACTTGATACTCTAACAGGGATATCGGGACTTTGCATTTGTATAATTGAAAGTAAGAAATAAGGTCCTTTAATAGTCCAAGTGTCAGCTTGAATATAAGGAGTAAAATGGAAGGAAAAAAAAAAGACTTTTAAGGCTCCAGTAGAGTAGCACACACATGTCTTGAAATACTCTTACCTGCAGACATAGGTCCAAAGTCACTTGTTTAATTCTTGCTTTGACATGGAAGATATCACATGCTTTAGAAGTGATTTCTGATTATTTTCCTCACATTCTTGCCACCTCTAATTCAAGTGAATTCTAGCTCTCACCCACCTTTCCTGAAACTCACGTTTTTTTAAAAAATTACTAAAAATGCCTATTCCTGCATAGCCAGAGAAGTAAAAACCGAATTTTAATAACTGGAAATATTGTGGAAATTCATTTTAGATTTCTGAATCATCTAGAATCCAAATATAACGGACAGGGACTTCCCTGGCGGTCCAGTGGTTAAGACTTAGCCTTCCAATGCGGGGGATGTGAGTTCAATCCCTGGTCAGGGAGCTAAGATCCCACGTGCCTTGCAGCCAAAAAACCAAAACATAAAAAAAAAAAAAAAAGCAATATCATAACAAATTCAATAAAGACAAAAAAAAAAAAAGGTCCATATCAAAAGCAACAATTACAACAACAAATATAACTGACTATTGGAACATCTAGTTCCCAAAATAATGTCTGGCCATATCTTTAAATATATAAAATCACATGAATTTGGGATGATCCTAAAGTATATTATAGTAAATTAAAGGTTTTGTTTAATTTGCAATATTAATTTTCTCATTGAGATCATTATCTTAGGCATTTTTAATGAAAAACACAGGTTAGAAAAACAATAATTTGAGATTACAATCTAGACATGTAATTTTCATATTGAAACGTATATTTGGATATGTATTTCTTTTGCAATTCTGATTTCCATATTTCTCTGGAAAGGCAGCTATCTCTGGACAGCATATTGCTTTTGGTAGGTTAGCAGGCCCATAAAACTCCTTAAGAGCATTATAGTATGCAGAAATGTTAAAACTGAAAGCTCCAGCTGTTTTAGTTATATAACAGACACTTTTCTTTTTTCGTAGTAGAAAAGTTTGCATCTTTTCAACTGGCAAGCAGATGTTACCCTGGTGCTGCCTCCATATTCATTAGCCTGTAATGAATCTATTAATTGAATATGTAAGTTTGGCTAATTAGATGTAAGACATTTCTTCAGATTTAAAGGGTAGTAATAAAAAATTTAAACTGCAACACCAGATCAAGCATTTAAGGGTTGATAAATGTGAACTGGAAAGTGCACAGTTCCAATATAAATTAGTTAATTGCCTCTGTTAATTTAGGTGAATTACATTAGCAGAAATGTCAATCCATTTGAGGCTTGATGTGTTTTTCAAATAGTAAATTAAAAATAGCAAATCAAAGAGCACTACAAAGTGAGAAGCATGGAGTCCACTTTTCCAATCCAGGGGCTGCAGAGTGGACTCAAGTAACCCCACAGAGTTAACATTCTGTGGGTTAACCAGTGGTTCTCTAGCTGGGCTGTGTCTTATAGACACCAGAAAGCTTTGTTAAAGATATCAATGCCTTGGGCCCCACCTCAGACTAATTGAAATCTCTGGAGATTGGACCGGGCATTCGTATTTTTAAAAGCTCCCTAAATTATTATAATTGGAAACTGGGCTGAAAACCATTCGACTATTCCATGAATGTAATAGCAGGAGTAAAGTGGCAGGTCGATGGCAGGTATGTAAGCATTAGTAGTGTCAAACTTAATGCTCTTTTGTTCTTAAGTGGGGAAAAAAATAAACTGCCCTTAGTCCCTAGTGTGTTTTCTCTTCTGGCTAGGCCTGTGCCAGTCTCTTACTTGAGAACATATAACTAGGATTTGGGAAGTGGGAGGCAATCCAGGTATTTGCTTTTGGGAGTTCCAGTTCTACAAGTAGTTACTTACTGGATAACATTAGTTATCTTCACACTAAAAAATGTCAAAGGAGTTCTTTGTTGGGCCATGTTTTGGAAAATGTTACCTTTATCACTTGTGTCTTATGTCCCTCATAGCACCTGGAAGAGTATTAGGCCTATGGAAAGCCCCAGCAAAATTATTTGTAATAGGTTGTCTCCTTTCTGATATCACTTTCTTTCACTCTCATTCTGCACTGCATATTCTCACTTCTTTCCTGTCTCATATGGCCCTTGAATTATTTCACATATGCAGTTACTGTCATTCCACACACTTCTTTTTTGTTCTTCACAGACTCTATGTCAGTGCTTGGCTCATAATGTATCATCAATGAATATTTGTGCAATTGAAGCTATTTGATTGATAGGGGGAGAAAAAAAGTCCTGGTTTAGCAATGTAGTCAAGGAGTCACAGATGCTCTGAAAGGGGGAGTATGTATATCTGAAGCAAGAGACCCTTCCTTTGTAGTCTGGGGCTCCATGTCCAAATTGGATGTCTATATCCTGGCTCTGAATGCCTCCCATTCTTGCCCTGTGCCTTTCACAGATTGAACTGTGGGGTTGAGAAGAAAGATGCTGGCATTCCCCCTCTATTGTCAAGACATCTAAAGTGTTCCTCATTATCTTTTCAATGGCTCATTCCAGCAAGTAAAGGAGAACAATGACTGTTCATTTAGCCTCGTTTTCTAATGAACCTGAACATGGATCCCTGCCCCAAGTATCACCAAAGTTCATATGAGGATTACTTATGCCCAAAGACCCTCTGGGTAAATGACTGTGTAAGGGCAGAGAGAGTTGGGGAAGAAGTTTATATTTTAGAACGGGAGAGTCTTAAAGTGAGTAGTAGTAATGGTTAAGAATTAGTTATGTGTAGACTTGAAGAATTTTTAAAGTAAAAAGAAAAATGCAAACTAAGGAACACAAAAGAGAAACAGAAGAGCAAACTTAGTTACATGCCAACGACTTATCTGGGTGAGGAAAAAAATAAATTCTGGGGCTTGCCTATTAGTAACTCTTCCTCACTCATGATGATAAAAATAGTTGTTTCCAATCTGAGACACACCCATGTGACTTGCTCTGTGATATTACCTTCTCTTAACTATAATGTGAACGGGACTGTAGGGTTCTAAGTACTGCACCTTTTATGGTAAATTTGGCTAATGAACCCTATCTTTTCTTAAAAGTCACAAAGTCTTTTAATGAAAGTCCCTCTCCTAAACTAACTGCAGTGTAAAATTTGTCTGGATCTTGAGGGGTTTTTTTCCTCTAAAGTAATTCAGACTAAAACTGTAACATCTAACAAAGATTTATCAGTATTAGACATGTACATTGAATCCAAGCTGTTGCTTTTTAAATGACAATATTCACTTGCACATACATACCATCAACTGCAGAGGGAGCTAATGCCTTTTTCCTCAGGCTCATAAGAAAAGGTTGCAGAGCTGGGATTTTAATTTCTCCCTACGCCTGTTAAGCGTGATTATTGATAATGTACTGAGCTCATCTCTGCACCCAAAATTAAGCCTCTAAAACATATATGAGGTGGAACTGGGCTTTACAACAAAGAGGAATCTAGTTTCCACTTTTAAAATAGTCTCCCGAGGCTCTGAAAAGATGGAGGATATATTTTAAAAGGAAAGAATTGTGTTTTGTAACAAAACATGATTTTTGGAGTCATGACCAATTAGGAATCTACTCCCTGCAACCATAAATACTCTTTTTCATAGAATATAGTGACCAGAGGCCACATTGGGCATGGGTACTTAATATGTAGAGAATTTTTATGGTTAATAAATGCCACAATCTCAGCCTCTTTTCTTCTAGATATTGGAAGGAAAAGAATAATTAAGTGAGCATTTAGATCCCAATAAAAAGTTAACATTCACATTAAATTAAAAATATAAGTGAATTTATTTTATAGAAGTTTTCATAATGGGTCGAAAATACTTCGTTAAGCATTTCTGGATAAAAATATGTAAAGCTCTTATAAGCTTTTGTTAATATATTAAATACCATTTCTCTATAAATATACCTTACATTAAGCTTTCCTGTTAGAGTTTTCAGGAAACATTTCAAATAAAGTAGCCAGGCATATCCCATTTGAGATGAATGAGATCGTTAGGAAACACTTATATCTGAAATAAGCACTGAGATCATTCTGCATACAACCCAAGGGCCCTAATTTTTAAAATATGTCAAACACCATGCCTCTTTCAAATCATTAGACTTAGAGACATTTAAGGAACTGGTTCAATTAACTCAGAAGAAGGCAATGCTATAATGTGTGATTTATTTTTGCAGATAAATTAAAATGCAAGTGTATCTGTTAGAAAAGGTAGGCTGTCATCATGGTTAGTGATGGGAACAGGATGGCAATTAAGCAGGGCCACCTGAGGCTGAAATAGCCCCTAAACACGAAAGATTGAAGTTCAAGCTGGACATTCAGTTATTGTCAAAACCAAAAGTGTTCCTTCGTTGGAAGGAGTCTTTGTGCTCTACTTAGTTTCCCTCATTGACTTCTAAAACATGTTCCTCAGTTTAACAAATACTTTTCCCCTTTAACTGTAATCTGAAGAGAAGCCTAAATTTCTATGGTTTCATACCTAAAGTCAAGCTTCATCACATAAAGCTGATGCCTGAAAATTACAACTTTGCAATTCTACTATTTAGGTGAGGAAATATGAAGCAAGAATTTATTTTTCTCCCTACAACCCCAAGATATTGGCTCCACCAGGCCTAATAAAATATTTTCACAAGGAAATAAATAAAGCATGCTGTAGCTTATGTTCCCTTGTGCAGGGGGTTTTAAACAAATGTATCCTAAAAAATAGATAATTACAAGTGGGGGAGGGTGGGAGAAGGAAACATTATAAGGGTGGGCAAAAAATACGTTTCTTGGCCAAATCACGGAAAAGACTGAAATTCAAAATGTTAGAAACCTGAAGATAAAGACTGCTACTTCAACCATTGTTGAAATCTATGGAGGAAATGAGAGGACAACAAAACAGGATGATAAAAGAGAGAGAAAAGGAAAGAAGAATGTGAGAAGAGATTTTAAGGCAGCTTTGAAAGTAACAGCAGAATAAATTCTACTAATAGAAACCAAGAAGACTGAAGTAGTTATAATTCACTATTCTTTTCTGCTAAATCTTGTCCTGCATCTTGAATTAGAGTTTGCACAAAAAAATGGCCACAATCATGAGCTGAAGATAGGGGGAAAAGAGAATGATCATGCAAAGAAAAAAAATCTTAGAAATCTATGAACAGAAAAGCTTATAGTAAAAGATGGGGAAAAGTGAAACAAAACTTAAGATCAGGAAGAGAAAATGTCCCTCAGTCAGAGAGCTTAGGAAAGTTACATTCATTTACGGTTGAAGTAGTCAGCGGAAATGGAAATGTTTAGGAGAAGAAATGTTTTGGATATGTTTAGGAGAAGAAGCCAAGAGGTCCTCACTTTCTTGCCTGAACAAGAAGGGAATCTCTTATTATTCTTCCTCACTGTGTAAAAAACGCTAATAATTCTATCATCCTATTCCTTCCAGCCATGGTGATGGAACTGGAGTTAGCACACCAGAGTTAGGTCAAGGGTGAACACACCCTGTCATATACTTTGTGGAGAATATAAATCAATGGTTTCTGGTTTGTGATAGTCTTCCTTTTTTTTTTTTTTTAGTTTGTTTTAAACTTTATTCTATAAATTTATTTATTTATGACTGCGTTGGGTCTTCGTTGCTGTGCACAGGCTTTCTCTAGTTGTGGTGAATGGGGGTTACTCTTTGCTGCAGTGCGTGGCCTTCTCATTGCGGTGGCTTCTCTTGCTGTGGAGCAAGGGCTCTAGGCGCGCGGGCTTCAGTAGCTGTGGCACACAGGCTCAGTAGTTGTGCTACACAAGCTTAGTTGCTCTGTGCCATGTGGGATCTTCCCAGACCAGGGCTCGAACTCATGTCCCCTGCATTGGCAGGCGGATTCTTAACCACTGCGCCACCAGGGAAGTCCCTGTGATAGTCTTTCTTGACAATATTCATTTATCAGTTTAATTTATACAGGTTTCCCTTTTCTCTTCCTCAGACTCTTTTGATGACTTGTCCTTCTCAGTGCCTCAAGAATAAAGGCCCTTACAACCTTGAGTCATCTGCCTTGCCAGCCTCATCTGCTGCTCCCCCAGCACCACTGATGTCCTGTAAAAAGCATTCTCACATCTCTGCACCTTTGCTTTTGTGGACTCTTCTTCCTATACTGTCCTTCTCTCCCTTGTTGAAGCCTGACCTTTTAAGGCCTAGCTCAAAGATCAGCGTCCCCAGAGAGCTGGCCTCTTCCTTGATGGGGCACCCAGATCATGTTGTTGATGCTCTTTTGTAACTTTTCCCCACAGCCTCTCATAGTCAGTGATCTCCCTCTCCATGGGGAAGGGCTTAAGCTCACTAACGTCCAGGGCTGTCCATCTTGTTTGTAAACAAGTCTCTAGCACCTTGCCTTGCATTGGAAGGTGCAAGCATGTTTGTAGAATTGTTCCACAAGCATCACTGATTTCCCTTGCTATAGACTTCTCCCTCTCCTCACCTAACCTTACTTTTTATCTCTCAGTTGTATCTCTAACCCTATAAGGTTTTCATCTATTTCATGAACATATTAAGGCATAATTTTTGGCCATAGAGATCCCCTGTGAATTGAAATCTTGTAACTGCCTAAGCTAAGGTTCCTAGTTTCTCAAGAAAAACCAAAACAAAACAAAACAAAAACCCAATTCACTCTGGTAACCTTGTGTAGATACTCTGGGTTCTGAGAGGCTGAAAGTTATTTCTTTAGACTTAATACTAAAATGAAATATTTAGGTCTATTTCTACTGTTGTTTAGTATCCAAGCAATGAGCATAGGGCAGTTTTAGTTACTGAAAGTATCTAAGGCAGGATCTTTTCTGGCTGACACTTAACATCCAAAGAATCAGTAGGCCTCCACCAGGCTTACATTGAGAGTTAGGAAGGGAAGCGACCTATCAAGGTCTTTTTATCTGGACCCCAGATTTAGCGCATGGAGCCCAAAGCCCATTCTGACATGGGGTGTCTGTGTTCTTGACGTAGACCTACATACTGACCTCTAGCGTCCCACAAACTAGAAGATCTGTTAGAGCTACAGAAACGCTTAAATTAGGGGGGGTATAGGTATGGGAGCTCAACCCCAAAGGGGCAATTAAGTGAGAAGCCCAGTGTCTGGCGGGATGATAGCTGTTAGCGTGAAGAACAACAGAAAAGCAAAACTGGTGTGTCCTTATGTGTTTGGGGGCGAGGAGAGTACGGGCTGGAAAGAGGGATGCGAGAAAGACCAGAGGGGTCAGTGCAACTTGCAATTCCCCAGAGCGTACCAGGACCAAGGCTCCATCCTCCCAGCGCAGCCCAAACCGCCCGGGGTGGTCCCGGCCAGCAGAGGGCAGCAGCTGGGCGGGAGAGTCCTGGCGAGGGCCGCGCGGCGTCGACAGGCTCGCGGGGATACTTATTTTGAGTGTGGGGCGAGAGACTCGCGCCCATCACTACTCGTACCCTACCCTGTGGCCACTGCGCGCTTCAGCCCGCGTTTCGGGAAGTGCGTGTGCGCGGGGACTGGGGTCGCTGCGGAGGGCCGGGCGCACATGCCCGGGGAAGGAGAGCGGAGGGTGTCCCGCGGGTCCCCGGGAGAGAAGGGGAGACGGGCTTCCGCGGGCGCCGGGCGGTAGGGGATCTCCGCGTCCGCTGCAGCTTCGCTCGCCCCATCCTTTGCCGGGCCCCCTCAGCGCCCCAGGCTTCTCCCGCCGACACCGCGACCCGCTCTCGGGGCCGCGTCCGCACCGGGCCGCTCGGGTCCCCCGCCAGACCCCGCTCTGCTTCCGGGACCCGCGCCCCATATCCACCAAGGTGTGCTTTCCGCTGACACTGCCCCGGCCGGAGCGAGGCCAGTCCACCCAGCTGAGACCCGCGCGGTCGCGGCGCAGGGCGCAGGTTTGCGCTCCCGCCGTCGAGGACTGCGGCGGCCGCGTGGGCGTAGGCCGGTCCCTGCGGCCAGGGGGGCCAGGGGTACGGCAGGCGCACTTGACCGTGGGCCCCAAGCGTCCGAGCCGCGCTGCTCCGGCGGCGGGCTTTATGTAAATCGGGGCTGAGCCGGGGCGTCCTAGGTAGGATGGACCAGCCCCCCGCGCCTCGGCCCTCACGTCCAATAAGAAGAGCCCCAGCTTGACACCTGCCTATATACAGGCGAGCGCGCCCCTGGCTCGCGGACCGAGCGCACATCCCGCACAAACCACGCCGCGGGTGAGCGAGACCTCGGCCCGCCTTCATGACTTCCAGTAAGATCGAGATGCCCGGCGAGGTGAAGGCCGACCCCGCCGCCCTCATGGCGTCCCTGCACCTCCTGCCGTCGCCCACGCCCAACCTCGAGATCAAGTACACCAAGGTAAGGCGCCGAGAGGGTCTGCCGTCCACGGAGACTTTCTAGAACCTTCCTTCCTCTCCATGGTCTGTTAGGGGGAGAGGGTGGCGTGACGGGGTCTGGGGCCCGGGTCTCCCGGGCCAGTGTGTCGTCCCCGCGCAGCAGAGGGACAACACCCCATCCTCGGCGTTGGGGCTTCTGAAGTCCTGCTGGGATCTTGGGACGCGTCGGGAACTCGCCCCAGCCTGCCGCGCGGCGCTGAGGGTCGCCGTCAACGGCTCCTTCCCAAACCGCATTTGCCGCTGCCTTCTGGTCGGATTCTCAGCGTCCCGACTGCTGCAGGGAAGGCGTCGGCACCGCTTCCACTCCTCAAAGGGGTAAGAAGGGTTCCCCGCCAGGTCGGCTACGCAGCCTGGCCGTCTCTTCTTGGCCGTCCACCTTCAGGGGCCGCAGGGCTGCTGGCCGCGCTCGGGTCCTCGGCAGTCCGCACGGTGCGCCGCGAGTGGCTTTCGCGTAGGATCGTCCGGCACGCAGCACTCTGGCCGCCTTTGCAGATTTCATGGAAACCTGGCTGCTGAGTACAGTAGATCCGATGTCAGCATTTCATTCGAATTCTGTAGGCAGTGGCAGTTTTCCTGGAAAACTTGAGAAGTCTTTAAATTCGTGCAAATTAACGGGTTCGCTTTTGAACTGAAAAAAAAAATTACTTTTTATAATGAACTCTGACATCTCGGGTTGACCAAGCAGGAATTTTTTGTTGCACCACAACATAAAAAGGAAATGAGTTCGCTACCTTAATGTAAATAGAATTTACTTCCCACAAATTCGACATGGAAAAAAATGCATTGATTACACACACGGTGGGGGGGGGTGCGGTTATGTTATGGCATTGGGGTGGGAGAGAGAGAGAAATAGATGCGATTTAAAATAATGTTTCTTGGAGTTCCTTTTACAGTTGTCCTGTTTGATTTTCTATTCCTTTTAGTTGATTTCTACTACAGACATCGCCCAGTCAACTTAAACACATACTGCACACACACGGTTAAAGTTGTTTTCCATCATGCTTATTACGAGATAAACTAAATTTTGTCCAGAAGTAAATAGTTTGGTTTTGGCTTAAGGGTTGAAAGTGAAATTTATAAAAAATCCATCGGAATATTGAAATTTTACCTGCTAAGTTTTAGGATGAAAATCAGGGTGACTTGTGTTTTGAATGCCAACTTAGATGGATTTAATGTACCTGTTAGCTTTTTAGATGGTGTGACAAATTCTTGAAAGCCATTTTAAGGAGAGGTCGTTAATGGTTACAACCATTTAGGCATTGTTTGCATAACAATGGTGCCAATGTGTGGCAATTCTCCGGGTTTAGGAACAAGCAGGGAAAGCATGCAGCAAAAGAGTTTTGTTTTATGAGGGTCCCTAACCTCTTCAGGCTCTCTTTAAAGGTCTTAGGAGGCAAGAGCTATGCTGGAGAGAGGACTTCAGATTTGGGAGGGTTTGATTTTAGTCTTACTTTGGATTGGATTTTCCTCACAGCCCCTGAAAGGAGTTTTAGGTATCTAGGAATTTAATTTTGAAACTCTTCCAGTTCTCTTTTACTCTGACAACCCTCGCTCTCTTTTTTTCTCTTGTTCTTCCCCAGTAGGAAAGACAACTGATTTATAGCTAATTGAAGCCTTTAATGTGGAGTCTTTTAGCTCAGGGGAGACTTTTATCCAGTATCCACTTTCCCACTTATTACAAAGAAAAACAATCAAAAATGAAATAATGGATTGTAACTTGATTCTTTAATTTGTGGGGAGGAGGCACCTTATTTTAGGCTTGGCAAACAACCCTCGTAAACACTGAGTATTACTAATCTAAAGGCAAGCTCTTTTCACAAAACCTTGTAAAATCAGGTATCTGCGAACATTCCCAGCAGTTTTCCTCCTCAGCTCTTTAGTGAGACTTCTGAATTTTCTGAGACAAGCGGCATGGGCAAGCAGCATCTTTAACATGAAGAGCAGAAGCTGCTCTTTTGGTAGCTGAGGGTAATGGGTAATGATTTTTTTTTACTTAAAAGGAAAGTAAGATTAATGGAGAGTTTAAAAAAATTCACTTATGATCATGAAATTATATTAGTGAGTTTAAGCAGAAGAATGAAGAAGGTACAGTGCACAGTCCTTTAGAGCAGTGATACCACATTCATTAGGAATTTTAAAAAGGGTAATAGCTAAAACATTATTATGCTAGCGTGATTGTTGAATAACATGTAGGAAAGAAATACAGTTATTTGTGTCAGAAAATGGTACAAGACAAATACAGATGGATCCTTAATAATTTTTGTCTTGTTAAATAAAAACTCTTTAGTGAAGGATATATAATGACAGGACTTTAAAATATGACTTGAGGACCAGTATAAAGTCACTACTTTTATGTAAGTGGTGATACTTTGAGTATTTCAAGTAGCATGCATTCAGAAAACTTTGCACTTGTGATGTTGTATTTTTCTGTATTTTTTCACCATTTTCTTTCTTCTTCTAAAAGTATTTTACATTTTTTATAAAAGGGGAATAGGGGAGATCATAAGAAATAAAAGTTACTGCTATTGTCCGTCCATGGAAATGCTCCAAAATTAAAGTTCAATCCCAAAGAACGCTGAAAGGGCTGAACTCGTGGTTTTGTATTGACTCTCGGGCAATTACATTTAGTTTTTCAAATAAGCCTTCCTCTCTGAAGTTCCAACACCCATTTAGAACTGATCATCAATAGCAATATCATTTTTTGGAATATATCTATTTTTATTTTCCTAATACAGCAAGCTAGACCCCAAGTTTTAAAAGTGATTCTTTTTTTAAATAATATGTTTAAACAAAACAAAACAAAAAACTGCAGACTGCCTTAGTCAAGAAAGACTGATAACTCCACCAACATCAAGTAGCGAGGGGACCACTTTGGGGCCGGGAGAATGTGCACTCTCCTCTTTGTATCCTAAGGAGACTGCTTAACAGCTAGCACAGGAGTGTTACTGTTTTTAGCTGTGCTTTTATGAATTAAAGATTTTCTGAGTTGTTCCTATTTTATCAGTCTGGTTTTTAAATTTTTGTATATCTGAATATATTATAGGAGTACACATACTATAAAATCAAGGCTTGCTCTTTGCTGACTGCCCCTAACTACAGGGGAGATCTCTTCCAGATTCCCAGAAGATCTTTGAAAACTTACCGACTTTATCCCACCCCTACCTTCTCTATTGTCTCTATCATCTTTTCTGACTCTACTAGTCCCTCCTCCCCCCACCCCCTATACACACATGCATTGTGCTGTCTCTCTGTTGATCACTCTGTTGATCTCTCTGTTAGTTTATGCCCATAACTAACACTAACATAAAGGATTTTGTTTTCCTCTAGCATTTGATACTGTGAGGAGCTAAGACATAGGGAAGAAGGGGGTAATGGAGAGCTGACCCACTAAACTAGAAGAAAAAAAAATAAAAGGCAATTAACTGAAAATTAGAGCTAATGTGCATTGGGTAACTACCATTTATTCTTTTATTTATTCATTTAACAACCTTTTATTGAACACCTACTGTTTTCTGGGATCAATTTCAGTTCAGTTCGAAGGATTTTTAAGTGGCATCTTCCTAACAACAGTGCTTTTCGTTAAGCTGGTTGGGCTGAGGAAGCATGGGCCTCCTAGGAGCTTAAGGTCTTTTTAGAAAGATGGAATGCCAAAATTTGGTTACCAGTATGGCAGTAATTCAGTTGATCAATGTAATAATAACAATAATGATAATACTTATAATGCCACTTACATTGTGTATGGGACCTAATGGCTTACCTAGCACTTTCATATGTATCTTATTTGATCCTTGCAAAACCTTTTGAAGGAGACAGAGTAGGAAGAAGTAAGAATAATTGATAAGGAAGACCTTGGCCTTGACTTATAAAAAATTGATAAGAGGTTTCTTCACCATACACTTTACTTTTCCTAACAGTCACATACTTTTTTTTGAGAGAGAAAGAGTTTTAAATCTTTATTTTTGTATATTGTTTCTGTTGCAAACATGGAGAGAATATGAACTGGTCTACTTCTTTTAAGAAGGAGCTACGTTTTGTGACTTCTGATTCCCTGGCTTTAAATTACTATATTTGCTATTTCTATGAGTTAGTGGGGGGGGGTTTATAGGTCTGAGGCAAGATTCTTGCCTATACCAGGGATTATTTCTTAAAAGATGGTACAGGTTTGGTTACTTCCAAAGCTCTAATCAAGATTGTCTGCTTGATCATTAGTTGTTAATCAAATTTCACGTTTAATGGGGACCTCAGGTTTTCAAAACTATACTTTTTCATAATTGGACAGCTTTTTGATGTTTGTATCATCTCCATTTAACCCAGGAAAGCTAAACAACTTCACTGTAGGATTTGAATTAGATAACTTTTCGGGGGTCCTGCCTGATGCCTTCTACTATACAGGCAAGAATCATATGGAATCATTTGCTGAGGTGCTTTTGTCCTTTATTTCTATAAAATGAGGAATTATAGTTTCTCTATGTAAGGGTAGAAGCTTCTCTGAGGTGCGTGTTCTGTGAGGTCTGATTTCCTTGCAGCCTGGCTTAAGAGAAGCCAGGCATGCACAAGTTCTCTGTTGCATTAGACGATGATTAGCGTGATGATCAAACCATGACCAAAACAAAAACATCTCAAATATCAACATAGTTCTGTCTCAAGTCTTTCTCAGTTGGATAATAAAATACAAATACTAATGTCTATTTTTATCTTTTTAGTTATTTTAGTGACAGCTTGTAGGGGTCAGCAAACTACAGACTGTCTCTTTGATTTTGTAAATAAAGCTTTATTGTAACACAGCCACACCAATTCACTTACATATTGTCTGTAGCTGTTACTACAGTGGCAGAGTCAGGTAGTTACAACAGGACTGTATGACCCACATTTCAGAAAAGGTTTATAAGCCCTTGACTTACTTAGAAAAAAGAAAGGCTCTGAATAAAAATAGGCCTTTGTTCAAATCTTGGTCAGATTTGTACTTATTAGCTGTGTGCGCAGATAACATTTATTCACCACACAATGCCAGGTATGGTGCCAGATTCTGGAGATGCAATAGTAAGTAAGGTATGGACAGTGTCTCTTCTCAGGGAGTTTCTTCACTGAGTATCAGTTTCTACATCTGTCAAAATTAAAGGTAATAGTAGTACCTACCTTACATGATGGTTATTGTCAGGACTAGGCGAGCAGGTGTGTGAAAGTAAGTGGCATATAATGATAATCAGCTAAGGGCTAGATCCATTTCATTTTTAGGAAGTGATGAATACATTTGTTGTTTCAAATTAATGGGTGCCCATTTTAAGAAAGATCAGAAATGTATGACCAATAAAGTTTTCTGAAACAGGCCATTGTTTACAATTTTAATTAAGTATAAGAGTTTAATATTCTGGGTAGCTGTGGAATCCTTATATGTTTACACTGGATTTTCATCAAATGGGATCCCTTGGAGGTTTCCCTACCAAGGACTTCTCTTTACTAAAAAGTTACTAAAACAATTTCCCAGCCAGTATTTTAATAATCAAATTAGATGTCTGACACTTGTGCCAAAATTGCACATCCATATGCCTCAGTATACCCAATTGGCTGGGCCTAAATGTCAGATGGCAAAGAGTCATTTCTGGTATTTTAAGTAGTTTGAAGAAAGATCTTGCCAAGTCATTGGTGCAAAAATCTGGGAAGTATGGCAGCACAGGAGGACATTTTCAGAAGATACCTTTTGGAAATGGGAAGGTATCTTAGTTTATGAAATTGAAAATTGAAGAGTCTTTCAGTGCCCAATCTGGGGGCACTTCACCCTCCAAAAAGTAAAAGCACGCACGTAGTGACTATTTTGAAAGTTCTCCTAGCGTTTCTTTAATTTCTTTGTTTGCTGTGACAGGTAATTTCAAAGCCAGTCCTTTCCCCTCAAACACCAAACCATTGCAGAGAAATGATTGCCATAGTGTCACCTTGGTTAATTTTTAATTGCCTTTTCAGACATGTCTTTGAGCTTTATTCCATTTTACCTTTCAGATATATGAGATAACCCAAATTGGGAATTTCTTATCTCTGGCATTTCTCTATTGCTAGTCTGTCTGCTTGTAAGATGATGGAGTTATGTGTAAGTTGTTTCCCTTCAAAATCTTAATGAGTTTATTTACAGTAAGTCTCTGTTTTGTCACATGATTTGAAAACACTTCCAGCCTTTGAAAATTCCAGTTGGAATAATAATTGAGTGCTTTCACCATCTAGACTTTTTCGGGGCTCTCAACAAAACTTCCCTGGGGCTAAACATGGGGATTTATTGACTTTTGTAGAATGTGGTTAAAAATTAGAATGTCTGTGAGTGAACATTCTAATTTTTATTATAGAAGGAATCTTTCCTTTTACTGCAGTTCAGCTCTGTTACCTCCAGAAGTAGATACCTGCTCTATTTCCTTTCCTTACCACAATCTGACCTTTGGAGAGCCAAAGTAGCAGTTTCTTTATCCCTAGATCTCTGGAAAGATAAAACCTATTGTCCAGTTGAAACTGGAAACACCTTATTTAGACAGAATTTAGGATATCATGGGTACCAAAACACTTTCCAATATTGATTATCGGGGGGAAATTCAAAATAATTAAAGATTATATTTTTATATATTTTCTTATACATAATTTTAATTTGTCTAGCCTGTCTTCAGATTTCAAGTCCAATGACTCTTAGGATATTTTGCCCTGGGTCATTTCTAGGGATTTCTAAGAGATTAAGCTGAGTCAGAAAATGGTATAAGATGTATGGTTCTTCCCTCAGTAAGGATGGAGCCTACCTCTAGGTAAGTGGATCTACCAAAGTAGTGTGAATTTAGTAAAACCCACTAACAGGCAGAAATCACCTATTTCCCTCCTCCTCCAACCCCCACCATTGACACACACCAAATATATGGATTGAGGTGTGTGTAATGATGGAGGGTGTAGGGTGAAGGAAGAGGGGAAATAAGAAGACCTTCCCTGGGAAGACAAAATGATGAAATGTCTCTACAGATCTGCAGAGGATAACTTAAAGTCTTATTTCCCCAGGTGTGAAAATTGGACTCTCTCACTGAATCCTTTTTGGGAGGAAATTAGGAAATAGTATGAGACTGATTGGTTGAACATGAAACCAGTGAATTCTGCCTTATCTATATTTTAGAGTCTGATAACCAGCATACCAATATAACTTGATTTTCACAGGGAAGGTTATCTAATTGTATTATCTCAGGGTTATTTTTATCTTTAACTTCAGTCAGAGCTACCCTTTTGCTCCCCTGAATTTATTTGCTTGTTTCTTCATCTGATGTTTATTAGAGCCTCTTGTGTACAAAGCATTGTTAATCACTGTCTGGCACAAAAAGATACATAGATGTGTACCCTGTCCTGAAGAGGCTGGAGAGGATTCCTATTTGGGTGTGGGATGAGAACATACACACAGATAACTATGGTGCATGATAGAAGATGCTAAATTCTTGACATGAATGCACTTAAAGCACCATGATGATTCAGAAGGTAAAGAGATGTTTCAGCCTCAGCACAGCAACAGCACATTGTATTGTTAGACATACTTGAGACGAAATCAAATATTTCGATCATACAGCAGAGTATAGACAATATAACAAGCATGCATACATATACCCAGATTTGTTTGTTCTTAACTGTTTGCCCTATTTGCTTCTAATCTTTTTAAAGAAATACACTGTCACTTCCCCTATGAACTTCTCCAGTTCCCCTCTCTCCTCTCCTTCCTTTCTCAGAGGTATTTGGCATTTATCTTTCCCATTGGTGTACGTATTCATACATGTATATGCATTCATAAATGATATATGTTATTTATTTATTTTTACTTAGTAAATATTTATTGAATTAATTCATGCTTTCTTATATTGTCCACGGAGGTTATTCTGCTGGATCCCATTAATAAATAAAATAACCATTTAAACAATTTGTACTTAATAATCACATATTTCCTGGCAAAATAATGAGTCCAGCAGCCAGGCAGCCTGGACTTCAACATTGACTCTGTCACTTGCCTAACTGTGTAACCGTGGGCGAGCAAAAGTGTGCCTCACTTTTACTATCTGTGAGATAAGGAAGGTGTTGTGAAGATTAAATGATTTAATACATGGAAAGCACTTAGAAAAGTACCAGACGGTAATGCCTCAATAAGTTATTATTATTACTACTAGTGCAACTATCAATATTATTATTCCAGAAATAAAACACTCTTTTAAAACAATACTAAATATGCTATATTACTCAGTTTTTTGTTTTTGTTTTTTTTCGAGTTTCTATGTGTTTCTTTTTTAACATCTTTATTGGAGTATAATTGCTTTACAATAGTGTGTTAGTTTCTGCTTTATAACAAAGTGAATCACTTATACATATGTTTCCATATCTCTTCCCTCTTGCGTCTCCCTCCCTCCCACCCTCCCTATCCCACCCCTCTAGGTGGTCACAAACCACCGAGCTGATCTCCCTGTGCTATGCTGCTGCTTCCCACTAGCTATCTACCTGACATTTGGTAGTGTATATATGTCCATGCCACTCTCTTGCTTTGTCACAGCTTACCCTTCCCCCTCCCCATATCCTCAAGTCCATGCTCTAGTAGGTCTGTGTCTTTATTCCCATCTTACCCCTAGGTTCTTCATGACCTTTTTTTTTTCCTTAGATTCCATATATATGTGTTAGCAATGATATATGTTATTGTCTCGCATGCTAAACCTTTTAATATAAATGGTACCATTTATATCTTGGCTAACTAATTCAGTACTATACTTCATCCTGTTAGTTTAGAGAATTTAAATTATTCCTTAGCACCAGGCTTGAAAATAGCATTACTTTGTTTTTTGTTAATATTTGAACTTATTGTGTTTTAAACTCAAAGCTGATGTTATACATTCACCTTCGTATTTGGATTTCGTAAGTTATTTGATATGTGCATGTGTGCCTCTAATTCTAAAGAACCTACCAAAGAATGAAATTCTCCAACCTTAAAACTGAATCTAGCCCTTCTGTGGATGTTACTTATGTAATACCTAACAGATGAACATATTCTCTGAAAGCCCTTGTTACTTGTTTGCACTACTACTAAAATGTGCAATTTTTGCCTTGTATTATATTTTTCTGCGTAATCTTCTACTCCTAAACTGTACTAGATTATAAACTTTCATTCATGTTAGTATTTTGGAAGCATCTAGTTCAGTGTCTTACAGTGTAAATGCTTAGGGCATATTTGTTGAATGAATACTTGTTATATTTTATCATTAATAGCTACTAATAGCAGTGAATTATCTTTTTATTAATACTTTATTAATTAATATATTATCCTTTCATTATTAATGCTATGGTTTCCAAAGTACTTTTCACATATGATTGCTTTTAATAATTGTGGCAGTCCTATTATGTGAATATTATATTAATATCCCCATTTTATAAGTGATACAATCAAGCATATTAAAGTTAATTAATTTTTCCAGGATCAGTAGCTATAGGTGACAATTCCAAGACTCAAATAATCCTTTTCCTTCTCTCCTCATAACAATAAGAACAAGCACAAAAACCACAACAAAGACAAAACATTTTGGATTATTAGCCTAAAGCTCTGCTAAATGTTTTGCAGGATAATCCCAAACCCAGTTCTCTGACTACAAATCCCAACCTTAAGTCCAGTTGGTATTGTAGCTATCATTAGCAACAATTTCAGCCTGACATAAAGATGAGAGTGTGTGTTCAAACAAAAAAAAAAAAGTTGATATAATCAACACTTTAGGTATGAATCACCTGGGTAGGTGTGATTCTTTAGGCTATGGGAAAGAACTGTATTTTTGGATTCTCACTGGTTGGGTAGTCACACATGGCCCTTAATAACACCTGCTTGTTTGTTTTTTCAGTCAAAAAGTGCTTTTCTTTGGTATGGTTATTCAGATTCACTTGGGAGTGAGGATTAATGAGACTGTTGAAAGCGAATATATTTCATAGTCTTTCAGATCTTCCTCTCTCCCCATAGGCCATCATTTTGTGTTATTTGACTATAAATTGTGTGGGAGAGGCACTTGCCAGAAAGAGTTGGGTGGATATGTTCTATCTTGCCTTTATGAGCAACCGTTTCTCACTAAGGCTTAACTACTGTTAGATCCATCTATGACATGTAACCTCAGCGGGGATGCAGAATAGAGAAACAGTGGTCCGCAGGAGTTCATGCAATAACCAAACTTTAACAGAGTTAAAGTGACAGAGCGTGGTGGTGATTGGGATGCACAATTAATGTTTCATTGTAAATGGCTCAAAAATCCTGTCTAAAGAAACTACTGTCAGGTTATTGCCTTTAAGCCAGATTTTATAATCTCCAGATTTCTGTCTTCACTTTTAGAGAGAACACATTGCTCTTTCTCCTCTACTTCCCAGTCAAACATCCCTTCTTCTCACCTTTCCCATCTCCTTTTAAATTTTTACGCACTTGTGCTTCTCTTCTCCTTCCCTAAGTATTTCTCTCAGACAGGCCCTTCCTTGATGACCCTCATTCCTTGGTTAGACTCATTTACCTGTTTTCATAAAGTGGTTAGCTGTGCCTGGGAACCTTTGTAGTCAGCTCTTCCAGCTGTTGGCCCGAATGGTCCCTAGGGAGACCAGAAGCAATGAACCTGGAATAACCACATTTGACTTCTGTGAGCCCTCTTGAGAATTTAGTAATTACTTAATGGATCGAATTGGTGACATATACTATTCCAGATAACAGCCTAGGTTGCATTAAATTAACCTTCACAAATGGGTATTTATTGGGTACTCTTAAAAGACTACATGTGTTGGCTGTAATTGCTCTTCCATGTTTCTCCATGCTGATAGGTATTTGTACCGAGTGAAAAATTTCTCAGATTAAAGCCTGGGTGGTGGTTGTAGCCATTTAGTGATGTGTGTCATTGTGTTCAGCACATTGAGCATAAATCCTGTCTTGTAAACAGCAGGGAGACTAATGAGGTTTGCCCACATTCTGGTATCATTACCAGGAATTCCAACAGAGAAAAAGAGAAGAAAGAAAGAAAATAAGTTTTTTTTTTTCAGAGTGATTTTTGGAACTCCTGATGATCCAAATTAAGGAGAGAGATGATTGCTCAACATTAAGTATAGTCACGTATGTATAAATATGAGTACGTAAACTACATTTAGCTAAAACAGAAACCAAACATTCTGCTTTTATGAACACTGGCAAAGTCAGTGACTTAGTTCTATAGAGAGCTAATGAAGGGCTTATTTATGAGTGTCTTTAATTGTGAGGGTGTAGTGGGACGGCTATTGAAATAATGCAGCTGTTAACATGATAGCACACTTTTTGCTTTCTCAGAATTCCTTATCATTACAGCCAACTAAAATTTCACATTATTTTTTGTCTTACAATTTTTGGAGTGATTCTGCTGTTATTTTTATAGTCACAAATGACTTCTGAACAAACCAACTGTCTTGTGAGGAATCTTTCAAATGTGTTTTTTTAGGTTTATCTAAGGTCTTTCTTATTACTGCTAAATAACTTGTGTGTTTTGATAATGTCACATCAAGGGATTCAATTATTGCTTAATGCCTGGGCTACTTATCTTCCTGGATTCAAACTTTCATGAAAGCTGGTATCATCGCACCTTTGGCACAAAGTGTTTTCCGCACATTTTTGTGTTTGAATAAATGAGTAAATGGATGAATACTAGAAAATAATATTGTCTGATCCATTTGCAGAGTTACTAATAGAATGCTGGGACTAGAAAATGAATTCCAGGGTAAAGTGTTTTGAAATAAATAGCTTTCTCTCTTTAAAGAAAGCGCATGCATATTCTCTCTCTGTCTCTCTCAAGGAGAACTCCCTTCCTCCACTCCCACTTACCCCTTCCTTTGAAATAGAAGCCCTCAGGGTACATTGTAGAGTAGTGAGCAAGGCAGTGGCCTGTGCATTAGAAGACCTGTGTTCTGGTCCCAGCTCTGCCAGGGATGTATGCTCATTTAGCAGTTCCTTGTACATGTAGGCACACGATAAATAGTCACTGAATTAATGAATGAACAAATTACTCGATTGCTTATTTAGTACTTCCTCGTACGCTAGGCTCTCAGGATATGAAAATGCTTTGTGATATTGGGTAACTTACTTAAATTCCTTAGACGTCACTTTTATTACTTATAAAGTGATAGGACAGAGCGAGTTGCTTATTTACTAACCCACCTAGTACTTATAAAAATGACTGGATTAGAAGAGTTGTAAGATTTCTTTATCCCACCCTGACTCGGCAGAACTCTTTAATTTCCTGGGTCCCGACCTGGGATCATGAGATCAGAAGGACAATACCAAACTTGTTTGTATATCTAGTTACAGTTTTTCTGGGACCCAAAATTTTCACTCAGAACAGGGTTTTTTAAAAATATTTTCCCAAGGATGTCCTTATAATTACCAAAAAGTAGTCCACAGAAATCTCTGTTAATGATTCTCCTTATGTAAATGAGTGCTTAGCAGTGTCATAAAGACCCACTGGAAATAAAAATTTTTGTGTTCACTGAACACTTAGAGTACTAGAAATTAGAGCAGTGACTCCCAAGAGAATTCCTCCTTTAAGTCTTAGGGAACATTGATTTTAATACTTGGTGATAGTGGTAGAAAGAAAAGGTTTGTTGGCACTTTTCCTCCAAACCATTTTGGCAGCTTCTTTGTCAACCTAAGCTCATGAAAACCACGGTGGGTCGGGTAAACTCTGTGGAGAGGGAACTTGTCAGAAGCTACGGCTTTTCACTTGAGTCTAATAGAGACTTAGCACTTTGCAGGTCAGTGCCACTGCTATTTGTCTCTGACCCAAGAGATCTGGAGTTCTTCACATCAAAACCACATCTTGCTGAGCAGAGATCAAACGTAGGAAGGTAAGGATTCTGCCAGTGATTTATCATGCCAAGGAGAGTGATCAGGCCATATGGGGCTGCTGCAAATGAAGTTGACATTCCGGCAGTTTCTCTTATAAGTCTCACATATAGTTATGGCTAGTTTTTCTTGTAGAGGAATTCCGGGTCAAGTGGCAGCTTTCAGTGGCATTTCTTAGCAAGCCTTACCCCCAACATGAGGTTTACTTCAAAATCACGTCCTAGCAAGATATTTTCTTATGGTTTATGTAAATAGCAAAAAAGGATTTCTTAACCAAATATTTGAAGGTTAATTTGAGCTTTTCATTTGATGTCTCCTTTTTTTCCCTTTTCTGGGAAGGTAACTATTAAAAAACAAAAGAAAAAGAAGAAAGAAAGAAAGAAAGAAAGGAAAAGAAAAATTAAGGTGATTTGAGGTCTACAAAAAAACACTTTCTTCCTAAATATTAGATGTGACTTTAAGGTAATGAAATTGACTCTATAAGCTATGCTTAATTAGGCTCATTAGTTCATCACATTTTACTAACTCAGGGCTTTAGGAATGAATGACTACGAATATTACAATCCAATTCCTGGGGTAAGGAAGGTATCACGTAGACCTTTCTGTATATTTGTAATGGCCAAGAGCAAAGAGGAAGGATTTAATTATTTAAGTACAAAATAGGTATAATTATGTTTGAAAGTATTTGCTAACATTTAAGTCAAGGACAAAAATTTTAATTTTAATTGATAGAAAAAATTCAATAACCCCCCTGTTCTTTTAACTATTTATATCAACAGATACATGAAAATAGTTGTGCAACATAAAATTCAGCTTGTTGTTTGTTTACTGTCACAAGGAAATGTTTAGTCTCCTGTGGAGAAATCACTCATTTATTGGTTCAAAGGCCTCTTCAACCTTAGGATATGCACTGGGGTGTTTCAGCCCCTCTTTGCACAGGATATTTGCTTTGTAACATCAATGAAAGATGATATTGGCCTTTAAATGTAGTAGTTCATGACATTAACTTCTAATTCAACTGAAGATATCAGTTGTCCCTTTTGTGTTTTACTTTTTCTTAATGAAAAAAATTACTATAAATGGAATGGGCTTCGGTAGTTAGAACTGGGTCTCATCCAGTAGTCAAAATTCACTTGATTTCCTGAGGTGTCAGTATATCTGTTTACTAACTGGGAATTATTATTCTGACTGATGAAGTACTTCAAATCTGCAGGAAGCAAGTTTAAATATAGTAATAAAATGGACTTTCTCCCAGTTTTCAGCCTTGGCATCCTTGGAGTGTGTACAACATCCACAAAAACCTGGTAGGGTTGCCAGGTAAAACATAGGGTGCCTGGTTAAACTTGAATTTTAGGTGAATAATGAATACTTTTTAAATATAAGTATGCCCCATGAGTTGCCAGTGATTTAGGACATACTTATTCTGAAATTTAATTAGCTGTTTTTCTGAAATTCATATTTAACTGGGCATCCTGTATTCTTACTTGCTAAAACTGGCAACCCTAAACTGTTACACACATGGTTTGTGATTTTTATCTGTGACCAGCAAATAAACATCATTTTAATGGAAAATTAATTGGCAATAAAATCAAAGACCAAAGGAATCCTTTAAAATTATTGCACTTGAATAATGAAAAGGCATGTTGTAGAAAGATTTTTTTTTAACCCTATCAGTACTAGTAAATAAATAGGGCAACTAGGCCCATTGTAAGACAGCTTAATCTCCTAAATGAATTGCCCCAACCTTTTAATTCAAAATCATACAAACAAAAACATTGAGATAAGCTGGGTGCTTTTTCAAATGGGGACCCCTGTGGCTTTGAAAATAAACACTTCAGTCTCCTCCCCACCACCAACGCCCACACCCACACTCACTAGCCTTTCTGATGTCTTCCATTTGCAAATGAACAGGCTGAATTCTGAGCAAGAAGACTAATTAAACCTGGGAAAGATAGGCAAAGGAACATTTGTTTCCAAGCAGAAGTCAAAAAGAAATCAAGTCACATTCTGCTTTCTCAAGACTGACAGGAGGGCCTTAAAGTCCTTCCTGAAGTTCCTTCTTCTCCAAGCGTATTTCCCACACCACTGCTCAGACCCTCTCAGGGCCAGGCTACAGTAGTGTGTTTGAACCGACCCGCATTAGTCTGTCTTCATGGCCGAATCAGGCAAGGGTCACAATCAGAAATTCTGAGAGACTTAGTCAGAGTGTGGGATGACCTTCACCATCTTTACCTTCTTTTCCCATCCTTTTGCCCTATGTGTCTCGTGGTTTAGCAAAGGGGTCTTACTGGCAATAGAGAGAAGAATAAATGGAACAAATAAACACAGAACAAGGAGTGTCTAGCTTTTTAAGAGCACTAATAAATTGCCTTGAATTGATGGTTTACATTCAGAATCAGAATCAATTAAGAGTTTGAGTGCACACTATACCAGACTTTTCAGTAATCCAATACTTTAATCCTTACAACCACTGGATGAGGTGATTTTCTTATTTTAGAGTTGAGAAAATTGAGCCACAGAAAGATTAAATGACACACCTAAGTCACACCATTTAGTAATCTTTATACATGTAGAAATTTGATCCGTAAAGAAATAGTTTGAGAGCAATGGGGAGGCAGAATTTGATCTTAGGACACCTAAGAAGACCGAAAAGACCTCCATGATATTCAACATAGGTGCTAGTCAAACCTGGTGATGTGACTGAGGCTGGGAAAGTCACACAGTTTAGGTCTGTGGTAGAGATACCTGCCGTAACCCTTGGGATCCTGAATCACTAGGTCTGCTCTAATCTGTGTCACAGGTTCTTGGAATTACCCCCAGAGCCCTTTAATCTCAGTAATCCTAGCTGCCTCATTCTGGGAAAGAAGGCAGCCCCCTACCCCCCATACTTCGCCTCCTAGTTCATTTGGATGGAGCCTCGTCCCCTGAAGTCTGGCCAAACTGAACTGTCCTCTGGGGGACGTGACTAATGATCTTTTGTCTCTGTACTCTCATCAGTGTCCTTTCACTTTCAGAAACAGACCTTGAGGTTAGATGGATATGTGAGAAGCTGGGTGGATCTTGGCTACCTAACTGCTAATATCCTAACTTATTTCTGTTTACAGCGTTAACACAGTTTGTGTAATCATGGCATGTTAGTGTAATTTGTTGGGCATACAGCATTTATTTTAAAATACTGTGGCACAATCAATTTAGATTAATATTTTAAAGCTATTTTAAAATGTTGCCTCTAGTTTCTCATTTCTTTGACTTTGTGCTATTTTACATACTTTCAAAGTCTAGTTTGCAGTCTTTTCTGTTGAAGGCTTTTCCTTTCTCCTGCCTTTCAGCCTAAGACTCAGGATGAGTGGGATTCAAGGCATACAATATTGAGTCTATTATTTAAAACTGTTAATTGATTAAAATTAAGATTGATAAACTAGTCCTTGTCAAAGCAGGCTTTGTAAAACCATGCTTTTTGCCAGGAAACAATTACACCTATTGAACAAAGGCCACGTCTCGATAATATCAAAACATTGACTTTAAAGCGAAAAATGCAATCAATCATCTAGGTGTTTTCCTATACAATACCATTTGGGTGTTTTTTCACTTTTTAGCCAGATGTTTTGGCGTGAAGCAAAGCGAAGAATGGAAGGCAACAGAACCACTGTTGCTCTCACTACCTTAGATATTTCAATAGGAAGCTTCTCCTCTCACCCCATAAGTGATCTGGACATTTGCTTCTTTGTTTTATTTTATATAGGTGGTCTCTTAATTAGAAGTAAAATAAGGTGGGGATTTTTGTTCATTAAAGTTAAAAATACCTTTATTGCCTTTGATTATAATATTTAAAGGCTACCAGCTTTGCAAGGTAGCATACTGAGGTGATCATCAATATAATTTTTTATAACAGTAGAAATTTAATTTTATATAGGTAGATGATAGTGCTGTCTGTACTTTGTTGTCTGTAAATCTCTTTAAAGTACATCAGCAGAAACAATGGAACAGTCATGTAAAAGGATATAACTAAGGTATGACAAGTCCTCAAACTACTTCTTTCCTTTCTTAATTAAAAGTAATTGAACTTTTCCCTATAAATAGATCAGTCTGGTTATTGATTTGCTGTCTGGTACTCTCCTTTGATGAACCAAAAGCAGTTTAGCGGCAAGCCGAGTAAAATTCAACTCTCCAAGGCATAATCTACTGCAGGATTTAATACAAATCATTTGAAGCATTTACTATTAAAAAAACAAAACATTTTATTACTGAAATAAAACATGGCAGCTTTATGTCAAAGATTCATTGAGGATAGGAAGTTATTTACACCTAACTCCTATTAATGCCTGCTGCTTTGAGAACTCCTCAGGGGTTTAGATTCTCCAATTAGAAAATTCATGGCAGCCTCTCTGTATTGTCACAGCCACTTTGCTGTGGGCTGGAAGTGTGGTGAGCCTGATTTGTCCTTGACTGTTTTCCTGCTGCAGAAGTGGCCAAGTGATGTGGCTTGGCTTGCATGGCTAAGCTTCACTGTTTTGAATCTTTATCCAAGTAACTGCTGAGATTTATAAAACAAATTAAAGCAATTTTTAGAAGAATCAAATTCCTGTTGACAGCCAGTCTGAATTCCTTATCCCACCTTCGCTTCTTTCCCCAGTAACATGATTTATTAAATCTTTTGAAAACTGTCTGCATGTTAAGTGCTGTGTTAGAATGTGGGGGGAATCCAAATGATGCCGGGAGACCTTTCTTCAAGGAACTTAGAAAAGGCAGA
This sequence comes from Lagenorhynchus albirostris, assembly GCF_949774975.1. Classification (NCBI taxonomy): domain Eukaryota; kingdom Metazoa; phylum Chordata; class Mammalia; order Artiodactyla; family Delphinidae; genus Lagenorhynchus; species Lagenorhynchus albirostris. The sequence goes on along the minus strand of NC_083095.1, from coordinate 116,744,868 downwards.
AACTTCCGTTTTAGCCAACTAAGCCTTACGCACATTCACATTTTATCTCACCTAATTGTACAATAGCCCCGCAAGGAACAGGCCTTATTTCTGCTTTTATAGAAAAGGAAACAAAGCTCAAAGAGTTTCAAAGTCTATTTTAGATGGCTCAGGATTTACACAAGTGGTAAAAGGAAGACTGATTTTAAATGGAGATTCAACTCTAGTACTTCCATTCTAGTTTGTTCTATAAGGAAGATAAAGAAGTACATGCAAGATTAATCACCTCAGTGCTCAATGAATTTCCTACTTTGTTTTACATACATAGACATGACCCTCATATGACATCTTACCATGACTGTTGAATAATTAAGCAACTTCAGTCTCTCTAGTTGTCTTGGGGAGAACAGACTTGCATGTTACTTTGTTATCCTGGTGGTATGTTTTGAAAAAAATTGTATAAACCAACCTAGTCATCTTGAATTGGCTTTCAAAAAGCCTGCCTTTATCATCTTTACTGTTTAAAGCCAGGGACACAACCATATATTTCATTCATACTTCAGGCCACCTTTCTTGAATGCTATGAGATGTCTGTTCCTTTCAGGTTCGGGAAGGGACACTTCTGTTTGGCAGAAGGCATGTGGAGTATTGTCCTTGTTAGAGTTCTTAAAAGCATTCCACCAGGGAGGGAATAAAATTTGTGAGATGGGGAAATAGATGACATTTCCTGACCAGGTTCTCAGAATTCTAGGATGCTATGAAGTAATTACAGAAGGAAATTGTACTTACAGATTTTTTCCAAATGCCTGTGTGGCATGTCCCTAATTAACTGCCATTATGAATTTTAATTTTAATTCCTTTAGCTGGGTGAGGTAACTGAGAGCCAGGTAGCTGTGATCGTTTCATAAAGACTGGCATTTGATGCCTGTTTTGGTAACTAGATTCTTCAGAGAAAGGAACATATGAAAAAGGAAGCACTTTGATGCAGTGAATTTGTAACCAGCTCCTAAATCAGGCAAGGTTGGCCATTCCCTTTTTCTTCTGCGCATCCAAAACCAACCCTTCTGTGGAAGGTCGTTAGGATAGGGATTGGTTTTGAAGTCCCCTTCCTGGACCCTCAAATATAGCCCTGTGGTTGTAAGAGCACAAAACTTTTCTTTAATAAGCCTAGGAAAATAATTTTCTCTCTGAGGATCACAATATTGTGGCTGCTGTCCTCTGGCAGAAGTTCTTGCTTCTGCATGTGAGGAGAATGCAGAAAATGTCCCAGGACCTCACCTCTGAGTGGAATCCACTAGGAATGTAAATCACTACTGTTTCCATAACACATTTTGCCTTCTAGAAAGAAAATGAAAAAGTATTTTGCTGTCACCCGTGTTGATTGTGCTGAAGGAAAAAAGGACTCAAACAGAATTCCTTGTGCTGAATAATTTTAAAGAGACATTGTGAAAGAGGTGCTCATATTTCCTGGTCGACCATCAAATCTTCTTTCTAAAGAAACATCAACAAAATTTAAATTTAGAAAAAGCCCTGGGATGGGAATCAGGATATTGGGTTCCAGTCCCTATTCAGCCACTAATGGGCTGTATGACCATGGGCAAGTCATTGGACTTCTTTTGACAAGTTTATTTATATAACACTTTCCTTCTGCATAGATTGTATCTAAAGCCCTTTCCAGCTCTTTGAATCTAGCTCTTCTTGATTAAAGCAGGCTTTACTATATTTAGACCAAGAAAAAAGTTATTCATTCATTAGTGCATTTAAAAATAGTACTTTAATAAGGCTTAGCTGTTAAAGTATGAGCTTGGCATCCTGCATAGTTTCAGAATAAGAAACTAAAACCAATTTGGGGGGAGGTGAGCTGTTTCCAGTTGTTCTTGGTGATCACTTTGCATAAGTTTAAACATGTTTGTTCTAGGACTTTTTTCCACCTAAATTTCACTTTTTTCAAATGGTATATTTCTAGCACATTAGTTGCATGTTCAAGTATAAGACATAATTGGAAAAGGAGGCAGTAACTTTTGAACCTGGAGGATGGAGTAGGCTATGGGCATGGAGATATATGATTCAAGTAGTTATGAAACATCAACCTGCACTTAGAAAAGGAACAAAACAAATCTACAGTGTCACAGAACCTCTGATAAACTCTCTTATTGAGCGCCCACTGGTGGTCACATGTGTTCTATACCCAGTACCTCAGACAGGCAGAGTATTAGAACTAGGAAGTCCTTAGAGATGCCATCTTCCATTCAATTGGTAGTAGCTTTCTAACGTGCCATGTTGAGAAGTATTCAAGAGTTTAACTGGAAAGTGTCATGATCAATTATCAATGTCTGTCAAGGGACTGGAAGGAAGATTTGTATCACAGGTGCCATCGATGAGCCTGTCTTCAGCTGCCAAGTCTGGTATTGATATAGATGAAAGAGGGACGGTGGGAGACTTGCCGAACATTTAGTGTGAAACCAAGACCGGAACACAAGCACTTCACCTCCTCCTCCTCCTTTCGCTGTGGAAGAAAATAGAACTGTTAAAGTGGTATCCTCTTATAAATAACCCCCCAGGCATAATCAGCCTAAATAATGAACTATAAAATGGCCAAACTACATAATTGGTAGTGGTCAAAGAAGGACCACTGCCATGCTCCAGTTCCTTTACATAGCTGAGCTTCCACTTCCTCGCCTATGACGTGGAAATGATGACAGTGCCTACCTCATGTGGTAATTTTGAGGATTAAACGAGTTAATACATGTAAAGTGTCTGGAACAGTGCCTGGAACATAGTAAGCACTCACATGTTAACTTTCATCATTATTCTCTTGATCCATTTGGTTTTCAATTCTGACTTTACAGTAAATTTCCTAATTATGTTCTTTCTACTGCCTTTGGCCTAACTGAACACAGATCTTTAACTTACTGTTACAGTTCAGCAGAGAAGAGGGGGGGGAACCAGTAATGTTAAGAGGAATGGAAAAGCTCTATACGTAACTTTGGGAGACCTAGGCTCAAACTTTTGCTCTGTAAGTTATTTGCAGTGTAAATTTGGACTTGTAACATAAATCTTAGTTTACTCATCTGGAAGGAAAATACCTACATCACAGATTTGTTATATAGATTAAGTGAAATAGTGAAAATGCTCAGGAAATGGTGGGTACCTAATAATGTTAATAATCAGAATTATTTTTTGAATGTGTATTATCCATATACTTGGGGTTAAAACGAATTTGGTCTTCATGGTATAGTTGGGCCAGTGTAGATGTGCTCTGATAACACAGCTCTTGGAGAAGGACTTACTTATCAAACAATTCTGTTTTTTCATCTGTGGGTTCAGAGATGTGGTGCTTTCTTTGATGAACCCCAAGTCCTCTCCTCAGAAGGATATTCTCTTGGCTTCTATCAGGCAGGTGTGGTTCTTTGGTTGGATTTCTCCGAGGCACACAAATTACTTGTCTAGTGTTTGATAAAATTAGAATTTAAAATCTATTATCCTTAAAGCATATTCATAGTAGGTATTCAATAATACTTTTGAATGTTGTTACCCCATCATACCATTGGAGCTGTTCCTATGTTGGTCTTTCCCCACTACAGTGCTGAACACTTAGTTCGAGGGCAGGGGCTGACCCTATTTATTTCTGTATCCCTAGTGCCTTGCATAGTGCCTACCATATAGTGATTGTGAATAACAGAAAAATTAATAACTTTATGGGAGACAGGACAAAGACACTCCCTTTCACACAGGACTGTCCTTTTTCTTCTTTTCCCTCTCTTTTCAGCTCCTCCCTTCCTCCCAGTAACTAGTGTCATGAGTCATTTACTAGCCTTAATTCACCTTTTTAGAAGATAATATTTCCTTCATTTCCCCTTTTCACAAAAGTGAAAGGTGACATGTCTTCATATAAGGAAATGGCCTCGGCCAATTCTGGAAAAACTCTGTGGTTAATCAGTTACTTTTAATTTAAATATATATGTTTAATGCTGTATTACATTGTAAACTCCCAGGCTGATTTATGGTCTCAGTCTGCCTTAATTAACATCGATTCTAGGGGAATAGTAAATGGGAATGGCCTTCACAATTGAGGCTGAACAATGAACTCTCTGGGTGTTGTCCAATTTGTAACATGATTTACATGGAAGCCAGCCCTTCCTTTCCTGGGGTTATCCCTTTTTCATCTAGTGTTTAGAACGGGTTATATATAATCCATAGATAGGAACATTTGCTGTCAAATACTTTTGCTGATTTAGAGCTAGGCCACAAAATGGTCACTATTAATAAAGGAGGAGAAAAAAACCTAATCTGAGGCTTTGCAGGGATTCCAGGTTCTTGCTATGTGTCATCGCTTGTCCAGTCTGTGGCATTTTTATGAAGTGACCATAATGAAAGTCAGATTAAACGCACAGGATATATACATTTAATCAACAGCCATTGGAGTCTGTGGTGCTGGAACAGTTATAAGAGCCCCATGAATGCAAATTTATTGCAAAAGAATCCAAGGGGTGGGGAATGAATGTCTGCTGAATGGTACTACCTGACACGGGACACCAAAAAACTTTCCAGAGTGAGTGATTTAAGTGTAAGGTTTGGCTTGTAAAGCTGCCAGCTGCTTGGTTTCAAAACTTGAAACATTTCCAAAACATTGGATGAGGCACTTTATATGTGCACTAGAGTAAATACTCTGGTTTTACTGCCAATTTAAATGTGCTCAGTTTACAGTAATGAGCTTGTATAGGCATTACCTTGTTTATAGAAAGTGGAACAGGAAGAAATGAACATTAACCATTACCAGTAGCAATTCCCGTTGCCTTCTGCCATATCACTGATGGCAAGCAAAGTTTCTTCCAATTTGAGAATATGTCACAACTGACATTGGTGTGTACTTGGCTTTAACGCCGTGTTGCTTCAACATGTAACAGAGTAACAAATGCTGTAATCCACTGTGGCTCTGATAAGGCTGCTCAGACCAGTTGACTGTTGCCTTACTATTTTTCCTAGAACAGATGTGAAAAGCATTCCCAGATACGGGAATCATGGGACAGTAGAGTAGGTAGGTACCCTGACTATACACAATTGAGTTTATTTTAGCCAGGTCTGTTTTCTACAAGCAAAGCAGTAATGTGAGTCATTTATTTTCTCCTAAACAAATTATTTGGATGTGTTTTGGTGCTCTACATGGAAGCATTGGCCTTTGTCTTTTGGGATGACTGGCACAGGAACCCCTTTAGCCCTCTCGTACTCTTGAGGTCATATACTGGAGACAGACAGATATATTTAGCCTGAAAGACATAATTTGCTCAGCCTGGAAAAGAAAGAAAGTATAGAAATCTAAGGAGATGTTAGTGAGCACAGTGCCTAGAAGGGAGTAGGCACTCAATAAACATTGTTGAAGGAGATAAGAAAAGAAGGGAAGAAGGGAAGGGAGGGTGTTCAATAGGAAGAGACCATGGAAACCCATATTTTAAGAGACATATCCTCATGAGTTCAGCTGTGTTTAGAATCGACTTTTTAAAACAAAAAAGTCCCTACTGATCGCCAGAGACTCCTTGTCTTTATTTCTGCGTTTCTTTGCGTGGCTTCTGAGAACCTTTTGGCCCAAGTACGCATACTTATGAATATCTGGATTATGCTACCCAAGGAATACCACACTTCCCCTACAGTATAATTCCTTTTCCATTGTGTGGGATACTAGCGAAATGCAGAAATTGACCAGAACCACGAGCACGGTATATGTCTGCAAATAGTAGGATTCTGATGATGCAAGTATATGGCTATGAAATTGATCTTATGACACAGACTATGCATGTTTTCTAGCTGGTCTTGCCTTAAATGCTTTTTCTAACAGTATTTTCATGGTGCAAAAAGAAAAGAAAGCTAGTCATTCAGCACTGAATAGTTCAAAATATTGAATACCTGAACTTTCATGACAGGTGAGCTCTACCTCTGTCTATTTTCCCTGTCGTACCCTCTACCTTTTCCTCCATCCCCACCTCCCTTCATCCTTGGTTCCCTTCTCAGTTCATTGTTTCTCAGTATGAAATCAATAAGGCTTATTTTTCTTAGTCTCTTCTATTCAAACAGAACTGTATTTTTAAAAATAAATATGTTTTCTAACACTATTTTTCAATATGCATTTCCTTATCTTTTAAAAGTCTCCTCTTCTTGTCTCCTCTACAGTATTTTTCACTCCTTTAATTGCTGCTATTAAATGTGATTAGTTTATATTTTAAAAATTCTTCTCTCTCTTCTCGTGTCTTCCTTCTTTATATGACTCTGTTTGACTAGGTTTATGTTTTTCTGACCTATTTACTCTGACTGAGTTTTCATGGCTTTTTTGGCCCTGCTTGCCTGAAGGTACCCTGCTCACTCTGAAGACAGTGCTGTGGTAGAGGCCAGTACTGAGAGTGCTGGGGTCCTCAGCCACTGGAGCTACTTGTAGCGTCCGGGGACTTTAGGTGGGAAGGAGAGAAGCTACACTTGTATTTCTTCCTTCTCTGTCACACATCTTCAACCCGGGTATCAGATAATCTTTGAGAGGAGCTGAAGTCAAGGAGGAGGGACTGATGAGGCCAGCTGAATAATTTTATTAGGGATAGAGTTTCTTTCTTCTACCTTATCCGTTCCCTACCCCAGGTCATACTCCCTCATTATTTCTTGTTTCCCTGAAGTGTTCTTCTAACATGTCAGCCCACACCAATATCTCCCTTCTCTGAAGCAAACTCCTGCAGTGCTTATCTCTACCATTCATCTTGGCACTAAATCATAGAGTGTCTTAACATTATTTAACTTTCCTGAAAGTAATCTTGTCTTTGAAGCATGATTATAAGCTCAAGGACAGCAGAGTACACATCTTCTGTAGATTTTCAGTGGTACCTATAAACAGCTCCCTGTTTAGAATAGGCCTTTAATGAACATTTTGCAGTTGTTTTCTGTGAAATCAAATTTCTGCTCAGCTATTCCTTTCCCACTTAATTTGAACTCAGGCTGTTTTTGTTCTATCAAACCTGTTTCACAGAGGAGGATTGATAGGGTTTAGCAGCTCCCTCAATTTTATGAAGTGGTTGCATTGCAACTTAGAGCCATTAACTCTTTTTTAGGCTCTTCTTTAGATTATTATTTTTTAATTTACATCATTTAAAAGATTAATAGTTGCTGCCCAGGATTTCCACCTTGGGCATTAAACTATCATACTCTAAAGGATCCTTCAATCTCAATGCAACTAGCTCATGTATGAATTAACGTGTGTGAGTAAATACATGTACTTGAATTTCAGTTTCCAATGATTTGTTGATAGTATATTGATCTTGTATCCTGGGACTTTGCTAAATTATACTTCTAGTACTTTTTTGGTAGATTTCTTAGGAATTTCTACACAATCATGTCGTCTGAAAATAAAAACTTATTTTATTTTCAATCTTTTGGCCTCATAACATCAAATATTATTACAATATTAAATAGAAATAGTGGGAGCAGCTATCCTTGCATATATTATTTTTAATGTATTGCTTACTTAAAAGAACAATGATCTGAAAACAAATCAAGGGGCTGAAGGAAAATGCAAAGGCTGAGTTTTCTCTAGAAGCAAAATGCCAATACAAGTTCTAGGAATAGTAAACTAAACCTCCATCCAGCAACAGCAGAATACACATTCTTCTCAAGTTCACATGAAGCATTCAACCAAGTTAGATCACATTCTGGGCCATAAAGCACACTTTGGCAAAATTGAAAGCATAGAAATCATATAAAAAATATACTCTCAGATTACAGTGAAATTAAGCCATAAATTAATAACAGAAAGATAACCTGGAAAAATCCCAAAATATTTGGAGATTAAACAACACATTTCTAAATAACACATGGATCAAGGAATAAGTCTCAAGATAAATTAAAAATATTTTGAAATAAATGAAAATACAACTTATCAAAATTGGTGAGATGCAATGACAGAAGTATTTAGAGGGGAAGTTATAGCACTGAGTACATATATTAGAAAATAAATATTCTAAGCTTCTACCTTAACAAACGAGAAAAAGAAGAGCAATATAAACCTAAGTCAAGCAGAAGAAAAATAATAATAAATTACACCAGGAATCAGTGAAATTGAAAACAGGAAAACAATAGAGAAAATAAATGAAACCATAGGCTGGTTCTTTGAAAAGATCAATAAAAGTGATAAACATCTAGCCTGGCTAATAAAGAGAAAAAGAGAGAAGACACAAATTACTAATATCAGAAATGAGAGAGAAGTCATCATGGACGTTAAAAGGATAACAGAGGAATATTATGAGCAACTCCATGCTCACAAATTTGATAGCTAATGGACAAATTTTTTAAAAGACATTCTACTAAAACTCACACAAGAAGAAATAGATAATTTGAATAGCTCCGTATTTATTAAAGAAATAGAGTTTGTTGCTAAAAAACTTTCTCACAAAGAAAACTCCAGGCCCAGATGCCTTTGCTGGTGAATTCTACCAAATGTTTAAGGAAAAAATAATGCCACTACTACATAAACTCTTCCAGAAAATTAAAGAGGAGAGAATACTTCCCAGCTTATTCTTTGAGACCAGCATTACCCTGACAGCAAAACCAAAGACATTACCAATATATATTTAAAATCCCAACATCTACCAAATTGGCACCCAGTCCTGAAATAGTCATCACTTCTTGCCTGCCCCTCCATGGTTCTTTTGATTGTAAGTTATCCTGACCCAGGACTTAGAGTTTAAATGGCCTCAAACCATACTGCATGACTTTCTGCTTCCTGGTTCCAGGTGTTTGGACCCAAGGGCAGTCATTTAATTTACATCTGAAGACTGGCTTGAAAAGATGTACTGGAACCCAATCAACTGCTGTTCTCCTGAGATTGACCTAAGAGACACAAAAGGAAGGAATAGTTGATGGTGAGAGCTGAGGATGGAGACTCATGCTGGCTAAGCCTGGATAGACCTATACCTGTTTAAGAAATTGAATCATCCCCCATTAAACATCCATCAGTCCACATGGTTTCAGTGGTGACTTCTACCAAGCATACCAATCCCTATAATCTCTTCCAGAAAATAGAAGCAGAAGAAACACTTTCTAATTCATTTTATAAGGCCGGCATTACTCTAATACTAAAACCAGAAAGACATTACAGGAAAGGAAAACAACAAACTGATGTCTCTCGTTAACATAAATACAAAATCCTCAAAAATAAAATCTAACAATGTTTAAAAAGTATTATATACCACAGCCAACTGGAATTCATTCCATGTGTACAAGACTGGTTCAGTAGTCAAAAATCAACTACTGTAATCTGTCACATCAACAGGCGAATGAAGAAAAATCATGTGGTAATATCTATACATACAAAAATAGCATTTGACAAAATCCAACAACCATTCATGTTAAAACCTCTCAGTAAACCAGGAATAGAAGGGAACTCCTTAACTTGATGAAGAACATCTATATGAAACCTATAGCTAATATCATACTTAATGGTGAGGAACTAGATGCTTTCCCTCTATGACTGGGAACAAGGCAAAATATTCTCTCTTCAATGTTGAGTTCCTATTCAACATTGTACCGGAAGTCCTAGCTAATACAGTTAAGATAAGAAAAAGAAATAAAAGGTATACAGATTGGGAAGGAAGAAATAAAACTGTCTTTGCTTATGACATGGTTTCTATGTAGAAAATCCCTAGAATTGACCAAAAAAAAAAAAAACCCCAGAAAAACAAAAATAGCCTCTGGAATTAATAAGTGATTATAACAAGGTTGCATGACACAAAGTTAATATACAAAAGTCATTTGCTTTCCTATACACCAACAATGAATACTTGGAATTTGAAATAAGAAAAACAGTGCCATTTGTATTGCCACAAAAATGAGAAATACTTAGGTACAAACCTAACAAAATATGTACAAGATCTTTATGAGGAAAAATGTAGAACTCTGATGGAATTAATTAAAGGAAATCTAGATAAATGGGGAGATATCCCATGGATAGGACAACTCAGTATTGTCAAGATGTCAGTTCTTTCCAACTTGATCTGTAGATTAAATGCAATCCCAATCACAATCCTGATAAGTTATTTTGTAGATATCAATAAACAGATTCTAAGGTTTATATGGAAAGGCAGAAGAGCCAATAATATTGAAGCAGAAGAAAAAAGTTGTAGAATCGACAGTACCCAACTTCAAGACTCACTGTGAAGCTACAGTAATCAAGACAATGTACTATTGGTAAAAGAACAGACAAATAGGTCAATGGAATAGAATAGAGAGCCCAGAAGTAAATCCACACAAATATAGTCAATGATCTTTAACAAAGGAGTAAAGGCAGTAATTGAGAAAGGATAGTCTTTTTGACATGGTGCTAGAACTAGACATCCACATGCAAAAATGAATCGAGACACTGACCTTGCACCTTTCACAAAAATTAGCTCAAAATGGATCATAGACCTAATGTAAAATGCAAAACTATAAAAATCTTAGAAGATAGTGTAGGAGAAAATATAGATGACCTTGGGTTTGGCAATGAGTTTTTAGATACAACACTAAAAGCATGATCCATGGAAGGAAAAAATGATATGTTGGACTTCCTTAAAATGAAAAACTGATCTGCAAAACGTACTGCAAAAGAGAAAAGACAAGCCACAAGCTGACAGAAAATATTTGCAAATCACATGTTAGATGAAGGACTTGTGTCCGAATTATATCAAGAACTCTAAAATTCAGCACTAAGAAAACAACTCAATTAAATAATGGGCAAGAGATCTAAGATTCCTCACCCAGGAATATACACAGAGAGCAAATAAGCATATGAAAAAATTCTTAACACCATATGTCAGTGGGGAATTTCAAACTAAAATGAGGTGCCATTGAACATCTATTAAAATGACTAAGATCCAAACAAAGCGAAACAAAACAAACCTGACAACACCAAATGCTGACAAGGATGTGAAGCAACAAGAGCTCTCATTCATTGCTGGTAGGAATGCAAAATGGTACAGTCACTTTGGAAGACAGTTTGGCACTTTCTAACAAAGCTAAGAATAGTCTTGCTATGTGATCCAGCACTCTCCTAGACATTTACCCAAATGAGTTGATAATTTATGTTCACACAAAAACCTGCATATGGCTGTTAATAGCAAATTTATTCTTAATTCCTCCAAACTGGAAGCAACCAAGATGTCCTTTAAAAAGTGAATGGATAAACAGACTGTGGCACATCCATAAATGGAATATTATTCAGCATTAAGAAATAATGAGCTAGTAAGCCATGAAAAAACATGAAGGATGCAATATTTTTTATGCATTGCATCCTTAATGCAAATTACTAAGTGAAAGAAACCAGTCTGAAAAGGCTACCTCCTATATGATTCTAGCTATATGATGTTCTGGAAAAGGCAAAATGAAGGAGACAGTAGAAAGATCAGTGTTTGTCAGGAGTTTAGGGGGAACAGGGAGGGATAAATTGGTGGAGCACAGGATATTTAGGGCAGTGAAGAAACTATTCTGTGCTAAGTGATGGTGGATACATGACATTATGCATTTTTAAAAACCCATAGAACTGTATAACACAAAGAGTGAAGCCTGATATAATCTATGGACTTTATCAATACTGGTCCATCAGTTGTAACAAATGTACAACACTAAAGCAAGATATTAAAAACAGAAGAAACTGAGGAGGGGAATAGCAGGTATATGGAACCTCTCTGTACTGTCTGCTCAGTTTTCTGTAAACCTAAAACTGTTTTAAAAATTAAAGTATTAAGTTTTAATACAAAAACAAAAAGACCACGCAGATTTGAAAAAGAACAAAGCAGAACTTTTAGAAATAAAAATATAAACATTGAAATTAGCAGATTAGACCCTAGTAAAGAGAGCTGAATGATAGATCTGAATAAATTATTCAACTGCCGCACAGAGGAAAAAGGAGAACAGAAACAACTTAAATGTCTTTCAGTAGAGGGCTGATTGAATACATTAAGCTACACCCATGCACACACATGCATGCGTGCACACACGCACCTATATACATACACACAGAAATACGCATTGGAGTCCAAAGAAACCATTAAAAACGTCTATAGCGTATTGTTAACTTTTAAAAAAGCAAATTCTAAAGCTCATGTACAATTGATCTTGTTTCGTAAAATTGTGTGTGTGTGTATATCTGCCTAAAGACATGTCTAGAAGGATGGTCATGAATATGTGAACTTTAGTTATTTCTGGATGATGAAATTTGAGGTGATTTTTTACCTTCTCTTTGCTTTCCTTTATAGTTTGAATTGTTTAGAAGAGTATATTTTCACACATTTACAAACACAACAAAGCTATGTTTACAGAAAATATTTTTAAAAAGAGATGGAAAATATGAATGGTTAAAGACACTGAGGATGGACTAAAAAGGTATAACACTTGGAGTTCCAGAGCAGAGAATAGAAAGAGTGATATTCAAGGAAATGATGATAGTGATTAAGAATATCCAGAAATTATAAGAGACAAAAACTCAGAGATGCTGCAAGCACAATGCTTAACTATCAAAATAAAAAAGAAATTGATACATAGACATATTGTGATGAATCTTAAAACACTGAGACAAAGACAAGATCTGAAAAGCAACCAGACAGAAGAGGCAAATCATCAGCAAAGAAATGATAACCAGAGACTTACAGCAGAGATTTCTTGTAAACACCATTGCAAGATAGAAAATATTGGAATAATATACTTATTATAATAATACTTATTATATCACAATAATAAGTATTGTGAGAAAATGATTGTCTTCCTAGAATTGAGTAACCTTCTGGGAGTATCTTTTGAGTATGAGGGTGCAATAAATATATGTTCAGAATTGAGTCTTTACCCCCAACAAATATTTACTAAATGATATTCTAAGAAATCATGAGGATAAAAATTTTTAAATCTTATTAAATATAAGAAATCCTTCTCTGTATAAAATAATAATTTTATAACATGCCCCTGGAGAAGGGTGATTAGATTTTGTGTTCTAAGGCCCTTGTAATTGTTTGGGAGGAATGTTAAGATATATATTAACTTTATACTTAATTTTCTTAGATATGCATGATAAAATATCATGGATAATCAGTGAAAGAACATGAAAGATGTTCATGTTCTTGAAAGATGTACGTGTTCATGTACATGAAAGATCATGTACAATTTCCAAACCAATAAAAGAGGGAAATTATAAAACAAACAACAAACATTAATCAAGTTGAAAAAAGAGGCAAGATGGGAGAAGACAGGAAGTAAAGTAAAGCAAGACAAATAAAAAGCATTAAGTCCAAATATCACACGGTACATTATTTAACACAAAATATGATCACAATAAATATAAATATATTAAACTTGCCAGTTAAAAGACAGAGATTTTCATATTGAATAAAATAAAACATAGCCATACATCATTTAAAGGGACACATGAAAATAATAAAGATGTAATTGAGAGAGAGTAATATGATGGGAAAAGATCTATCAGGAAAATACTAAAGAAAAGCTTACGTGGCTTTACTAATATTAAACAAAATAGTCTTTAAGACACAAAGCTTCATTAGTAATAAAGAGGGTCACTTCATATTGATAAATGGTTTTGTTTTATCAGAGAATCTTAATAGTTCCATTTAAATTCACTAATAAAATAACCTAAAATTTATAAGTATAAAAATGATAGAGCTAAGGGATCTATTGACAAATCTACCACCAAAGTGGGAGATTTCAACACAGCTTTCTAATTATCAGTAGGACAAGCAGATGAAATGTTAAGAAAGATCAGTTTCTCCCATTACTGGTGATGTTAGCTTTGATCACTTGATTAAGGTGCTGCCTGCCAAGTTTCTCCAATGGTAAGTTACTATTTTCTACTTTGTCATTAGTAAGCATCTTGAGGGGAGATACTTCGAGACTACAAAAACATCCAGTTTTTCATTATACTTTTACCCACTAATTTTACCATCCATTGATGATATTTGCCTGAAGCAATTACAATTGTGGGGTTTGACACATTGGTGGTAATCTAATTCCGTCATTCTTTGTCAGCTATTAGTTTGAATTCTACTGTTAAGAACAGCTTTTCCTTATCCCCCATTTATTTATTCATATCATTTTGGACTCTTGGATGCCTTTTTTATTCTTTGGGTAATAATCCATTACTATCACTATTTGTTTTGTTGCTTAAATTGTCCCAGTATTGGCCATTGGGAGCCCCTTCATGTTGGCTCCTGTGTCCTTTTGATATGTCCCCATCAGTTTCTGAGCATGTACTTGATTTCTGGCACCAAAGTATTCCAGGATCATCTTGTCCTTTCCCTCTAGAGCCTTGAGATATATTGTTTTTTAAGGAGCCCTGGTCAGAGAAGAACACTTTAGACAGCATTCAAAACTTTTGAAATTGCTCAGAGAAGATGAAAACCTTCAAGTATTTTGGAGGAATTTGCTTTCCTTTGTTTTTTAAGTGTCATAAGGCTAGGTCTATAAGAAATAATAGTATAGTAAAACTATCAAATATTTTAATGTTTGGCATACCAGGAAAAATAGTCATCACATTTACCATCTGGGTCCAATGGAGGCTATAAAGTTTTAAAATTAAGTTATTTTATGAAAAATTTAGAAAAGTGAAAGTAAAGAGACAGTGAAAACAACAAAACAAGAATTTAAACATAACAAAACCAATTTTTCTTCCATATTTTCCTGGTATTGGAGGTATATGTACATGAAGTGAGCAATGGCCTTTGAATACAACTAACTACTCATCAGCCATCATGTTTGAAACTGGAAGTATTTATGCCATAAATACTGATTGCAGATTTTAAACACATCTCTTATAGGTTATATCTTACTGTTACTTCTGGTTCTTCTTGCATTTGCATTATCATAATGTAATACTGTTGAAAAGTTTGAAGGCTCATAATTTTGTAAAGGGAGCATGGCCATTTTTGCTCCATAATTACAAAAGCATTTTCATTTTTAGTTTTATAAATGTAAATTAGATTGATCAATCCAATGAACTTTTTTATTTCTACATAATATCTGTACTCCAGTCACCTTGGTGTATACACCTACCTTCAGCATTTGTCCATTTTTGAATCACATCAAGTAAATTTTTACCCACAAATATCATGAAAGATAAAAGAATTCTTACATGTTCTCTTATCAAAACAGGATGGTTTTAAATTATTAAGTCCTTCCTATTAATGACTAGTTGGATTAGACTGTCATATTTCCTTTTTGTGTTGATAAGTATCTTGTTTGATCTCTGATTATTAATTTGGAGAAAATGCATTTATTTATCCTAAAGACTCATAGGCCAAGATTTTGCTTATACAGTCAATTTCACCCTCATCAGCAGTCTCTAGTGTTTCTGTCTCTTTGCCTTCAGCTTCTGACTCATCTAACGGTTATGAAATGTCTTTTTCTATTAGTTTTCTTCTCTTTCTCATTATGGACAGAAATGAAAAATTCTGAATTCTTAACTGTGTTCAGTGAAAGGTAAAAAGAATATGACAAAGATGGTGTCTCCACACTTCTTTATTTATACCCTTTTGAGACATAATGCATTATTTTGGATAGTACAATAATAAAACCAAAGGATGATGAAATAGTGGGGATGTGTTTATTTATTCATTTCTAGACAGTTCCATAATGTTTTTGTTTCCTTATTATTTTAGGGTTTTTTTAAGCATACTTGGAAATAATTGATGAGTGATGAAATAATTCCGAGAATGATGAAATTAGCAATATGTTTCAAGACACAGGAAAAGCTCACTAAGATCCCATAAGGTATTTTAGATTGATAAAATGATCAGTGTATTTAAATGATAACAGTAAGAGAATGAATTTTATTCTATTAAAAAATAAGTAATTTTTCTCTTTGATCTTTGGAAGACCTCTAAGAAACAATAAAAGTCATGAAATATCAATCCTTACATACATTTAGAACTGTTCAACAAAGAAGCTTAAAACTATAATTGGATCTGATGATGTTCCAAGGGTTAAGAAGTTTCAGTCAAATAGTGAATAAAAGGAATAAGGAATATTGGCAAGACCCATTCTCCTTTAAACCTGATAATCTCTAGAAGTGAATCTTTAATGAAACTAACCTCTTAATTTTTTTCTTTTGCTACCTTTGAGATCATATTGTATTTCAAAGGAGTGTGCAGATTTGATGAGCTGTGAAATGATAGGAAATTTGTTAAATGGAGTGAAAAGAGAACTAGATCAGGAGTCCAAGAACTATAGATCTAATTTAGGCTTGGACATAACTAGTTGTGTTTCTTTGGGCTGAGCAGTCCTGGAAACCACGGTGTAGTGGAAAGAGCAGCAGACTTTGAATCAGAGCCACGATGAGAACCTGCTTCTTAGGACTTTTAACCTCTCAATTTTTTCATCTTCAGTTGAGATAATAAAATCCTGCCATTAGGGTTGTTGTGAGTATTTAATGAACTACTAGAGACTGTTGACCCTGGAAGGCTGGAACTCTTAATCATCTTTGCCTCTCCTGTGTCTAGAAATATCTATGCATTTATTGAATACATTATACAAATGAATACAGTATGTTAAGCATGTTTAGACATTCATAGTAAAAACTTTAAAAAATCGTTACTCAATTACAAGGTCACTGTGTTTGTGCTCAATACATTTGTATTAAGTGCTTTACAGGTTTAAGGTCTTCCCCCCCGCCCCGCCTTTATCTTAAAAAGCCTTCAGGAAAAGAAGACTCCTTCAACACAGACTCATTGTTTTATCAAATCAAGGAATAAGCAAAGCTTTGGCATAATCTAGAACTTAATTTTTAAAATTGTAGATCTACACTCAGCCTCGTCTGTGATTATTAAAATGCCAGGCAGTAGCAAATCAGTTTATCATTGTGTTTGTTCTAAACTGACTGACTACTGAATGGTTCATAGGTTCAGAAATTTTCACTGTTGTGCCATAATTTTTTAATTTTATTATTATTATTTTTTTTGCGGTACGCGGGCCTCTCACTGTTGTGGCTTCTCCTGTTGCGGAGCACAGGCTCCGGACGCGCAGGCCGTGGCTCACGGGCCCAGCCGCTCCGCAGCATGTGGGATCTTCCCGGACCGGGGCACGAACCCGTGTCCCCTGCATCGGCAGGCGGACTCTCAACCACTGTGCCACCAGGGAAGCCCCATAAATTTTATAGAGTAAAATATCTTTGTGTATTCTTTGGGCTTTCATAGTCCAAAAATATTAGTTTGGATTTCTCTCTTAATATCAATAAAAATTTTTTAATGTTTTTGCCTATATTCTCCCTCCTTTGTTAATGCATATCTTACAAATCTTTTGAGAAATTGACTTGAATAATTTCTTAAACCATTTCTTTGCCATTTTAATATAATCTTTATTTTCTATATAAAGAAACCAAGGCTCTTAAGAAATCCTAGAGAGACCCATTTGAAAGTTATAGGCCTTTTCCCTTTGCTGAGCCACATAGCCTACCCAGCAAAAGGAAAGAAATCTAACTTGGATTTACACATGTAAGTTGTTTAACTCACCAGTTGGTTTGGTCAGAGTCATTGCTCAGTTCAGGATCTGACTATAAATTAGGCAAATGCTTATTCCAGCACCCTTCAGATTCCCTGTGAAGTCACTTATTTCTCTGACAGAGAAACTAGTAGCTAAGGCCGGATGACTGTCAGTTTGATCCACGATCTACCCTTTTGGGATACTGGCCAGAGCTTGGATTATAGTAAATACTTTCTCAATCTCAGTGTGTGGTTTGTAGGTATGTGAGACGGTCTATCCTTCCTTCCTTGTTTGACTCTCTGAGTAGTTGACAGGTTCACTAAAGGTAAGAATTATATTTAATCTTTGGCTGATGTTGAGTTAAAAATATCACAAAGGAAATTTCTGAATTGGGGGTGAGGCTGGACTGCATAATGGTCTAGGGTTTCTTGTAACACTTCAAATTCTATACTTTAATTATATAGCAGCAAGCATACAGAGCCAGTATTACTACTATGGTACTTCCATATAATACGGCACCATTGACTGACTTCCTGTCACCTGTCTCATGGATCCCATTCTGTTGTCTACTCCCTTAGATTTTTATTAACAACGAGTGGCAGAACTCAGAGAGTGGGAGAGTGTTCCCTGTCTATAATCCAGCCACAGGAGAACAGGTGTGTGAAGTTCAAGAAGCAGACAAGGTATGTTTGTCTTAGAAAAAAATTTCGTATGAAATAACTACCTTCAGACAACAAAGCAATAAACTTATGCTCTCCAGACATCACCACTGACGTTCATTCATCACCTTTTTTGTGAAAGCAGATGGTTCTTCCTTTATTTGTAGCGATCCCTCTCTTCACTTGTGCCTCTTCCTCTCTAACAGGCAGATATAGACAAAGCAGTGCAGGCAGCCCGCCTGGCTTTCTCTCTTGGCTCAGTGTGGAGAAGGATGGATGCTTCAGAAAGAGGACGTCTGTTGGATAAGCTTGCAGACTTGGTGGAACGAGACAGGGCAGTCCTTGCAGTAAGTGACCTAAGAAAGCATCACGTCTTTACCCCAAATTTACCATTCCATTGAAATTTAGATTCCTCAGTCTTTCTGAAAGTATGATGTGAAGCAGACCTGGGGAACAAGCTAAGGAGTACGTAATACACATGAAAAATGGGAGAGGTTTGGCTTTTGGGATCAGATGGGGAAGTGGAGGACCAGCTGAGTGTCTCTTCTTATTGAATTTTGAAGAACAAAACCATAGCTTCCCATGACTGGTAAGGACCTTCCTGCTTTCCTCGTCCCCCTTCCTCCCACCCTCAACAAAAAGAACAAAAACAGTCAAGCAACAGGAGAGTCGCCATGCTCCTTGCAGGAAACCAATACCAAATTACTGTTGGCAGTCAAAAGAGTTTTACCTCTCCAGAGTTAGCTCCTCTTGGCTAAAGAGAATCCTTCAGAAGCAGAGAGCATGATATGGACCTCTCATATCCTTCTGCTCCCTTTGTTCTTTTAGAACTAATAGGAGAGACAGAAGGAGACAGCAACTTTCTTTCACTAAAACAATCATTTTCTCACGTAAGGAATGTCCCCTCTCCTAGTGGTTTATTGTTGTTATTGTTGTTGCTATTTTAAAAATAAAAGTCAGTTTCTTAGAGAATACCAACTTTTTTGGAAATTGGAACCATTTAGGAATGCCTATGCAGTATACCTGTCTTGCAGGGATCTCCACCTGCATGACCCATAGTTGATCATTTAATATTTAGGGCATCCTCGTTGAGTCAGGGCATTAAAGCCATGAATACTATATTCTACCCTCTGCTTGGGAAATCAGATCACTATTGGGTTCGCTTTGGGAGAGGGAAGCATTAGTACTCTTCCTCGGTGTCGTTTCTACCATGACTCTCCCTCCTACCATCCCTTTCGTGCGTCTGTTCATAGTGTGGAAACAAAAATGAATCCTTTATGGAGATGGTTTAGAACTCTTGCTATATATAACATTTATTTATCTATAAAAATATTTTCTAGTTTGGTACTTCAAGGCATACTGTTTCCAATGAGGTGTTTATATATATTGGGAAAAGGTGTTCCATGGAAATTCATAAGACACTTAGCATATTAAAGATTCTGACAAGCCCTACTCAGTGTTTCTCAAACCTGTCGGAGCCTCAACACTATTTTTCTGGCTAACCGGTCAATATCGTACAAAACAGAATTCTTTGGAGTACCTTGGGGGAATGCTGGTCTATATGCTGTCTCTTTGCTGGATTATGATTTCTTTGAGAGTGAAAATTATATTTTACTCCATTTTTTGTAATCCTGGCATAGTTTGTGACACATAAACGGTGAATGGGGGCACATTGGTGGTCTGTAAGTATCTGTTTAATTGAGTTAAATCCATACAATATTTATAACATTAGATTAGCAGTACTTACTAGATGATGATATAGTTAATTTCTGCTGTTATATTTTCATGTCATAAAATTCATATGCCATCCTGTTTCTGACATATGTCTCACTGTGGTCAAGTCCTTTTTCCCATCACACTTAAATGTGATTTCTACTTTTAAACACTCCCAAGCCATGAGGGGAGTGACTTTTGTTAAGAGGTAGCCTCTCGAATATAGGGGGAGCTCCTGACCAGAATACTGAAGTTAATACTGCACCCAGGTAAACACAATTGAAAATAAACTTAGGGCTGGCAACTCTCAGGTAAGTTTAGCTGGTGTCAACAGCTCATAGGGATGGACCATTTAGGTGGCCCAATTCTGGTTATTGACTCTACTTCAGTCTATGCTGTCAGGACCTTGGCTCTCTGCCTGCTGTGTGGAGAATGTAATGCTCATCTCACAGACATATACAAGAACTGGGAAATAACTTGATTTCCTTTAATAAAGGTGAGCCAATATACACTGAATAGGTCAATGATATTTTAAAATGATTTCCATCTTATACACATGGTAAGTGGAAAAATTGCACTGTAAATAATATTTTCATGTCATTGAATGGAAAATATTTCAATTTTAGTTTTGTCAGCACTCAAATAATTTTCGTACCAGTATGTGTTGTAAAATGTCCTTGAAGAGAAGGACATGAGATTACAAACATGTTTTTTTTATTTTATTTGTTAAATATGTAACACCTTTACTATTTCTCAGGTCGAAATACTCTTCTCATTTCATTGTGTTCATTTGTAATTCTTTATGTTACAGATTTACCCTATTTAGGAATGTGTCATTAAAATAATAACATTTATCATCTAAAACTGCCTAATAACTCTAACTCTATTTTTATTAAATGGACCAGATACTTCTCTCTTAATAGATAATGGTTATTAACATAAATATTTATGAAAAAACAGCCCTCAAGTTGTTATAGTATGTGCTTCCCTAGAGGAGATCTTGTTTACTTGGTGGTAATAAATAAACTTGCTGTACACCGTGGCTATTCCATTTCTCAGCAGGGGTCTTGGCAGTGTGGAGAATGTTTTATAGTCTCATCAACTGCATAAAAGCCCATGTCCCTGCCCCTCATTTTGGATTCAGAATACTGGTGTAGACTCCGAAAAATCCCCACGCAGCTCTGATCGTTAATACAACAGAAGCTGGTTTGACAAGCAGAACACTTCTTTATCACCAGTTGTGTTTATATATTGGGATAGTAGTTACTGGAAACACACAGGCACAAGAACACACACATATAAGTTCATTGTGGTTTTTACTGGAAACTAAACTAAACAGATGGTACTAAAAATCTTTTCATTTGGGAAATCAGAGTTGACCAGGTATGCATCATTGTTCAGATTCATTTGTACTCTCTCTATTCCTGTTTTCTTCTGCTGTAGAAGTTACTTAGTGTATCATTGGAAAGTTCTCTCCATTTCTTTTCCTACAGACCATGGAATCCCTAAATGGTGGCAAACCGTTCATGCAAGCTTTTTACGTCGATTTGCAAGGAGTCATCAAAACCCTTCGGTATTACGCAGGCTGGGCTGATAAAATTCACGGGATGACCATTCCTGTAGGTATGTGTAATCTGAGTATGTTGAAAAGGGAAACATGAGGCTTCACCAGAAACACACTTTCACCACCAAACACAAACAGCAGTCACATGGAGTACAGATCTGAGCACACTTTTACAGCAGCTTGAATCGAACAAAGAACTAAACAGATTATGTCACTAATTCTGACAATGTCCTTATTTCAGTATGCAGACAGTCCACACACAGGTGTGGGGGCAAGCCACATCAGTACGTCTCTCAGCTAAGGAACAGGCCTGTGTTTTTCAGCTGCAAAGTGCTTAGCACTGTGGTAGGTTAGGTGCTGGGGGTGTGGAGAGGCGCTAGGTGTGTGGGGAAGCCAGGGAGGATTCTGAGAAGATTAAGACTTGGCCCTTGCTCTCCTGAAACTAAGATCTTGTTTGGAAGGAAATCCTCTAAAATGTTAACAGTTGTTTTTTCCTAGTGGTGAGATTATGGATTATTTATTATTTCTTTTTCATATTTTTCTATATTTTCTGTATTTCCTGTAAGTTACTTTCACAGCCTGTAAAAACAACCACCATCCTGACACTTTGTTTTAAGATCCAGGTTTGGAGACAAAACCAGTAACACAAAACAAAGATCTCTACAGGAGAGTTACAGTTAGGTGCTAAGTCGTGTGGCTTGGCCCGTCAGTGCTGTAGCCCTTTAAAGGAGAGGGAAAGTATCCAAACTACGTTGGGGGAAAGGTCTCGGTCTGAGCATGAATACGAGCTGAGCTGTAGCTAAGGTCAAATGAAATGCTTTCACAGCAGCCCCAAGGGGAAGGCACTGTTATTATTAACATCTTCATTGACAGAGGAGAAAACTGAGGCCTAGAAAGGTTAGTTTTCCTGATTCACCCAGCAAATAAATTGTAGAGCTGAAACTTTGACGTTAGAGCCTGGTGAATCACTTCACTAGAAGATCCATTTTAGATACTGGGTAGAAGAGATATCACGACAGGAAAGGGACCAACTGGAAGAGATAGGATGATATTGGCAGTGGTGAATACATATAAAGAAAGAAAATACATGTCTTTGAGTGGCTTCTGGATGCTGCTGAGTCACGTGCCAGGTACTCTACCCGTGTTCTCTGGAAAACAGCCTGCTTTCCATGTACACACTAGGAAGAGTGGAAAGTGATGCTGGGGGCTCTGGAGTGCCCAGTTCGGGCCTTCCTAGGCTCAGGAGGATTGGTTTACCAGACAAGGGGATGATTGGCTGATACTGTAGCTGACTTAGAGCAGTGCTTCTCAAACTTGAATGTGCATATGTGTCACCTGGAATCTTCTTCAAGTGCAGGTCTAGGACAGGGCCTGAGATTCTGTATTCCTAACAAGCTGCCAGGTGATGCCTATGCTGCCGGGTTCTCTGCCTTGCGTAGTGAGGAGACAATACAGAGACCAGCACCAACCATGTGGCCATTGCGATGCCTCATTTAGCAAGAAGAGAAGAAGTCACAGTGAGACGGGAGAAGGGACAGAGATGAGGCTTCAAAGGACTATTTTAAAATTACCTCTGTGAATGATGGTGACACGTGGAATGTTAGTCTTTAGAAAACGTGTTTCTGGCTATAGGGACTCTTCCCTGCCGTCCAGAAGTTTCCCACGTTCAGCAGACTCAGAAGGATGGAGAAGACTCTTCTTAAGGAACGTCAGAA
The DNA here is from genome assembly GCF_949774975.1 of Lagenorhynchus albirostris. Lineage (NCBI taxonomy): Eukaryota > Metazoa > Chordata > Mammalia > Artiodactyla > Delphinidae > Lagenorhynchus > Lagenorhynchus albirostris. Next base: position 116,721,757 of record NC_083095.1, on the reverse strand, counting down.
TCTTACTTCACTCCTGCCTCTGGGATATTGCAGACCACTGTTCTCTGGCCTCATTTGTAGGAATGAGGAATGGCCTAAGTGAGGCAGAGTCATTGCCTGGCATAAGCATACCTGTGGGAGGGCCTGGGAACGAAAACCGTTGTCAAGAGCAGGACATGCGCCAGCCTTTTCAGGTTGACCTCTTCTGTTTCAGTGCAGAAAGGAAATTATCAGGATCAAAGGTCCTGGTTGTTTTGCACCCCACCCCACCTGCCATTTCACTAGACAACAAATATGTTTCAGGTATTTAAACATCTTTTCAAATGACTTAGAGATATCTTAGAAATAAGGCGAAGCAGAAGGCTGTACACATTTGACCTGGTATTTCACCTAACGGTATCTTGGTTTTCTTTTGCCTCCTTAGGAGAGAAGACCTTGATTGATTAGATAAAGATTTATTGGAGTTCCTGATAATGTTTGATACTTCACTGTAACTTTATCTGGCAGAGGTGGTTGGTCTATAAGTCTCACTGTTTTCATCTGATGCTCTTTGGGGATTCTGAGTTAGAAATACAGGGCTTAGAAAAGTCTTTCACAGTAGTCTCTCCCACCTTTGCTCATAAACTGGTGTCCAGCCTGTGAAGGAAAAAAAGTGAGGAATTCCCTTAAATGGCAAGTAATTTTTGTTTCCCCAGTTTTTCCTAAAGTGCGTTTAGAGGGATACCAGGATGAGGGACTCTCCAGAGATTCAGGTCATTAAGCAGAGCTCCTAGAAAGCTGAGGGTCTGGGATGTAAGACCTTTTTGCTGTGGTGTCTCAAGCAGTTGAAAGGAAGGATGACAGCAAACGTGAACTTGGCCGCTTTCCCTTCTGTTGCAGTTTTAGATACATTTGGACATGCCTGTAGGCTCCTGAGAATTCATCTCACAACCCCTTTGGCTAGTTCAGTGCTTAGGGAATCTAGTTGGCTAAGCCAGAGGGGTGATAGTGGAGGATCAGGGACAGGGAGCGTCATTATTATTTACTTATTTATTCTCAAATTTGTTCAATCAATCCATTTGTGCTTTATTTGTCATTTGTAACTTTATAACTTAACATCAGCTTGATTTTTGTGTCTGTGTTCTTGGCTTTTTTCAATGAAATCTGGAATATAGGAAAGCCGTTAGCCTTTATCCATGAGGTCTTTATTGTGTTACATACATTTCCCTGTGAAACACCCTAATTTTGTTTGAAATTATAATATAAAGGGATAATGTACTTTATGTTTGCAAAGCACTTGAGCATGTGAAAGTTTCCTTCACATACAGGATCTATGTGATTCTGTGTATGATCCTGTGAAACGGGTCAGACTTTAAAAGGTATTGTACCCATTTTGCAGGTGAGAAAATGAGACGGCGAGGGTTTAGTGTCTTGAACAAGGTCACATGTGAGTAAGTGGCAGGCCTGAGATTTAAACCCAAGTCTCTTTCTGCCTAAGCCATTGTAGACCCTCTTGTGGAGACCTGTACAGCAGGGCGGGAAAAGGAAGAGGCCAGTCACCCTCTTCCGATTTTTAGATTAACATCCAGTTGATTCTCATTATTCATGGTAGTTATGTTCTATAAAGTTGGTGTGGACACTGGGTTAGTAAATACTGAACCATTGCTCCTAGGAGAAATACAAGGACGGAAAGCACAGTTCTGCCTGGTCACCCATAAAAATAAACCTGAAAGGTTTTTTTAATATGAGGCTGCTTTGTTACATTGAATCGTACTCCATAGTTCATCCAGCTTAGTATCCCTGACACTAAAGGATAAGAACCAGAAAGAGTGGGAAGAATTATGCTATTGTCTCTTCGACCCCTTCCCATTTAGGAAGCCTGGGCGTTCTGCCTTGTAATGGGAAGAGCTCTTCCTTCACCTGCTCTACCAGGCTTCAACCTCGGTCTCTCAGGCATCCCCTCATTCCTTCATACATTCATTCATTCAGCAGATTTTTTTTTTTTTTTGAGCACCTGTGTTAAGCACTGGAGTTGCAAAGGTGAACAAGTAAGATGTCCATAGTATAGTAAAGAAAACAAACAGGTAGACAGCCAAGTGCAATACAGAGTGGCTTATTCACATATGGAAGTACAAAGTACAATGGTACTCCATAGAAAAGGCATCTCACCCAGTATTAAGGCTACCTGGAGAAGGAAGTGGGATGTACAAGGTGATGCCTGTACAAGGGCAGGTAAGTGAAGATGGAGATAGGGCCATCACCAGCAGTGATAATAACCTGTGCGAAGTATGGAGAGAGGAGAGTACAGTGTGCTAGTGGATCTGAAAGTATAGCCAGATTTACAAGACAGAGGGGCTCTGGGCCTGGGGAAACCGTGCTGCAAGTTTTAGTCCACAGTAATGGTGAGTCACTGAATTATTTTAAGTAAATGAATGCATTGATCAGAATTGTGTTTTAGAAAGAGATTTTGATTACATAATGGATAATCAGTTGGAGAGAGCAAGTATGTACTTTTTCCCCTCCCCCTGAAGGGTAGCCTCCCTCTAGAATATTTGGGAGGAGGAGAAAAGGGTTATGGCCTGACCACTTTTCAGCCATCCACTGGACAGCTGTTTCTCCCTCTGAATTGAAAGATCCTCCCATCCCTTTCTGTCACATCCCCCTCAAGGCCCACAGTTGGATGTTATCACAGAATCATGCAGTATTAGTTTGATTCACAAGGGTCTTGACGTTCTTCCCTTTACAACATTGTCTATTATTTCCTGCCATGGTACTCGATGGAGCCATTCTTTCTGACCATAAATCCTGTGCTTTGACCCTTCTGTAATAACATCTGCTAATTATGATGATAAATAATTATTATTATGATTTATTGTACACCTTCTTTGTGCCCATTACAATATCTCTAATCTCATAGAAGCCCTCCAGGGGAAGTAGTTTTATCCCCATTTTGATTATTTTTAATCTCTCATGGCCACAAACTCCTTGTGATGGGGGAAGGAACAAAGATTGTTTTTAGTTCACTGAAGGAAAAATAGAGGATAATTGATTTACATTACTTAGATTTTTCTCTTTAACAGTATTGATTTTATTTATTTTGTGATACGTAAGCAGAGAAAATGTGGTCCAGCTTTAAGCTGAATTCTGACATAAAAATGACCTTATGATACATTAGCGTATAGAAAAGTTTAAAAAGCTACTCAGGCCATCTGTAATTATTTATCTACTTCACCTCCTTTCAGTTTTACCTGTTGAACTAAATAGGCTAAAAATGTGCAGAAATTGACTCATATCCTAAGGTTTTGCCTTTAACAGCTCGATCTAATTTAGCGTTGTCAGCAGATAACCCATATGGTGAGATCTTACTGTTCACTCAGAATGAGAATGAGGAGCTATTTGCTGTGCCCACCTAAGAACCCAGGGTAGGTAGTTACCTGAATTGGTGGTGACAGGAGATCGCAAAGTCTGCTTCACATGTAACCTCTTTGAGAGGTTAAGGCTGAAGAAGAACTCAGGGATCACGAAGGCCAGTCTCCTCATTTTTCAGACAGAGAAACTGAGGTCCGGAGAAGTAAAGTAACTTTCCGAGATGATGTAATGGAGTAGTAGTAGAGCTAAGATATCTTCGTAACTGACTCGGGAGCATGTAGTTTAACTTCTGAGATGCTACCAGCAGCCTCTTGGGAGAAATAGTGTTAGCACCACTGTATGCTAATGTCATCTCCCGTGTCTGTATAAGCATTTATAGAGTTTATCCTTATAGCTGTAAAATGTTCAGTGAGGTCTGTTCAGTCTCAGAATACACAGGAATCTGCTAGAGGACAAAATGAACTAGTTCAATGTAGTTGGTCTAATTGTTTAATACTGGGGTCACCAAAAGGGTTGCTAGCTCCTTGAAAGGTAATTCTGTATACAAATTAGAGATTAGAAGATGGCCATCCGTTCATTGAATTCTGTAACAGATTTTGATGCTGTTAAGTAAACTCATTTTTAGTGTTACCTGATATATAAGATTTGTAGCAATTCTTGAAATACTCTTCATATTGTAGTTGGGAGCCATTTCTTTGGGGGTTTTTTAACATCTTTATTGGAGTATAATTGCTTTACAATAGTGTGTTAGTTTCTGCTGTATAACAAAGTGAATCAGCTGTACATATACATATATCCCCATGTCCCCTCCCTCTTGCGTCTCCCTCCTACCCTCCCTATCCAGCCCTCTAGGTGGACAGAAAGCACCGGGCTGATCTCCCTGTGCCATGCGGGTGCTTCCCACTAGCTATCTATTTTACATTTGGTAGTGTATATATGTCCATGCCACACCCTCACTTCGTCCCAGCTTACTTTTCCCCCTCCCTGTGTCCTCAAGTCCATTCTCTACATCTGCGTCTTTATTCCTGTCCTGCCCCCAGGTTCTTCAGAACCATTTTTTTTTTTTAGATTCCATATATATGTGTTAGCATACAGTTACTTCACTCTGTAGGACAGACTCTATCCATCCACCTCACTACAAATAACTCAATTTCGTTTCTTTTTATAGCTGAGTAATATTGCATTGTATATATGCGCCACATCTTCTTTATCCATTCATCTGTCGATGGACACTTAGGTTGCTTCCATGTCCTGGCTATTGTAAATAGAGCTGCAATGAACATTGTGGTATATGACTCTTTTTGAATTATGATTTTCTCAGGGTATATGCCCAGTAGTGGGATGGCTGGGTCATATGGTAGTTCTATTTTTAGTTTTTTTAAGGAACCTCCATACTGTTCTCCATAGTGACTGTATCAATTTACATTCCCACCAACAGTGCAAGAGTGTTCCCTTTTCTCCACACCTTCTCCAGCATTTATTGTTTGTAGACTTTTTTTGTTTGTTTGTTTTTTTGCGGTATGTGGGCCTCTCACTGTTGTGGCCTCTCCTGTTGTGGAGCACAGGCTCCGGACACGCAGGCTCAGCGGCCATGGCTCACAGGCCCAGCCGCTCTACAGCATGCGGGATCCTCCCAGACCGGGGCATGAACCCGTGTCCCCTGCATCTGCAGGCGGACTCTCAACCACCGCGCCATCAGGGAAGCCCCTATTGGTTTTTTATGGGGTTTTTTTGGGTTTTTTTTGTTTGTTTGTTTTGTGTAGACTTTTTGATGATGGCCATTCTGACCGGTGTGAAGTGATACCTCATTGTAGTTTTGATTTGCGTTTCTCTAATGATTAGTGATGTTGAGCATCCTTTCATGTGTTTGTTGGCAATCTGTATATCTTCTTCGGAGAAATGTCTGTTTAGGTCTTTCGCCCATTTTTGGATTGGGTTGTTTGTTTTTTTGATACTGAGCAGCATGAGCCACTTGTATATTTTGGAGGTTAATCCTTTGTCAGTTGCTTCGTTTGCAAATATTTTCTGCCATTCTGAGGCCTGTCTTTTCGTCTTGATTATGGTTTCCTTTCCTGTGCAAAAGTTTTTAAGTTTCATTAGGTCCCATTTGTTTATTTTTGTTTTTATTTCCATTTCTCTAGGAGATGGGTCAAAAAGGATCTTGCTGATTGATGTCATAGAGTGTTCTGCCTATGTTTTCCTCTAAGAGTTTTATAGTGTCTGGCCTTACATTTAGATCTTTAATCCATTTTGAGTTTATTTTTGTGTATGGTGTTAGGAAGTGTTCTAACTTCATTCTTTTACATGTAGCTGTTCAGTTTTCCCAGCACCACTTATTGAAAAGGCTGTCTTTTCTCCATTGTATATTATTGCCTCCTTAATCAAAGATAAGGTGACTATAAGTGCATGGACTTATCTCTGGGCTTTCTATCCTGTTCGATTGATCTAGATTTCTTTTTTTGTGCCAGTACCATACTCTCTTGATCACTGTAGCTTTGTAGTATAGTCTGAATTCTGGGAGCCTGATTCCTCCAACTCCGTTATTCTTTCTCAAGATTGCTTTGGCTATTTGGGGTCTTCTGTGTTTCCATACAAATTATGAAATTTTTAGTTCTAGTTCTGTGAAAAATGCCAGTGGTAGTTTGACAGGGATTGCATTGAATCTGTAGATTGCTTTGGGTAGTAGAGTCATTTTCACAATGTTGATTCTTCCAATCCAAGAACATGGTATATCTCTCCATCTGTTTGTATCATCTTTTAATTTCCTTCATCAGTGTCTTATAGTTTTCTGCATACAGGTCTTTTGTCTCCTTAGGTAGGTTTATTCCTAGGTATTTTATTCTTTTTGTTGCAATGGTAAATAGGAGTGTTTCCTTAATTTCTCTTTCAGATTTTCCATCATTAGGCCCACAAATGGCCCTAAGTGTGTTCACTTTAGCTGGCCAGAGTTTTACTATATAGATCACAATACATTATCCTTAATGGAAGAACTATTTGGTAGCATTTAATAGTTAATGTTTACCTTCATCTTGGAGCCATTCATGTAAAAAATGAAAGATTTCACATTTAGATGGCCCAAACAAAGTCCTGAGAGCTTGCATCAGAAATCAAATGGCAATTCAGTGTAAGTGAACCCTAAACTTTGATGAGAACTTTGGCAAAATTTCATCAGTTCTATGAAAATACTTCTGCATTGCTGAGTAAATGATATGAGGAAGTAAAATGGGAAGAGGACTAAGTAAATAGCTCCAAAAAGGGAAAACTTTTTTAAATAGAAAAAAAAAAAAAGTCCCTGTCTTTAATTTTTTTCCCCATTACAACCACCCGCTTTCCTTGGCCTAGCTGGAATGCACAGTAACATTGTGTATAGGAATGCAAGAGATTTCTGTGCATTAATTTTGTATCCTGCTACTTTACCCAATTCATTGATTAGCTCTAGTAGTTTTCTGGTAGCATCTTTAGGATTCTCTATGTATAGTATCATGTCATCCGCAAACAGTGACAGCTTTACTTCTTCTTTTCCGATTTGGATTCCTTTTATTTCCTTTTCTTCTCTGATTGTTGTGGCTAAAACTTGCAAAACTATGTTGAATAAGAGTGGTGAGAGTGGGCAACCTTGTCTTGTTCCTGATCTTAGTAGAAATGGTTTCAGTGTTTCACCACTGCGACTGATGCTAGCTGTGGGTTTGTCATATATGGCCGTTACTATGTTGAGGTAAGTTCCCTCTATGCCTACTTTCTGGAGGGCTTTTATCATAAATGGGTGTTGAGTTTTGTTGAAAGCTTTTTCTGCATCTATTGAGATGATCATATGGTATCCTTCAATTTGTTAATGTGGTGTATCCCATTGATTGATTTGCATATATTGAAGAATCCATGCATTCCTGGGAGCCATTTCTTGGGGTCCATATTTGATAAATTTCTTCTCAATTTCTGGCACATTTCAGATTCTTCTGATTTCATTGACCATAGGTATTACCTTATCATACTCTGTCTAGTTTATATGTAGATTATGTCAATGCCAGATATCCTTATGAGAATAATAATTCTGTCAAATTTTTTTTTCAAACAACTATAAAATCTGCTTTAAGAAGTAACGTTTACCCTGAAGGAATAATCCAAATATTTAAATTGTTCTAAATAACTAAGTAATTGCTATATTGCTTGTGTAACTTAATGAGCCCCCATCAAAGAACATAGAATAGTGCCTCGACATTCACAAATGTGGAAGAGGTTTTTCTATTACTCATCTCTAGAGACAAAGACTCTTCTTAGTTTAATTCTAGAAATGGCTCAATCTATACATACTCAGTAAAATTTGATCCATAGTTCAACCAAATTCATGGTAAAATAGAGTTTTTAATTGTAAGATTTTTATATTCTTCCTAAAGGGTACAACATTCAGGTATGAAAACACATAAGAGAAGTTGTCTCTGGGTGTGTCTTAAACTCCTTTTAAGAACAGTATATTTTACTTGAGTGAAATGGAAAAGAGGCTGAGAGATAAAACGTTCTAAACGTGAATTAGTATCTCTGTTTTGGTGTGTCATCACTTCTTTAGTTTTCTCTACCATAGTTATATATGCTAACTTGTTGTCTCAGAATGTGATATTCAGAACATTTATTTAGTATTTTCATCACATGCAGTCCTTTCTTGCTGAGTCTGAACTCTCTCTGTAATGCCTCATATTTCGTAAGAAGACCTAAGATCATCATAACCTAAAATGGAGTATCAGAGTTTGGATGGAGATTTTTTCTATGTCAGGCTGATTTATAGCACAAAGGTAGAGAAATGAAGGGAACAATCTTTTTAATCATCTTGCCATATTTAGAGAGCATTATTAATGTAAAAGATGGGGAAAAATGGGCTGCAATTTTTCTTCTAGGCAGAGAGCAGTACTCATTATACATCATCTTAGGTGTAGAAGAGAGGGAGAAGTAACACTCCGCACCCTCTTGGAGTCGACTCACCCCAGATGCAGAGAGGTGCTCAGCCTTCGGCTCCCCCACCTGAGGAGAGGGCTGTTGCTCTGTAGCGTTCCCTTTATAACTTTAGATACAAGAGTCTATGTGAGTTCTCTGTCCACACTCCACATCCTCAAAGAATCATCTTCACCCTTCGTAAAAGGGTTGTCTTTCCCCCCCATTTGCACTCCGTGACGTTACACTCTGATTCCATGGTTTGTGATAGCCACCTAAATCCAATACCTTTTTCACAAAAGAGCCTTTAATATGTTTCTAAGGGAAGTGAACTTGGAGTCTGGTGATGCAGATGCAAGTGCAGGAGCCACAACTTAACCAGTGATACCACTTTAGACTTAACCTCTCTGTGCCATATTTTCTCTAATTGTAAATTTCTAATAATAGTACTTGCCCTAATTTTCCATAGTGTTGTTTTGACCATGAAATGAGGCAAGAATGTAAAAATATTTTGTAAGGTTCTGTAGAAGTATATATGTTTTTGTTCTTATCTTCCTATTTTAAAAGTGTTAAAAACATTGTTTAGATTCTCCTACACTTCAAACTCCTTTCGGGCAAATTAGTTATCAGAGAGGCAAAAAGTAAATAGAAATGAAGTCAGCAGCTGTAGGTCATCACAGTACACATGGACTACCCTTTACCTGCTTGGTTCCTCTGAACCTCACTACTTGGAGTGTGGTCTGTGGATCAGAAGCATTGGCATAATGTGGGAGCTTATAGAAATGCCAACCCTTAGGTCCCACCCTAGATTTACAGATTCATAATCTGCATTTTAACAAGAACTCTAGGTGCTTTGTGTACACATTTAAATTCGAGAAGCACAATATGGCATAACATGTGGCACCAGTAGCCTGCAAGGTGATTCTGTAGAAATGCAAATCGGAACCACAGTGAGGTATCACCTCACCCCGGTCAGAATGGCCATCATCAAAAAGTCTACAAACAATAAATGCTGGAGAGGGTGTGGAGAAAAGGGAATCCTCCTACACTGTTGGTGGGAATGTAAATTGATGCAGCCACTATGGAGAACAGTATGGAGGTTCCTCAAAAAACTAAAAATAGAGCTATCATATGATCCAGCAATCCTACTCCTGGGCATAGGTCCGGAGGAAACTCTAACTCAGAAAGAATCATGCACCCAGTGTTCATAGCAGCACTATTCACAATAGCCAAGACATGGAAGCAATCTAAATGTCCATTGACAGATGAATGGATAAAGAAGATGTGAGATATATATATATATATATATATATATATATATATACACACACACACACACACACACACATACACACACACACACATATACACACACGTGTGTGTGTATATACACAATGGAATATTACTCAGCCATATAAAGAAAGAAAGAATGCCATTTGCACCAATGTGGATGGGCCTAGAGATTATCATACTAAGTGAAGTAAATCAGACAGAGAAAGGCAAATATCATATGATATCACTTATATGTAGAATCTTAAAAAAATGATACAAATGAACTTATTTACAAAACAGAAATAGACTCACAGACATAGAAAACATACCAAAGGGGAAAGGTGGGGGAGGGATAAACTTGGAATTTGGGATTAACAGATACAGACTACTATATATAAAATAGACAAACAACAAGGATCTACTGTATAGCACAGGGAACTATATTCAATATCTTGTAATAACCTATAATGGGAAAGAATCTCAAAAAGAATATATATATATCTATAACTGAATCACTTTGCTGTGTACCTGAAACATAAATCAACTATACTTCAATAAAAAATAAAAATTAAAGATGATTCTTTACAGTAATGCAGTAAGCATGTTTTATTTTAATCATTAGGTTTGAAGAATATTAGAAGAAAATATTGCTAGCTCATGAAATCTGTTATTTCATAGATTTTCCCTAAGGTGAGGCTAACAAATAGCTGACAGATAGCTTTTAAAAGACGAGTTAATTTAAGAAATTATAAGTAATAGGGTTAAGTGATACTTGAACATGGCAAAAATTAAGAAGGTGGCTCTTGAGTGATTGGCCTTTGGGTAACCTTAGCCTAGAAGCTTGGTGAGATCCAGAGCAGGGTCATAGTAGCTGTGTGGGACCTCTGAGGTGCCTCCAGCCCTGGCCAAGGGTGCACGTAGGAGGTATAGTTCTCGTGTGTTCTGGGCACCCTGTTCAGACTAAGGGTGTTCAGAATCCTCTTCCACTAACCAGATGAGAATACGGACTGAGTACAAGGTCTGGGACCCTTTCTTTATCTCTTTCACTCAGCGGTGTTTTGGGAAGAGCTCAAGCACCAAAATACCCTTTACTTATCTACTGCTTAGAGGAACTTAGATGGAAGATTCTTCGATTTCTTTCACTGTGCCAGCCATTGTCAAATCTGTGAACAGTTTATGCAAGAAAGTTTTCATTCCCCATGACTCAAGTTTCTCTTGGGATCAATTATGGAGTTGAGTTCAATTTCTTATGAGGTCAGCTTTTTAAGATTTTCCTATATTTTTTCTTCTCTTTCATTCCTTCAGTAACTTTCAAAATTATAAAAGTAATACAACTGAATTCTTCAGCATTTAGAATGTAGAGGGGGGAAACGCTTCATGAATTACAATGCTGTGCTTGTGCAAGTGCCCTGTGAATTCTCTCTGAACCATTCTAGTGCTGCTAAAATAAACACCTGTGTGGTTCTTCAGTTCATATTCCCATTTTTTTCCTCAGGTCATTTCTACTCCATCTTGACATTACACTCTCTTTCTATGGTCTTTGATTAATACCCGAATCCATCACCTTAGCCAGATTACGGAGTTTACTTGAGAACGATTTCCTTGCAAATGACACTCTCTAGCCTGTTGATCAGTGTTTTTGCTCCCCGTGAAAAACCTTCCCAGGAAGAGGAGCCTAATATTGCATTTATATCTTCTGGGGAAAAAATGTGAAACATTAAAACGTATTAATAGGAAAAAACTTTTTCAGAGATTTATAAATTGAAGAAGGGTGGTAACTTGCACTATTGTAAACAAAGATATCTATGAAAGTTCTTGAATTGTCTGCATACAAAGCTGAGATAGTTAAACTTGATTTTTAAAATATTAATCAGACTCCTTATTGTCATCCTGTGGACAGTTTCCACATTTTGGCTATTTTTTTTGTTGTAGTGGAGATACATTCTAAAATAATAGTGGAGATACATTCTAAAATAATACATTCTAAAATAATCCTTCCTGCAGTTGCTGAGCTTACCTATTACCTACTTCCTAAATTCTTCCATTTAAAGTAATACACATGAAACAAAATTAGGAGACAAGTAGCAGACTAGGGTAAAACTTCGCATATACACATGACAAAGGCCTAATTTTCTTAATATACACAGAGTTCTGTAAATGATTAAAAAAGAATAACCTAGTAGAAAAATGAGAAAGGATATAAACCTGAAGAAAAAATTTTAAATGACCATTAAACATGAAAAAATATTCAATCCATATATCATCAAAACAGGTTGTCATTTTCTTACCTATCAGGTTGACCAAAATTAAAATGTTTGAAAAACCCCAGTGTTAAAGGGTAGGGAAAAAAACATGTTGTTTTGGAATTATGAATTGTGTAATTTTTCTGAAGAGTGATTTGGCAATATTGATCAAAATGTGAAATGCATGTACACTCTGACCATGAAATTTCACAGATACACAGAGATATAAAATGATAGTGTTACAGCATTACTTATAATAGCTTGAACTGAAAGCAACCTCTGTCGTCCTTCAGGACAGTTTACAGTGGTACCATTATTTACTGAGCCAGTGGAATAACATTCAGCAGCTTAAAAAATGTGTTAGATTTATATGAAAAAAGTGGGAAAAACCAAAGTATAGAAGACTGTGAATAATATGACCCCATTTGTATTTTTTTTTAAAAAAAGAGAGGGGATAAAAGGATGCTAATGTATGTGGGAAGAAAAAGTTCTTTGAAAAGATGTACCAGCAACAGATAGCTGTTAATTCTAGGAAGAATTAGCATCTCCTCCTGTCCCCACTTTCAGTCCCATCCCTAATAGTAATGCTCTTCCTGAGTATTAACTAAGGGTCTTCACTTTCCCTAGTGAATGGCTTTTGAGAGAGAAAACAAGTATCAGTGAAGCAGCCAAAGGGTTGGCAACTGAGGGAAAAACAAAGACCCAATATCAGAAATGAAAAGCTTTATGCTAAGAAAAACAAGCCATTCTTTGGCTTGTTTAAGTGGCTCAATTAGCCACTTAAAATAATTCAGATAAACATAATGGTATTTTCCTAAAGAAGAATTTGGTTTGGATTTCCTGGGTATTTATTCCAATTTCCCATTGCTCCTATAGGGAAAACAAGGTTATTAAATTGTCCTCATTTCCATGGCTGGTTTGAGGGGGAAGGCTTTGGGTTATTGATGTAATCTTCTTTGAAGTGAACTTTTGCCTTCTTGAAATAGACCTAGATGTGCCTGGGTTCCCCCAGTGCCTGGAAGTGCATTTGGACACCAGGATTGAGTTATGAAATAGATCCTACTTTTACACCTCACCTTTTCCAGTTACCTAGCATTTTAAATTTATCCAATAGCATTTTACTTCATTTCTTTTTTTTAGTACTTTCAGAAAACTATTTAAAATTTTGAGGTACCTCAGTTTTTAACTCAACTGTTCTATATATAAATATCATTTTAATATTTAATACAATATTTAATATTTTCCAGTTCTCTGGCCCGCCTGCCCCCGTCCCTGCCCCACCCTTCACCCCCAGGACTGCATCTAGTGCCATAAACTTGTCTTTTGTTTTGCCTTTGAGGGCCTCTTACCAGTACTCTGTTTGGGTGTCTGGGCACCATATCTGGAGAAACCCTTTGCCAAGTGACAGCTCTTCTACCAGCTTTCATACACAGTTGAGTAGGAACCATGGAAAAAAAGTTTTCTCAACTTTATTTCTGCTTTTTGCTGCCACCCAAGTTCTCCCTCTGCAGTTTTTCTTCTAGTCTGAACTCTGTGGTAGTGACGGTGCTCGTTTCTTTCAGATGGAGACTATTTTACCTTTACAAGACACGAACCTGTTGGAGTGTGTGGACAGATCATCCCAGTGAGTGTATCTCCTCACGCCTCGTATTTATTTTCATTTGAACCAGTTCTCTTAAAGATACATAAAACATGGACCTCAGCAATGTGTGTTTTCCATTACTGGGGGAAAAAAAAACTGAGTTCATGTTGTTGACATATCTTTAACAGCCTCCCTGCAAATGCTTATTTGAACAGGTTAATAGGGTTTCAGCTTTGTTACCAGGAGTTGAGTTCTCAAGTCATGGAATTCTCATGATTAAAATAAGCAAAGCAAAGTCTAGTGTATTAATAACCTGCCCTTGGTTATGGATGTCCATTCTGCTTATGGAAAATTAATACTTTGTTATATTTGCTTGTTTATTTTTTAGAACTGTGACTCACCATTTTTCCAGGCATATTGTTTTATATGATCTTTTAATCCCATTCTTTCCCACTGTTTCTTTTCATAAGAATCTAGATAGAAGACTCTACAGAAGACACAGCAGTACAATTAACGTCACAGTCATAATTGAAACCATGCCGGGCTGTTGTGTATCTTGTACAGGGAAATATATGTAGTGCTTAGTGTTTGGATTGGAACATTAAACATTTTTTTTTCTCTCTGTCTCATACACAGCCTTGGCACTATACAAAACATCATCGAATCTGCCAACAGAAGATTCTAGCTAATCGTTCTGGCAAGGGTTTCAGGGAAGGCTCAATTTAAATTCTTACAGTATAGAGAAGAAGTTTTCTCTTCTCAAAATATAGGAGAACAATTCAAGATAATCTTTTGCTTTGGAAACCACAGATTTTTGAGGAGTATTAATATATTATTTTAGTGGTCCATAAGCTCTAGGTTACTGTGAGATTTATTAGAGAATGAAAAGGGAAGATGAGAGATTTGGTTTAACTTCTTCTGCTCCTAAACCACCCAGGGAAATCCTACTCAGCTCAGAGCAGGGTTGAGGTCTGTCACCTTAATTGCAGGAACTCAAACCTGCTTTTCCTGCCCTTCCCCAGACTCTTGGAGCTGCAGCTTTCACTGACAGGACAAGAGCCGCTTGTCAGCCAGCTCGGCTCAATTACTGCACTCCAAGATTTATATACTGTAGATGGAATTAAAACATCACTGTGTACTCCCAAGTTTATAAACAACTAAGGGGAAAAGAAATTGGGTGTTTGGTGAAGGCAAGACACTTGTATATTTTTGCAAGCTTGCCAGGGCCAGTGAGAATCTTTCAAGGATGGCAGCTGAGATGCTTCAGGCAGAAACACATTGTGGTCAGGGGCTGAAGCCAGGGGACCAGGATTTTTGTTTTCTTTCTTAATGAAATTATCAACGACACCTGATAGTACTGAGGCTCATGCCTGCACTTATAACAATACAAGCTTAATATCCTTTTAAAATCAGTTTAAACCATTTTAGGCTGCAGACTCAGATACTCACAATATATTTTTTAGTCTCCATTAGCTTTTTTTTGCAGTGCCAAAGAGACAAACTAAAACTTTTGCATACTCATCAGCAGATGCACTTTATTTTTTGTAATCATTTGTTTTGTGACAATACATGTAGGTAAAGAAAAAGGTGCTGCCTGGAAATATACACTGACTTCTAGTTCTTCCACACTGAAGAGCTTTCATACCAGCCTGAAATCCTGGTGTAAAAATCACAAATGCAAGAAAAAGTTTTCATCCGCAAGAACTTACTGGAACCAAAGGCTAATTTTAAAAACATATAAAGTAACACCAATGAAAAACCAAAACAAAACAAAGAAAAAACAAAGACTCCCTTTTTACCATGAGATTTCTTTTTGTGGGTAGCTGGAAATAGTAATTTGCTGACCAGAGAGAACAGGAGAGATTTTCACGGTTAATCCTATTCTGTTCTTGATGAAGTAATTAAAAAATCCAAACATCTATACTCTGGTGGGACAAGATTTATGTTGAGGACTAGTCTGAGACATCTGAGAAGTCACAGCTTGAAAACAAAGTAATGGAGGAATATTGTGCATCTATCAACCTGGAGTTTTTGCCTTTCAGTGGAACTTCCCCCTGCTGATGTTTGCCTGGAAAATTGCTCCAGCTCTGTGCTGTGGCAATACAGTAGTTATTAAACCAGCAGAACAAACACCACTCAGCGCGCTCTACATGGGAGCCCTCATCAAGGAGGTAAGAGAAACTGACTTCAGGAGCGGCTCCCACTCTCCTTACAGTTGGGGCCTACTGGAGCATATCCGATTTAACGTGCTTCATCAGCTTTCACAAGCCACGTTTCCTCCAATTCTGTTTTGTTAGGCTGGCTTTCCACCGGGAGTCATCAATATTTTGCCAGGATACGGGCCAACGGCCGGGGCAGCAATAGCTTCTCACGTTGGCATAGACAAGATTGCGTTCACAGGGTCTACTGAGGTAGGTGCCTGAGAAACCATAGCTTGAAGAACAGTTCTGCAAATGAGTAGAGGGTTTAAGAGAAAATTGAAAATGTTACCCATAGGCTGAACACCTAAAGAGCAGTGAATGCCCAAGGTCTCAAGGAGCAGCATTGGTATCATAGCCAGAAGACTGATGAATGTCAAAGTAAAGGTGTACATTGACTATTTGATGCCGCAGATCTCTGAGGTCTTTTGGTATGCCATTTGTGGGACTGAGACCAGTCCCAGAAAAACAAACAAAACCCTATTATATTTTGAAATAAAAGGAACACATATCAGAGGCAAAAACAAACTAACAAACTGTCCCACAAAAGTGTCCCAGAAGCTGGGATTCTGAACACTTTCTTAAATCAAGATCATAAGATAAGAACTGGAGATCTAGGGACTTCCCTGGCGGTCCAGTGGTTAAGACTTCACCTTCCAATGCAGGGGGGTGCGGGTTTGATCCCTGGTTGGGGAGCTGAGATCCCACATGCCTCGCGGACATAAAATGGAAGCAGAATTGTAACAAATTCAATAAAGACTTTAAAAATGGTCCACATCAAAAAAATCTTAAAAAAAAAATATAAAGAACTGGAGATCTAAATTAATCTCTGGTCTTATTATATCACCAAATCCTGTAGATGCAGTTTGCAGCTTACTATGGCCATGAGCCATAAGGGGTGATATAGAGTAGAGGTCAGCAAACTTTTTCTGTAAAAGGCCAGATGGCAAATATTGTAGACTTTGCCGGCAATATGGTCTATTTAACTGCAACTATTTAACTCTGCAACTATTTAACTCTGCCCCTGGAGCACGAAGTAGCCATAGGTAATGTATAAGCTGAACAAGGCTACAGGCCAGCACTTCAGGTCCTGTGCTGGCTTTGCTCTGGGGGCAGTCAGCTCTGCTTGCCTGCCTCTTGGCTCAAGCACTACCGAGCCACACAGCTTTCACGAGTTATCAGCCCTTCTGGTCACATGGGGCCGGAAGACACTCTACAGTGGGTGGTGCCGATTCAGCTCCTTGTCTGGGCAGGGCAAACTGGGCTCTAGGGCTAGCAAAAGTCCTTATTTGAGTAGCTGAATCAGGCAGATCTGCCACCCTCTGTGTTCCCTGATCAGAGTGTGCCCCCAGTTTGGTTCTGCAGATGAGCGAAGCCACTGGTTGGGATTACTGCTTGGTCACCGCAGGTAGGAATTCAGCCTGCCAAGATTTGTGTGCTGCAAGCCCCTACCCGCTTCACTGTCACAGTCACGTTCCCAGTGCTTGAGCTCCGCAGAGTCCCCTGCGATCCCTGTGGTACGAGATCAGAGTAGTGGCTCCCACAAATTAACTCACAATTCTGGCTTCTCTTTTCCCACTGGAGGAACCAGAGGGTCAAGAGAGATCTCTTCACATGGTGCTGCAATGGCCTGGGGGAGGGGCAATGCGGTCACAGTGTAGGCCGCTTTTCATAACCCTCCTAATGGAGTCTGTCTGGGTCTCTATGGTGCAGGGGAGTGCTTCAGGCTTAACCTTGTGTTCTAGGATTCTCTCAGTGATGTCTTGTTTTTTTTAATAGTTGTTAGTTATGCTTCTCGTGAAGGGAAGCAAAGTCTGGAACAACCTATGTTGCCATCTCTGTAACATCAGTCCTCAGTATTTTCACTAGTACCAGGTTGCATTAATTATTAGGTTTTAAAAGATGTGTTGTAATATGGTAGGCAAGATGCCCTCTTATTTGATTTTTCAGAACCTTTTGGCTATTCTTTCCCATTCTTTCAGATAAAATATCAAATTAGTTTTCCAAGTATCTTACCTTCCTCTACAAAACTCTCATTGGAATTTTGATTGGTGTCATATTACCTGTCTATATTAAATTGAGGGATAAGTGCTCTCTCTAGAAGATTGACTTCTCATCTAGGAACATAATATAAATCTCTTCATTTATTTGTCCTATAATGTTCATCACTGATATCATCATTTACGTGTCAGGCTTTTCTTGATAAATTAATTTCTGGGGATTTAACTTTTTGTTCCAAGGATATTTCAGTTTAAAAACTGAGCACTTTTTTTTTTTAAGTCACAGTACCATGTATTGGAAAGTTATATTGAAATGATGACTTAATCTTTCAGGCCAGACAAGAAGTGACATAGTGAATCAATAAGAACATAAGTGCTTGTTGCCAAGTTGCCTGGGTTTAAATCTCTGTTTTACCATTTAAAAAGTTTTTTAAACTTTTAAAAAGACTTTATTGAAGTATAATTTACACACAGTAAAATGCACCCATTTAAGTACCAAGTGTACACAGTCATGTAACCATCACTCAAATTAAGATATAGAATATTTCCATACCCTAAAAAGATTTGTCATACCTTTGGCCCCAGGTAACCACTGACCCTTTTTATTAATTTTTCTTATTCTATTAGTTCACATAAATGGACTGATACAATATGTACTCTCCTGTGCCTGATTTTTTTTTTTTTGGTGAGGGGGTTGTTGTTCAGTATTTAACGAATTTTTTTTTTTAACGAATTTTTGATATGATTGGGTTTGAATCTCCCATTTTGATTTTATTTTCTACTTGTCCCATTTGCTTTTTGTTCTTTTTCTCCTCTTTTTCTGCCTTATTTTGGATGAATTTAGTACTCCATTTTATCTTTTATTTTGGATTATTAGCTAAGCCTCTTTTTTATATAAATTTATTTATTTTATTTAGTTTTATTTTTGGCTGTGTTGTGTCTTTGTTGCTGTGTGCAGGCTTTTCTCTAGTTGCGGTGAGTGGGTGCCACTCTTTGCTGCAGTGCGCAGGCTTCTCATTGCAGTAGCTTCTCTTGTTGTGGAGCATGGGCTCTAGGTGTGTGGGCCTCAGTAGTTGTGGCATGCGGGCTCAGTAGTTGTGGCTCACGGGCTCCAGAGCACAGGCTGAGTAGTTGTGGTGCATAGGCTCAGTAGTTGTGGCTTGTGGGCTCTAGAGTGCAGGCTCAGTAGTTGTGGCTCACAGGCTTAGTTGCTTTGCGGCATGTGGAATCTCCCCGGACCAGGGCTCGAACCTGTCCCCTGCATTGGCAGACGGATTCCCAACCACTGCGCCACCAGGGGTGCCCCAGCTAAGCCTCTTTTTAAAGTGCTTGCTTTAGTAATTACAACATGCATCTTAATCACAGTCTATTATTTAAAAGTATTATGTTACTTCATATATAATGTAATAACAGTACAACAGAATTCTTATATTTCTCATTCCATCCTTCATGCTACTGTTGTTCTATAATTCACTACTGATGTATGTTATATAGCCCATAGTACATTGCTACACTTTTTGTTTTAAAAAGTCAACTATCTTTTCAAAAAAATTTTTAAATGAGAAAACAAAATTATTTTACATTTACTCACATACTTGCCTTTTCTGACCCTCTTCTTTTTTTGGGGGGGGGGGTTTGGTCCATGTTTCTTTCTGATATCATTTTCCTTCTATATAAAGATCTTTCTTTAGCATTTCTTATAGTGCCGGTCCGTTAGTGAAAAATTCTCTCAGCTTCTGTTTGTCTGAAAATGTCTTTATTTTGTTTTCATTTTTTATGACTTTTTCCTGAATATAAAATTCTGATTCAACAGTTTTTATTTTATTTTATTTTACTTTCAACACTTGAAAGATGTCATTCTGTTTTTTTATGACTTGCTCTGTTTCTGATAAGAAGTTAGCAGTCATTCTTATCTTTGTTTTACTGTATATAACTTTTTTTCTCTGGGGGCTTTAAAAATGTTTTCTTTTTACTCATTTTCAACAATTTGATTATGATGTGCTTCTGTGTAGTTTTCTTTGTTTTTCTTCCCATTTGAGGTTCATTGGAAATTCTTGATCTATGAGTTTATATTTTCATCAAATTTGGAAAACTTTGGCAGTTATTTTTCAAATATATATGCTTTTTTCATGTCTGTTAATTTTTTTTTTTTTTTTTGCAGTACGCGGGCCTCTCACTGTTGTGGCCTCTCCCGTTGCGGAGCACAGGCTCCGGACGCGCAGGCTCAGCGGCCATGGGTCACGGGCCTAGCCGCTCCGCGGCATATGGGAGCTTCCCAGACCGGGGTACGAACTTGCGTCCCCTGCATCGGCAGGCGGACTCTCAACCACTGTGCCACCAGGGAAGCCCCCATGTCTGTTAATTTTTGAAAGAATGCTGAACATTGTGACCATTACCTTATTGAACATGTGGATTTTGTTTTCTTTCTTTAAAGAGTGCTGGACTTTCTTCTGTAAAGTGGTTAAGTCGCTTGCAGTACAGCTTGACCCTTTTGACACTTAATTTTAAGCTTTGTTAAGTACTAGCTTATCTTTTACTAAGATACTAAACTTTATTAAGATTACTAAGTTGGGATCCTTCTGGAGTTTCTGCTGAATGTTCTCAGTGTTCAGCTAGGTCTTTCCACTCTGGCTAGTCAGAACTCAAATGTCCCCAACTCTGTATGAGCTCTGGGGATTATTCAGCATACAAATTACCTGGTCTTTGTTCTTTATCCAGTCTTGTGGAGTTTCACCATATGTATACCCAGTTTAGCCTTCAGCCAAAGACTTGGTGGGACCCCCATAAGGTTTCTTGACTGCATTGTCTCCCTCTGGTACTAAGCCCCTCACATTTTAACCACCTTATTCTCTCTAAACTCTGATCTATTTCATCAATTCAGTGAGACCACCGTGTTCTACTTTGGTCTCCCCATCCCATGTTGCAATCTAGAAAGTCTTTTGGCAGAAAGGTCTTCCCTTGTTTGTTTCTTTTATCTCTAGAATCACAGTCCCATACTGCCTGATATCTCATTTAAAGAAAGCAATTCCTTGTACCTTTCTAGTTTACCATGAGAGGGCAAGTCCAGTGACAGTTTTTGACAAATAGACTGCCAGTTATTCTTACAGCCAAAATGGGTTTATTCAGAATCAGCAAAGAATTGCAGCTTGGGGTCTCCAACCATGGCAAACCACATGCAAGTCCTTCCACAGCAAGGAGAGGACTCTTAAAGAAGGGAAAGGGAAATTCGAGGGCTATAGTAAACAGAGTCCATTGGAGAAATTGACAGTTTGAAGTATAGTGGCTTTTCATTGGCTGAGGTTGTGACAGTCTCCTCTAATTGGATGAGCTCTTGCCAGGCAAGAAGAGGAAGTCTTTCTTTTTCCTGTTAGGCTCTACTCTTGTCATAGGTGTTAGAGCTCCCCTTTCTGGTCTCCCAACTCTATCTTAATTGAGGTTTCTGTTTATTAATTTTTACACTTCCCCCGTTTGATCAAGAGCTTTCTCTGAAAGCATTGCTGATCAAGAGTCCAGTTTTCTGGTTTCAGCAGCTTTTTGTCTCTCAATGCACGGAAGGACCTTGGGTGTAGTTTCCCATGTCAGAGGGAAAGTACACAGATTGAAAACCTATTGAGGTCGCATTCTAGTAACAAGGAGGGATAGGAGGGAGAACTCTCAGGCACTTTTTGTGTAAAATCCATGTGTTATCAAGATCGTAGACATAGGAGATCTTCTGAAGTGTTATGTCATCATTAAAGGTCTGGCAGGCAAGCTTCCAACAGGACTGGTCCAGATTATCTTGAGAAAGCTATCTCATCAGGTGTTGTCTGCTTCAATTCTAGAAAATTTTTACTTTCAGGACCCCAGATGATATGCAGGTCCAGTCAGGGTTTGGTGCTTTCTTTTAGTGTATCACGTGAATCCAAAAGTCTATTCCCTGGAGTTCAGTGGCACAGGGGTTGGTTAGCAGCACCAGATAGGGGATCTTTCCAGCAAGGTTGGAGAAAGTCTTTCTGGAGGTCTTTTCCAATTAGATAAAATCTCCAGGGTGTAAGGTGTGATGCTGAACGTCTTTGTCTCCCAAGAGCACACTGTAAAAAAGATTGCTCTAACAAAACATGGTTATTTTTAATAGAAGCAATTAGGCCTTTGCAATATTGCAGTATCTCTCTTATCAGTGAGTCAAAAGGGGCAGGAGCCAAGTTCATTGGGTATTCTATGACTGTTTCAAAGTATGAGAGTTTATGAGTTCCAAAAGGGATGGATCTAAGATTTAGAAGGACCTATGGCAATGCTTTTGGCCAAGGTGTTTTTAGGGACTCTACAAATTTGCCGTTTGAGTCTTAATAATATCATTAGTGCATTTGACTAAACTAGAGGGTTAACAGTGGTACACATGGTGAAAGCGTTGTAAAACTGGCCAAATAGTGCACAGTTGTCAAAGTACTGACTAGTAAGATGAGTTCCTTGATCACTATGAAGTTCAAGAGGAGTTACCCAGGTAAGGATAATCTTTTTCAAAGGGACTTCAGCCACAGAAGAGGCAGTAGCCTGTCTGCAAGAGATGCCTTCAGCCCAGTGTGAAAACAGACAGACCAGGACTAAAACATATTTATATTCATGAGACAGAGGAAGTTGTATGAAATGCTTTTTCCAGACCTCAAATGGTTATTAGGCAGTTTGAAATGTCCGGGAGCAGTGCAAACAGGCTTCTCTGGGTTATATTTCAGACGCGTGGGATAAGTGAGGTAGGAACTTCTTGCAGCCTTCTTAATGTTTCTTCACCAATATTGATTCATGAATGCTATCATTATGTTAGTAGACCAATGGTTTAATGTATGTACAGTGGTTAGGATTGGGAATTCTAGAATCACTGCTAGGACTGAGTTGTTATTTGGTCCAAACCAGAGCTTTCTCTTTTTGTCAAACCAAGAATTGTTGAACTTCCAGTCTTGTTTTTCCTTCTCTGAGGCCAATTGTGTTCGGCTTCTCTAACCAGTTTTTCTAAGTTATAATTTGGGGAAATATCTCTTTGGACCATGCCAGAGGTTTGGCTGTTGTTGGTTCCTTTAAGGACAGCATTCCTTGTGGAAATGTCAACAAGGTGATTTCTTTTAGCTTCCAGAAAGTCAACTTTAGAATCTTAATAATAGCTAAAGCAGCAGATGAAAGTATTGCATCTAGCAATTCCTGAATATAAGGGCCATTTTAAATTTTATTTCCACTACAAGTAAGGAAGCCATACTGCTTCCACAACATTCCAAAAGTATGAGCTACTCTGAAAGCACATCTACTATCAGTGGCACTTTTGTCCTTGGCTGAAGTACAAGCCTGTGTAAGAGCACATAATTCAGCCTGTTACGCCAAAGTAGCCATAAGTAAAGATGCTGCTTCAACAACATTACAAGGAGTTGTAATAGCATGTCCAGCACAATATTTGTCATTGTCACTTTTTAAATAGAAACCATCAGTGAACCATGAGAAATCAGTGTTACCCAAAGCATTTTCCTGCAGATCATCTCAAGGAGTCGCGAGGTGATCTATCAGCGTTAAGCAGTCATGAGGGACTTCATCAGTGACAGAGGGGAGAAGAGTAGCAGGGTTACCGTCACTCTGTAAAAGAGTGATGTGAGGAGCAGTTAACAAAAAGACTTCAGAGGAGGTGAGGCAGCTGACTGAGAATTGTTGAATATGATGAGAATTCAGGTGAGCTTTTACTGCATGAGGTACAAAAATGGTTAAAGGGGATCCCATAATAGTTTTCTTGGTGGCTTTCACCAAACGGGCAGTGGCAGTAATGAATTTTTGTCCTGTTTTGGGAGAAAGAAATTCTGGCATGATACTTCCCTAAGAAGTCTTAGCTAAAAATGGATAGGGGTGGAGGAACTAAGGAGAAAAGAGTATGTATTTCTCAAAGGGTCTAAACAAAAGGGTATAGGTTCAAAGACAGGAACCTCTTGTGGTTCAGTAGAGATCCCTGATATTTGAACTGTTCAGTACTCCAAGGCAGGGGCTGCTTTATAGTAGCAGAGTTGAGCACCGGGTGTGTTGGCTTTGGTGTCAGTTAGGACTGGAGGAGATTCAGCCCCAATCTGGAGAAACATTTCCCTAAGGTGGTTAAGAGGGAGCATTGGGAAGATCCCCTGTAGTTCCTCAGAGCCACTTCCTTGAGGACTGGGAGAGCAATGGAAAAACTGGTTAGAGGCCTCAAGGTGCCGGAAGTGCTCGAATTTATAACAATCTCTTTTCCAGTGTCCCGGCTGTTTTGCAAAGATAGCAGAAACTTAGGAGCGTTTTGGTTTCATTTAGGGACCTTCATTTGCTGGAGTTGAAGATTAAGAATTTTGTTGGTCTTCCTTTTAGGTGACTGCTCTGGAGTGCGAGAGAGCTGGTTTACCAGATTACCTAAATCTGAAGTGGACATAGTTTCCCATTCCATCCTGGTCCTTTTTACCAGAAGGGAAAGGTCCCGGTTCAGCCTATTGATAAACATAAAATTAGAGGCTCCCCAGGTGGGATCAACATTTGAAGGAAGACCAGAATTTTCCTTAA
This sequence comes from Lagenorhynchus albirostris, assembly GCF_949774975.1. Classification (NCBI taxonomy): domain Eukaryota; kingdom Metazoa; phylum Chordata; class Mammalia; order Artiodactyla; family Delphinidae; genus Lagenorhynchus; species Lagenorhynchus albirostris. The sequence continues at coordinate 116,697,684 of NC_083095.1, read as the reverse complement.
CAATCTGGAGTTAATTATAATAGTCATGAACAGATTCATCAGATTTGCGTGCAAGCTTGAATTTTGTCCCAGTCAACAGGCTTTGGAAAAGTCCTAGGAATTGCTTGATGAAGTTGTCTAGCAGTTGCCTGAGCCTGATCACATAACTTAGCGGGCTGGTCTCTAGCTTTAATTCTAGAGACCTTTCAGGATTTTCCCAATTAGCAGCTTTCATTCCAATGCTGGGCCTAGCCTTCACCAGCAAGCATATGAACTAGCAGAGATGAATCAGAGAAACCAGGTTGATAAGTTTTGTTTTGTGTATCCCTTAACTACTTATTGTGGATATAGATGATTTTACTACTTTTGTCTTTTAATTTTCCTACTAGCTTTATAAGTGGTTGATCTGCTCTCTTTATCATATATTTGCCTTTACCAATGAGGTTTTTCCCTCTCATACTTTTCATATTTCCAATTGTGGCCTTTTCTTTTCTGCTTAGAGAAGTCCCTTTAACATTTCTTATAAAGCCTGTTTTGTGCCACTGAACACTTTTAGCTTTTACTTGTCGGTAAGACTCTTGATCTCCCCTTCAACTATGAATGATAGTCTTGCTGGGTATTCTTGGTTTTTTCCTTTCATCATTTTAAACATATCATGCCACTCCCTTCTGGCCTGCAGAGTTTGTGCTGAAAAGTCAGCTCATAGCCTTACGGGAATTCCCTTGTATATAACTAGTTGTTTTTCCTTTGCTGTTTTTAATATTCTCTCTTTATCTTCAATTTTTGTCATTTTAATTACAATGTGCCTTGGTATGTTCCTCTTTGCATTAACCCTGTATGGGACTCTCTGTGCTTCCTTTCCCAGGTTAGGGGAGTTTTCAGCTATTATGTCTTCAAATATGTTCTCTGCCCCTTTCTCTCTTTATTTTTCTGGGACCACCGGCACATTTGATGTTGTCCCAGAGGGCTCTTAAACTGTCCTTATTTTTAAAAAGTCTTTTTTCTTTTTTTGCTTGGGTGATATCCCCTCCTCTGTCTTCTAGTTCACTGATCTGTTCCTCTGTATCATACAATCTACTGTTGATGCCTTCCAGTGTATTTTTTATTTCAGTTATTGTATTCTTCAGCTCTGTTTGGTTCTTCTTTATATTTTCTAACTCTTTGTCAAAATTCTCATTGTGTTCATCTATTCTTCTTCTAAGTTCTTTGAGCATCTTTATGATTATTACCTTGAACTCTTTATTGGGTAGATTGCTTACCTCCAGTTCACTTAGTTCTTCTGGTGTTTTATCTTGTTCTTTCATTTGGAACATATTCCTTTGTCACCTCATTTTGCCTAATTTTCTATTTTTATTTCTATGTATTTGGTATGTTGGTTATGTTTCCTGATCTTGGCAAAGTGGCCTTATGTAGGAGACATCCTATGGGACCCAGCAGCACATTCCCCTTTGTTCAGCAGAGCTACCTGCCCTAGGGGGCCCTCTGTGTGGGTTTTGTGGGCCCTTCTGTTGTGGCGAGCTGACTACTGCTAGCCTACTTGTAGGCATGGCTGCCCCCTGGCCTGGTTGGTTGATAGGCTCTGCCTAATGTGGAGGCTGCTGGCTGCTGGTGGGCAGGGTGAGGTCCTGGCATAACTGGCTACGCAGGGCCTGGGATTTGTGGTCCTGGTGCTGGCCCATTGGTGGGCAGGACTGGGTCACAGGGCACCTTGCTGCAGAGCTTCAGAGGTTCTGGGGCTAGTGCTGGGCCACTGGTGGGCAGAGCTGGGTCCCAGGGGAGGGGGTGGCAGGTTGCAGGGGCAGGAGTCTCGGAGCTAGTGTCAGCCTGCTGGTGAGTGGTCTGGGTCTTGACCAGTGCTGGGTGTGGCTGGGCCCAAGGGATCCCAGAGCTGGTACCCACCCACTGGTGCATGAGGCTGGGTCCTGGGGCTAGTGCCAGCCCACTGATGGATTGGGCCAGTCCCGACAGCTGGCTGCAAGGTCCTGGGGGCCTGGGGCTAGTGCTGGCCCACTGGTGGGTATCGCAGGGCCCTGGGCCCTCTGGTGGCTGGGGCCAGTTCCAGGGCATCTTGGGGCTCAGGGTGTCCTATGGCAACAGCCCTGCTAGTAGGTGGGACTGTGTCCCTGCACCACTATGTGCTAGGACTGGGGTGTCCCAGGACTGGTGGTTACTGGTTGGTGGGCAGGGCCAGGTCTTGGTGCTAATAAGCTAGAGGGTGAATTCCAAAATGGCAGTTGCCAATAGCAGTGCCCCCGTGGTAGAATGAGCTCCCCAAAATGGTTGTTGCCAGCGTTGGTGTCCCCAGCGTGAGCCCCAGTTGCCCCCTTCCTCTCTGGTAGGCTCTCTAAGATCAGCAGGTGGGTATGACCCAGGCTCCTTTCAAATTACTGCTGCTGCCTTTGGTCTCAGAACATGTGTTGTGTGTGCCCTTTAAGAGTGGAGTTTCTATTTCCCACAGCTCTTTGGGTCTCCTGAAAGTAAGCTCTGTTAATGTTTGGAAGCATCAAATTACCAATTGAAATAGGTGTTCCATTCAGTTTGGGAAATTTTAGAGCTGTGTAAGTTTGAGGATTTCAAAAGTTTCCTATAATCACCATTGATATTCTAAATTGCCTTTGGTTAGGTAGGTGTCAGGTAGGTCACCGATTCTCATAGTTTATCATTGTCTCAAATTGAATATATTATACTCAATGAGGTTACAAATTTATATACTTCTGTTGATACAACTAAAGTCTTAAGAATACAACCCTAACGATGTTTGGATTTAAAAGTCATTGGTTTCTTCAGTGTAGAATATTTTTAAAGTATTTTAATCCCATAAATGACTAATTTCTAATCTTTTAAAAAATTAATTTTATTTATTATACAAATGATAACATTTCTATGCAAGATTTGCCTATAAAACACTAATTTCTAATCTTTTGGGGTGAGATAATTTGCTTATCAGTTTAGTGGTGATTTTTTAGCATTAATTTGAAGATTACAGTTTCTGGTCAAACATACCGATTTTGGGGTGGTGGTGGTTTGCATTCTCTTTGGAGTCTATCCTTTAGTCATTCTTCTCACTACCCCTTGTAGCATCTGATGTGTAGTCAGCATGAATTATAAGTATTTGTTAGGTACACGAAGGAGGAAAGACTGAATTTGAGAAATAAAAGCTTAATCTCAGAGCTAGAAGGTGATATATCAGTGGAACACTTTCTTCAAAATGTTACTAATAGCTTAGGGTTTAATGTTTTTTACTTTGTAGCTATATAATTATGGACCACTTAATTCTGTACAAAATTTGCTTAATAGTAAGCACACATTTCTCAGGGTTGTGAGAATTAAATGCACAATGAGTTTTATAAGTTGTAAGCAACAAGCAAATGTTAGTTTGTAATATGTCATTAGCATTCTAAAAAATGAGAGAGCTCTGTGAGTTGGATGATCTGTCAAGGCTTCAAGAGAAAGAGGGATTTGATACAGGTTTTGTAAGATATGGGTAAGTAGAGTGAATGGAGAAGAAGTAGAATTAGTCAACAATTAGAGGCTGGAGTGTACAGAAAGTCTTAGTGGAGTAGAATAGGGATAGGGAAAGGGTTGGAGAGAAAGGTTGGGAGGCAGATGAACTAGAAAGTAATATTCTGCAAATCAAGCCATTGAAAATAATTCTCAGTTTAAAAATTGAGGCCAGATAGTAGAAGACCTTTCAGACAAAGACATCCCATGGAAACTATACACCAGTATCCTTTATGAATATAGGTGCAAGAATCCTCAACAAAATACTAGCAAACAGAAATCAGCAACTTAAAGGATTATATACCATGACCAAGTGGGATTTATCCCAGGAATGGAAGGTTAGTTTAATACCCAAAAAATCAGTCAATGTAATATTCCATATGGATAGAATAAAGGACAAAACCACACCATCATCTCCATAGACATGGAAAAAAGCATTTGACAAAATCAAACACCACACAGAAACATACAGAAATAATATTCCTAATTCCCAAAAAGTGGAAACAATCAAGATAGCCATCAAATGATGAGTTGATAAGCAAAATGTGGGTGTATCCATATCCATACAGTGGAATATTATTCAGTCACAGAAAAGAAGGAAGTACCAATAGAGGCCGACATGGGTGAACCTTAAAAACATGCTGAATGAAAGAAGCCAGTCACAAAAGGCCACATGTCGTGCGATCCTATTTCTATGAAGTCTCAAGGATAGGCAGATCTATAGACAGAAAGTAGATTAGTAGTTTCCAGGGGCAGGAAAAAGGGGAGAATGGGGAATGACTACTAATAGATATGAAATGTTCTGGAATTAGATACTAGTAATCATTGAGATGATTGCACAATTGTCTGAATATACTAAAATTGAATTTTAAAGTTCAAAAGGTAGATTTTATGGTATATGAATTATATCTCAATAAAGCTGTTAAAAATGGATGTTTTTAAAGAAGAATATAAGGCTTAAAATTGTGGATATTAATAGCCAACATCGATTGAGCACTTACTGTATGCCAGGTACCTGCTAAGTGCTTTGCATATATCATCTCACTACATCTTTACAGTAGCTCTAGGAGATACACAGTTGAGCAAGTGTGGCTAGGAGAGGTTAAATTACCTGCCCGTAGTCACGTGCTAGTAAGCTGTGGGTCTGAGAATCATACCCAGAGCTTATACTTCAAATGACAGTGCTATGCTGCTAAGGGGCTGTACTCGGTACCATAGAAGGAGGGAGCCATTAAAATCAGGAATGACATATCAAAGGGGACACTTAGGAAGGATAATATCAGTGGAACATATTCTGTTCAAAGCATGGTCAAACGTATGTAATTCTGAAAGGTCATAGACACTATGCTAGCTCAACTTTTTTTCCTTTTTTCTAAAATTTACTTTAAAATCGCATCTTTAGCCTCTTGAAATCTTATTCGATACATTATAGGGCTTCCAGTGGATGATCTCTGGCATAGAACTTACAATTTTAAACCTAAGCTGTCTTGTCCACTCCGCAAATATTTATTGAGCACTTACTAAATATCAGCTACAATGTTAGACCTTAGAGAAATTGTGCAATTCAGTCTAACCCAGTGATAGTCTGCGAATATGTAACTAGTATAATGTGGTGTGTATGGGAGCATGGAGAAAGAGAAGAATAATTCTGCACCATTTCTCTTAATACTTCCTTATTGAAGATGCCTTCTAAGACCAAGGCTAGAACTAAAATTCTTTTGCTCAACATGGTTTTCAAATGTATCTATATCTGTGCATTAAGGAGAAATATAATTTATTCAAGATGCTTAAATTCAAACGAAAAGCTATTTCATTCAAAGGTAACACCATTTAAGAAAAAGATAATTCTACATCTTAATTCCACAGTTGTTAATACTCACAACTGTGGAAAATATAGGTCTATCTTCCTTTTCTCTTTGGAGAAAATGAAATTATGGTGGTATGGTATGGGAGCCAAAGTACGAAAAGGACTTGTGGGAAAGGAACCCCAGCTGTGGGGACCCTTGTGAGTAATGTATTGCTTGATATTGGCGAAGAATCATCAAACACTGGTATCTTTCAATTCTCCGAATCATTTCCCATGCCTGATAGTCCAGCACTTTCAAAAGGCTTGATACATATTTTGCTGGAATGTAAAATGGGATGTTAGGTTTCACTGTTGCCTCAATAGCAAATGCAGTTTTTGTTTTTTGCATTTTAGTCAGCTCTGCTTTTAACAGGCATTTTAACTCCAGAGCTGTAGATTTTATACTAATTCAGTATATCCTTAAAATCTCTTCTAAAGTGAAAAGCCTAATAGAGATGGGGGAAAAAATAGCCCTATGAATCTATATCACAACAGATGGAACTTGTTGAGGAGTTAGTGGGTGTCTGATTTCCTCGTGCCCGGAACACTTGGTAGAGTGATCTAGTGCTGGACACCAGATGTTCAGTCAGTGACTGCTAAACACATAATTCCAGTGTTCTGGTGGAAGTATTTTTATATTTAAGGGACACACAAGTGTGCAAAAGCTAGGAAAAATATTAGGTTTTCCCGTATACCCATTTTCCGTAAATCATCTTTCTAATGCTCAGATTATATTACTCTCACCTACATTCAGGCCAAGTTAATTTCCATCTACAAAACTCTCCAGTGGTTTATGATAAGCAAAGGTAATAACTGAGCCGAAGGGTTAACAATCAGTCTGATCCATCTCACGATCAACAAAGACCTCCTCACAGAATTTTATATTAGGGAGTTTAGAGCTTCAATGTAGTTCACCTTGAGTTTATTTCTTTCAATCCTTTATTTAGAGTCTCTTAAAGAAAAATAAAGTACTCCTCATGGCTCTGCTAAAATGAAAGCTTGAAAGAATGCTGCATCACACTACCTCTAAAAAAGCTAGAGGAAGGTATTTTTTCAGTAAGAAATGCCAAGCATAGTCTTCAAATCATACTAAAAGCAATCAAGATCAAATATCAGATCTAGATGAGAAAACTAGACATAATTTAAACCTCTCTCGTGGTAGTGTGCATTTGTTCACAGTACGTGTTAATATGTAATCTTTCCCACCCTCAGATTCCGTCTGTAGATAAGGGATGACTGACTGTACCTGACTCATCGAGTGGGAGGAGGAAGTAAGCTAGTGTATCTAAAGTATTCAGCACAGGGCCTGGCCCTTAGCAAAGTGTCAATAAATAGTAGCTGTTACTGTTTTCTATTTATTGTTAAATGAGATTTGTATAACAATGTAGTCTTGGGAAAATGTGGTGTAATATAGAAGGGGGCTGGTTTCAACCAAGCTTGGATCAGATCCCAGCTCTCTTTGGCATATTATTTAGTCTTTCTGATCTCTCATTTCTTCATCTATTAAGAGGGGTTATGAAGAACTGCTTACATGTTTACTTGTGGATTAATGGAGATAGTGTATTTGAAAGTTCCAGTCCTATTGCTGTCACATTGTAAGAATTCAGTGAATATTAGTTGAATCTCTGATTGATTCTAGTTGAATCTATTTGCAAAGGATATGTCTGTCGAAAACTAATTCCTGCTTTCCTCTAGAAATTTTACTTTCCTTTTGTTTTATGACTTTTATAAATATTTTACAAATACTTTTGTCTTCTAATAAATGTTTATTTTTGTTTTGTTTTGCTTTTCTATTTCACTTTTTTGGAAGATTGCCTGGGTGCTTGCTTGAATAAACTGATTTTTAATTTTTTTTTTTTTGGCTGCATTGGGTCTTCATTGTTGTGCATGGGCTTTCTCTTGTTGTGGTGAGTGGGGCTACTCTTCCTTGCAGTGCATGGGCTTCTCATTGTGGTGGCCTCTCGTTGCGGAGCATGGGCTCTAGACGCATGGGCTTCAGTAGTTGCGGCACGTGGGCTCAGTAGATGCGGCACGTGGGCCCTAGGGCACGTGAGCTTCAGTAGTTGCAGCACACGGGCTCAGTAGTTGTGGCTTGAGGGCTCTAGAGCACAGGCTCAGTATTGTGGCTCACGGGCTGAGTTGCTCCGTGGCATGTGGGATCTTCCCGGACCAGGGATTGAACCCGTGTCCCCTGCATTGGCAGGTGGATTCTTAACCACTGCAATGCCAGGGAAGTCCCCACAGTTCTGTGACTTTGCACATGTCATTTCTTCTGACAAAAATGGCCACCCTTCCCTTGTCTACCCAATGAGATCTTAGCTCAACGATTTTGTTCTATCTGTGCAGATAACTGAGAACTGGTCAATTTCTATAATGAGTATGATGCTTTATTCTTATTTAGATTGATGATCTCAAATTTTACCACCCTTTTACTTCCAATAATTTCTTTTATTGGCTTCTAATCTGTTCTTTGTTTTCACCACCTTTTGCTTTCCCTTAAGTTTAGTTTTTTTTCCTCTTCACTTGTTCTCTTTCCCTTTCAGGCTTTAATTATTTTAAAATTTAATTAACCTATTCTAATGCATTTAACTTTAATTAAAACCATTAAATCATATTTTAAATAGTCATGTGGATTCAATATCATTTCCCCACCAATAATTCACAAAGGTCAACAAAAAGAAGTGTGGCATAATTACTCTAATAAAGTAACATTTTTATTGCTTAATATATCTTTATTAACAGCTTTATTGAGGTATAATTGATATACAATAAATTTCACATAAAGTGTACAGTTTGGTAAGTTTTGACATATGTATCCACCTGTGAAACCATCACCACAGTTCACATAGTACATACATCCATCAGCCTCAAACGTTTCCTACTGCGCCTTTGTAATCTCGCTTGCGTCTTTCACTCTGCTCCTCCCCCCATTCCCATTCCCAGGCACTGATCTGCTTTATGCCACTGTAGGTCATTTGCATTTTCTAGAATTTTATGTAAATAGAAACATACAGTATGTACTGTTTTGTCTGACTGTTTTTACTCAGCACAATGATTTTCAGATCCATGCACATTTTTGCATATATATCAAAAATTAATTCCTCTTTATTGCTGAGTAGTGTTCGATTTTATGGATACATCACAGTTTGTTCATCTGCCTGTTGATGGACATTTAGGTTGTTTCCAGTTTGGAACTACTATACATAAAAGCTCTTGTGAACATTTTATGTGCCAGTCCTTGTGTGTGTGTGTGTGTGTGTGTGTGTGTGTGTGTGTGTGTGTGTGTGTGTGTGTGTGTGTGTGTGTGTGTGTGTGTGTGTGTGTGTGTGTGTGTGTGTGTGTATGTGTGTGTATGTGTGTGTGTGCGCGCGCGCGCGCATGTAGGTGGATAGTTAGATAGATTGATTGATTCTTTTTTTCTCTTGGGTAAATGCCTAGCAGTGGAATGGCTGGATCTTATTAGGTTCAGAAACTACTAAATTGTTTTCCAAGGTGGGTGTATCATCTTACCAGCAATGTATTAGACTTCTAGCTCCTTCACATCCTCAGCAGCATTTGGTATGGTCAGTCTTTATAATTTTAGCCATTCTAATAGGGGTATAGTGCTATCTCACTGTTGCTTTATATAACACAGGAAATTCTTTATCTTCACAGGAAGAATATTAACAACTAAATATGTTATCTTCAACAATGCAGATATCCAATGGGGGAGCTGAGAGAGAAGGGAGAGTTGGGGAAGGAGAATAAGACGGAAGGTGGCCCCATGAAGTATTTTGCTGTTAGGAACATTCACACAGTGAGATAGCTTATAGCAGTGTGCATAGAGCAAGTTTTACCTAAAGTTTTCTGGTGGAGTCTATTGATATTTCTCTCTCTAGAGGGGTTTACATTCACTAGGAGGGAAACAAATCCTGTGGCATCTTGAGTATCTCCAAGTTTCTTCTCTAGGATGATATCATTGACAGATAACAGAGGGCCAGAGGGAGAAGTATTTGACTAGACTACAAAAGCCACCTTATAATTATATTAATGGTGGCAGGTGGAGAACTTTCACAGGCAAATCTAATGATCATGTAATCACCAAACCCCTTTACAGCTTGTAGTTTTTTACTTCTTTATTTATCTACCCTCTCTTAATTTTGTAGGTTACTTGGGAAACCGTATAGGTTCTTCCAGAGGGTACATGCCACTTAAATATGGATTTGAATGTGGCTCCAGTAATGATTATCCTAGTAGAGGGGACCTGTTTATACATCACAAAATGTCTGGAACAGTCAGCAACAAGAAGCTTATTTGAGGTGGCTGCTTTCCATTTTACTTTAGCAAAAGGCCTTTAAAAAGAAAACAAAGTTACTCAAAGATAGGATTAATTTCTCCTTATGCAGCTAAATACATAAGCAATGAATGTAAATATTTGATAAGTGAATATAAAAGGGCTCTTATAAGCACAGAGTAAATAAACAACCTCAATAAAGTACAGGAAAACAGTTTGCATTTTGCTTGGTATGATGTTTTCTTTATTCAGTTAAATTAACAAACCATGATTTCATCATTAGTCAACAAGATAGTAGAGGGACCATCAAAGCAAACTACAGGAGTGTCCGGATTGATCTGTGCCAAACAAATGTTTGTAGCTAACAGCTGTATTATCACTGATTCTAATTTACGCAGCCAGGGTTCTCCTTTCATTTCCTAAGTGAGATGAATGTCATCTTACATGATACAGACACCCTCTCTGCTGCTTGAGTAATGAATCAGGTCAGCTCTCCCCTCTGGGTAGCCTCACCCCTCTTTGTAGGTGGGGAGAAGTGGCCTGCTAGAGTTTTTTTGTTATTTTTTTTAAAACAACTTATAAGCCTCTTTCTAAGGTTGTATGAGTCCATTAGTAAACTATCCAGCATTTGAATGAAAAATACCAGTTTGTTGTGTCAAAACCTTTGGATGTACAGGTTTTAAATTATGTGCTTTCTTCCTTTTCTTGTTTAATACTTAAATAAAACCTTGAGTGCTGAAGAATAGGAAACAGTATGCTGTAGTCTTTGCCTGCTAGCTGAGATTCTTTGATTCATTCTGCAGTAGATTTATCTCCTCAGAGCTCAGGCTGAGAATGAACCGATCCTAAGAAGCCCATCCGTTTAGTCCACCTGGTTAGTGGGACATGTAGTACCTTTGACTTGAGGATTCCAGGCTTCTTCCCATCAAAGCAGAGCCCCTCCCCCAAAATCAAAATCTTGATTTTTTAAATTTATTTGAGATTAAAAGGGAGAGTCTTATGTATCAGAAGGAGGGCTAAGGGTACAGGGCAGTCGCTCTGGAATATGTGTTAGCTGTGGATGGTGTGTTTAGCCATCAGAATTCTGCTCATTAGCAGAGGGTATATAACCCCAGGAGAACATCTGGAGAAGAGAAGCAGTCCTGGCTCTGCCACTCAGTGGGTGCCTGTCAGCAAGTCATTTCTTGACCTGAGTCATGCTTTTTTTCAACTCTAAAATGGGGTAATAATTCTTACCTCACAGGATCACCATGAGGATTAAATAATGTTTGTGAGAACAAGCAGCACAAAATAGGTGCTCAATAAATGATAATGTTCGACAATTGGAAAACAGAACCAACAATGAAAGGTTAGAGACAGTATGAGAGAAACGCCCTTAAGGATTCTTTAATTCCATGGTTCTTAACCCTAGCAGCACATTAAACTACCCATGCCCACGGGCTCCACTGCAGACGAAGATGATCAGAATCTCTGGGGGCAGAGCCCAGACAAAGAAAACGATTTTAAGTGCTCCGGGAGCTCCAACATGCAGTCATGTCAGAACCATGAAGCCATCCCCTTCATTAAAGATGTGGAAATTTCAGCCAAAGATAAGTAAGAAGAGGAAAGCTCAAAATCATTCTGCCAGTGGTGTCAAGGCAAAAGCCTTGGACATAGGCATTCCGTGTTCTAATCGCTCACCTCTGTTTCCTTGAAGACTTCATAGTCTCTGATTTCCAGAGACTTCAAGAGCAGCTGTCCTGTTCTGGCCCATTGGCTCATCAAATGTTGCTGACAATCTGTGTGTGTGTGTGCGCGTGCATGTGCGTGCACAGGAGTCCCTCTGCTGACGGTCAGTCTGGTAGGGAAGACAGCTATTAAGCAAGGGCAGTATGAGAGTTATGTGGGATCAGAAAAGTGGGAAAACCAAACCCTATAGCCAGGGTGGATCTAGAAAGCTAGCTTCTCAGAGGAAGTGGCAAAGGTAGGGCTGAAAAATGAGTAAGCAAGGAGAGGAAAGACATTTCAGGCAGAGGAAACAGCTACTACAGAGACATGGTCATATTCCAGGAAGGGCAAGTGGTTTCATGTGCTGTAGTGATGAGTGTGTGGTGGTGAGGATGGTGGTGGAGGAGAGGGGCTGGAAGCATAGTCAGAGGCTGCATTGTTTTTCACAATCTGAATTTCACAAAGTTTTGAAATTGCTATTATCCCTTAAATTAAAGGAACTGCTTAGATGCCTTGGTCCTGTGACTTTCTGGTGCAGATCTGCGAAGACTGATTTGGTCTGTTATTTCTGGATATTTCAGAAAGACAAGAAATGTCCAATTATACATATTTTGGGCATTTCTATTTCTATCATAGAACCAGTAGCACAATGAAAATCAAGAAAGGAGAGGAGGAAAGAAGCACAGAGTCAATCTGTTTGGGGTTTAAGAAAGGAAAATATATTGGAAAAAGCATTCATCTTCAACCTGTTTACTGAGATCTCTACTAGAGAGTTTTCCATCTTTTAAAAAAGGTGGCATATCTCTGAGAAGGAATCCACCCCAATATGTATACTTAACTGATCAAGAAAAAGAAATATCTCTGAGAAGAAGCCCATCCTAGAAATATGGGTAATTAACTAATGAATAAAAAGAAAAATTTTACCAGACTTTAGAAACTCTGTTCAGGGAGCAACAGCCTTGAATAAAGAGGGCACGGAAAGCCTTCCATGGTCTTTTTTGTCCTGTATAACAAATTATTTTCCATGCAAAGCTCCAAATTGCATTTCCTACCCTGCTGCATTGCTGTGAGCATGATTCTGGTACATTGTGGCTCTTCCAGGGATACTCCTGATATCAATCGTGAAGACTATTCAGAATGAGGATGGGAGTCAGAGTTGATTTGTGCCAACATTCCTGCTGAGAATTAGCCCAGTTCCATTATGTGTGGGCGAGCCCCTGGTTCCTCGCCCTTGCCTGTTTGAGGTACACAGATACAGCTGAGAGACTCTGCAGGGAGTGCCAAGTTAAGACACCCCATGATAGGAACATTATCACTTACTCTTTCATAATGAGCTCTTTGTGGGAAACCGAAAAAGATCAGGTTTATCTACCATTCAGTGCAGCTGTGGTGCCTCTATGAAAAGCGAGGTCTGCTTAGTAAGACAAGAAGAATCCAGAAGAATTGGATTCTTCTGGACAGACTCTCAGAATGAGCAGGGGCCCTGAGTCTTTTTTAACTCTTCCAACTAACTGGGGTACTAAGGGCCAGCGTAACTGCTTGGTTTGTGTCTTCGTTCATCAGTTGGAGAAACTGAGGCCCAAGGAGGTGAAGTGGCTTCCCCAAATCAAAGGTTAGTTAGAGGCCAAGCCAGAACCTATAGTAACTAGGTCTTCTCCCTCCTGTGGGCCGAACTGTCATCCATAAACCTGGTTATGATTATAATTAGCTAGGTTGTTAGAGATAGGACAGGATGTATATAATAAGAGTATATTGTGAAATCTTTTCTGATTTGAAAAAAAAGATAATGATGAACTTGGTCAAAATTTGTTCTCTGTGCCTTATTCTATTTAATCTGTGTTCACATACAAGAGTTAATTTCTCAAACTGTGTATTTCTCTGTTTTATCTCACAGGTTGCCTATTTATCAGAATAGGGCTTGGTGTTACGAAGTCCACCCCTGTTGACTTGAACCACTCAGAAGACCTGTGCATCCTGGCAGCCTCATTTACCTCACCTCATGCTCCCACCTTGTAGTCGTGTATAAATATGACTGGCGTAGCACATACATATCCCCGCGGAACTTACTACTTTTCTATCTAAGATGGGTCACGTAATCCCAGGCCTTTCTTCGATGTCTGTACTTCATTCTTTCCTGGACTTTCCTACCCCATAGATTTTAACTTTGGAAACCTTTGCATGGGATTTGTACAAGTAATATTTTAGGTTGGTTTGCACAGGACCTATCATATTTTGTAAGAGTTGGCTCTCACATGAGCTCTTTATTTTTAAACATTACTCTTTCCTGTTAAGAATTCCCTGCTTTGGAGTTGCATCTATTCTTCCTATTGTCTCTTTCCCCCTTATGGTAATAACAGTGAGGAGTGCCTCCCTTCAGGGTCACTTAACCTCTTTCCACGCGCAGGGAGAATTCATGAGTAGTAATATGTTCTCCAAAGAGAGTCTGACCTGCAAACTGAGAGTATTATGGGAAGGCAGATGATGATGCCCAATCACATAATTAATGAAGATTTTTACACCTAGCCCATTTCTGTGGGTGAGGCCCAGAGGAGCCTGACTCTGGGTTATAACAAAATGCTGCACAACCATAATTTCACTGTTCAGATCTAATATTAAATCAGGCCCAGATTTTTCTGTACTTATTGAACACCTGTTAGGTTTACATGGGAATCCTCTTAGCTGTGAGCTCCTTGTGGATGAGGAACTGTGCCTAGCATTGCACTTGGCACATAGTAGGAGAACCAGGAATAAGTGTGGAATGAAGGGGATTGGTGAACAACTGGGGTTTTTCAGAGTATCCTGTCCTGAGGCCACTGCAGATGGAAGTGGTTCTCCTGTAGCGTAACACATCCAGTTCTTTCTTGAGGTTGGGCTGCAACTTGACCTTCTTCCAAAGATGAAAAGGAAAATCATTATTCATCTGAGATTTGCCTTTCAGTGTTTAGCACAAATTTGGTTTCTAAGGAAAAAATGGCAAAGCATTCATGCAGGAAAAATTATTCTTTAGGTATTCTTCTCTGATGACCATAGACTGAGCAAGATTTTTGTATAGTTACTGTAGCCATGAAAATACTAATCGTTGGACAACATTCCCAATGCAACAAATATCAACCCATAGAGCACTTTGATGAATGTCAGGGAGCAGAGCTAACAGAAATGTAATGCTAGTGAGTCAGCACTCTCTTTACCAACTCCACACGTTTATTCAGCATCTTCCTATGTGTAAAATCCGTGATTTCTCCTTGCTTTTGTTTTTCAAATGTCAGTCTGAAGGCAGAATATACCTTTTGTAACTGATGAACTGTGATCATTATTTGTGTCTATAAAAAGTGATATTCCTCCTCACTTTTAAATTAATTTGGAGTTTCAGGGATAAGGTTTTGGTGGTATGTGGCATGCATTAGGTGCTCAGTAAATATAGAAGGGAAGGCAGAGTGCTGGGAGGAGGTTACGGGAAGGAGAGGAAGTGATCCACACTTGGGCCCTGGAGTCAACCTGCACAGAGTCCAGCAGACTCTGCGTGTAACTGCCAGGTAACCTGGTAACGTCCATTGACTTCTAACCTGAGTTTAATATTCTTTAAAATGAGATAATACCTACTTCGTAGGGTTTTTGAGAGGCTTAAATGCATGAATACATGTAAATGTCTGATATAAACCAACTCAATAAATGCTAGTTTTTTAAATATAATTAATAATAATGTTCATGACGTCCAGTGATTATCTTCTTTGAGAAAGCACTTGTCTCTTTATCTTCCTGGACTTTGAAGTGAGTCCCCTTCAGTTGATATGGATTCCTCAGGGCAGAGAGAGACAAGCACAGTAGAATTGCTCAGAACAGGCAGCTGCAGGCGACAGCCTCCTCAGGGACGCCCCATGGTGCTACTGCCCTGCTGCCCTCGTGTGGGTTCCCCTCTGCTAGGGTCTCAGGCTTCAGTCCTAATCTTACCTGACTGCTGTTCTCTTGCCAGGATGGAGGGCCAGATTCTCGTTTCCTTTGTGTATCCATACTTTCCTCTTGCAGGAGAGCATGTTTGCCTGAGAATGGGACCTTTATTAGCCCATCTTCCTAGGGGGTTTACCTTGAGGTCGAAGAGAGACAAGCCGGCCCGGTGGGGAAGGGCCGTCTGGCTGTGGGCTGACGTCTGCCCATTAATCCTTAGGGCCAGATGTTGGTGTTTCTTAAACCTTTGATGAGTAACAGTGTTCTGCATCTAAGAGACTCTAATTTTACCTCTTTCAGAGACATCACTGTTTTTTCACCAAAGTTAGATTTCCTCAGAACGAGAGTATATTTTCTAAAAATGTTTTGGCACGAGGTAGAGTAACAATAAAAACGTGTAAAGCATTTAGCCCAGCTAATGAGCAATACTGGAGACTGGTGGCAAGTCAGAGGGCTTCCTCGGGGTTTTCCTGAGGTAATTGACACGCACAGAGAGTGGAGGGGCCCTGGGAGGAGACCTGCTCTGGAAGGTTCTGCCCCCTACAGCCACCTCCATTTCTCTGCGCCCAGCGTGGAAGAAGGGGCCCTGGCCTCTCATACCTGCGCGCGGCTAACTGGTGCAGGCGCTTGCCGCGTGCCAGTCTGGGTTCTGAGGGCCGTCGACCCTAAATCACTTCATCCTCAGGACACCTAAGTTCTGAGGTGGATACTGTTTCTAGCTCCATTTACAGAGGAGGGGACGGAGGCTCAGAGAAGATAAAAAATTTCCCAAGGTCAAACAGTCGTTAAGTGATATAATCAATAAAAAAAAAAAAAAAAAACACCCAGGCTCCAGAGCCTTTTCTCTTAACCACTGCTCTACTACACTGCTTGAGGAGTTACCCGTCCTTCCTGAGGATCGCAGGCAGGGACCAGAGGGGTCCAGCATATATTTAGCATTTTTCTTCCCCAGCTTTTTAAAATACTTTATTTTCAGTAGGATTCCAGGCATAAGTAGCAGTCTTCATCTCAACAAGGGCAAACTGCCTATAAGAGCTATAGGGTGGCCCAGCACTTTCCGTAGAGTGACCTCTGCCCTCCAATAGGGCAGCACCCTGTCGCAGGCCAGGTGCCCTGGAAGGGGTTTCTGAGATGGAGTTTGCCATGCAGGTTATTTATTAGGGGTCCCAGCCAAAGGGCAGTTGACCCGACGGGAAGTTGAGCTGCAGTGCAGGCCTGATGGCCTCAGCCAAGCACCTGGCTGTGGTGGAGCAGACGTGGTCTCTCAGAGCTGCCTGGTGGTACCACCGCCACCATCCGGCGGTGGATGTGGGACACCTGAAGGAGGGCGTCCCCTTGGGCAAGGAAGCTCTTTTCCGCTGAGGTGACTCTGAAGGAGCTGACAGCATTCCTTGTCACTGAGGCAGTGCGTTCTTCCTTGAAAGGGGGCTCTAGGCGCTGCATCCGTGTTTCCATCTTGACGCTTTCAATTTTATTAGCATTGTGAGTCTACACAATGGGAAATGCTTTCTTCAAACTCAGCCTCTGTTTGCTTGGATTCTAGATAAATAGGCACTGCACAAATAAAGACAGATCCTCAGCTTTCTGGAATCCTTTTACTATAGCCCTAGGCAGAAGCAAAGGTATCACATCAATATATATATTTGGACCATGTGATTAAAGTCATACCTGGCATTTTTGGAGGCACTTCAAGAGTTTGTTTTACGCTCATCATGTCTTTCAAGTGGAGCCAGTTGGCTTTTTTCTGGAGGCCAGAGTCCAAAGCTAAAAGCCACAATGCAGTGATGGAAAATCTCTAGTTACATTTTGCTTGCTAGTTGTCTTTTAGAGAAATCTTTCAGTGATTAAGCTTCCAGGTTTAACTCCCTTTTCCTTGCTCCTTCCATCATGATACTAAAGCAGTCTTCCAGCTCACTTCAGAACAGACATTAACCTGCATCCCAACTGACTTATTTCTTGTCCACGCAAGTTGACCACAGATTCGTTCCTGTGTATCCGGTGGGTGCTTTGCCCTGCAGGATCCATTACTGCTGTGTCCCACTGTTGCCCACAGCTGGCTCTGGCCACTGACGGTCGCAACTGCAAGGTGCGCAAAACCTTTCTCCATTTCCCTTCTTTCAGGTTGGAAAGCTTATCCAAGAAGCAGCTGGAAGAAGTAATTTGAAACGAGTAACTCTGGAACTTGGAGGGAAAAGTCCCAATATTATTTTTGCAGATGCTGATTGTAAGTCAACCACAGATCTCTTACATGCCCTGGCATACTGGCCTGCGGTGCTCACTTTTATTATCTCCACTTTCAACGGGACACTAAGAAAAAGGTCTTTGAAGCTCAGTGGCATTCAAGGAGAAAAATCTAGACCCTTCCTTTTAAGGACAAAATAATATTGGTAAAGACCACTTATCAGTTGACAATCAGAGTTTGTTTTCTAGACATAATAAGCCATTTTGACTCTGTGTTGTTGTAAAATAGGGTAGAAGAGGTGAAGGCCTGGTTGGTATTGTATAGTGGAAAGAGCAGTGGTCTAAGCCTCTGAACACTGGAAATGTAACCTCTGCCTAGATTCGAGAAACCTGAAACGTCTCATGTATGCCTGGTGGCTTTGTAGATCATTAAAAATTTTTAGTTCACTAGCTCTACCAACATTGTCCCAAACCCACACCCCCTTCTCTGTTTAGCCATCCCCACGCCTTTCTGTTGCCCCCATGGCTTTTAGTCAGGATGACAACACACTATGGTCAGTTCTGTATGAATAGACCTAAATTGGAGGTGATTACACCTTGGCAGTAGGACTCTACAGAGGCCTAGAGCTATAACCTAGAAACCCCATGTCTCCAGGCAGGATGCTCTCTAGTCCACTCTGCACGGGTGTGCTCCTCATGTTTGGAAAAACTTGCCAGGGAATGAAATTACAAAACCTCTTTCAGTCATCCTTTTTCTTCTTCACATCCTGCCAGGCAGCACTGCTTCCTCAATTTCACTACTAGAGAGATCAGAGAACAGAAGGCAGATTGGCTGAATTTCAGCCCCAGCTTGGAATTTGCAAGTTCAGCTTCAGCTGTATACTAGTTGTCAAGAGGATCAGGATTCTGTACCTAAATTCCTATTAAGGTGTAGGCACTCCACCGACAGTACATTGATTCATTCAGTCAGTGAGTCATTTAGCAACTAGCAGACACCAGATTTATTAATACTATATTGAGTATTATTTAGTATCTCTTATTTTCACATGAGATGAAGACGAGTTACCATATGCTACTATACAATTCCATGTAAATATAGAGGAAATTGAGCGTCTTCAAAGACGATCATTGCTGTCACAGTTTAATTTGCCAAAATACTAATTAAAAGTATAGCTGCAAGGTCCTATAGATTAGGGATTGCAAATTGGCAGTCTATAGGCCAAATGCAAGGTATGGCTATGTTTACTTCTAAGTATTACACAAAATATTGGTTTCCGTTTTTTCTTAAAACTGGCAATCTGGCAACCCTGGGCTATGTTTATGCATAGCAACAGCCAAAGGTAGTACTTTCCTTCTGAGTCTCTGTCACATTGCTTTACTATTATCTACACAGCCCCTTTGGTTATTGGGGTTTGAGACTCCTGTTATAGATAACGTGGTCTAATCCCTCTTTTTACAGAAGAAAGGTTTTCCAAGAAGTGAAGACGTCCAAGTTAACACAGCCAATAACGTCAGGGTCTGGTTAGAACTAGAACCAAGTTGTGTTCTCAATCCAGTGCTTTTCACTGGGCTGCTCACAGTTCTGCTCTGTGGTGAGCATGACATTACACCTGGGGCTTTGGGGAGGGAAGAGGGTCGGTCCCTTAGGCCCCTCCACAGGCAAAGCAGTGTTGAGAGCATGGCTGTTTCCTCTTGTAGTGGACTATGCCGTGGAGCAGGCTCACCAGGGTGTGTTCTTCAACCAAGGCCAGTGCTGCACTGCAGGATCTCGCATCTTTGTGGAGGAGTCCATCTATGAAGAGTTTGTGAGAAGAAGCGTGGAGCGGGCTAAGAGGCGCATAGTGGGCAGCCCCTTTGACCCCACCACCGAGCAGGGACCCCAGGTAGAGAAATCACAGACATGCCCGTTCTTTTTTTTTTTTTTTAAACATCTTTATTGGAGTGTCATTGCTTTACAGTGGTGTGTTAGTTTCTGCTGTATAACAAAGTGAATCGGCTATACATGTACTTATATCCCCATATCTCCTGCCTCTTGTGTCTCCCTCCCTCCCACCTTCCCTTTCCCACCCCTCTAGGTGGTCACAAAGCACCGAGCTGATCTCCCTGTGCTATGCGGCTGCTTCCCACTAGCTATCTATTTTACATTTGGTAGTGTATATATGTCCATGCCACTCTCTCACTTCGTCCCAGCTTACCCTTCCCCCTCCCCGTGTCCTCAAGTCCATTCTCTACGTCTGTGTCTTTATTCCTGTCCTGCCCCTAGGTTCTTTGGAACCTGTTTTCTTTCTTTAGATTCCATACATATGTGTTAGCATACGGTATTTGTTTTTCTCTTTCTGACTTACTTCACTCTGTATGATGGACTCTAGGTCCATCCACCTCACTACAAATAACTCAATTTCGTTTCTTTTTATGTCTGAGTAATATTCCATTGCATGTATGTGCCACATCTTCTTTATCCATTCATCTGTCGATGGACACTTAGGTTGCTTCCATGTCCTGGACATGCCCTTTCTTTACTTAATCTCTTATGAACACAGAAACCAGACACCCTGGTGGAACCCGACAAAGCATCATCTTCCTTCTTCTGCTGACCCCTTACTCTTCTTCCTCATCTGTCTTCATGGCTGGAAATGTAGCCAGTGAGGCATTGCTTGCTTACGTCTTGTGCTTCTCTTTCTGTTTCTAAATTTTATCCTTGAAAAACCGAGAGATTAGGATTGCCTTAAGGATATCTTGAACTTTGGGGGTAGGTTGGAGTCTCTCAGCTCCAAAAAAGGACCCAGGCATGGCAAGGTGGGTCTTGACTAGAACCCAGTCCCAGTCCTTAACTGCTGGAGTCAAGACATCCCCACAGGTGCCACAGTCAAGGAGGGCAGGTATCTCTCATTCCCAGAAACCCATTTATACTTTTACCAGCTGCCAAGGATTCTCTCCACCAACCTGACCTACTCTGGGATGACCACGTGCAGTTTGTAATTGTGTAGGGAATGGAGAGCTGTCTGCTCTCTCTTCTGCCATATAGTTCTCTCTTACTCTGAATGCTTCATGCACTGTGGTGGATGAGGAGGGCCACAAAGGTCCCTGCTGGCTGCACTCTTGAGCTCTGCAGGTTCTCCGTGGTCATCAAGGTATATTTCCAGTTAGAACTCTGGTTTTGAACTGAGAATTTTTAAAGGAATATGTAGACCAGATCTCATCTGGATCACTAGAGCATGGGTTTTCCTGATAAGAAGCAATATCTCCTTAGTTTTGGGACCATTTGAGAGAAGATTGAAGTTGTAACAGCAATTCAAACTCAGGTGAATGTAGGTTTCTTTTTTATTTACCATAATAATTGAGTGATAAGTCTATAACTTGGGGGCTTGCGGGGGGCGAGAATGACCTTATTTTATGGACTAGGATGCTAGCTCTCACTCTTTAAACTTAATCCTTTCCTCTGACGGTATAACAGTAGTTCCATAAAAATATACCCCGATATTCATTTGTCTATAAGGTTAATTTTTACTTATGTAAACAGTGAATAATCAATTAGCCAGTATCTCCATCATTTAGAAATATTGCTTAACTCTTGAACTGGTACTTATGACTTGTCAGTATCATCAGAGCAGTGCATTCACTGGAATTCTTGATGTATTAGGTTGAACCATACAAAATTACCCTTTTTCATAGGTCAAAAATGGTTAATTAACAGCAGTTCCATATGATTTGACTAGGTATAATGAAGCTTTGGCCAAAAATCACAAATGAGAGACATTCTTGAGCACATGCTTATTTCCATTTTCATAGAAGATTTTACTTGGAGTCATCAGGCACTTTCTTCTGTAGATTGATAAGAAACAGTACAACAGGATCCTGGAACTCATCCAGAGTGGTGTGGCCGAAGGCGCCAAGCTGGAGTGTGGAGGCAAAGGGCTGGGCCGAAAGGGGTTTTTCATCGAGCCCACGGTGTTTTCCAACGTCACTGACGACATGCGGATCGCCAAGGAGGAGGTATCACATAGATTTTAACAGCAGCCACATCTTCCTTGGCATGGTTTCCAGGGCATTTCTAGTAGACAATATTAGAGGTTTAGTTCTTTGTATTTTATATACATTGTACAATAGCAATAAACATGGCTATGAAAATCCCCAGTTTCAAGAAAGAAGTTAGACAAAGAGGCAAGCAAGCTAGATGGAGGCCAGGTGATGTGCTTTATGATCTTAATTGTTATTAGCCAACAGAACCATCATAAAAGCCAATCACTGGTCTCAGTGATACATTGTCAACAGTTCAGTTCCCCCAAATATGGGTCATTAGGCTGTTAATCAGGAAATAGAAAGCACCCAAGCATCCTCACGCTTCTGCAGGAGAGGACCAGTTGCAGATCAGCCACCTCTCCAGAGCGGTAGTTCTCAGTTCTGGAGCAGTGCCTGGGGGATCATGGAGAACACAGCTTTAGAACACACTGTGGAATCAAGTGCTGCCAGGCAGGGTGGGGGAGCGGAGGAGTTAAACTCTAAGGGTAGACTTATGTAATCTTATTCTGGGAAAGTTTGGGATATTTTTACAGTTATGTTTTGCTAAAGCTAAACATCATTTAAATGATGAAGGCAGAATAAACTTGCCTTGAAACATAGAAAACAGGTGAAAGGATGGCGAAGCAACCATGTTGGGTCAACCTATTTTATTGCAGATCTTTGGGCCCGTTCAGGAAATTTTGAGGTTTAAGACTATGGATGAAGTTATTGAAAGAGCCAATAACTCAGACTTTGGACTTGTAGCAGCTGTCTTTACTAATGACATCAACAAGGCCCTCACGGTGTCTTCTGCAATGCAAGCTGGGACTGTTTGGTAAGACCAGAGTCAGTCTCGTTCTGGCCATAACACATTCCATGAGGGTGGGAGGGGGCTTGTAATTCTCCAGAGCCTGCGTGAAATAAAAGCATATGCTCTGGAAGGATGGGGGAGACCGAAGACTTCACCCTGAGAAGGGATACTTCCTATTGGTAGATCAGGAAGTCAAAGTCAATCTTAAATTATAAAACTTTCATGTGGGGAAAAAGGAATTAAAAAATAGAACTTATAAAAGAAATATCATGCCAGTGCTATTGTTTCTGTGTAAGCAGAATACACACTAACAGTACCATGTTTTCTTCTTTCAGGATCAATTGTTACAATGCCTTAAATGCCCAGAGTCCCTTTGGGGGATTCAAGATGTCTGGAAATGGGAGAGAAATGTAAGTGTCCAAAGTTGCTGGTGCCTGAAGAGAAACAGGGTTGCGAATAGCAGCATAGAGGGGCACTCAACAGCATCAGTGAATTCTCTTACTCTCATCCATTCACTAAACAAACACTTGGTTGAAAACATAAATGTATAAGCAAAGCACACATTACAAAGATGAATAAAACACAATAATACCCTTACCTTAAGTGGGAATGGAGAAAAATTCATGTACCAATAATTCCATGTAATAGGTGCTATTATGCAAGTATGTCAAATATCTTGTTAAGTACAGAGGAAAAATCAATCAATTTTGCCTGATGAGGTCACAGAAGACTTTACAGAGGAAATAACATTTCAGTTTCTTAGGAGCAGGCATTCCAGGTAGAGGGAATAGCAAGAACAAAGGCATGAAGGCATAGCAACTACAGAATAGTCCAGACACAAAACAGAGCTTGGCATGTTTAAAACAGACGTCACCAACTGCCCACCCAGGGACAAATCTGGCTTAGAGAAATGTTTTGGTTTTTTTTTTTTCCTTATAACATTTAAAAACCTTTACCTGACATTCAAAATGAGGAGACTTTCCATAAAAACCTAGATTTCTTGCTTATTTTCATTCCCCAAAGCAAAATTGCTGCAGCTGTGAGCTCTGCAGTTTTCCCTATTCCCCATCATGCCTGCTTCTGGGAACTGAATATTGGCTGTGTTAGTTTTACACATACCCAATTCACTCACCGTCACCTGCTCAGTGCCTATAGGATCTTTGAGTCTGGGGCTGCAGAGCCTAGGGCACAGGATGCACGGAGGAGACTTGCTGAAGATACAAGTGGAGAGGTTGCTTTAAACCCAATCTCAAAGGGTTTTTAAAGGGCATACTGTGGGAGCTGAGGGGATACCAACGTTCTTATGGCCAACATTCTTGGTGTATAGAGGATGTTTTGGCAGAGATCACAGGAAGATGACCCATTACAAGGATTTTGCAATAATAGGTATTAATTAAATGCCTGCTCTGCATATGGCTTTATTCTGCCTTCTTACCTAACATTGTCTCATTTGCTTTTCACAGTGATTCTATGGGATAGATACATTTATCTTTATCTTACGGATGGTTCAGATGAGGAACTAAGGGTTGGAGTGGTTAAGTAGCTTGCCCAAGTCTCACAGCCAGTAAGTGGCAGATCTGAGCTTTGAACCTAAATTTTAGTGGCTTAGTTTCTGTGATGTCTGGCCAAGGAAGCATGGGAACCAGGTATAAGGAGTCTTCCGGGTCAGAATCGGAGCTGGGCTGCCCTCTTGTGATGCTGAGGACCTGAAAAATGGGACTGTGGCAGAGGAAAACTAGAGTGATTGCATTTGCAACTTCACATACGAATGGATTTTTAGAATTGCTTTCGGAGAATGAATGGTAGCTAGGGTCTTCCTGAGCTGACATCTCCCCTCGTCCCAAAAAACTTTCATTTTCCCTCATTTCGAAAGGAGCTAGATCCATGTTTTCTAAATCCTGTGACTCATAAGAGGAAACATCTTCCATGCCTGTTCCCTCGGGCATTACTGAATGCATACTTTTTTGAACAAATGCTTAGTTCGCAATCAATCTGCTAAAAAGTATTGAGCACATTCATACTTTGTGCAAAGCATGATGCTTGGTCTGTAGGGGAAGGTGCAGCTCATTAAGTTACTTGAAATTTTGTTGGATAAATGAAATATACAACATTGAAAGAATCAAAAGAATTCCAGAAAAGCCTGTGGAGTGGTAGAGGAATGCAGGGGTGATAGAGATCGTTGTGAGCTGGAGAAGTCCAGGAAACCATTAGATGTGATCTCTTATACGGATTTGAATTGGCCTTTAAAGGAGAGGAACATTTGAGTAGATGAGGAGAGAGGAATAGTTTTTCATGGTTGGTGGGCAAAACAGGATAGCAGTGGGGGAAGAGTTAGCAGAGGCATTGTGGGAGAAATAAGTATGGTATTTGGGGGGAAGTGCAGTGAACCCATGACTAGCACAGGGGATTTACATCTTCAGATACTGTAGCTGGTAAT
The DNA here is from genome assembly GCF_949774975.1 of Lagenorhynchus albirostris. Taxonomy (NCBI): domain Eukaryota; kingdom Metazoa; phylum Chordata; class Mammalia; order Artiodactyla; family Delphinidae; genus Lagenorhynchus; species Lagenorhynchus albirostris. The sequence continues at coordinate 116,673,008 of NC_083095.1, read as the reverse complement.
CTCTAGTCCCGAGCCATTAAACCATGAAGTAGATACAGCTTTGAGGCTAAGAGCAGAGTTTCTAGAATCACGCTGCACAGATATGTACCCTGGCTCTACTGCTTAATACCTGTGCAGCCTTGGACAAACTATTTAATCTCACCGAGCCTCAGTTTCCTCATCTATAAAATGGGAATAATTATAGATAGTACTTACCCTACAGAGTTGCTGTTAGGATTAAATGTTAGAATCATGTATGCCAAACATCCAGCAAGGTATCTGGCAAACCTTCAGAAAATGTGAGCTACTATCATCATTATTGATCAAGTAGATGACTGTTACGTAGGCAGTCCTTCTTTTTCTTAATAAATGTATTAAGAAAGGGAGAAACTGCTCTTGCTTGAACCTTTGCTTCTGGCCTTCAGTACCTCCCACTTGCTTTATAGCCAGAACCCATACCCAGTCTGGATCCTATTTGCTAAGCTATTAGTATTCCTTCAGCTTTTATAAAGTCTTCATGTACTCTAAGTATCTCTTCTTAACTTGCACATGGCCTTAACTTTCTGCTTCCACTTTTGAAGATGCATTCAACTTCTTTCATTTCCTGCCCCTGTGTTTGTGCTCTCCCAGCCTCTGAAATGTTGGGGCCATCGCCGGCTCTGGGAATGCTGCTCACATTGACTGTTACAGATCATTAACAGGGTGCATCATGGGCATAAAATACACTTGAAATAACTAATTGCTGGTTGATGGTTTCTCATCTCAGGCTAGCCCTGGACTCTCATCACAGGCAAACCTCCTACCAGGATTCGGGCTTGGGACATTGTTCAGGCGCAGTCTCTTCCTGTCAGAAACATCGCCCTCGCCTAGAAAGAAGGTCCAAGAGACAGTTTGGCTGTGTCAGAACCACACAGAACAGTGGCCTTTCTCGACTCGTCTCATGGGCACAGTAGTGATTTGGTCTTCCCAGTGCAGTTAAAAAATAATTAGGAAGCAGTGCTCTTTGATGAGACTCACTTCATCTTATCTAAATTATATGAGTCTTTGTTCCTGTTTGCCCCCAAAACATGTTTTCTCTTCCTTAAATGACCTGGAGTGGTAGGAAATGCTTCAGATAAAAGAACCTGCCCTGTCCTGGTTCCCCACTCTTCTTCTCATTTAATACAGTCCTGGAAACTCTGCTTAGCCTTCCACTTGGACAGAATTGTTTATCTCACGGCCTGCAGGCTCCATGCAGCTTTGGTCCCTGACATCTCTTTGCCTACCTCTAAGAGGAACAGGGAAGGGAAGTAGCATTTTCTGGAAATGAGCTCCAAGGAAGGCTGTTAGAGCCCCTGAGTGCTACCCCACAGAGAGCTGTGGAGAGGGCTGCCCTCTACAGGTTATCTGATGGGCTGGCCTCTAATTCCCAGGGTCAGAGACTTGGGCTGAGTTTCTCTCCGTTCTGCTTGTCCAGCTAATTCCATCTATTTCAGCCTTCCCATCCTTTTCCGTCTCATTTAAGCTCTCCTGAGACAAGGGGTCATAGAGTCCAAGCTATAAAATATGTATCACAAACCTAGGGGATGGAAAGAACGCTGTGAACCTCAGCATTTTAAAAACTAAGGACACACGCTTTGAAGACGAGAAGTGTTGTTCGGATGCTCTGAGTCAGTGTGTGTGTGCACAGCATTGCGTATGCACAGAAAGTCACCTGTAGGCTGGGAGAGGGGCTTTCTAACCCTGCCTATCTGGCGATCCACTCTCAGAGATTCTGATTTAGTAGATCTGGGCTAGGGCCCAGGACCTAGATTCTTAACAAGCTTCTGGAATGATTCTCGTGCAGGTGGTCTGGGGATGCTGCTCTGAGAAATGCTGCTGTAAGTCAAAGAAAAGGGCAGGGAAATATACACCCTAAGCAGAAATCCTTATTTGTTTTATGCGTGAGTCTGAGTGACTTCCTAAAATGGCTGGCTGAGAGACACCCAGATCTAACGTCTTACCTTACCTTTACGTATGCCGAGTTTGGTTCATCTTTGGGAATATAACCTAGTCTGGCCAAGAAGCAGGAATACAGGCTTCTAAATGTGCTGTGCCCTGACACATGGCCCCGCTGGAAAGGTGACTATACAAAGAGATTGGGGCATGTCAATAACAATACGTCTGCCTTTTGTGCAGTAGTGGACTTCTTCCTTAACTATGGAACTATGTGCCACAGAATTTAACTGGATTGAGAAAAATTTTAGTAGATTTGAGAGAAAGACCCTAGAATGAGATGGCGAAATAGCTGAAGAATCCACATGTTAGGGACTGGATTCAGAGACCTTATAGCAGTGTTGCTCAAAGAGTGGGTCCAGTAGCCACCCATCTCATGGTCTCTTGGGCTCCTCCCTAGACCTACTGGAACAGAATCTTTGGTGGGAGATGGTCAGGAACCTACAGTTTAAGCAAGCTTCATGGGTGGTATGTGTATAATAAGGTTCAGGAACTGATGTCAGAGAGACGACTGGGTGCCAAGAGGAGGGAGAGAGTCAGCTGGAGTCATACAGCCAGTTTAATGCAGAGCTGAGTTGGCACTCCTGTCTGCCGATCCCCACCCTCAGTGTTCTGCTCCACGCGCTGCCCTGAGACTTCTCATTGGCTTTCCTTGAGGCCTGGGCCCATGGGCAGTCTTTCCTTTCATGGCAGATGTGAGTCCACTCCAACATCTCGGAGCAGGCTGTGTGCCGGCCATGCAGCAGATGGCCGCCTGGGACCCGAGAGAGGAGCACCTCCAGTCCAGAATTTTCCATTGCTTTGAGCACCCAGAGATTTGGGATCCGGCAGTCACACTCGAAAGCAAGGTTTCTAGCTCTGTAGACTTTCTTACATCCCTCACAACTTAGTTAGAGATCTGAGTGGGAGGAAAGTGGTTCAGGGTCTGCCCCACATGTGTGCACAAGCAAGGGAACAAGAAGGGAGTAGCCACACTTCACACAGGAGGCAGATGATGTCCGTGATGAAGAGACACATGCACAGTTGCCCAAGGGCAGGAGAAAGGCCAGCGAGAGCCAGAGCTGAGCTGGTAATAAAGAGACAGCCTGGACAGAGCCGGTGAGGGAGCCACATACTGAGTGGGGCAATCCCAAGCTTATTCTTCCCATTCCTGCAAGCAGAATGGCCAGTGCAGACGAGAGAGCAGCATGCTGCCTGAGTCGCTGATGTTCTGGGGGCTGTGGGGGAGGAGGGGGGCGCGACCACTCAGGTGCCCTGGTGCTCAGAGGAGCTGCTGGCGCAGCAAGGGCAGCTCTGTGTCGGGCCAGGGAAGCAGAATGAATCCTTTACAGCGGGCCTTCGCTGTAAAGCCCAGTTGCAGTAACTTTATACCTTTTATATAAGACTGTTTTTAAAAACGGCCTGTCTTAATCCTTTCTTATTCAAATATATCTCTAAGCGTTCTTTCATGTTTTTTTCTGGCAGAGATGGTCAGTCAGCAGGGTAGAACTGGGGAAGAGGGGGTAGGAAGAAGCCTGCCCCCCCTTCCTCGCTCCCACAGTTATCAAGTGCTTTCTTTCAGCCTGATGCTGTGGGCCGCATGCTAGGTTTGGGGGAGGACAGAAAGCAAGATCAGGAAGATGCAGATCGGTGGGCGAGACAGAGTACCCCCGCCCTCCCTCCTGGTATTACAGGGCTGTGGTAGAGGTGGGTACAAGGTGCTCTGAACACAGAGCAGGAGGGGCACTCCTTCTGCTGAGAACTTGAGGAGAAGCTTCACAGAGGAGTGACTTTGAAAAGAAAAGAAGAAGAAAATGTCAAGTATTTTGCAGAAAATAATTAAGAGAACATGCTTGATGTGACAATGAAATCGAGAAAAGAAAGAAAGACAAAGAGAGGTAGGAATAAGAAGGAACGAGAGAAGAGAAGTGAAGGGAAGGAGCACCTCACTGCACCGTAGCAGCGAGGCTTTTCCACGTGCCAGCGCCCTTCAGGCAGTGGTCGGAGGGGCTGTTTCTCCTAGGGCCGCTGAGGCAGGTGACCTGGCTCCCCCTCCCCCCTCTCAGGCCCGGCCACCTACAGGCCCCTCAGAGGCCGGGCCGATTACCTGGTTTCTCCTGCACCCGGCCCAGCACGGTGCTGCCCCATAGTAACAGTGCAATAAACGTTCGTTTGCCTGATGACAGAAATCCCTGATCAAGGCCCCAGAGGGTGCCATGAGCCAGGAGGGGAAGTGGCCGAGGGCAGGTCGCGGGAGACAGCTGACTCACACTTCCCAATTCCTTTCCCGTCCGTGGTTTTGATTTCCTCTTTCCCCTGACTCTGTGGAGGCCGCAGATGGTATTTGTTCAGGGTTCTGTCTTTAAGGCATTGCGTGTGATCTGTACTCTTCTGTGGTGGGCCTTTGGGTATTGTTGCCGCTTATTAAACCGAAGGACCAGTGAGAAGGAATGTAGAACATCAAGCCGAGAGGACCCTCGTGGTTTTCTTTCAGGTAAAGTGGACTGGGTCTCGAGGAGAGCCATTAGAGCACAGGCACATCCTGGGCGTCCAGTGGTTGGAACAGGGTTTTTGAAGAGGAAAGCCCATGCTGAGCTGCCTGGGCCTCTGGTACCTGATACAGCCCGTTTCTGTTTTTCAGGGGAGAATTTGGTTTGCGAGAGTACTCCGAAGTTAAGACCGTGACAGTAAAGATCCCCCAGAAGAACTCTTAAGATGGCCAAGAAGGAAGGTGAAGGCCAGCCTGCACGACTCTCCCCCTCTGCTTTCCCTGTGGGGCCCAGCTCTCAGGAACCCAAACTTGATACTCAGTCCTTACTTAAGATTTAAATGACAGCAGGTAGGCCAGGCCATTCGCTGCGTAAAGAAAGCAAACCAGTTGGGCGTGGTTTCTTGGCACCCTGTGAGGGATCACCTTAACAGTACCAAACATTGGGGAACGTGGGACAAAGGCACAAGGAGTAGCTGTGGGGCATACCCAGTATTTCTTTCTGGGGTGAGGGAGCTGTATTATTTGATGCCTTCTGTCACAAAGGACTTTGCTTGTGAGCAAAGGTAGCCTTTCCATTGTTTTCATTTCCCCCTTCCAGGCTCTCCCTGCTCACGCACCCCTCCCGCTCCTCCAAGGAGATCTCAGCTGAGCTCATCTGGGGCAGATGTTTGGGCCGGGAACAATTTTCCAAGGTTTTGCAGCCAAATTACCGTTTCATGTCATCCATTTCTTCAAAGCAAAACATGAAATGGTTTTAGTTAGAGCCAGACCAGACTGAAAATGCCAGGAGCTGGTACACTGCAGATGTCCTAAGGAGAAAGAACTTGGGATATTCCTGACCCAGTCTGGCTTTCTTACATCCACATATAACAGGAGTGAAAGATCAGGAGAAGGAGCTCCAGCGATCATTATGTGTAGTTCACAGCCTCGGAGCTCATCACCGCATGGTTTGAGAGGTTAAGAGAGAGGGGTGTGTGTGTGTGTGCGCGTTCACGCGCGCATCTGTGCATTTAATTCCTTCTTGAGTATTCTGGAATAAGTCAGGGGGTGGGTTGTTTTTCATGGATTGATCTTTTCCAAAGCTTGTCTTTAAAATCAACCAAAAACTGATCTGAGCAGGCTTGAGAATTTGGAAAAAGGTAATGCTGGGTGCCTTGTAGAAATAATTCCATTTCCAATACTGCTGACAATTCATACTAAATGAATTATCTCTGCAGTTGGAATCTATAGCTTCCTCCGCCTCCCACCCCCACCCCGTCCCTGTCCCTGTCCCTGGTGCACGCCACCTCCCAGTCCCAGTGCTGTGGGTGTGACTTCAGCTTCCCCTGCCCTAGGTCAACTGGCAGTAACCTTGGAAAATCTGGCCAGGCTCAGAGGTTTCCTTCTCCATTTGTAGAGTTCCGGTGTGCCACGGCTGCCACGCTGCACCAGATCTCCACTTGTCACGCCCGTGGCTCGTCCACACACCACTCTTGCTCTTGGCCTCCCAAGGGGGAAGCATGAAGCAAGCTGGCTCCCTTTCCTCTAGCCACACGTTCCTCTTCTGCTTTCCACTGAAGGCTCCATCTCTGACATGGGCAGTGTCAGCTTCCTTTCCTTTTTCCCTCTTTCCAGCTGCCAAATCCAATTCGTTCTCTAACCTAGATGAAGATCATTTATTTAAAAGTACCAAACATAACCTAGAATATATGAAATATGGGCAACACATATATAGCCTTCTGTATTTAACGGTTTTCTGCTTTCTAACCATACCGGTTTTCTATTTATAACCCTTGACTATTCATGATGTTTTAAAGAAACCTCTCCTTGCTGTTATTGACAAAGGACAGTGGCCAGATGCCTTGAGAGATGCCACATTTCTGAGTTCTTTCGTGTGAATGTCATGCTCTCCTCCTATAGCCTGTGTCCCAGTGAACATATCCATTAACCAGCTAGTTACCTTTGAACTGCAATATAGAATGTGAAAATGAAGATTTATTTCTTTTAATTTACTTAAAAAAGAAACCTCTGTGCTAGCAATAAAGCATTTATATTGTGTACTCCTCGGGATCATTTGGCTGTGTTTATCAGTGTCTTTGTGTCACACCGAGTCCATCTAGGTCCTTCTCTCAGCCGCTGGGCTTTTCAGGTATGTTGCTGCCTCTGGCTACTGAGCAGAATTTGGAGGGTATTCTTGCCATAAGGTAAACAAGACCTTTATTTCTGACACTGTTTAAAATCCAGGCGTACATACAGTTCTGTGTGGCAAACAAGTATAACCATGTATGAAACATATGAAATGACAATTTTCATCCAAAGGAGCCTCTGTGAAAGCTAACATGTAGAGGAGTCTTCAGGCCTGTTCTCACAAACATGGACCACGTGATGAGAGCTCACATTTGCTAATGGCATCTATCGGTAGCTTTATTTTTATTTACCGAAGTGGAACAAAGTCAAAAACTGACAACCTGATGTAATATTTTTGCAGCTGTAGAAAGGAAGCTGTAAATGGTGACTATAGGACCAGCCAGAGCTTGTTTGCTTTCTGTGTGTTCTCAGGGTTGTGCTTTTGGAGAGCGGTTTCCACCCTTTAGACCTGCACACCCCCTCCTTCCAACCGTGCTTCCCCACCCAAGTCCTGGTCAAGCGAAGCAAAAACAAAAACTGATGACTTAGACACAAAGGAAGTGAGACCCAGGGAGAGACATGTTGCTCTGGACTGGGATTCCTTGCTCTGACTGCTGGTATCTTGTTCCTCAGAGGAACAAACTGGGCGTCGGAGAATGCCGTCCCTGGGGCATGGGGTGAACTCTGAAACGTAGGCTGTAGGCTTTCTGCGAATTTACCTCGTGTTCAATATTTCGGGCATCGGAGAGAAAATGAGAACAAGATGGACACAGAGTAATCATGTAAAAGTCCTTTGTTAGGTGCCAAGTAGATGTTATAGATAGCAGGAATCCGGAATAAGGTAAGGCATAATTTGATAGTTCTTCAGAGCATAAAGTCCCTCAGACCTCATCCATTTATGATGCTGACATAAAGGAAAATGAAGAGAGAGGGCATTTTAGGTGTCATTAATGAAACCAACACAGAGACACCAATTGGTGATTTGTCATCAGCCCTACATAATTACAGTCTTTTTGTTAACCCCTGAGATTTTCATTGTACCTTTTCCTCCGAAACACCCTCAGTGCATTCATATTGACAGTGTCATTGACAGTACCTTTTCCTCCGAAACACCCTCAGTGCATTCATATTGACAGTGTCATTCTTTTTAATGACATTTTAGATAATAAAAGACAAAAATATTGCAATGTAGGGAGTAAAGAACAGAAAGGAACAAGGACTCTACTGGAGTGTGTCGTTAAAACAGGAAGGCACCCAAGAAAAGAGGACAGTCAGAGACAAGTGAATGGAAGAGGTGGGTTTTGAACAAGGCTTGAGGAAGGAATGTAATTTCAGTAGGCAAGGGAGCAAGAAGAAGGCAATCCTGCTCAAAGGAGTAACCTGCAGAGGCACAGAGGTGAGGGAGGCCAAGGCATGCTTTTTTTTTTTTTTTTTTTTTATTTTTTTTTTTTCAAGGCATGCTTTTGTGATAGGGGATGGTCCAGCAAGAGCAGGTACCACGTGCCGTAACTTGGTCAGATGGGGGTCGGCCAGAGAGTTCCATGGCACTGCCCTGCCCCATGCTCCTGCCAGCCTCAGAGCTCCTCAGAGCTCACAAGTAGCACATGCTACATTCAGTTAGAAGAAACTAGAGCTGTATTTAGCTAGCTGAGGTCAGGGAGGAGGAAACTGTCCGTGTAATAGATGTTAAAGAGTGAGTAGAATTTGGAAAGGTATGAAGAGGAGGGATAGCAAGACTGCTGGGAAAAAAAAAATCTCCCCACAGAATTTGTTAATGTCACATGGGCTGCATTCTTGGCAGGGGGAGGGGCACAAATAGAACAGAAATGCCCATTGTTACTTACATGTGTTTATATAGCTATTTATTCACTTTTCTAGGGGTTTTTTTGTTGTTGTTTTTTTTTTGGTTGACTAATATCCCAGAAATATTTAGTCAGCAACAACAATGCTTAAAGTATAACAGAAAAAATGAAAACAACAAAATCACGTGAATTAAAAAGCAAGAGTAAAGGAAAAAACAAAACCACGGTGAGAAACGAATGCAGCCAAAATGAGACCAGAAAATACACATTCTACAAAGTCCTATCATCACTCGTCTTAGGGGAATCTGATAATCTAGTGAGAGAAGAGCCAACACCGCAGGCCAGTGATCCTAAGAAATTAACCTCCCTTCCTCCCTCCTGTCCTCTCCCCTTCCCTACCTCCACAAATGTTTACTATGCCAGATGCTGACACAGGTGCTGGGATACAGAGCGGGCCAGGCATGGCTACTGCCCTCGTGAAGCTCATGGTCTCATATGGCAACTCAGAGCCAAGAGTTGGTAGTTTGCTTTGCTATCTCGCTGTAACTCCTTGCCAGGCACATACATTCAATTTATGGAAGGATAATGTAGAACCTTTTCCAGGTCCTCTTGGTAATCCAGAGTGACAACTCTGCACACAGAAATAGCCGATTAGCAACATCGCAGAGTGAAAAGCATCAGAGGGTCAGGGAAGTGATCAGAAGTCCTCACCTGAAGTCCCTTATTGGCCATTTGCAAGTTGTGTGTCTTTGCGTAAGTCACTTGACTTTCATGGGCCTCCACTTCCTCCTCTGTAGGATCCAGATGATCATTCCTGCCCTGCCTACCTCACAACGTCGTGTGAGGATTAAACAACATCACAGATGATGTATCTCTTCTGTTGGTCTGAGACGTCATGCTGCACACATACAACTCTAAACAGCTACAAAAAGTGCAAACAAAATGACTCTGTTGCTTTGCTGCTCAGTCCATAGGACATCAGAATCCATCATTTCTCATCCAGTGTTGAGGCCATCATGTAGAACCTGACTCTTTAGGATGGGTTTCCTGTGGTTTCCAGGAGGCCTCCTTTCCCAAAGGTGGACCTCATCTGAACTCTTCAAGCCAGCTGGGAGTAAGGCGGTGAATGCGGCTCCAACTGTTCCCCAGGTTTTGGTTGTGTATATTCAGTACATTGTTCCGACATTCTATAGCGTGATTACAAGACCTCCAAGCTCTGGCCCGACTGTCTGTGCCACCGTGAATGTTTTACACAACAACCGCTCCTCAGTGGGGACCAGCTGGGAATGAGAATGCAGGGAAGTCCACTCTGGAAAGGCATGAAGTCCTCTTCCTAAACATGTACATTGTCTAATCCTCATTTGGTTATTGGACAGATTAAAGGGAAAATCAGCCTGCCATTTAGGCTTTGATGTGGAACTCTTGGATAATGTTTCCTTTGGCCATTTATGTAGCAAGGAGGAACTTGAAACCAGCATGGCCCAGGCGCCATTACTGCTGGAGCAAGAACGCCTCTGAATGGTTTCAAGGTCTTTTAGCCCTGCTTTTTTGGTTTGTTTCTCAAGAGCAGGTCCCTGTCCTCCTTCTCGTGAAACGAAATATATGTTATTTGCCAAGCCGGCTCGAGTTGACTAATTTCGTTTACTACATGGTTTTGTTACCGACCCTCCTAAGTCAGTCCCCAACAAGGATCTTCTTGCCCCGTGTTGTCTGAACCAACAGAATGAGACTGAGTTCGGTTTAGAAGCAAAGGGAACTCTGTTCTTTGATCAGAGAAGGGAAAGGTGCGGGCTCCGACTCTAGAGTCCAAGCGCTCCCCCGACACGCCATGGGCGGGCTGGGGCTGCTTTACAGGGATCCTATCAGCTGGGAGGGGGTGGGGTTCTAGGGTGGGGTGGGGCGCAGGCGCAGGCGCAGGCGCAGTTCAGGGCTCCAGATCTCAGCTCCTGGGGCAGCGTCTCTACGCACAGCCCGCCCCCACCGCCGCCGCCGCCGCGGCCGCCGCCATCTTGAATTGCAGTGTTGCGCGTCGCGCTTCACGCTTCAGCTCACGCTCCTGAGCTGAGGTGCTGGGCGCCGCCGTTTTGCACCAGGAGCTCTGGTGTGAAGGGACGGGTGAGAGGCCTCTGCACGCGGCCCCGTCTAAGCAAGAGCAACCAGACTAAACACCAAGAAAAAGAAAAAAGGTTAGGCTTTATTTTATTACCCAAACTCTATTTTTATTTCCTGGGAATGGTTAATTGTGACAAGTTAATGGTTAATGGTGACAAGTCCCTCCTCTGTCTTTTGTCCTGCTCTTCAGTATTTTTTTTTTTTTTGCGGTACGCGGGCCCCTCACTGTTGTGGCCTCTCCCGTCGCGGAGCACAGGCTCCGGACGCTCAGGCTCAGCGGCCATGGCTCACGGGCCCAGCCGCTCCGCGCGGCATGTGGGATCCTCACGGACCGGGGCACGAACCTGTGTCCCCTGCATCGGCAGGCGGACTCTCAACCACTGCGCCACCAGGGAAGCCCTCGTGTTAGTCTTTAAATTCAGATCTCACACACTAATTCCGGAAAGGGAAGCCTGTTAGTAACATGAAGAGTTTCTCCAATGCCCAAAGGAGCAGAATCCTAAAGTGTTCCACGGCTCACCAGCTGTGCGCCCTTGGAAAATCAGTTAGCCATCCCAACCCTGTTTCCTGACATGGAAAATGGGGTGATAAAATTATCTACCTCACACAGTTGTTGTAAGAGTGGAACAAGAAAGTACATGTAGGGGCTTCCCTGGTGGCGCAGTGGTTGAGAGTCCGCCTGCCGATGCAGGGGACACGGGTTCGTGCCCCGGTCTGGGAAGATCCCACATGCCGCGGAGCGGCTGGGCCCGTGAGCCATGGCCGCTGAGCCTGCGCGTCCGCAGCCTGTGCTCCGCAACGGGAGAGGCCGCAGCAGTGAGAGGCCCGCGTACCACAAAAAAAGAAAGAAAGTTACATGTAAAGAGCTGAATAGTTCCCATTGTAAGAGCGCAAAAAAAAAAAAAAAAAAATTAGCAACTATTAAAAATGAATAAATATGTAAGTTTTCACTAGCGCTATAGTCCCAAAGAAGGTGTAAATCTCACTTTCCCTTGGCCTTGGTCTAGCACATTGGGGCTTTGGGTTCTTGTGCAGAAGCCAGGCAGGAGGACACCTGTGTTAGATGGTGGGATTGGAACTAGGAATCTTGGTGAATACTGGGAGGCTGGAAGGATAATCACCATTTAAAATCACATCGGTATGCAGTCAGTTTTGCTGAGTCACCGAGATCTAAGGATTTCTTAACACAGAGGATATCATGGCTCCCGTTTGTTTAAAAGCACAGGTAGCAAGAAGAGGCACAGGGTTGAGAGAGGCCAGTGTTAACCTAGAAGAGGGTTTTACCACCTTGTGCTGAATAAATGTCAGCTGTATTGACGTTATTATTTTATTATATATAGTAACAAAATAATAGAATATTATTAAATTATAATTGTTGTTGTCATTGTTCTCTAATTCAAGGAACATGGTGGCTTTTTTGCCTGGGAGGGGAATCACTTGTCTGGTTTGAATATATAAATTGAAGCCCAGCAGTGATTCTCAGGAAGGGGATGGTAACCCCTATGGAAGAGTGACAATCTGAAAGATCTCTTCCCTGAAGCTACAAAGTATGACTCTCTGCAAGTTCTTGGCCCTTTCAGAGGAGCTCAGGCCCAGATGTTGGAAACAGGAACCCTGTCCCAAGCAGGGACCTAGATCAAATCAGCTAAGCCTAAAGGACCACGGAGAGCAAACCTGAAAAATGCCCAGAACACATTCTTCTGCTGCCTGTTTGTCTGTTTCATTCCCACAAGAAACTGTTATTCTTACAAACTGGTTACAAGGCTTACCCACAAGAAGAATCAATAACCTTAAAGAACCTAGGGAAAATAAAACCACCCTGGGAACTCAATCCCAAGGGCTGGGCTTGGGGCATGATGACCCAGGATTCTGATTTGGCTTTTTTTTTCTTTTCCTTCTCAAAGATAACAAATAAATTAATGCACAAAGCCACATCCATATTGGAAACACTTGTCTTTTTTTTTTTTTTTCCACTTAACGCTCAGAGACATCAAGGGCTTTGTAATAAGTAAGCTTGTCAGGAATTCTTTTCAGGAAACTCAACCACAGTTTTAGTCTTGTCTATTCAACACATTGTTCAGAAATGTTTTGGTAACCTTTAAAGTCCTACTCTAGGAGAGAGGTTCCCATACCCTCCAATTAAATTTTTTCCTATTTTGAAGGTCATTAAGACTTCGGAAGATATTCTTATACGTGAGTTTGAGTCACGAATCCGTGTCCTCAGCTGAAGAGGCAGGAAGGTCCATGCTTGTGAGGAAAACGTTCCACAGAGCCACCAAGTTGTGCTGTTCCAGGCCCTTCCTGGTTAGGAAGGAGAGCCGGGGGGGTGTTGGACACAGCTGCCAACTAGCGAGGGCTCACTGGTGTGTGGGGCTCCATCTGCTGTGATAGATGCCAGGGTGTGAACAGACCTAAAGCAATGAGGGTGGGGGACCTGTGCCATGGGAAGGCTATGAGAAACCCTGAAGTAGGGAGTTGGTTCTCCCACTCCGCCAAAACCTGGTCGTAACAGGGACTCAAACAGATATTTGGATACCCACGTTCACAGTAGTGTTATTTACAGTAAAGACAGAAGCAATCCGAGTGTCCTTGAATGGGTAAACAAAATGTGCTACATACATACAATGGAATATTATTCAGCCTTTAAAAAGGAAGGACATTCTGACATGTTACAATATGGATGAACCTTAAAGACATTGTACTAAGTGAAATCAGCCAGTCACAAAAGGACAAAGATTGCGTGATTCCACGAATACGAGGTACCAGAATAGTCAAATCCATAGAGATGGAAAGTAGAATAGCAGTTGCTGGCAGTGGGGGAGGAGGAAATGTGGAGTTATTATTTAATGGGTTCAGAGTTTCAGCTGGAAAGGATGAAAAAGTTCTGGAGATGGATGGTGGTATTGATTGCACAATTATGAATGTATTTATTGCCACTAAACTATACACTTCAAAATGGTTAAAATGGTACATTTTATGTTATGTATATTTTACCACAATTTTAAAAGCCCTACTCATAAAAAGACTTGATAAATTCATACGCATTTGGGGTGATTATATGGCTGATAAGACTTAGAGTATTGACTCTCAGGACACTTGCATTTTAGCAGGAGAGAAGCCTTAGATCAAGCCTCCTTATCCCAGCTGGTGCAGGCGGACCTAAGGGAATGAAAAATAGAGCATCTCTTCTTGAGCATTCTTTCTCAGACGTATACCTGGCTTTCTTCCCTCAGCAGGAGCAGAAATCACTAGAGATCAGGCGTGTCCATGCTGTCCTGCGGCTTCCTGTGCTGGGTCTTCTCCTATTCTAATAGGCTATTTTCCATGTTTAACTTTTGTTTGGTTTCAGTTTCTTTTAGCGAATCCCAAGCTATTCCTCTTTCTCGTGATCAAGACTGAATTTGCACTGAATGGTCCCCTTTGCCACCCACCTAATCCTGAAATGGCTAAAACCATGCTACTCGTGCTCAGAGCTACAAAGTATTTAGTTACTGAGAACTCTTTTCCAAAAGGACAATTATATCTTCTAGTGCCTATGGTTGAAAATATAGATTTAAACAGAAAAGACAGATTTAGGCAGGGATTATATAATAGAATTTTAAGCATTAAAGGGGACCTTTGAATTATTCAGTCTACTGCCCTCATTTTACAGATATAGAAAATGAGCCAAAAAGAGAGATGACTTCCACACGGTAAACCTTTCAACCCAGGTCTTGGAACTTAAGTCTGTTGCTTTTTCTTCCCTGCCTCCTGGGATAGAATTTTAGAAAAATTGTTATACTGAATCCCCCATATTACTTTACAGAAGTGAAACGCAGTCATTGATTGCAAATGTTTCCAGAAGGGTTCATGAGTGTCTTTTAATAGAGCGCATTTGCCCATTATTACCCACTAAACACATCATCACTCAGTTTACCAGATTAGCTTGAAGGAAGGGTTTGAAGGGCAAGGGATCTGAGACAAGAAAAGTCTTTCTTGTGTAGAAAAGTAGAATTGAGAGGAGAAGATGCTGGGGGCCCTAGTGGGATTGAGGGTTAAGGGATAGCATGTTTGAAGATCTGGGCCCTGGAAACCTAGATTTTACTTACTGTTCTGTTTCTAAGCAACAGTGTGACTTGGCCTCATCCTTAACCTTCTCAGAACTCAGTTTTATCTGTAAAACAGGGTCCTTCGTCAGGAGGGAAGTGTCATCCTCGAGGATAGGAGTCCTTGAATCTGGCATCAGAGGCATTTTGGAGAATTGGTTAAAAACACTGCCCCATTTCTTCTGGACTCAGGTAGGACCTGGAAATCTATATTTGTGGTTCATCTTATTTTAAATGTGAGTTATTTTAATTATTTTTGAATAATTACATGCGGTACATTCAAAACTCAAAAGACAAAAAAAAAAAAGTATTTGTATACTGGAAAGCTTCCTTCCAATGCCCTGCTCTCATCCCCCATCCCTCTTTCCAGAAGTAGACCTGATATCAGTTTCTTGGTGTCTTTCCAAAGATGTCATCAGTGCTTTTAACATGTAGCCCAAGTGATTGTGGTACAGCTGGCTTGATTATAGGTATTTGGGGTGTCTCCTCTAGAGCTTCCCTACTGTAGATGGGGGCACTAAAGCTCACAGACATTAAAACGTCATCCTCATGGAGTATTTGGGAACTGACAGAAGCGCTGATGTATGGTGCCCTTGAATCTGTGCTTGGCGTGTCTTAAGGCCTATGCTTGCTGTTGTCATTGCCTTGCTGAAGGCCACTGCTGTATGGGACTGATGGGCTATGGTGTGTCCAGCCCCAGATTCTCTCTCCACTTCTGAAGCTGGGAGAACTGACTTTGCCCCTAGCATGGAACCTTGCCAGGAAGGGTCTCCTGCGCTCAGAGCTAGACACCTGGCTGGGCTTCTGAATTGCTGGATGAATGACTGGGACCCCCAGGTGCTGCCTCAGAAGGGAGCCTGGCAAGGTGAAAAAAATGCATCTCCCCAGGCCCCTGGGAAGATAAGAGCTCCACCAGGGGCACTGCCTCCTTCCCTCCTCTCTTCCCTCCTCCCTTCCCTGTCTTTGGTGACATCAAGAACTTAAATGCAGAAATTTTTTCCCAAAGTTGACTGATTTCATGTCTGAAAAATCTTCCCAGAAAAGGAGATGGAAATCCTGGAGAGTAAAGAGCCTTCGTTCCTGATATTTGAGTTAGTAATGGCCTTAAGGTTCTTCTAGCAGTGGTCCCAGCAACCCTCCATTTCCACATACTCCTGCCCTTAGCTAATAAATAACACAGTGAAGCTTCACGAGGGGTCTGTTTTTGGACAAATTATCTTTTCAACACTTGGATCAGTTTACTTCATAGCTTGGTTGTTTCCTGTTTCTCAGCATCCAATTGGCTCGCCTTGGAGCTGGCCATGAGTATGGGCTTTGTGTGTGAGCATACGAAGAATTCCTTCGCATTACTTAAAATCCAACGTTCCTCACTCTAGAGCTCCCATGGGGGCAGCCCTCTGCAGTGGGAGGGACCTCTGACTAACAGTTCAGGCACCTGGGTTCTGGTCCTGGCTGTGTACTGACGCCACACCCTTGGAGCCAGCTTCCTCCTCTGCACGTGCTGGCGCCTCTCCTCTGCGCAGTTTCTTCACATTGCGTTGTTCCACTTCAGTCTCACCACTGCCCTGAGAGGGAGGTACGTGAGTCCCGTTTCGTTGATGGCAGTGAGATTTGAGAGGAACTCAGGAGCAGCAGTATATGAACTAGAGTTCCAGGCATTGGGGTGGAGTATCAGAAGTGATGGGACCCTAACCCCCAGCCTCTGCCCAGCCACACATCTCCATCACCACATCCCCCCACTCATCTCCTCCTCCAACCCCAGCTCACGCATTTGTTATTGTTCCCACTCTGCTCGCTGACACTTACTGCCCGCCGCCACCCACCCAGAACCCATCCCCACTTCCCTTGACTTCCCCTTTCTTTCTGTCATTTATTTATGCTTTCAGAAGGATGATTGCCCTGTGCTCGGTTTCAGGCGTATACTAGGTGCTGGGAATACCTAGCCAGTGAGAAGTGTTGGTCATCTGGAGCTCACAGTCTAATGTGCGAGACAGAGAAATAAATAAATCACTGTAATATCATAAGTGCTGTACTAGGAAGAAGAAAATTTGCAATGGGAAGGCAGCGGAAGAAAGTGGTAAACTTTGATTTGAGCAGGAGCTAGGGTGAGTTTGGGGGGACGTTATATGCAGAAGGTGACATTTTAGTTTTTTTAATACCTCCCTGCTTCCAAAAGTATTTTAGAAGGATGACTACTGGGTAGGGATCAGAGAGTGAGAACGTTATGATTTACCATGTAGCCTATTACATAGCAGGCATTTTTTACTTGCCCAGTGGCCCATAGCTAGGAGATTCAGAGGCATATCCAAAGCCCAGAATCTTACTTAACCTCATACTGACTCTGGGACAGTAACTTCTAGGGGAAAAGAAAGTGCGGATATAAGCCACAAAAGAAAACGCAAAGTACATGGAGTCAACCTCAAGGGGAAAATATCTGTCTGCCAAACAGGGATAGATTCTAAGTGTGCATAAGCAGAACAGTGAGGTGCTGGCAGAGCCTTGAAGACTGATTCAGAAAGGGAGGGGAAAGCGACCAAGAACTGAAGGCAACAAATGGAAGGGATGACTGCACACTCTTCTCTGAAATTCTAAATGGACCTTGCAGGAGGTGGATGGGGCACATTCTGGAAGAGGGGCTCTTGAAGATAAATGCAATTTCAAGGTCCACTTCTCCTTTGCTCTGTGATCTTTAGCCCCTGGTCTAGCGTACTGGGCTGGCAAGTGGACTGAAAGCTGCTCTGCTGGAATCCAGGAGGAGCAGTGAATGGTCAGGAAGAGGGAACCCACTACAGGGCAAGATCTAGTCACACAGCTCTTAACCCAAGCTTCAGGATAGGGATGCATTGGTGGAAAGACATCCCCATGGACACCGAAGAACACAAATCCTTCCATGGGTGGCAACACCAGGCAAGTAAAACTCTGCCTGCTAGAGATAGAAACTTTCACCTCATGGATTCCCAGCACGTCCACATACCAGGCACTGCAGTGGGCTCTGGTGTAGCACCGTGAGCAAGATTTGGCTCCGGCCTTAAGAAGCTTGTGGTTTGATTTATACTTCTTGGACCTGCTTGCATATTGTCACACCAAATGACATTAATGGAAAATGGATGAGAAATTACTAGTTGAATTAAAGAGTTTATATTCATTGTCTGTTATAAGAATCCTTGCATTTGGCCAAGTGGAACTGTTAGAATAGACAAGTCAAGAGTGATAGTAAGACTGAGTCTGGAATAAGACGGGTAGGCTTCAAATTCTGACTCTGTTGTCTGTGTATGACTTGAGGCAAGATGCTTATCCTCTGCATCTCATGTTCCTTTCCTGTAAAACTGAAGAGAGAGTAATATATAGTTTGCAGTGCTATGAGGATTTAAAGCATGTACCCAACAAACTAGGAGAAAATATTTGCAATATATGTAACAGACAAATTATCAGTATTTAGAATATATAAAGAGCTCCTAGAAATCAATAAGAAAAAGAAAAGCCAATAGAAAACTATTGAAGAATAAATATATTCTTCAAGAGAAAAATAATAGAAGAATAAACATAAAGTCCTGTTCAGTTATCATATGAAAAGATCCTCATTCTTACTAGTAATCCCAGCAGTGCAGATTCACAGTGAGATGCCATCAGTATTGGTTAAGTATACTTTATGTAGCTCTACCATGAAATAAATTACACTTACTGACTCCTTTGCACATGCTGGGAAGAGGGAAAACAATGTGTTTTTAAATATAATGTTAAGTGAAGAAAGCTTCTTGCAGAATAATACATAAAGCATGATACCATGTAGGTTGAAACACACACACAAACATACTATATATGTCCATAGTGCACTTGTATTTTTGTAAATGTCTAGAAAAAGACTGAAAAAGATTCACACCAAATGTTTATCAGTGGCTACCTCAAGGGAGAGGCCTGCCATCGGTTGGTAGGGGCGAGTTGTCAAAGGGCACTTTAGCTCTATCAGGAAAGTTTCAATTTCTTATAAGAATATGTTTGTAGATTAGTTTATATATATATATATATATATATATGTATATATGTATGAAAGAATTTATCTCAACATGGTGTATGGTTAACATTTCCAGCTCTGAACTTAGACTGTCTTGTGCATACCTTGGCTCCACCACTTACTCTGTCTGAGCTTAGCCAAGTCATCTAACTTCTCCTGCCTTAGTTTCCTCATTCTTGATATAAGCGTAGTAGTAGTACTTGCCAAGGGCAGTTGTTGTGCAGATAGATGAAACAATACATGTGAACAACTTAGTGGCTGGCATGTAGAAGGGGCTCAGTAATGTAGCTTTTACTGTCATTACCTTCCTTCCTACAATGGGTCAGCAAAAATCATTCCATATGGGAGATGGGAAGGCCCACATTTAGCCTAATGCCATTCTACAGATAAGGAAACTAAGACCAGAGAGATTCAATTACGCTCCTGGTTCAGATTCTGGTTCCAAGGCTTAGTGCTCTAATAATACAAAGTTAAATTCTCCAAGGCATAAAAGCACTCAGAATCAGCTTCATTTCTGTGCCTGTAAAAAGTTAATGTCTTTTTCTTTACACACATCTCACCAGACTTCCTTAGGAAAAGTGCAGCCCCAGTAAAAGGCTAACTCATGGCATGAATATTTTGCTTGAGGGCAAAGACAAAACACATCCTGGTTATGATGGTTCTCTTGTTCCCAATCAGTGCTCCAAGGAAATCACTAACAATGAATATTTGTATTCCAAAGCACTTTCACATATTATCTGATTTGGTCCCTAAGACTCAGGGAGGCAAGTAGCATTATTATCCCCAAATTACAGAGGGGGAAACTGAGACTCAGAGAGTTTAAGTAGTTTGCCCAAGAGTTTTAGAGAGGATTTAACTTTCTACTAAATTAAATGGCAACTTTAAAATTAAGTTTTAAAAACCAGGCAATGAAAAAGGTTTGAAATACAGTTTTTGTTGTTTTTACAGAGGTGGGATAGAAACATGTTAAAACATCCTCTATGAGAACATATATTTGTGTAGATAGTCTCTAACAGAGCCATTTTCAAACCTGTTGCCTTATGGGCAGAATTTGCATACTGGTATCTTTTTAAGAAAAAGTAGTTACCTTTCCTACGAAGAAATATTTTAATCCAAGATTCATTAAAGGTCAGAAATATCATTATGAAACAGTGATCATAATTTCCAACTGTTTCACTTTTATCTTAGTTTTGGGTGGCAAATAAGCGTAAGTAGATAAATAGAGCCAAGTAACCTTTAAAGAAAAGTTTCAAAAACTCATCCAAACATGCTGTGAACCATGTGAGGGGGCGCCCCTTCACAGGGTGCCAACTGTCAATAGGTCCAGAAGTAGCTGGAGATGACAGAAATATTAAGAAAAATACTCCTCTCTGTGGGAGTCAGTGCTCAGCGCCTCCAGAAGATGCCTCTGGGAACAACGATACTCAGCTCTCAAACGCAGGGTGTGTATCTGCAGAGAAGTGTTGGTTGATCCCACTCCATCTGGTCAGGCCCACTGTCCATACAAAAGTTTATGTGAATAGAGTCAAGTGCTTAACTCTCTCTAACCCACAAAGTTAATCTAAGGAGGCTTATTAGAGTGGGGTAGATATGTCCAAGGAGACGTGAAATTTAGATATAAATGAGAAGAGGAAGGGGCTCGGAAAACAAAGGAGAAGCTTCTGAGCACCAAGTTCCTTTGTCTTGAAGAAAAAGGACCACCTTGGACTTCCCTGAAGTCTTTTCCTATGGGAAAAGGGAAACCCTATCTCCTGAGGGAGGAGGATATTTTAATGAACTTCTACCTTTGGGTACTGACAAGTGGTGAAGTGCAAAATGCAAACAGTGCAACAAAGAAATGCAAATGGGACACTTGTTTGCCCAGCGGAGCCCACCCTGGTAAGCACTCCCACCCAGGCTGCTGCTTTGAAGGTGATGGATGGAGCGTGGGCTCCTCAGCCTAGCCATCTTTCAGGCTCCCACTGCCCCCTGGACCACTCTGGGTGATGGGGTTCTCACAATAGCATCTGAGAATTTTTGTTTTTCTAGTACGGACCTACCATATTTTACATGCATTCAGGAGATTGTTAGTGGCATATCTTCCTTTTCCAGTGTCTGAGTGTCTTATAGCAGTTGTTGAGCACACTCCTCAATGCATAGGATTTACTTCCAGCATCTCTCCTCTAACTTCAGTGCTTGTTGATGAAGCCAGGGGATGTCAGTGAATGTCCCTCTGTATGCCAAAAGATTTTTTAAAATCTCCACCCTAAGAAATAACTCGGACAGATTTGTAATAGTGACCAGTGAGTGCCACCAGCAAGAATTAATATTTTAAAAGCTTGTTCATAAAGTGAATTCTCTTTGGGGTTGGTGAAGAACCTACACATTGTTGTTGAGGCTTAGACCCTAATACCAAGATAATGTCTGTCCATCAGAGCAGCCATGGCAAATAAATTGCTAAGAAGGGAAAGGAAAGGATATAGTACCAATAGCTTTGAGGGAAAGTTATGCTTACAAATCTCAATTCCTTAAAGAAATAGGAAATGCACTGTTAGTAGAATGCTTTCCAAATTATCAGTGAAAGTTACTGAAACTGAAAAGAAACTCACATGGCAAGGTCTGCTGTTGGCGGTAGGTAGACTGTACTACCAATGTGCCCGATATGGGGTGAAGTGAAGAAGAATGTGAGGGAAACCTCCAGCTACTAACATGTGGTGTGAGACTCATTCAGTGCACCCTAGGTTTCAAATATCTGGGACTGGGGTGAATTACAGGAAAGAAAGAGGGAAAAAGAAAGAAGGGAGGGAGGGAGGGAGGAAGAAATGAGAGACTTTGCCTACATACACTTTGTTGCAGCCCCTCTGTGCAGCAGTCCACTGGGGTCTCCTCAGAGGGAAGCAGTAGGACCATGAGCTGTTCTCTGCTGCAGAGGAACTGGTCTGATCTGAAGGAAAAGTCGAGCACAAGGTGGTGACTAGATGGAGGGAATGAATCCTCATAGACACTGTTCTTGACATCTACCAAAGAGAAAGATGGAACATGTGCTGGTTATTCAGACACTTGAACATAGTACAGGGCCTTGAACATAGTACAGGGAAAGGGCTGCTTTTAACATTGCTGATTTTTTGAGATTGGGGAGGAACTGGAGATCCTGAAAACAGGACTGTGCAATGACAGTCAGTTGTCAGCATTAAGGAAACACATACTAGCCACACAATTGTTTCCTTTGGTCAAGGGTCTTAAACCCTCGTCCCAGGTTTAACCGTTCAAGGTTGGAAAAGGAAGGGCTGTGGCCTGGGTGTTTATCACAATCCCAGGTTTCAGAGTCAGCATGGCCACTGACATCTCTATGGCCTGAGATGACACAATTGATCTGGGCTTTGGTGCCTCATCTGTAAAGACAGGACTGGATAAGGGCCTCACTATGTTCATTTCACCTTGAAGAACCAGTGATTCTAGGATTCATCTCTACACAATTCTAGAGATAATAAGTATCTGGGTTTAGGGTGAAATATGTAAAATGTGTTGAGGTTTTGAAATGATCTCTGCTACTAGTGCTAATCTCCTGAACACTTGGATTCATGCTACTTAAAATTCTCTCTCTCAATAGCAGCAGTTTTGTCTGCTGTTGCCTAGTTAATTGTCTTCCCTTTGGGGAAATTCCTTTTATAACAAGAAATCAAGGAACTAAGGAAAAGCAAACTAAGAAATACAAATCTATATCTATTCATTCCAACTTATAACAAAGGAAAACGAGGATTCAGCTACTTCTCCAAACTTAAATTACTTTCTTTGCCTAGATAGGAATGGTACAATCAGCTGGAGTGATTTTTTAAAATTCTTTTTCCCATGTTTGTGAGCAAGATAATTTAAATATTAAAATATTCTTTAGGGACCTCCCTCACAGTCCAGTAGTTAAGACTCCACACTTCCAGTGCAGGGGGCATGGGTTTGATCCCTGGTCGGGGAGCTAAGATCCCGCAAGCTGCGTGGTGTGGCCAAAAATAAATAAATAAATAATTTAAAAATATATTCTTTAAAATCTATTATACATATCTAATGACAAATAAGGAAGTGTAGAGTGCTTAATGGTTTGTATTGAAAGAAACAATTTGATGTCCAATGGGCACCTGCTGCCTTGGACATGAGCCATCTTCCAATAACTCACTGTTTCTGCTTGACCCAGCTTTCAAAATAAAAGAGTCCAGCCATTACTGGGTGTCCTAAGGTAGCTACATCCCCATTCATCCTTGAAGAGCTTTCCCAGAACATTTATCCCTCAGTCAGGCCTCTGATATACAGCTGGGAGAACAGGCTGAGGTATCTGATTTCTGCTGACCTCGGGGGGGAAAGGCCCTTGCATTTAGATGCATGGGCCAGATCCGTACCAGATGAAGAGGACAGTCTATCTTGAAAGACTTGGTCTTTCCCACCCTGGTCTGAGAAAAACTTCAGAATTCGTGAGAGCAGAGGCTGCTGAAGAGTGGCTTTTCTTAGGCCATTTCACTTCTCTTACGTAATAGAATTTCTCCAGAATAATCTGTGACAAATCACTTACATATGAAGAGGCTGTTGACTGCCCAAGAATACCAAAATTTGGCTCTCTGAGTGGCAAACACATTTTCATTTAGCCTGTGGCTCTCGCTGTAGAACACCAGCATGCAGGGCACTGCCACATATTTTAGGTCCTGACAGAGATGCCACTTAAAGAAGTACCAAGATGCTATCTTAAATTACACCCATACAGGGTGAAGGATGGGATGGGAGTGGACCTCAAACCCAACTTCGCATCAAAATTAGTTGGGGCTTTGCAAAAGTACAGGTTTCCAGGCTCCCCGAAACTCAGACACACCAAATCAGTATCTATTGGGTTGACCAAAAAGTTCGTTTGGGTTTTTCCAAGCATCTTATGGAAAAACCCAAACAAACTTTTTGGCCAACCCAATATCTAGGGGGATCTGGAAATAACACTTTTGAAAATCTCCTTTCAAGCTCCATGTGCCGCCTGCCTTACACTAATCCTTGGGTTAGTACTTGTGAACCACTGAACCAGATTACTGTTCCCATTATAGCAACTTCCTAGAAAATAAGTTGGTTTCATCTAGAACTCTGGCTAAGCCCAAGAAATATTTCTAAAGAGAGGCTTTCAGTGGACATTATTCATTTTAATTTAGCTGAAGTTGTTGCTGTTGCTTTTAGCCACACAGGATTTCTCATTTGTAATCAGATTAGCAAAAATTAAAAGTTAAATCTATATCTATTTTTAGGTTATTATATATGCTGGTTGATGGGGAAAATTCAGAACAGAATATATATATATGAATTAATATTTAGTCAACTAATTAAAATGTCTCTGACATTTTGGCTTTGAGACTATACACCTAAATACAGTGTATCTCCAAAACAGCTGTGGTTAACCCACTGAATTGGAATAGGTTTTCATGAAAAAATAACAGAAACATGCCTCAGCTTGCAGAATTTATATAGTTTCCTTTTGATGGGAAGAACAGCTCTGAATCTTGCTCCTTTGGATAACATGGTGGCGTCAATGACATTCTAGTTGTTTCTGTTAAACCACTGAGAAGAGCAGATAAGGGAGTTGTGGGGAGTTCATTTTCCTGGATTAATTGGCTGGCAGAGATTTTGTTCAAACCTTGTGCTGAACCAAAATCTTTTCTTCTTCCAATTAAAAAAAAAAGCTTTCATTTTGGCTTACTTGCTTTAAGATAATTTACCTACCACCCACTCCCCCAACTCAGGAATAATCAGAAGTAGCCATATCACATCATAAGATCTGAATACAGTCTCTACAGTTGTTGAAAAACTCATGAAAATTTGTAGAACGCAGACAGTGAACTGAACAAAGAGAAGAGGAAGACCCATCTTGCGTTCAAGCCCAGTTCCAAATTAAGAGGCTCATTCATCCTTTCAGACAACCTCTCTCAAGTGCCTTCTATGTGCCAGACACCAATACTGGGGATTATAGTTCTAGAGATTAACACACAGTTCCCACAGCTAAGAAATCCTCAGTGAGAATGACAGGTATTAAATTATTACAGTACTGTTGGATAATTCAAGTACAGTCCAATCAGAATATACAGAAGGACAATTCATGAATTGGACCTCGCATAGGAGTTCTCTAGGTAAGGAAGGGAAGCACACCTTTTCCACCTCCCAAAGGTTGAGAGAGGAAATGTCAGGCATGGGCAATGGCCAGTGCTTCCATGTGGCTGGAATATAGGGCTGTGAGATGTGGCTGAGGCTGCAGGTCCTAGCAGTGTCTGGGTCCTAAAGGGCAGTAACTCATGCTCGGAATTTAGACACAATTCTTCAGAGAACTGTGTAGCCGTTGAAGGGTAAGTTTTCTGATGGCAGGGTGGAGGAAAGGGATGAGACTAGAGGCATAGAGAACAGGTAGAGGCTGTGACAAGGTGAGTGGCGATGGGAGTGAGTTGTGAGAGCTCTTTGGGGGATGCATCTGACAGAATTTGATTGGGTGAGGACTGCAGGCTAGGAGGCAAGAGGGAAAGTAACTGACCTGAGGGTTGACACTGCAACATCTTGTCTTCTCTCTTCTTTCCACAACACTGAGTTGCCCTTGTTGTCTTAGATCCCTTTCCTGTTTTCTTGCTTCTACTTGATTTTACACTTCATCCGTTAAGAATTGAAATATCACCACTACCGTCCACATAGACCCCCATCCCCACAAACTATCCTACAAATTACAAGAGCTCAGGCTACAAACAGAGGCTCATGAGGCAGCGGGTCCCTGGTGCTCCTCACTTCACCATAAAATGACAAACATTTGCATATTGTTTCACAGGCCCACATTTTTTTTCACATCTATACCTCCTTCGAGTCTTATAACCACCCTCTCTGTAGGAAAGACAAGTCTTACTGTTCCCATTTCAGGGAGGAAGACGCTGAGGCCGCATCCACAGCTCACTCCCAGGGAAGCAATAGGGAGCAGCCTGGGAAACCTGTCCTGACACCCCCAGACTGAGCTCTTACCTCCTGCCTCTGTGATGTTAGGCCTGTTACCCAAACTCTAAAAATCTCAATTTCCTTCTTGGAAAATGGGGACAACAAAAGTACCTGCCTCCTGGGATCACTGCATAGGCCAAAGGAAATCATGCACGTAAAGTGCTTGGCACAGACCTGGTGAAGTCTCAATGAATGTCAGCTGTTGCTTTTCCAGCTCTTCTAGCTCCGAAGTCCCAGATCATTCTCCTCTACCAAAATGTCCCCCACTCCTGGGAGGGGGGACATTTTTTTCAGAAGACACTAGTTTACCACTGGATAAATCGGCTTGCTGACAAAAGAAAAACACCTAAAGGAAACATGACTATTTCACTGGGCCTGTTAACATCATTCAATAGCCACAACTCATGCCCTGAAGTTTCTTCAAATACAAAACAGTTAGTGCCAATGGAGAGATGTTAGTTTTTCAAGACCTGCTCTCAGGCTCTGAGAGAGCTTCCTGTACTTACAGGAAGTATAAGTTTGATGGAGTGAAAGTCAGCATGTCTATGGGTCTCATAAGAGGACCATCTGCTGGCTCATGTGGGGTTTTTGGCTTGACCTGCTTGGCTTCAGAAGAAGCTGCAATCAGAGCCATCAGGGTGTTCCAGAGATGCTGGCAACACTGTGCCTCTGCATTGGTGACAAGACCAAGGAGCCAAGCAGTGTGTTCTCCTTGCAGCCACTTAGCAGCTTGAAATCTTTCTTAAGAAAAACATACCTCCAGTTCCCACATCAGGATCTTTGTTCATCTTGTATGACTTTTTCTACACACTTCTACTCTGTGCCAGTGATCCATAATGAACAACGTAAAGATGGTGGGGGCCCAGGAAGGGGACACGAGTATTGGCATATTACTTGGGGACGTGATGGGGAAGGATATTGTAAGGAAAATAATTCAAGAAGAAAGGAAGAGGACTTCCATTCTGCTGGGTGGAATAAATGTTTGACTGAGCAGCATTCTGTCCAGCTGGGGAAAGGCCAAGACTAATTTAACCTTTGGTCAAATGGTTGGGAGTTAGCTGGTTTCCTTTTTCCTCTTACATCACTCCCAGAGATTCAGACAAAAATAACATGGTCCCGATTACATGACATTATGGGCTCTGAAAATACACTAGGGAGGATAGTGTTGAAACCCCTCGGAGACAAATTAATCCTAGCAAGGCAACAGCTGTAAGATTGATACAAACAGAAGAAACAACAGCATATTGGTTCCAGGCTTGTTTAAGAGTTGATTTTAATCCAAGCAATTAAAAAAAAAGGGTTAAAAGCACTAATTTGGGAGCGTTTCTGTTACTTTAAAATGGTGCTTTATGAAATACTCATCAGTCCTCCGTGTGTTATAGTCTGTTGTTTGGCACACTTTTGGATTTAATTCCTAAATTTGATTTTTTAAATCCTTATTGTTTAAAATTGAAATAAATGCAGTGAGAAAGAGTTGCAGCAGAGCTTCAGCATCCTTCTATTGGGAAGCCAAGGTGTGAGAATCACCACTATCCTGGGCCCACACTTGACATTCAGAGGTTGGGCACCTGCCCCTCCTCCCTGGGCTGATCACATCCAGAGTGGATACTTGAGCATTTCCTGAAAGCACAGCCTGCAGCCCCAGGAGGACAATCTGCAGAACTTGTATGCACCATTGACACTCAAAAATCAAAATATTTCCTCTCCCCAGGACACAGCAGCCCTCTCCACACCCACTCGCTTTGCAGTTGGGCATTACTTGGAGACCCAATATGAACCCTAGAATGGAAATCTCACAGCTGGAGCCGGAACTCAACGGAAAGGAACACACTTTTAGGACAACAGGAAATTATCGTATGGCTACAGGCATGGTCTCTGTACTCAGACTGCCTGAATCCAAATTCATCTCAGCCCGTTGCTACTTGCATGACTATGGACAGGCCCCCTCTGTGCCTCAGTGCCCTCCTCTGGGAAGTGGAGGCAAGAATAGCATCTATGTCACAGGATGGCTGGGAGAATGAATGATGATGTGGAAGTGCTCAGCGCAGCCTGACAAGTAATAAGGACATAATGATGGAGCTACTGTCATTGTCAGGACCACAGTCATCTTGGAGATATTGGCAAACTCTTGGCAAACCAGAAATTCGATGGCAGTTAGTCCCCGTGAAGTAATCTTCAGAACTGGGCTAATTTCTAACCCTTCTAATCACAGAAGCAAAGACTACCAGGACAGCAGGCACAGAAGTAGTAAAAAGAGTCCCACTGGTGAGCCTGGCACGTGAGCTGAAGAGATCTGGGTCTTCTCCTGGGACGAAGGAAAATGGCGTGGACTCTGCTAGGGTGGGGGATGGGAGCAGTCATTGGGGAAGGAGTGAACTTATCAAAAATAGAAGACAGAAGTCCCAGTACAACAGGGAATGTTGAAGCATGGGAACTGCTGTTTCCATATTCGCTCACTCACACACTCCTCCATCCATCCATCCATCCATCCATCCATCCATCCATCCATCCATCCATTCATCCATACATTCATTCATTCATCTATTCAACCATCCATCCATCCATTCATTCAACAGATCTCCATTTACTCTGTGCCTGGCAGGCACTGTGCTAAGTTCTGTTCATACAGAATGGTCATTTTAATAGAACTTATAGCCTGGTGGCAGAGACACATTTGAAACATAATCACACAAATATTTAGTTTAAAGTTGTGCAATTTGTATAGTTTATTTCAAAATTAGGGCACTATGATAGGAAATAATGGGGGGCCCACTTTAGGTTGGGGTTCAGGGGTGCCTTATTGATGAGCCGACAGAATGACCCCAGGTGGCTGGAGATTTAAACTTGTGCCTCCTGGTATCAGGTCAGCAGCCTCATCCCACCAACTCTGACCTCCTTGATTTTAGCCTTGTAAGCTACCACCTCTCCTGCCTCTACAGCAGCACCCCCAAAACCTAGTGCCACCCTGGGAATCAGCATTAAATTAGTACAAGGCCTTCATTCTCTACATGCAGGCTCTGGCTGGGGTGGGGCTAGCTTCTCCATCACCACATGGCAGGTTGGGTCTGGAACCAGGACTCCTGAGGCTGTGCTCCCACCTTCCCCCACGTGACTCAGAGCTCACACCCTAACCCCTCTGACCTCTGACTTCTTCCCAAGGAAAGAATGATGGAAGGCAAATGTCTTTTAGAGAAATGTCTCCTAGAGAAATTCCTTTTGGGGAAGCCCCACTGTTGGGGGGAAACTCAGTCCCTTCTTGGAGACCCTGGATCTACTCTGAGGCCCCTCTAGGACCCCACCATTTAAAAATAATAAAAATGAAATGAAGTGAAATGATAAAGTAAAATAAGCTATTACAGGTATATTAAAGCTAGCACCTTCAGAATGATAATCACCACTTCTCAGTTTGCTGTGTTTATATTCTGACTGGCCTGGCTTCCAGGTTGCTCTACCCAAGAGGGAACATGTTTCTGAATATTTCTGACTCATCTGTAGACCTTTGGCTAACATAGCGCATAACTAGTAGGTTTTCAACCCAGATCTTTTGATTCCAAGCCCAGCGCTTTTCAACTCCCAACATGCAAGGTTAGTTACAAATTCAGTTTGGGATACATGGAGGCTACAGAAATGGCGAATGTTTCAAATGGCACACGGACCGAGGCAGATGGTCACTAATCTATTCAACAAACATTTGCTGAATGCCAGCAAGTCAGGCCCTGTGGATTTCCTGGTGAATGAGACCAACTCTAGTCCCACCCTCGTGGAATGAATAATTGTCCAGAAAATTCATACAGTAAACACATAACTACCCAGATGGTGATTAATGACAACACTGCTGAGCGCTGTGTGGGTTTGTGCAGGGAGGGCATAATAGAACTCATGATCTGCCCTCCCAAACCAGGTCTTATTTTAGTCCTCTCCATCTGGGAACACAGAACTCCCACCCGCAACGCCTGTGTGAAAGCCAGTAACCAAGGACTCATCCTCATACCCTCTCACTCCCGATTACCAATCCCACACCATAGCCCCTGGATTGTGCTCCTAAGTATCTTCCAGAATTTTGCACCCCTCTCCATTTTCACTGCCATTGTCTCCACTAGCACTGTTGTCTCTTGCCTTTACCACTGTAGTACCCCTTTACCACTGTAGTACCCCGGGTCTACCCCCAACCCTGGGGCCCCTGCAGTCCATTCTACACAGTGCAGCCACGGTGGTCTTCTGAAAGGAAAACCTGATCATGCCACCCTTACCCTCACCTCTATTCATCTACACTTCCACACCGCCACCCCCTTCCCAACACTGAAAATCTCAATGTCTCTTTGCTCTTAAGAGTCAAGACAAACTCCAGAGCATATCCTACAAAGTCCTGATATTCTGTCCTTTTCCCTCCCCCAAACTCGTACTAAAACAGCCTACACTTTCTGCCTCAGCCACCCCAGCCCTCTTTCAATCCATAATACGTGCTTTGCTCCCTCCTGATGAACGACCTTTCCATGGGTTGTTCCCCTGCTTGGAATGCTCATACATCTCCCTTGTTGCCCTCCCTAAATGGGTCCAATTTGTCCAGTGATGCATTCCTGGAGCTTATCACAGTGGCACTCTATGCCTTCAAACTTGATTGTCTGCTCCCACAAAACTATGAGCTCCATAAGGGACATGCTTGTCTTGGCTCATCTTTGTATCTCCAACATCTGGTCCAGGGTCTGGTACAGAGCTAGGAAGTAAGGAATGAATGAATGAATGAACGAACGAACGAGCGAGCGAGCGAACTCCCTGAGGAACTTTGAGCTGAGAAGTGAAAGACAATCAGAAGCCATTTAGATAATGGAACTGGGGAGGAAGGAACATTGCAGTCTGAAGGAAAAGCATGCCTGTGGAGAGGAACTGAAATGGACCCTCCCTCATTTTCCAGGGAGAAGCTGTGTGGAGATAGTGCCCTCCATCCTGAAATGCAATCTCAGATAATGTGGGGGTGAAGGTTGAGGTGAGGGGCTTTTTGTAATGAACATAGTTCAGAAAGGAGACAAATACACATATGGCATAAAAAGGCAAGTGTTATTTCACAAGGTCAGAGTTAGGTTTTCTTCATAGACTAGACTGTCATTCTCAGAAAAAAATTGGTTTCCATAGTGGCATATGCTTGTAGGTGATTCAGGAAGAAACCAGTGATGGGCATCCCCTGGGGAGAAAGACCAAAGTGCAGATGAAGCAATCACTGGGACTCTGCCTCTCCAGGCAAGGAGAAGCCTGGGAGGAGGAATGGCCCATTAGCATCTCCCAACACCTGAGCCAGAGGCACAGTGGTTTCCCCTTGAGAGGGGTAAGTGTTCTGAGGAATGTCTTAGGCTGCTGTAACAAAATACCATAGACTGGCTTACACAACAGGTATTTATCTCTCACAGTTCTGGAGGCTAGAAGTCCAAGATCAAGGGGCTGGCAGATTCAGTGTCAGGTGAGGGCCCCCTTCCTGGGTTACAGACAGCCACCCTCTCACTGTGTCTTCATATGGCCTTTTCTTGGTGTGTGTGCACATGGAAGAGAAGTTCTGGTGTCTTTTCCTCTTCTTCTAAGGGCACTAATCCCATTATGGGGACCCTACCCTCATGACCTCATCTATTACCTCCCAAAGACCCCCACCTCCTAATACTATCCCCATAGGAGGTTAGGGCTTCAACATATGAATTTTGGGGAGCCACAGATATTCAGTCCATAACAGCTTTGGATTTGGATAGTTCAGAGAGGAGCTCAAAAGTGGGTACAAAGTTGCATAGCAAGGGTGGAGAAATAGGGCCATTGTCTATTCAAAGACTAATGTGAGGCTTTACACCCTCACTTCAGCCCAAGGGACAAGTTAGCCTAAGTGAGAACTCCCTGTTCTTCCACTGGGTACATTTAGGGATGCTCTTTTAAACCTTCAGGAAAACAACTACTAATGACTAATTTGGAGTTACTATGTAGTCTGTCAGTGGGAACAGACATGGTGGTGTTGGAGGTAAGGAGACGGGGGAGCTACTTGGGGTTTTCCAAGGACTTTGTGTTACATCCTGCAATTACTAAAGGGGCAGAGAGTACAGACCAGCAGAGGACCCTGGAAGCCAGGGAGACTATATGGCCCCCTTCTGTTGATATTTCCCTTCCCTCAGCAGGTTCTAAGGGATAATGCCTGTACCACAGAAAGAAGAGACCCTGACATACAGATTACAGATGCTAAAGCCATGTGACAGAAAAGAAATTTGTGCATTCACAGGACTGGAAGAAGGCCAGGGGGTCCAGCAGTGGAGAGGGGGAGAGTTGTAGCATGGAGCTAGAGAGATAGCAGAGACCAATCCCAGCAGATGTTGTAGCCCGGGCTCAATCTCTTGGACTTGATTCGAGGGCAGTGAGAAGCTATAAGCAAGCTACCATGAGAGTAGCATTTTTTTTAGATCATCCGGCTACAGGGTGGACAGTGGATTAGAGGGAGCAAGCACAGCTGCAGGGAGGCCATTGGGAAGCTA
Source organism: Lagenorhynchus albirostris (assembly GCF_949774975.1). Lineage (NCBI taxonomy): Eukaryota > Metazoa > Chordata > Mammalia > Artiodactyla > Delphinidae > Lagenorhynchus > Lagenorhynchus albirostris. The sequence continues at coordinate 116,641,008 of NC_083095.1, read as the reverse complement.
CCCCAGGTGAGATGGGATGGTGGCCTGAGCCATGTTTACAATTTCGAGGATGTGGGGATGGATAATAATGGAGGGGGAGGGGGAGGAGTCCAGGTAGACTGGGACAGGGTTTCTGATATGCGCCAACTGGATTGTGGGTGGCACCGTTGCCTGGACTGGGGGACACTGGAGGGGGATTCACACTCTTCAGAAAACCACAGTGAGGCTGTTTCCTCAAGAGGATTCTCGAGCATTCCTGGGGTTGGCGGTTCCTGTAGATCTAGTGACTCCCCTCTGCATAGGAGGATTGTGTGGATTGGGTGCCTGTGGGGCTTTTACTTTGCTTTTTTGCTTTTGAAATGACCGGTTCTCATTTCCTCCTCCGCACACTCTCTGAAGTGGTGTGTTTGGAAATGTTACATGACGGCCTTTCCCCATCTCTCTCATATTTATCTTTGTCTGTGGCTCTCCCTCCCCAACAGGATGGGGGACCACATCGGTTTCAACGACATGAGTTTGCCAAGTACCTGCCTTGGATGTCAGGCAGGGCTGAGTTCTCTGTAACTTCTCAAAAGACAACCAAAGACTTGGGGATGTCCTTGGGTCCTTGTTCCCGAAAAGGTTTAGATCTCTGTAGCTCCCTTTCCTGTGGCCTCAGGCACATTTTTGGGATGGGCCCCCTGGTTAACATAATATAGGACATGGTAAAAAAATAATAACAAAGGAAGAATACTTAAGAACATTACATAAAACTTGGCTAACGAATGCCAACAAAGTGCCAGCTACCGTGGTTGCAGTTTCTGGACTTGTAGCCAAAGCACTTTATCTTTTGGTGGTTTCAGTTTTTCCACATGCAGGTTCTGCTTCTTTCTTAGGCCTCCCGTTCTACTTTGGCAGCTTGATCTGGGCCCTTCGTCTTCTTTCCTGCCTCCGTTTTTCTGGTCTAGTCCTCCTTGGCTCCCTTGCTGACTCCCGGCCCCTCACATATTTGTTCCCCTCCCCCACCCTCTGCCCCCTCATTCTCCTCCTCTCTCTTTCTCTCCTTGTCACCATTTGTTCTCTATCACCCTCCTTTCTGGCTGGCTGATGTTGGAAACATTTCAGGAATTTTTAATTGAAAATACCATGAGAACTGTTATCACCTCCCTTTCACTACAGAGTGGACCCGCGGCTCAGGGATGATGATGGGTGACTCCCGGGGTGGGTGGGGTTTAATATCTCACCTAGGTTAACTGGGGCAGCCGGGCTGTGCTAACCTAGGCCCCGGGGTGGAATGTGAGAAATGAAATATCGTCTGACAGGAAAGAGGGTGTGTTGAATAGCCAAAAATTCCTATAAAATCTGAAGAGGTGGGAGAGAAGTAAAGGATGAGGAATTAGTTAAAAGGAACAAAACAACCAGAAATTCTCCTGACCACCCCCGCCCCCCGACACACACTCTCCAACTGTCTGCCACAAAATGGCCATGAGGGCATAGCCAATTAACAATGTTGTGACAGTTTCAGGTGCACAGCAAAGCAATTCAGCCATACATATCTCCAATACAAAATAAAAAGTTAAAAAAAAAGAAATGGCTGTGAGGGAAAGCAGGTACCACCTGGACGTCGGAGAAGTATCAGGAGCCTCCTTCCTGCCTGCCTGGAGGGCTCCCGTGTCCTCCCTCTGTTCTCACAGCTATCCCTGGCCCTGACTCTGCGGCCTGGGTCAGATGAGCTCAGCCTCCTTTGATCTCCTCCTCTGTGAAGTCACCAGCTCCCCCCCCAAGGCCTTGTCCCAGGTCCCAGGTCAGCTTTCACATCTGCCAGGGCCTCGGCAACTGGGAGGCTGAGGAAGAAGGCAGCAGTGGGCCGTGGGGGGTGGGAGAGGGGGTGGGGAGGGGCCTGGACATTTTTCCCTAATGTCAGGCCACAACCAAAGGATCCTGTTTTCACCCAGTCATTGTGGACTAGGGAAGGCAGGCAGGGATGCTGGGACACCAGGGAGAGAAGGTGATACTATGGTTCCTTACTTCTCTCCTGCATCATCAGTTGGAGTCAGGGGCAATGGCCCAAGTATCATCAAGTACTGGGACTGGAAGGATCCACAGTGGGCATCTCCTCCGCTGGCCCCCAGCCTGGACCCTGAATTCAGTGCCCAAGCCCTCCCATCCACGTTCAATCAGGGTAGCCCCACTTTTACCTGTTTCCTATAATGAGGTCCTATGCAAGATTTTGAGAAAAAGAAAAGAGGTAAAATTTTGAAATCCACTGATTTAGTACAAGCCTCTCCTGTTTATTTATAAATAAAGCAAGACCCAGAGAAATTGTGTGATGAGCCAGAAAAATACAGTGGTAACTGTATAGCCAGCCCTGCCTTGGGTCTTCTACCCTCAGCTAATTTCCCTTGGGACTGAACAACCTCAAAGGAGGAGGAGCTGGACCGCAGTATGGGTGAGGCTGTGGGAGTAGATTTGCTTCTCTGCATCCTCCCAGACTCATAGCTGCTGTTACTCCGTGTGGGAACTGGGGCCCAGAAGGCCCCTTAGGTTTCCCAAAGGCATAAAGGTATGATATTTCAGTTCTAGAGCAGAGCAGTCTGTGTGAGTTTTGAGACAAAGCATCATGAGTATTTCCCTCTGAACTGCTGGGCCTGATAAAGCCACTCATGCCACCTCACAGACATCTACAGCTACATGGTGAACTAAGAATCCTGGAACTCATTTTTAAAAAAAAAAAAAGGAAAGAGAGAAGAAAAGAGGCAAAGGAAGGAAAAGAAAGAGAAAAAGATTAAAATACATAAACATGAAAAAAAGAGAAGAAATAAAAAATAGATTTGCCAAATAGGATATGTGACCCTCTTATTCCTGAAGAATATGGAAAATGGGAGGTAAAGAAGACAGATGCTTTTAACCAGTTCCTACCATATGGCTCAGCTAAATATTGAGCTTTTGGGGGGCATTTTCATCTGATTATTTTCTGAAACAAGACAAAAGCTGAGAAAATGAAAACCCAGGAAGAAGACATAAAGCTGAAAGCCTGCCATGGAAGGGGATGTCAGGGAGAGCCAGACATCCAGGCAGGTGGATGGCAGCACCCAAGTGATGGGGAAGACTCCACTAGCATGTGACCGGAAACGGTGAATATTCCTCCCAGGCCCCCGAACCAGGCAACCCCCTTCCCTCCTCCCAGATGGCCCTCACTCAGCCCAAGCATGGGCATCTCTGCTAGCACATAAGGTTTTCTTTTTTCTCAAATAAAATATCATCACCTGATCTTAGCTAAGTAACTGTGAACTTGTAAAATCTGTTTGTTGTTCCCCAGGGACCCATTCAAGTGGTTTTTCATATGAATTTGTTCATTCAGACACATTGCAATGTTTCTTTAATTGTTTCTCACAGCCCCATTGTGAGGGATAATTGCTCTAGCAGCCTCTCTCAATCCTGTTGCAGATGAGTAAACTGAGTCGCATGAAAGGGGTGACACGAGGGGCAGAAACCACCACGGATCCATCCTCCCCACCCTCAGACACTTGTGGGCATTTTCCAAATCTAGAATCTTGCAGGACTCAAAGATTGCATGTTTCCAGCTAACCCCAGACCAGCAAACAGGCATCTATTTGGTTTGGCCAGAACACAGCATCCTGTTGATAACCATTTAGTAATTTTAGAGCATGTCAGAAGCATCAGTGAAGCTAGTACAATTCAGTCTTAGAAAACTAGGAGTTCAGGAGATGGAAACGAATGAGAACGGGGGTCCTAAGGAGTCTTTAAAGGTAATGCAAAGGTATATGAAAAGCATCTGGGGAAATACGTTTGGGATTTAGTTCTCACTCTTGTAACTAATGAAATATATTGCTCAGGATCCTTCTCTGTCTCCCTTAGGGTTTAGTCCTGCCTGAGTATACAGGGATGTATTAATTATTAATGAATCAATTAGCAGTAAATAACATTTTATGTTATATATTATATATGTTAATACCATGTATTATATATAACATATGACAGTATATTGTATATATTACTATACATTATGTATTATATATAATATTGATTCATATAATACTGTGTTAATAAATACATATTTATAATAAATATTCTATAATATAAATATAACAAATGTATCAATAAATATAATGTATTAATAAATACAATAACATATTAGAGTAATATATAATAAATATTAAACAAATAGCTGGTGCGGCATTGTTCCTGGTGCTGTGTGTATGTGTTGGGAATGCAAAGCTGCATGAGCGCCTCAGAGACAGGGTGGGCTGGAGACGGGAGTCAGATGTGTCTAAGGCAGGAGGAGAGTATGAACCCACCACCACTCTCCCTTAATGGTGATCTGAAGCTCCCCCATGGAGGCTGCTTTGAAGTCCTGTGCCAGCAGTATGGTGACATTAAGGGCTGTCAAGGGAGAAGGCATGAAAAGTTTTACAGAATTAGGGAACTGGACAGAAGGACACGTCCCTCCTTCACCTCCACCATTTCTACTCTGCAGTAGGTTATGACTCTTTCCCTCTTGGTCACAGATGGCCTTAAATACGTTATCTTGCACCCAGTGCTAGGGCAGGGATGGAGAGGGAAAATCACTGCTATTAAGAGTGGAGCGGGTTGGAAAGAGCCCTCACCTGGTTCTGAGAAGCTAGGAGGTAATTGGATATCAGTGAGGAAAGAGTCAGGAATTTCTTGAGGTAGGAAGTCAGGGCAACCTGGGGAGATAGTGGAAGAACATGGTCCTGGAGACCCAGGGGCTCTGGGTTCATCCCGTTTCTGCCTCTAACTTACTGTATGATGTGGGAAAAGTCACCTCTGCCTGGCCTTGGTGTCCTCGTTGGTGAAGTGTAACACCCCTTTCCTCAGATAGGGACTAAGGCTCCTTTCTGCCCTTAATTCTGATAGTCTGTCTGGACCCTGGCAAGAAAACTTTAGGAGAGAGTAAAGACACACTGCATAATTCTGGCCCAGAACCATAATATGGGTTTAAAAAAAAAAGGGAACTGACCTGGAAGCAGAAGAAATGGGTTCTGGCCTCACCTTGGACCCTTACTTAGCATGTACTTGGGAAAATCATTTTACCTCTTTGGGTCTCTGTTTCCTCATTGGAAAAAACAGAGTATTGATCTTCAAATTTTTATAGCTATTTATTTTATTTTTTTTTTAGCAAGAGAAATCTTTTACCAATGTCTCATATATGACAGAAAAAAACCCCCAAAACTTTCCTGGTTTAAGCCATAGGAAAGGCTCTTGAGTCTGTCCCTCTGACTGGTGAGTTATTTAATTTTTCCTGGGTCTCTATTCCCTCATCTGTAACATGGGAATAAGAATTCCTGCTCTAAAGATCTCACAATTAATCAGGGGGAAAATGAGACAAGATATGTGAAAGGGCTTTGCAAACTCTAAAGTGCTATGTAAATGTACAAATTCATATTCAGGCTTGTTGTCCACTCTTTATTATCTGGTCTAGAAGTCAAGTCCTCTCAAAAGCATTCCCAGAGCCCACATGGCTGTAGAAGGAAAAAAGAAGTCCATTTCTCTCCAGCCCAAAGCATGGTATGGGTCTGGTAGCCCTGGAAGCCAGAGGCAGCCCCTGCCAGGTCTGTAGATGGGGCCAGAGTAGCTATGCTTAGGGATACACAGGGATAGAAGCCGGAGCCCCTGCTGCCCACACTTATTCACGCAGGGGTCCATAAACAGCAGAAAAGGAGACCCTCCATAGGAGGAAGAGGTTTCTCTGGGCTGGGACAGGTGAGCACACCTTCCAGAAGAAGGTATGGCAGCAGGATCTGGCTTTAAAATATTTCCCTGAAACTTTGATGAGCACTTTTGTTTGGGATTCCTGTGTCCTCCGACCCCCATACCCCAGCTGGTTACTCTGGTGATCACCAGCAGCTCAGCCCTGGGAACCAGTTTCTATAAAAAGAGCTGTGATCTTCCCCCAGCCTCCTCAGGTCAGCCACCTTGCCTTCCTGCTCCAGCCCTCTCTCCTGCCCCCTGGTGCTCACAACACTCCTTGTGGTGCCCGTCACACATCCTGTGCCTTGGTATTAACCTGGGCTCCAGCCTATGGGGCTCCCAGGTTGGTTTCTAGCAGGACGAGGTGGGTTTGGCTTAGCTTGCTCTTTGCTGCCCTCACTCTTTTGCTCTTCTTGCTTCAAACAGCCTCCTGCTGGCTTTAATTAAGTCTGTGGAGCCTCCCCCAGGGCTGGCCCTCACAAAATGAGGTGACCCAGCTCACTAGGGCTGCTCCCCAGAGGCCCCTCAGCTCCGGGCTTATCACAACAATTTCTGCTTCACATTTTCCACAGAACATTGCAACCTGAACAGGAAAACATTGCCTGTAAGTGCAGGAGCCAGCCAGGGCACTAGATCCCAAACAGGAAGGCTCTGGATGCTCTTGGTGCCCAAGGGGTTCAGCCTTTGGAGAGATTGCCAGTGAGAGCCATAGCTTTTTAATACCCAGGAAAATGGCTCCTGGGCAGAGCCATAGAGGGGCAAGTCACAGAGTCAGCAGAGCTCTGCAGCCAGGCCACTGCTCTTTCATAGTTCTTTAAGACTGAATCCAGGATGTCCAGCTATGTGGGAGACCCAGTCACCTACTCAATAGAGTCTATACTTCTACATTTTGGATTCAAGACCCTCAACAACTTTCTCCTCTCTGTTGTTCCAGGGTTATAACCTAACATTCTTACACAGACCCTCAGGTCTTACAAAAGAAAGCTACTGGGGAGTGCAACATAGTGGTTGTATCAGTTAGAACAGGATACTTTATGCTGTAGTAACAAACAGCCCCACCATCTATGGGTTAACATGCAAAAGTTTATATTTCAGATAGTCATGGAAGTTCCATTGTTTTGTGGTGGATCATGTGGAATACACATAGTCTCCTTAGCTATCATTACAGAAGAAAGATTGAGAAATCGGGTACGTGACTGCCACTGTCTCTGCCATGGTTGATATGAACACAAGCTTTGGAGTCAGAACTGGATTCAGATCCCAATTTCACCACTCACTAATTATGGATCTTGGTCAACTTGACCTCTGAATCTTATTGGTTTTTTCTTTTTTTCTTTTTATTTTAAAAATAAGGTATAATATACATACACATATAATAAGTTAACTCTCTTTGGTATACAGTTCTATAAGTTTTGATAAGTAAATACAGTTGGATAACTACCACCACAATTTAAATATAGAACAGTTCCATCAACCAGTCCCCACAAAACCCTCCATTTCCTGTTGTAGTCAACATCTCCCACTCCAATTCCTGGCAACCACTGGTCTGTTCCCTGTCCTTATAGTTTGCCTTTGTAAGAATGCCTTATAAATGGAATAATACAATATGTAGCATTTGAGTCTGGCTAAGCTTGATGCATCTGAGATCCATGTTTGTGTGCATTAGTAGCTTATTCCTTTTTATTGCTGAGTAGTGTTCCTATGTATGGGTGTACCACAGTTTGTTTACCCATTCACCAGTTGAAGGACATTTGGTTCCAGTTTTTGCCAATTATATATACAGTGGCTGTAAACATTTGTGTACAGGTTATTGTATGAACATTAGCTATCACTTCACTTGGGTAAATATCTAGGATATTTAAATACCCAGATTACTAGGTAACATAAGTGTATGTTTAACATTAAAAGAAATAGCTGAACTGTTTTTCAAAGTGGCAATACCATTTTGCATTCCTATGAGAAATGTATGAGAATTTCAGGCTTGGTACTTAAGGGGTTTTTTGTTGTTTGTCTTTTTAACATGTGAATAATTGTATCACATTGTTGTTTTAATTAATATTTCCCAAAGTGATTTATGATGTTGAGCATCTTTTTTTTTTTTTTTGCGGTACGTGGGCGTCTCACTGTTGTGGCCTCTCCCGTTGCGGAGCACAGGCTCCGGATGCGCAGGCTCAGCGGCCATGGCTCACGGGCCCAGCCGCTCCGCGGCATGTGGGATCCTCCCAGACCCGGGCACGAACCCATGTCCCCTGCATCGGCAGGCGGACTCTCAACCACTGCGCCACCAGGGAAGCCCCAGCATCTTTTTTAATGTGCTTATTGTCACCTGTATTTCTTTGTTAGTGAAGTGTCTGAGTAAACCTTTATTTTGTTTCTTTTCTTACTAACTTTTAAGAGTTCTTTATATATGTGGATTCAAGTGCTTTATCAGATATGCAATTTGCAAATATTTTCTCCCAATTCATGACTTGTATTTTCATTCTCCTGACACTGTCTTTCAATGTATCAGTTTTTTTCTTAGGTAAATCATGCTATTGCTTATGTTTTGAGGAAATTAAAGTTAGAAAAGATTTTCTTCTAAAAGTTTTATAGTTTTAAGTGTTACATTTATGTCTTATCAATTTTGAGTTAATTTTTTTATCTTTTAAAAGGTATGAGTTTTTAGCTTAGTTTTTTTCCATATGGCTATCTTTTTGGTCCAGTACTATTTGTTGAAAACATTGAATTGCCTTATTTTTTCATGAAATTGCCTTTGTTGAAAACATTAAATTGCCTTTGCACCTTTTTTTTTAAAGACATTTATTTATTTATTTTTGGCTGCTTTGGGTCTTAGTTGTTGTGCGTGGGCTTTCTCTAGTTGTGGTAAGTGGGGGCTCCTCTTCGTTGCAGTGCACGGGCTTCTCATTGTGGTGGCTTCTTTTGTTGCAGAGCACGGGCTCTAGGTGCACAGGCTTCAGTAGTTGTGGCTCATAGGCTCCATAGTTGTGGCTCATGGGCTCTAGAGTACAGTCTCAGTAGTTGTGGCTCATGGGCTCAGTTGTTCCACGGCATGTGGGATCTTCCCAGACCAGGGATCAAACCTGTGTCCCCTGTACTGGCAGGCAGATTCTTAACCACTGCATCACCAGGGAAGTCCCGCCTTTGCACTTTTGACAAAAATCAATTGCTGTAATGTGTGGGTCTATTTATGGTTTCTCTATTCTGTTCCATTGGTCTGTGTCTATTCTTGCATCAGTATCATACTATATGGATTATTGTATCTTTATGGAAAGTCTTGAAATCAGGTAGTGTGAGTATCCAACTTTGTTCTTCTTTTTAGAAATTGTACCTTAGACTTTCCATAAAAATTTTTAATGAACTTTTTTTGTGAACTAGATTTTCACAAAAGTGTTTTTACTGAGATAGATTTTGAGTAGAATTGTATTGAACCTCTAGATTTCTCTGTAGTGAATTAACATCTAATCCATGAACATGGTATTTCCATCTCTCCATTTATTTAGATCTTCTTTGATTTCTTTCATCAGTACTTTGTAGTTCTTTTTTTTTGGTATGTTTTATAGCTTTTTTTGCATGTTTGTAGTACAAACTTTTACACATATTTTGAAAGATTTATACCTAAATATTTCATGTTTTTTATACTATTATAAAACTCATTTATTAGCTCTTCTGGCTTTTAAAAAGTTTCTTAGCATTTTCTAAATAAATGATTATGTCATCTTAAAGACAGCTTTATATCTGGATGCCTTTCATTTATTTCCTTGCCTTATTACATCTCCAGGACAATTTGAATGAGGTATTAGAAGCAGATATACGTGCCTTGTTCCTAATCTTAGGGGGAAAGCATTTTTCACCATTAAGATGTTAGCTGTCAGTTTTTCCATAGATGGCCTTCATCAGGTGAAAGAAGTTACTTTCTATTCCTAGTTTCCTGGTAGTTTTTTTTTTTTTTAATCATAAATGGATTTTTTATTTTGTCTTTTTTTTCATCTTTTGAGATGATCATATCATTTTTCTTTTTTACTCTGTTAATATAGTTAATTACATTGATTTTTGAATTTTAGACCTATCTTGCATTTTTGGAATAAACCTCATTTTTTTCATGATACGTTATCTTTTTTTTTCTTGGATTTGATCTGTTAAAGTTTTGTTAAGGGTTTTACGTCTGTGTTTATGAGTTTAGTCTATAATTTTATAATGTCTTTATCTAGTTTTCACATCAGAAGAATGCTGGTCTAATAGATTAAATTGGAAAATATTCCCTCCTCTTCAATTTTCTTGAAAAACATATATAGAATTTGTATTATTTCATCCTTAAATATTTAGTAGAATTCAGCAATAAATCCATTTGAGACTTGACATATTTGTTTGTTTTTGTGATGGAAAAGTTTATAACTTCAGATTCTGTCTAACATATGTATAGGGATTTTCAAGTTCTGTACTTCTTGAGTGAACTTTAGTTGTTTGTGTTCTTCAAGGAATTTGTCCATTTCATCAGAGTTGTCAAGTATATTGGTGTGAGTTTGTTCAGTTTATCTTCTTATCCTTTTAATGTCTTTTATACCTGTAGTGATGAGGCCTCCTTCATACTATTATTCTTAATTTCTTCATTCTTTATATTGTGTTATAATTTTTTAATTTTCAATCTGGGTAAATGTTTATTAATTTCATTGATCTTCTTAAGGAACCAGTTTTTGTTTTATTGATTTTTCTCTATGTTTTTTCTCTTTTCTATTTAATTGATTTCTGCTCTTTATTATTATTTGTTTCCTCTTTTAGCTTCTTAATAGTTTAGATCATTTGTTTGAGATCGTATTTTCTAATAGTATATGCATTCAGCTTATAATATTAGCATACAAATTGTCCTGTAAGCATTGATTGAGCTATATCCCATGAAGTTTGATATGTTATACTTTCATTGTTATTTGGTTCAAAATGCTTTCCAATTTCTCTTTTAATTTCTTCTTTGATCTGTGGACCTATGTATTATTCAGAAGTTTGTTATTTAGCTTCTAAATATTTGGGGATTTTCCAAATATCTATTTGCTATTTCTCATTAATTTCATTGTGGTCGGTGGATAAACTTTGTATGACTTTAATCCTTTAAAATGTAGTGAAACTTGATTCATGGCCCAGAATATAGTCTATCTTGGTAAATGTTCCACGTGCACTTAGAAAGAATGTATATTCTGCTGTTGTGGGGCTGTTTCAATGACATGTGAGCAAACACCAACTTAAGTTCGGCAAAGTATTAAGTAGTGCAATAACAGAAGAATTTTCCAAACTCTAATTATAAATTATAAATGTCAAGGTCTCTGTTATGATTCAGGAAAAGGACCAGGAATTTTATTCTCAAGAACAACATAAAAGATTTGGAATTGTGGTTATGATAGACTGAGCACTCATAGATATTATCTCATTTATTCCACTTAACAGCCTTTCAGGATAAGGACATCTATCCTGGTTTTAATTATGAAGATATTCAGACTTGTAGAAATTACATTATTTGTCCAAGTTCATAGAAAGTGACAGGTGAAGATTTGAACCTAGAACCTGAAAAGTCATGCTCCTTAGTGCTTCTGGTATGGAAAAAGCCCAGAATATGGAGTCATAAGTCAAGTGTGTCCTTGGGCAAGTCAACCCCTCTCTGATCTTTGTGATGGGAAGGATGTTCTTTCTTACTCTTAGGATAACAGTGGGGCTCAAATAAGATGAGTTATGAGACAGTGCTTTGAAAGCTGTAAAGCTAATCAAATAGTCATCACTATCCTGACAAATAAGACTCTCAGAGAAGGACATATGATGAAGGGAGTGGGACTGGATATGAACAGACAAATAGATTAGAACTCAGTCCTACAAAGGGTGAAGGCTGGGGAAAAACAGTCTCTAGAATCATAAAGTAGGAGAATCCACACACTTTATCTTTTGATGCTTGAGAAGGACAAATTCAGGGCAAGTAAGCAACTATTACTTTATGAATGGATGATAAATTTATGTGACACACTATCCCAGGATGTGGTACATGCCGAAAACATAATTGGGTTCCAAAAATTTGACATTAATTTATAGGTAATAGACATTAGGAGATGCTAAGACTGTTTAATTCACATATCTAAGCTTTCAAGATTGACATCGAGAAGATTCCTCAAAATCGCTTAGTGCTGTCAAAGAAAAACCAGAGCTGGACAGTAATTAAAGTGGTAAAAACAGATTTTATTCAGGACTATTGCAATAGGGTATGAGTGACCTCAGACTAGAACTGGGCTCAATTCTGAATATTGCATAGGCAAGTGGGAATTTATAGCCAAGGAACAGGGTGGGAGTCTCTGGATGGAAAAATTACTAAGAGGAAATATCAGGGGTAAGGGGGATTCTTACTAAACTGACCTAACAGGATTCTTGCTGAAGACCGGCCAGGGTGGTCAGACACCTGGGGGAGGGTGGAGGATATGGAACCTGATCAGATGTAGAGTGTGAGCAGTTCTGGTTATTGACTTACCACAGTTCTTACTGGATTTTACAAGAAAGTGCACAGATGGACCTGGGAGAAGGTTCAGGAGCCTGATTAAAGTTTGGGAAAGCAAAGAAACTTTGTCAGTACTTCTGTCAGAAAATGGAGTTGGATGGAAAATGCTCTATCTAGTATGGCTGGATGGGGCCTGGGTCAATGCCCTAGGCAGAGCTAATCCAGGAATATAGTACTTGCAGTGGCTGTGTTAACTCTCAGCTTATTTCATAGGACCTTCAGGGTAACATTCATGATAGAAATTTTCAGTTTGAATTATGGTTAGAAAAGACGAATAAAGAGTCAGGACATAATGTGCTCCACCACCACCAAGTGGGGATCTGAGCAGGGGCCCCAGTTTCCCTACCCAAAGAATAGGCTGTGATTCTTTGGTCTCATACTATGCTCCTCTCTAGCTACCCACTTCTAAGGCCATCCTGAAGACTTGGTCATCTCCTAGAACTGCTCCACCTCTAAAGTCTCGAACCTGTGTCTCAGTGTCTGACCCCAGCATCCTCACTTCCAGGCCTTCAACTCTTCAACTTGTTCTTGGCATCTGGCTTCCTGATTTCTGCATTTCTCCCCATCATTCGGTCTCTTCCTGGCTCTATTTCTTTCTCCCCTCAGTCAAGATCCTTATTACCAGGAACTTCAACTTCTGTACCTCATCCTTCTACACAGCTTCCTGCAAACCTCCAACTGTGGGTTTTCCCAGTCGGCCTGGATTCCCGTTCCTGAACCTGAGCTTCTGAGAGATGCTAGAAAAAAAGTCCCATGGCCTTGGCTGGAAGTCACTTCTCATTTATTGCCTTCCCCTCTGCTCTGCAAAACTTCTCATCTCCTAGTAATGCTCTTTCCCACTCCCACAGTGGCCACTAAAAATTCCTACTGCCTTCCTCAAACTTCATACTAAGCCCTGTCCCTCTCGCTCAGCAGGTGACTTTGACCCCTGCTGTCAGGTAGTCTGTCTGTACTTCCACCTAGGATCTCTCTGCATCCACCACCACCTTCACCTCTTTCCCTCTGTCTCAGAGGAGGCAGTGTTCTTCTGACATTCAAGGTTAATTTCTCCACTTGAGTTGTGTACCACACATCCTCCTATCTTCTCCAGGTTCTTGCTGTATTATTTCCTCTTTTTAAAATTTCCTCCTATTTATTCAACCTCACCCTCTTCACTGTCACCACCTTCTTATCCCATCAACACAGACAGGTATCTTCTATCTTAAAATTAAATAAAGAGCCTCTCTTGGTTCTTGGACATCTTTTCACCACAGCGGGAATTCGCATCCCTTCACAACTAATATTTTGGAACTTGTTCCCTACACTCACTGTTTCTGCAGTTTAACCTTCCATCCGCTTTTCAATACCTTGATGAGGTAGAAAGAGAATTGTTCTGAGAACCACATGACCTGGTTTGTGGTTTCAATCATGCTGGTCCAAAATAGTGGGACCTCAAGAAGTCATTTAAAGACCTGGTATTCAGCTTCTTCATCCATGAAATAAATCATTTACTTTGTACTAGGCACTGATCTAAGGGCTTCACACGTATTAATTAACTTAATCCCCCCAACAACTCTATGTGGAAGGCACTATTATTATTCTCATCTTACTCTGAAGCATAAAGAGGTTGAATAGCTTGCCCAAGTTCACATGGCTGGTAGGTACAGAAACATTTCAAATCCCTGAACCTGGCCTCAGTATCCATGCTCCTAACCTCTCTCCTGGATGGCCGTGCTAAGGTTCTTTTTAATTACACCACTAAGAATTGGAATAATGACTCTAAGAAAAGAGCTCTGGGAACAAGTCCTTCAAGGTGACAAAATGTTGCCCTCCACAAGTGACAAACACCTCTTTTCTTCACAATTCTAGACTGAGTTCCAGGAAGCTACCACCTTCTGGAAAGTAGCCAGTTGTCCTTCTCTTGCTCTTCTCCTGAAGTTCACCCATCCAGGTATAAAGCTCCAGAGAAGGGAGTGTTGTTCTTGAAGCTCTGCTCTCTCTCAGCAAGTCTCTCTTCTCAGCTAAACAGAGACTCTTACTCTCTCCGAAGAAGTTCCTAGAGGTCAGTGGATGTAATGAAGTAAAGAGAACTTGGGCTAAGTCGTCAGTGATCTGTGAGTTCTAACCAGAGAGGTTCAGTGATACAGACCAACCATGTTAATCCCCCAGTCTCAGTGCAATAAAAGTAATGTACTTGCCCTTTCTGTCACATAGGGCAAAAGAGAATAGGCAGAAGAGCATGAAGGAAGGATATAAGTCAGGGTTTGTTCTTCATAAAGCTCTCCCTTCTCTCTTACTTCTAAGTAGAAAACATTTTGGAAATAGAGTGGTTCAACCTTGAAACAGACGACCAACAGAGATTGCGGAATATTTCAAAACAAAGTATGCAGTCTTTAATGGTGAGGCAGTGTTGTCTGAAGGCAGCAGGATTAACTGGATGACCTTTAGAGGTCCCTTCCAGCATGCAGCCCCTCTGAACTCCCAGGAACAGGGACTGGGGAACGGGGACACAGTGTGAGGGAAACGTTGTTCGCACCTGTCCCGTCTGGGGCCCAACTGGTAAAAGGTGAGAACACACTGGAGAAGTCAGGAAATGGCTTAAAGTTTTCTCATTTTCCATCCGTTCTGTATTCTGGCTCCATGTGCCAGGGGTGCAGCAGCTCAGATTTCATAAACAGGGTCTGAGGGGGCAGGAAGCTCATGCCGCGTGAGCTGTTTTCTTCCCCGGCTTGCCCACATTTTATGAATCTCTTTCCTCCTTTCCCTTGCTGGTTTTTCGCCCCCTTGCCTCTGGCACTGTAAATCTTGGCAAGCCCTGGAGTTAGGTTTGTTTTGGTTGAATAAACAGTTAAATGAGGTTTTATTTTCTTCTTTCTGCCCTGAATTGGAGGAAGGGGCGTTGCAATGCTCAGCTGGGCCTCTTGGGAAGCCATTACATAATCCTGCCATTCCTGCAGGAAGATTTCGTATAAATAACCCTTATTTACAATAAATCATCAAGATGTTGAGGAATATCAGGTCATTTCATACAAGAAAGGTGAGCAAATTGAAGGGAATGAGCCAGAGCCAAATTTGGAGGAGGACACCTCTCTGCATTGGCCCAGCCAGTTCTCTGGAACAGCCACTCTACACTGGCTCCTTTGTCCCTTTTTCTGAACAGAAAAGCTGCCTTTAAAAAGGGTCCCTTTGACATGATTGGTGATTGCTGTGAAGATATGTCCCATGATTTATTCCTTTTAAAATGCTGCAGTGACTTAGGAGGTACCTGTGGGTAAATACCTATTTATTAATTATATTTTGTTTTTTAAATCATAATTAAAATAATTTCAGGGTCAACAGTATTTATTAATCAGAGACTCCAAGGGCTAGGGATACATTCAGGGATGATCCCATCCAGTGGTTCCCACCCATGCACTGAGACTGCTATGAGTGTACAGATCCTGAGTGGTTTTTTTTCTCTTTGCACATTTTTGGTGATAGAGTAAAACGTAATGAAGATGCAGATAAAGGAGGTAGTGTGCGTGTGTGTGTGTACACACACACACATGCACATTTGTGAGAATGTACCCGATAGTTTCATTGCCTAGGTGACTTACTCACTGTTCAAATGAATAATTCCAGAAACACAGCAGGAACATAGGTGTGATATACAAAATAATGGAGAACACAAAATAATCTGCTTGTCTCTCTCCACCACCATCCTTACTCCCTTGGACTTCATCTGTTGATAAGGAAACCACCCCCTAAAAAGAATAAACTATATATAAATCTCCAATATAGAGATTTTTTAAAAGGAAAAAAATCTCTCCACAATGCTTGCCAATGTCTAACAACCCACACCACCCAGAGGGTTTACAGCAGAACTAATCTGCTGTAAAGTTCATTCCTTCCAATTTTGTCTTCAGGGGAGAGGCCAAGTAGCTATTTTCCAAATATTTATATTACATTAGATAATGGACTATAGAAGGCCTAAGGGCCAAAGTGAAGAATCTTGAGCCATTGGAAAGTCTAATTCCTGGTTAGGAAATTGCATTTTGAGAGCGTAGGTGCCCTGGTTAAACTCTCCTTCTCAAGGAAATAGGCCAGGGCTAGGCTTCCAGTTTGAGTTCCACAAACTAATGTGCTGACAAGTTTGTTAGCCTCCATTTGCTTGATAGCAAATATAAGATGAATTAAAGAGAGGAAGAGAGAGAAAGGCTAGACTTGCCTATCTTTAAAGACCCCTCCTCCTCTAATGTTCTAGGGTTTCAGAAAATATTCAAGGGCTAGGGAACTTGTCATTTTGTATGGAAGAAACAATGAAAGCAATCGATTACTATTGGTCAAATCTTCATGTCTTTTGAGAGCATTTAAAGAATTGTCTTATCTCTTTGGCTAAGGAAAGAAACAAATGGCACCCCCTTCACTCTCTATTCCAATGTTAGTCCCATCTATCCCAAAGGGATCCTGCAGAAACCTCTATTAATATCTCCTCAATTGTGTCCAATAATAATGATGGTAATGATAATGATAATGTAATTATTCTAGTTTATTGATGTCAAGTGCATGTTGATTACAAATGGAACAGGAAGTATTTACTTGCCTCCTGCTTCTCCAAGCTGGTTGTGAAATCAGAGCCGGGCTTTAGAGCAAGCATGAAGCCTGCACCTTTCATAATTGTAATGGGATCCAGATGTGGCTCCGTCCACAAAGGCAAGTGATGAAAGCAGTAAATGGGTCCCATGCACATATGCTCTGCCCAGGTGGGATCCACTTCCAGCTCCCTCTCTGTGAGCCAATATTGTTCTGCATTTCTTCCAATTAAGTCTGATGATGTAAAAAAATTAAAATGCATTCCCACGGTGATTTGCACATAGTAGGTGCTTGTTTGTTAATATTTCAGGGATGGCAGAGTGTCTCAAGGAAAGGAATCTGAAAGCCACTGAACATGTGGCACTCTTAGGGTGTTGCTGGATGAGATGGAAATTTCTTGATATAGTGGGAGGCCAACATCACGGTGAGGGAGGAGCCTTTGAAGGGAACCACGGCAGAGTACTAAGGACTGAGCCCCAGGGTTGCTGAAATGGACAGAAGCCGAGTGTGAAGAGTTGGAGAGTCAAAGAATACAGTACCCTGGAAGCCAGGAGGTGGGAGTGTCAGGAAGGAAGGAGTGCTGTGGGCATCAGTGCTCAGAGGTGTCTTTCTTGCTATGGGAAGACCTGCAGCTCCCACTCTCCCATTACATTTAGTTTCTCTATTTGAAAGGGGTGGGGTGGGCTCTTCTTTTCCTCTTTTATTTTCTTCAGCATTCACCATCCCTTTTTTCTCTCCTATTCCCCACCCAAATTTTAAAGTGTATTTCTGCAATGAAGTTTATTGTTTAAAAAAATATTTATTTTCTCAGTTGAATAGAATAAGAAAGAGTTAACATAGTTTTCTTAAAACCATTCAGTACATTTTTATATTGGGTTTGTTTGCTTTTTTCCATAAGATGGTTCTGATAGTGTTTAGTTGTCTTTAACTTCATTTGAAACAATTTTGTTAGATTGTATTGTGACAGCTGTCATATCAGCTGTGCATTTTTAAAAAATGTACCAAAATTGGTGAATTTTTGTGTAGCCATTTTAATATTGAAGATGGAAGAAAAAAAGCAGCATTTTCCGCATATTATACTTTATTATTTCAAGAAAGGTTGAAACGCAGAAAAAGAGATTTGTGCAGCATATGGAGAAGGTGCTGTGACTGACTGAACGTGTCAAAAGTGGTGTGTGAAATTTCGTGCTGGAGATTTCTTGCTGGACGACGCTCCACAGTTGGGTAGATCAGTTGAAGTTGATAGCGATCAAATTGAGACATTAATTGAGAACAATCAAGGTTATACCACGCTGGAGGTAGCCAACATACTCAAAATACACAAATCAAGCATTGAAAATCATTTGCACCAGCTTGGTTATGTGAATCGCTTTGATGTTTGGGTTCCACATAAATTAAGCAAAAAAAACCTTCTTGACTGTATTTCCACATGCGATTCTCTACTGAAACGTAACAAAAACGTTCCATTTTTAAAACAAATTGTGATGGGCAATGAAAAGCAGATACTGTACAATAATGTGAAATGGAAGAGACCGTGGGGCAAGCGAAATGAACCACCACCACCCACCACACCAAAGGCCGGTCTTCATCCAAAGAAAAGGTGATGTTGTGTATATGGTGGGACTGGAAGGGAGTCTTCTATTATGAGCTCCTTCCGGAAAACCAAACGATTAATTCCAACAAGTACTGTTCCCAATTAGACCAGCTGAAAGCAGCACTCGATGAAGAGCATCCGGAATTAGTCAACAGAAAATGCATAATCTTCCATCAGGATAACACAAGACCGCATGTTTCTTTGATGACCAGGCGAAAGCTGTTACAGCTTGGCTGGGAAGTTCTCATTCATCCGCCGTATTCACCAGACATTGCACCTTCGGATTTCCATTTATTTCAGTCCTTACAAAATTCTATTAATGGAAAAAATTTCAATTCCCTGGAAGACTGTAAAAGGCACCTGGAACAGTTCTTTGCTCAAAGAGACAAAAAGTGTTGGGAAGATGGAATTATGAAGTTGCCTGAAAAATGACAGAAGGTAGTGGAACAAAATGGTGAATACACGGTTCAATAAAGTTCTTGGTAAAAATGAAAAACGTGTCTTTTATTTTTGCTTAAAAACCAAAGGAACCTTTTGGCTAACCCTGTAAATGCCCACATTTTCATACAAATGGAGATGAGTGGGCATTTTTAATACAGTATAGAGACAAAACACCCCTGGAGAAAAATTAACAAAAAATTATTTTTCAGAACCTAAACAAATTAACACATTTAAAGAACCTCTTATCAGTTACAGAGGCCCAGTTCCCAAATAGTTTAAAATAGAAATGGCTTAATTTGAAAACCATACTCTGCTGTGATCTGAATTTTAAAAAATTGTAGTTTTCAGTTTTGCTCTAGTGTTCCAGAGTATTTTAACATTGTATATGTAAATCATATGTGTGTGTTTTTATTCTGTTCTGGAGGCTTATTACAGTATTTACACTATTATCAGGAAATGAAATGATTCATATAATTGAATATTTGAACAAGTGCAGCTGATGTGATGGAGCCAAGTTTTTTTTTAATTTAAAGAAGTATTTTTTTCCTATTACACAAATATACATGTTCACTATACAAAATTTAGAAAATACAGATAAACCGAAAGAAGAAAATGAAAACAAATCCATAATCCCATTCTTCATAAATTACTTATTCTAACATATGTTTATATATTTAGTAATATTTAGGGTGACATTTTGGAAAGGAGCACTAAAAACTCAGCCCCCAAGACAGTAGGCATAAATGGGGCTGTCCTAGGCTAACCAGCAGAGATGGCCACCATAGTTGTCAAACATCTACTATGCCCCAAATTGTTGTGGGTGCCATGGAGACAGCAGTGAGGCAAAAGACAAAACTCTCTGCTCTGGTGGAGCTTATATTCTAGTGTTAATATTGACCACAGTTAGCATCAGGGTATATATTCTTCTAGTCATATATATGGACATATTTTTCTTTCTTTAAGTAAAAACATAGTGTATTTCATCATTTTAATGAAAATCATTTAAAGTGTACAGTACACCCTCCTGACTTCTTGTATAGAGGACTCTCACTGTCATCATGCACTTTCTAAGGAGGCAATGCTGGAAATAATACTAAACCAGGAGACCTTGCCCCAGGCTCCTGCTCACTCTTCTACTCACCAGCCATGAGACTGTCCTGATCATTTCCCCTCTTCGGTCTCAGTTTCTTCATGTGCAAAATTCAGACAAAATTTAGACATATGTTCTGCCCAGGTGCAACCCGTTTCCAGCTCCCTCTCTGTGAGCCAGTATTGTTCTGCATTTCCTCCAATTAACTCTGATGATGTAAAAAGATTAAAATGCATCCACCATGGCACCAAGGTACCTTGAAATTTTTAAATCTGTGACTACATAGTTCTGTGATTTCCTTCTAATTATGTGGGCCAAATTTGGTTAAGTGGGGAAAATTCTCTGATTTTTCTGACAAAAATAAGAAAGAAAAATTTTTCTGCATTAAGTTGTACTTTATAATGTGATGAATGTAATAATTGCTTGACAGACATGTTAATATTTTGCATATATTTCTGTGATAAATATATTAGGGAGCCTTATTTCCCAAAGTGGTTGTCAAATGTGTGAAAGAAAATTTATTTCTTAAATTATTCAATAGGATAACTTTTTAGGTAAAATGATCAACAGTATCAGATTTTGATTCAGCTCCTGAAGTCTGAGGACAAGCAATACTTTTCTCAAAAGTCAGCACAAGGGGGGGCTTCCCTGGTAGCACAGTGGTTGAGAGTCCTCCTGCAGATACAGGGAACACGGGTTCGTGCCCCGGTCCGGGAGGGTCCTGCATGCTGCGGAGCGGCTGGGCCCGTGAGCCATGGCTGCTGAGCCTGCGTGTCCAGAGCCTGAGCTCCGCAACGGAAGAGGCCACAACAGTGAGAGGCCCGCGTACCGCAAAAAAAAAAAAAAAAAAGTCAGCACAAGATGTTTTTCTGCTTCTGGGAGTATTGAAGAGATCCAGTATCAGCTTTACTTGTGGTGTTTTAATCTAGATGCTAGTAAACGTGTTCCTTTCTTCTGAGTCTTAGCAGACCGAGAATAAAGTTCCACATTCTGTTCGTTTGTCCATGTTTTTTGCCTGTTACTCATATATTGGCAAAAGTGAAGAGACACTGGATTCTGTAGCATTCGGTAGACTGTAGGTCCATTTGCAACCACATTAAAAGTACTTTGAGGTAAATTCAATGCGCAGATTTACAGTTATTTAACAATAAACTTTTCCTTTAAATTTAATGAGACAATTTTACAATGTCTATATAGTTTATACTAAATTAAATCAATTCTAAACCTGTAAGAACCATCAACATAACCATATGCATATATTTCAATATTCCTCAAATTAGCATATACAGTCATAAGCAAAAATAAATTACTTCCTGTAGAACTGTTTTAACTACTCATTTAAAAAAATACTATAATCTGCCTGGTTCTCAACCTCTTATATAATATGTTTAACAGGAGTCCATTCATAGTCTGCCTTTCGTGTAGGAAGGCCTGTGATTCTCCGCTGCGGGACGGGCTGTCAATCCTGACAGGGCCCTGGCAGGAAACTAGAAGAGGGAGGTGGGGAACTAGGCTGTGCAGGCACCATGGAATGTGCAGGAATGAGAGCCTGGTGGCACTGGGTCTTTTGATTTTTAAAGAGAAACCCGAAGCATGAGAATGAGAAAAACTTAACGTCAGCTAATTTTTTAATACATTGTACAATCTTCCCCTGACACCTCACCCCCAAATCTGTGGTCCAGAATCAGCCAGTGGGCTGCCCGGAGATGACAGCTGGGCAGCAATGTAGAGCCTGAGCAGTAGAAATCAACAGAAGTGGAACAGTTGTAATACTGGCTGTGCGGGGAGTCTCAGGCTCATGTGATGGTGCATAGAGAATGAGGGGTTTAAAGGCAGAAGATATTTGCAGTTGCCCCGGATTTAAAGAGAAGGACTCAGCAAGGTAGAGAGAGAAAGAAGTTTGTTTCCTGAGACAGCTGATGCTCAGGCATGAAGGCAAGTCAGTGCAATAGGTGCCTCTGTCCTCTGGCTACAGTGTCATTCAATGCAGTGATGTGGGACAAAGGAACAATTGGGCACTTTTTAGGTTAAGCAGTAGAGGAGGGAGATGATTGATGAATGAGCCTCATGCTTCAAATGAAAGGACACAGCCTGGAGGCTGTGGGGCTGAGGGACTTCCTGCACCACTCTGAGGTGACTTCTAGAACCAGGTAAGAAAGAAGGGTGGAGTTGGTGAGGGTTGCTGCCAAGAAAGGAGGGAATAAACACCAAGAGATCTTTGTAATCATTTGGGGAGCTTTGCGATTTCTCCATGCTTATTACTCCTGTTACCACCGCTCTCCATGTTCTTGTAGTGATTAGATGAAACTCCCATAAAAAGAAAGGCGAGAGCATGCATGTTTATTTTTTTTTGCGGTACGCGGGCCTCTCACTGTTGTGGCCTCTCCCGTTGCGGAGCACAGGCTCCGGACGCGCAGGCTCAGCGGCCATGGCTCACGGGCCCAGCTGCTCTGCGGCATGTGGGATCTTCCCGGACCGGGGCACGAACCCGTGTCCCCTGCATCGGCAGGTGGACTCTCAACCACTGCGCCACCAGGGAAGCCCCATGCATGTTTATTTTGAGGACCAGCAAAAGGAAGCTGGGAACCATGAGGACTCTAGGTAACTTTTCCTTTGGGATTGGGCAGGGGCACCAGTAAAAAGAGAGGAAAGCGGGCTGAGTCTCTGGAGATTTGGGAAGTTTGGGAAAGGGAAGTTTGCCTGAAGAACCAACCTGGGAAGGAGAGCAGAGCCCATCACTGTGCTGGTTGAAGGGTGGAATGGCCCCCTCCCATCTGGCGCTTCCAGATACAATAGAGAACACCCAGTTAAACTTGAATTTCAAATGAATCGCACAAGAATTTTAGTATAAGTATGTCCCATGCAATATTTGAGACATACTTACACAAAGAAATTATTTGTTGCTTACCTGAAATTCAAACCTAATTGAGTGTCTTGTATTTTTATTAGCTGAATCTGGCAAGCCTGCCTCCATATTTTCTAGCCCTCCAACCTCACTGCACCGCCATGTGATCAGGGGCTGTGTAAGCCCCATCCAGGAGGGAAGGGTGACCCAGAAAGCAGCCAGGTAGATTTGAAATAAACTCCCTACCGAAGGGCTGTGGGCCTAGGGACAGAGTCCCTGCCTGGGTGGAGGAGGTGTCATACTTTGGGTGTTGGAGTCAGACACTCGTTCCCCGACCTCCTACTGGCTTTGTGATCCTTAGCAAGTTATACGATATCTCTGAGACTCAGTTTTTTCATCTGTAAAATGGAGGAAATGATACCTCCTACTAGTATAATGCAAATGTTAAGTGAGATAGTGTAGTAACATTCCAAGCAGGGTACCCAGATAAATTGCTTGATATAATGGTAGGGGCAGTTCTTATTACTCTGCTCATGAGATACATTTCTTTTAAAGTCACACTCCCATGGGTAATGCTTGGTCAAGAAAACCCAGCCCACTGGACATTCCAAGGCTAATCTTGTTCCCTTGATGTTCCTGGAGATTTATTAGCAGATGTTGGGAGGATGGGATAAGCTCATACTATTCTTCTCAAAAAGCACTGTAACTCAAGATCTGCTTCTCCACTGCTTGGTTGTTGCTCTAAAACAGAGCCAAGCAAACACCCTACTCCTCCCTCCAGGTAGACAAGGGAGAGATTCAAACCATCACTGTGTCAGTGCAGGCACACTCATGGCTAAATCTAACACTAGGCTGGGAGGAGGGTAGGTGGCCTGCTTCCTCCTAACTTTCCTCTAATAAACTCAGATTCCCCAGAATTAAGTGTGTTGCCAAAGAATTTCAAGGCACACAAAGGTGAAGCTTGACATTTGCAAAGAAGAAATTACTTTTAGCTTGTTTTGCTTAAATCTGTTCATCTTTGTCTAAACTACTGTGTTACAAAAAATATAAAAATTATCAGAGTTTCAGCTACATTTCTTTGGCTCAGATTTTAGTGGGGAAAAAAAGAGATGTGTTTGGAGATGGAAGGCAGTCAGCCGCAGGCAGGGTGATGGGAGTCATCTAAGATGCTTAGACTCTAGTCCTATGTTCCATCTGCAGCATATAAAGGAAATCCAATTGTTGCAACCTTTCTTCCTTTCCCATATATAAGGACGGAATGGCCGGAGTGATCATCAAAAATGCAGAAACAACAGAATTTGATTAATATTAATACATTATTTCTCTCTGGAAGACCATGCCACAGAGTAGTGGTGTTGCAGAAGGTGCCCCACAAGGCCTATTCTTGACTTTGCTCCATGAAATCTTGAGCAAAACCCGATCTCTCAGAGCTTCTTATCATCTATAAAATAAGATTTTAAAAATCTCCATTCTGTCTACCACAGTGGTTATGGTGAGGGTCAAATGAGATCATGTATGTGAAATGTTGATGTGCCCTAGAACTCCATCTTCAGCCCCCTTTATCTTGTTCTGTAGTCCGGGCACGTCAGTTGTCACCAATACAATGATGGACTGCTGAATGACTGATTGATTGGCCATATTTCTCACTACCTAACAGGCCTGTAATCTTGGATTTTACAAAGTTATCTTACAGCAAATAAATTGAAAACTGAACCCATGGCATTACCGACACCCCTACCCAGACCTCCTTCACATGCCTGTGATTCTTACAAGGTTCAGTCCAACTGATGGGTCTTGCCCAGACCTAGTGCCCACTATGCTTCTGGGTACCCTTCCCACACCAGACTTCTCTAGTCTCCCCAGGAGGAACCTGGACAGTCATTACCTTTAAAATACCCAGAATCCTGTGAAAGTGATACTTGGACTTAGAAGATGGAACTCAAATTCTGCCTCTTGTTTCATGAAAGAAAAAAGGTTCTGTATCTGAGGACAACTAATTAAAAATGGACAGGCTGAGTAAAAACTTCATGGGTCCTCTTACACTAATGTCTTGCATCCCATGTGATAAGGAACAAAGAACTGATGCTAAACATAGAAATCTCTTGGACAGTTGAGTTCTGACTGTCTAACTGGGGTGAGCAGAGCCAGCCAGAAAATTATGCTACTTGAGGAAGAGACTCTGTCTGTTAAATTCTCTTTACCTAAAGCAATATCAAGAACACAGTAAGAGGTTGGAAAATATTTTTGAATGAATAAAGGAGAGTAATGTTTTAAAAGAGGATCACTAGGTGCATGAGCAATGTTGCAGATTTGGTTTTCATGAGGGTTGCATTCTGTCCTCCGATTCATAACAGAGCTGGTGGTATTCTCATGCGCTGCATGAATATTTTACCCATTTTGAAAATTACTCTCAAACTCCTACATAAACTCTGAATTCCATTGTTGGACAGTTTTCAAGTTTAAAATTCCCCCACAGTAGGTCATATAGTTTTCATTTCTTAATGTTTATATTCTATGTTTTATGTAGAGTTTGTTCAAAGATAATGGTAACAGGTTATTCTTTGCCTCCCCAGAAAATAATCAGGATCCAGCAGGCAAACTGAATCTTGGCATTTGTATTGAGACTTAGGAGAGAAATATTTTCCCTAATGTTATGAATGTTAAATTGTAGAGCAATTTTCTTTATCTGAAGCCCTTGACAAAACATAAACTTTGTTATCATTGGTACAGGCTAACTGGGTATGAATTGTGCCTGAAAAAAAAAATGCAGGGATAGAGCAGGGAAGGCAAATACATTGCAAACATGATGCTACTACTACTATTCACACCAACAGTAGTCATCACTAATTGATTGCAGCCTTCTTCCTACTAAGTTGAGACAATCCTTTTATTAACACAGTGCTTCAGGTAGCCATAACTAATTGATCACAGAGTGGCATGTGAGATTTATCCTTTTCACACATATTTATTGAGTTCTGGCTATATGCCTGGTACTGGAGATTTGCAGTGAATAAAACAGGCAAAAAATGTCTATCCTCTTAGAGCTTAACATTATAGTGAGGGGTAGGAGGGGAGTCAGTAATTAAGATAAGTAAAATATGTGGTTTATTAGATGGTAATAAGTACAGTGGAGAAAATACAGCAGGTAAGGGGGATAGAGAACATTGGGAAGAGAGAGGTTATATTGTTAAATACAGTAGCCAGAGCTGTTTTAGTTATCTTTTTCTGAGTAACAATTTATCCCAGAATTTAATGGCTTAAAACAGCAAACATTTGTTATTTCACCGTTTTTGTGAGTCATGAATTCACTAGCAGCTTAGCTGGGAGGTTCTGGGTTGGAACCTTTAATGAGGTTGCAGTCAAGATGTCAGCTGTGCTGCACTCATCTGAAGGCTTGAATGGACTGAAGAATCCACTTCCAAGATACCTGACAGTCATGGCTATTGGCAGGAGGGTCAGTTATTTGCTGGCTTTGGCAAGAGACCTCAGTTCCTTACCATGTGGGCCTCTCCATAGAACTGATTGTGTCTCCTCTCAGTGGGGTAACTGGCTTGCCTCAGAGTGAGTGACCCAGGAGCGCAAGATGTAAGCCACAGTGTCTTTTGTAACCTAGCCTTGGAAGCCACATTCTGTCATTTCTGCCGTAACCTAGTGGTTACATGACCCAGTCTTATTCATTGCGGGAGGGGACTAGCCACAGCATGATGCAAGGAGGCAGCCATCACTGGCACCATCCTGGAGCCTGGGTGTCACACCAGGGAAGACTGAAAGGGAAACTTGAAGGAGATGAGAGATTAAATCTGAAGATAACAGGGGGGAGGGGCAGAAACCTCTAGGCGGTAAGAATAACAAATATAAAGACTCTGATGCAGGGACCTGCTTGGTGTAATAAAAAATAGCAAGCAGGCCAGGATGCCTGGAGTGGAAGTGGAAGGGTGTAGGAGATGAGGTCAGAGCCATAACAAAGCCGGATCATGGGAGACCTTGTAGCTATTACAAGAACTTTGGTTTTACCCAATGTTCTAGTTATCTTTGGTGTGTAACAAGCCAACCGAAAACTTAGTATCATAAAATAGTCATTTTATGATGCATGTGTGGGTTAGGAATTTGGACAGGACATAGTGAGGATGGCTTGTCTGTGTTCTGTGATGTTTCCACAGTGTTTATCGCACTTTTGAATCTGGGAAGACTCAAAGGCTCATCTGGCCTTGAAAGTTACTTTTATCACTTTTGCCATAGTCATAAGCCTGTCCAGATTCACGGGAGAGAAAACAAATCCCATTTCTCTAAAGTCATATTATAAGAAGAGCATGTGAGATAGGAAATACAATTGCAGAATAAATTCTCTTTGGAGAATATAATCTGCCACATTCTGTGCAATGAGAGACTTGCATTATTTTGAGCAGAAGAGTATCTGACTCACATTTAAACAGGATCTTTCTGGTTGCTATGTTGAGAACAGACTGAAAAGGGTATGAGACTAATTAATAAGCGATTACAATAATACAGCCAGGAGATGGTGAGGGTTTGGATGAGGGGGTAGGCAGTGGATGTGGTGATGAGTGAGATGGAGAAGGCAGCAGGTGAAATAAGTTCAATTGGGGTTTTTGTTGAGCTTCATACAGGAGCTCACTTTCAGTCATATGAAGTTTGGATTATATAGTTAATAGTAGAGCCTTGAGTTCAACGGAGAAAAAGTACGTTGGGGATATAAATGCTGTAGTATAGATATTGAAACATGTAAAATTGAATGAGATCATCAAGAAGAGTATAGATAGACAGGAGAGGAATTCCAGGAACTGAGCCCAGAGACACACCAATGTTGGAATGTCAGGGAGATCAGGAGGTGCTAGCATTAGAGACTGAAGAGGAAAGGCCAGTGAGGTAAGGAAATGTGGTGCCCTGGCAGCTGATGAAGAGAGGTTTTGGGAGCTGGGAGTAAACAACTTGTTCGCTACTGACTCATCAAGGAAGATGAAAACCGAGAATTCCCATTGGATCAATCAACATAGAGATCATTGTTTACTTTAACGGAACAATTTTAGTGGAGTGGTGGGGTGAGTGCCTGATTGGAGGGGATTCAAGAAGGAATGGCAGGAGAGAAATCAGAGATAGCAACTATAGTCATATAATTTGAGAAATCTGAGGAATTTTGCTGTAAAGGGAAGGAGAGAAGTAGCCAGAGAGGGAAACAGTGTCAGGAGAAGTAGCTATTTGCCATCCAGATTGTCATTCATATTAGAGTGGGAGTAGAGAAAGAGAAGGAGAAATTCTGTGGGGGTAGGAACACAGGCTCTGGAATCAAATTTCCTCATTTTGAATCCTGGCTCTACATCTTGCTACCTGTGTAAACTTGGGCAAGGCACTTAACCTATCTGCCTCAGTTTCTTTATCTGCCACATGGAGATTACAATAGTATCTCCTCATAAGGTTGTAAAAAGTTCCTTCCCATAGAGTGTTTGAAACAGTACTAGTCATATGGTGGACACTCAAATAAGTGGAAGCTATATTCATGATGAAGATGATAATGATGTGATGGATCAGCCACATTTCCTCACCTCTCAGTGGCACCTAGAGCACCAGAGGAGAGAATTTTAAAGCACCACTGATATGGAAGATTGCCAACATAGTCATCATTCCCTATGTTGGATGTGGTTGACCTAGAAATGAGCTGGAAACTGAGCCCACTGATGAGCTAGAGAGATGAGGCTGGGTGGCGGGCACTGGCAACTCTGCTGGTTGATCCACTTAATGCTGAAGACATACATTATTTATTTATTTATTTACTTATTTAATTTTATTTGGATCAGGCACTGCTCGAGGGACAGTAGTTTCATGGCAGAACATTTTGTTTATATCTCCTCATTTCCTGAGGATCCTCCCTGGAACAAGGGATTTGAGTCTCTTCTCTTTTGTCTTAGCTAGCGTAGTGGATGCTCATTATAAGATTCAAAAACAACTCTGGTTTTTTTTTTTTTAAAAGAAAATCCAGTTACAATTTTATCTGATGGCCCTGAGCAAGTGTGGATTCCGCAAGTGAAAGGGCATTGAGGCAGAGAAAAGTCAATAGTTTCCATCAAAAAGTCTTAGCTTCCTGAGAGACTTCTAAAATTATTGTTGGATTCCTGCTGAATTCATCTTAGAAAACTTTTCAAATGTTGTAATAGTTATTTTTAAACAAATATCTCTCCCACTTCCATTTCTTTTTTTTTTTAACATCTTTATTGGAGTACAATTGCTTTACAATGGTATGTTAGTTTCAGCTTCACAACAAAATGAATCAGTTATATATATACATATATTCCCATATCTCTTCCCGCTTGCATCTCCCTCCCTCCCACCCTCCCTATCCCACCCGTCCAGGTGGTCACCAAGCACCGAGCTGATCTCCCTGTGCTATGCGGCTGCTTCCCACTAGCTATCTACCTTACGTTTGGTAGTGTATATATGTCCATGCCTCTTTATCGCTTTGTCACCGTTTACCCTTCCCCCTCCCCATAGCCTCAAGTCCATTCTCTAGTAAAGTCTGTGTCTTTATTCCTGTTTCACCCTAGGTTTTTCATGACATTTTTTTTTCTTAAATTCCATATATATGTGTTAGCATACGGTATTTGTCTCTCTCTTTCTGACTTACTTCACTCTGTATGACAGACTCTAGGTCTATCCACCTCATTACAAATAGCTCAATTTTGTCTCTTTTTATGGCTGAGTAATATTCCATTGTATATATGTGCCACATCTTCTTTATCCATTCATCCGATGATGGACACTTAGGTTGTTTCCATCTCTGGGCTATTGTAAATAGAGCTGCAATGAACATTTTGGTACATGACTCTTTTTGAATTATGGTTTCCTCAGGGTATATGCCCAGTAGTGGAATTGCTGGGTCATATGGTAGTTCTATTTGTAGCTTTTTTTTTTTATTTTTTTTTTATTTTTTTACATCTTTATTGGGGTATAATTGCTTTACAATGGTGTGTTAGTTTCTGCTTTATAACAAAGTGAATCAGTCATACATAAACATATGTTCCCATATGTCTTCCCTGTTGCGTCTCCCTCCCTCCCACCCTCCCCATCCCACCCCTCCAGGCTGTCACAAAGCACCGAGCCAATATCCCTGTGCCATGCGGCTGCTTCCCACTAGCTATCTACCTTACTGCGTTTGTTAGTGTGTATATGCCCATGACTCTCTCTCGCCCTGTCACAGCTCACCCTTCCCCCTCCCCATAACCTCAAGTCCGTTCTCTAAGAGGTCTGCGTCTTTATTCCTGCTTTACCCCTAGGTTTTTCATGACATTTTTTTTTCTTAAATTCCATATATATGTGTTAGCATACGGTATTTGTCTCTCTCTTTCTGACTTACTTCACTCTGTATGACAGACTCTAGGTCTATCCACCTCATTACAAATAGCTCAATTTCGTTTCTTTTTATGGCTGAGTAATATTCCATTGTATATATGTGCCACATCTTCTTTATCCATTCATCCGATGACGGGCACTTAGGTTGTTTCCGTCTCCGGGCTATTGTAAATAGAGCTGCAATGAACATTTTGGTACATGTCTCTTTTTGAATTATGGTTTTCTCAGGGTATATGCCCAGTAGTGGGATTGCTGGGTCATATGGTAGTTCTATTTGTAGCTTTTTAAGGAACCTCCATACTGTTCTCCACAGTGGCTGTATCAATTTACATTCCCACCAGCAGTGCAAGAGTGTTCCCTTTTCTCCACACCCTCTCCAGCATTTATTGATTCTAGATTTTTTGATGATGGCCATTCTGACTGGTGTGAGATGATATCTCATTGTAGTTTTGATTTGCATTTCTCTAATGATTAGTGATGTTGAGCATTCTTTCATGTGTTTGTTGGCACTCTGTATATCTTCTTTGGAGAAATGTCTATTTAGGTCTTCTGCCCATTTTTGGATTGGGTTGTTTGTTTTTTTGTTATTAAGCTGCATGAGCTGCTTATAAATTTTGGAGATTAATCCTTTGTCAGTTGCTTCATTTGCAAATATTTTCTCCCATTCTGAGGGTTGTCTTTTGGTCTTGTTTATGGTTTCCTTTGCTGTGCAAAAGCTTTGAAGTTTCATTAGGTCCCATTTGTTTACTTTTGTTTTTATTTCCATTTCTCTAGGAGGTGGGTCAAAAAGGACCTTGCTGTGATATATGTCATAGAGTGTTCTGCCTATGTTTTCCTCTAAGAGTTTGATAGTTTCTGGCCTTACATTTAGGTCTTTAATCCATTTTGAGCTTATTTTTGTGTATGGTGTTAGGGAGTGTTCTAATCTCATACTTTTACATGTAGCTGTCCAGTTTTCCCAGCACCACTTATTGAATAGGCTGTCCTTTCTCCACTGTACATTTCTGCCTCCTTTGTCAAAGATAAGGTGACCATATGTGCGTGGGTTTATCTCTGGGCTTTCTATCCTGTTCCATTGATCTATATTTCTGTTTTTGTTCCAGTACCATACTGTCTTGATTACTGTAGCTTTGTAGTATAGTCTAAAGTCAGGGAGCCTGATTCCTCCAGCTCCATTTTTCGTTCTCAAGATTGCTTTGGCTATTCGGGGTCTTTTTTGTTTCCATACAAATAGTGAAATTTTTTGTTCTAGTTCTGTGAAAAATGCCAGTGGTAGTTTCATAGGGATTGCATTGAATCTGTAGATTGCTTTGGGTAGTAGAGTCATTTTCACAATGTAGATTCTTCCAATCCAAGAACATTGTATATCTCTCCATCTATTTGTATCATCTTTAATTTCTTTCATCAGTGTCTTATAATTTTCTGCATACAGGTCTTTTGTCTCCTTAGGTAGGTTTATTCCTAGGTATTTTATTCTTTTTGTTGCAATGGTAAATGGGAGTGTTTTCTTGATTTCACTTTCAGATTTTTCATCCTTAGTGTATAGGAATGCCAGAGATTTCTGTGCATTAATTTTGTATCCTGCTACTTTACCAAATTCATTGATTAGCTCTAGTAGTTTTCTGGTAGCATCTTTAGGATTCTCTATGTATAGTATCATGTCATCTGCAAACAGTGACAGCTTTACTTCTTCTTTTCCGATTTGGATTCCTTTTATTTCCTTTTCTTCTCTGATTGCTGTGGCTAAAACTTCC
The DNA here is from genome assembly GCF_949774975.1 of Lagenorhynchus albirostris. NCBI lineage: Eukaryota > Metazoa > Chordata > Mammalia > Artiodactyla > Delphinidae > Lagenorhynchus > Lagenorhynchus albirostris. The sequence continues at coordinate 116,609,160 of NC_083095.1, read as the reverse complement.
AAAACTATGTTGAATAAGAGTGGTGAGAGTGGGCAACCTTGTCTTGTTCCTGATCTTAGTGGAAATGCTTTCAGTTTTTCACCATTGAGGACGATGTTGGCTGTGGGTTTGTCATACATGGCCTTTATTATGTTGAGGAAAGTTCCCTCTATGCCTACTTTCTGCAGGGTTTTTATCATAAATGGGTGTTGAATTTTGTCAAAAGCTTTCTCTGCATCTATTGAGATGATCATATGGTTTTTCTCCTTCAATTTGTTAATATGGTGTATCACGTTGATTGATTTGCGTATATTGAAGAATCCTTGCATTCCTCGAATAAACCCCACTTGATCATGTTGTATGATCCGTTTAATGTGCTGTTGGATTCTGTTTGCTAGTATTTTGTTGAGGATCTTTGCATCTATGTTCATCAGTGATATTGGCCTGTAGTTTTCTTTCTTTGTGACATCCTTGTCTGGTTTTGGTATCAGGGTGATGGTGGCCTCGTAGAATGAGTTTGGGAGTGTTCCTCCCTCTGCTATATTTTGGAAGACTCTGAGAAGGATAGGTGATAGTTCTTCTCTAAATGTTTGATAGAATTCGCCTGTGAAGCCATCTGGTCCTGGGTCCCACTTCCATTTCTTAACATGGATTCCTCACTTCAGTGATTACAAACTTTAAAAAAAAAAAAAGACAAAACGTACATTCATTGATTTACTAATAAAAAAAATCACCATATAATTTGTCACCCAAATGGGGACCCTTTTGATAGAAAGAGAACACCTTTAATAATTATACAAGGACAATAGAAGTTAAATGGGTTTGTCCTGGGTAATCAGAACATATCCATGGGATATCAGAATCATTAGAATTTCCAAATTATACATAGCCAGCTTTCAGGAGGAAGAAGAGCTTCCCATAGAAAGAAATTATATATTGAATTTAACTCAACTAAGTTTTAGTTGACTTAGGACCTCAAGATCATTTAAGAAAATCATTTCAGAAATCGCTGAAAAGACCTTTTGTTAATGTTCACAATTCTCCCTTTTTTGAGAATCCTGAACAAGTATTCAGACTTAAGGTGTTTTAGAGGAGTGGGCTAATGTTTACAGGACTGGTCCCCAGGGCCCATGTCCCTCTAAACATGAACAGTATCCTCATTCTGGGCCTGAATTTGCAGCCACCCACAACCACATAGGTACTAACTCAAGGAGGTGAATTACTAGGACCCAGGTGCTCTCCATCAATAGGAAGAATGTGGGTGCTTCGTCTTTGAAGACAATCTTGACCTCAGTATGTTCACCACTGAGATTCATTTTCTCTCTCTCTGACTTTCAACCTCCTAGACCAACTGAACAAAGCCTGGCTCAAGATGGGAGCCTTTGCAGGGATATACAACCGCATCCTGATCAAAGATGTCTTCCACCTCTTGTCCTTATAATGTCATTTAACTAGTAAAATAGCTCTGCTTATGTACAAAGTCTAATTGGGAATGCCTACTCCATCATGATGCCATTGTGATTGGACCTGGCCGCTTCTAAGCCTGGCCTAGGCTGTCTTGGACCTATAGTTATGGCATTTCCTTTTAGGCTAAAGCAGAGAAAGATGGTTTGAGAGCTCAGAGGCAGAGACATCCACATGAAATCGGGCAGAGTATTCATAATATTACATTGACAAGTTGCAAGACAATTAAGGTTATCCACTGATTCCTGGATTTCACTGGACACTATTAATTACTCATTCCCCACATCTTTGCTGTGACATTTCCACATAGTTGAGATCCTCTGAAAGGAAAGGAAACAGATTTACCTGGTATGGCTTCAACATTTCAACCACTGAAATTCTCTTCAAATCTTTGCATATTCCAGCCTACCTGGATCTAACCTATCCAGAAAATCATCTAAAGCAGTGCTCTTCAAAGTGTTATGGTCCCTCTATATCAAAATTTCTTGGGCTACTTGTTTTAAAAAAGCAATTTCCAAGATCCTGCTGAATCAATCTTTGGCACTGGTGCTCAGCAGTACATTTCACACAAGCTCTTTAAATGATTCTTACACACATTAACGTTGAGCAGCCACTAATCTAGAGCTAGAGCCACAGTCCTCAACCTTGGCTGCATGTTAGAGTCACTGGGACAACTTCGAAACTCCCAAATGCCCGAGGCCGCTCCCCTGCCCAATCAAATCAAAATGCCTGGGGGTGAAATCCGCCTTTTGCAAGTTTCCCAGGTGATTCCAATGTACCACCAAGACTGAGAACCACTCCAGTAGATCCATCATTCTCAGAAGATGGCAAGGCTCCCCTGTCAAAGGGGATCATACCTAGGAATTTAACTGCATTTGCGACCAACCGTCCTGTATGACTGTGGCAACTGAGGGTTGTTTAGGCCAGTGTTACTCAGCACTGCAGACCACTGTCAGTTCATGAACTGTTGCATTACTGGCCCTCAAGGAGCTTGTACAGTCATGTGAAACAATTATATTATTAAAATATTTTGTAGCAAGAATTTCTTTATGGAGTAAACAATGCATTGACAAGTATTGTAATGCAAGCTTCTTACCTCATCGTGGACAAGTAACCAATAGTTTGTGGACAGACACTTTGAACAGTGTTGGTCCAGGCCAGGTACCCAGGCATGAAGGTACCATCTCAAGGGTCCCCATGACAATGCAGTCCAGCCGCTGACTCCTGGAGCAGCTGAGGCCAACCTGGTAACTCAACCCTGCCAGGGAAAGTGGGCTGCATTCTCAGAATGCTGATGCACTGTCCGGAAGGACAGTGTGCTGAGCACAAAGAAAGGCTCAGCTGAGATCTTTCAGGAAGCCCAAACACAAGGTGGCAGCCTTGCTGAAAATGTTCTAACCCAAACTTGTGAACCAGGTACCTCCTCATCACCCAAAATAGACAGCAGAGAGTGGGCAAAATGCCTGACCAAGGGCCGGAAGACCCCATGGGTGGTTTCAAGGCCTCAGAGCACAGAAAGAAAGTCCGAGTCATGGCTCTTTCAGTGCAAGAGACAGACTATCGACCTAATCCTACTTAATACAGAAAGAAAATTTATTAGTTCATGTCAGGCTCTTCCCACTTAGTGGCAAATCTGGTCACCAGCAGCATCAGGCTGACACTCTCCCAACCTAGCAATGGCAACAGGGTAACAGCCATGCCTCCTATAGTTCCAGCAAAAGTACTAGAACTAACCCTTATTGAGCCCAACTGGGTCACGTTTGCATCTCTAAATCAATCATTGTGACTTCAGTTGGACATGTCTAAGTCATGTGGCCATCACTGGATATGGGAGGTGTGGTAAGTCTCACCTGAACCATATGGATTGCGAGTGAATGACAGGTGAATCCATCAAAGAAAAATTGATGAGCTCCTAGCAATAGAAGGGGGAATGGATGCTGGGCAGGTAAAGAAAACAGGTTTCCCCTGTAAAAGCTCAGAATCACCAGCTGTGTATGCTACAAAGAGGCCAGAGCCCACATGCTAGCACCAATGTGCCTCCGCCCCAGCCAGCCTCACCAGTTTGTAGAGATATGGAGACACTCAGGTCAGTGACCTACCCAAGGAATTACGGCACACACTTCTGTCCCCCATTTGCTTTGGGGATGTCATCAAAATAGACTTTTTTAGGGATTTATGCTTCTTGTTGCTTCTCTTATTCCAAGCACAATAATCTATTTTCATTTATTCACTCATCCATTCATGAATTCATCAGACAAACATCAAACTGAGTGCTGATGGTGTGATGGTTGAAAATACACAGATAAATAAAGCATATACTACCTACCCTCTTCCAATACTTGTTGCCGTAGTAATTCCCTGTAGATGCAATTTCCTTTTCTGAGTTCCTTTCTCCTCCCAGTCCTGGAGCAGAAACTTGGGGGGCGGGGAACAGAAAGCTGCATAGGGTGTCTCTGTAATAAGAATGTGAAAAATTCTGTCACTAGATTCTCTTCAGCCAAAAATAAGATAATCTGCCTCTGTTTTCTTAAAGAAAATCCCTCTCCACAGGCTTTCCAGGGAAATCTAACCTGGATCTGGATAGGATGATTCCTTCTCAGGACTACTTAGCCAAGCATGACTTTATAACTGCTTCCTAAAAGAAATTTCAAAAATTGCATGAAAAAGATCCACATTCTTAGACAAAACATGGCATTTTAAATTGTAGACCCCTGGAAGATCTGAGGACAAAGATTCTATTTACAGCCTCCTCCAAATTTCTGTATTTGACTTGAGATGCCACAAATCTAGCAGTGGAATCCCTTAAGGAGCAGAGATTGGAGACTGTAACGTGGGGGATGGCCCCACCTCTACCTCTGCCATGGAGGGAAGCAGGAGCGGAGGGATGGAAAGTGAGGCTGCGCTGGCTGCTGCAGAAGCTGGGGGAGGCACTGCTAGGACCAGAAACCTCCGCTCCTTTCTGTTTACGAATTTGGCTGCAGGTAGGGAACTACACTGGAAAAGGGGTCCTTGGGAATGCTGGGGGAGTGAGTGCCTCCAGTCCCACGGTGATCTCGCTGAAATCACTTTGATCAAAGCCAGTGCCCCAAGTGCTTTTCACTTTCAGAGAGTCCCATTGTGTGTTAAGTCCTAAAATGCCCTTATTACCAGCCTCCAGCATAAACTTCCTCGGTGCGAGTCATGTGGCAGGTACATGTCTGCATCCACCCCAGCATCTCACACCAAGGTTGCCCTAAGTTAGGTACCCACGAATTGCGGGTGGGATAAATGAGTGAACGCATGAATTTAGTTTAGCATATGGTAATTCACAAAGCAATGTGAGTTACTTCACAGCTTGCCTGCTCACTTTGGCTGTATATTTGGGGGTTCTTGTCACATCTGCTTACCCTCCAGACTTCTCAAAAAGCAAGAATGTGATGCCAGAAGGCTAGGATGCAACCTGGGGTGAGATGTGCTGTAACTCACAGATGGCAGCAGTGATTCAATCAGAATGTGCACAAGGCGAGAAGTGGAAACCCCAGCATGGGGCACTTGGCACTACTAAGGAGGAGCCCCCTCAGTTAGGTGGATACCAGTTACAGGCAGCTGAGGAAGAAACATTCCCTGGACTCTAGGGAGGGTGGTTTTGTAAAGGCTGTATATGGAGGGGTGGGAGGGTGGAGAAGGGTGTGCAGATGTGAGGGAAAACCAGAGAGAGAATTACTGTAAAAAAAAAAAAAAATCTTTAAGTAACAAAATCAGCAGCTGGACCAGATTAGTTGTTCCCTTCTCTTTCCTATTTTTGGACTTGGGAAGAAAATGTGCAAAATAATTCCTGTTTTGGAGAAAAGTAGAGAAGGAGGCCAGTTTGGGGGTTGGGGAAGGGAGCACAGGCTATGGGGCTGTGGACCAGGTCAGAGAAGCAGAGGGAACTGAGGGGCTGCACAGATTGGTGACTCTACTGCTTCTGGGGGCATGGGGACACCAACGCTGCTCTCTCTTCCTCCCCAGGGAACGAGGGAGACTAGGCCTCTGCTCAGTGATGGAGCAAAACCTTTGGGACAAATGTCACATGCGTGGTTTTCACAGGATGACTGCTGAGGCCAGGCATAGACCTGATGGCCAGAAAGACACCTCAGGGCCACAGCAGAGGTGCAGGGACAGGAGGCAGACTCATGGATCTTTCTGCTGTCCCTAGTCTCCTTTCTGCCGTTAAGTGCACAATGTTTTCCTGCATTGATCTTGACTCTTGTTAAAATCTCTCAGTTTCCTGAGTGAGAGACTCAGTATAAGTGACTTGTAAGAAGAGCATGGGCTCTCCCTGCCAGGGATACACCTCTAATGGCAACATTTCAGACGTCTATGATGGGACAGATGAGAGAAGCATTTCAGGGGTGACAGAACCTTGAAATTCTCCTACACTTCTGGTGGGAGTTTAGATTGGTACGGACACTTTGGCATCTGTTGATAGTATCGACTAAAACACATACCCTACAACCCAGCAAGTCCACTCCTGCCAAAGAGGTGTAAGTATGTATATGCTCACCAAAAGACACATACCAAAATATTCAGAGCAGCATTCTTTAGCAATAGTCCCAAATTGGAAACTACCCAGATGCCCATTAAACAAGAAGACTTGTCATATAAATAATTCTAGATTCACATACTAAGGATAAATCACCTGCAACCACCAGCAACAATATGGCTGAATCTCACAAACACAGTAATGGGCCAAAGAAGCCAGGCACAAAAAAGCATCCAGATTTCTCAGTCCAATTATATAAAGTCCAAAACAGGTAAAACCTGTAGATGCTGTTAGAAGTTGGGATAATGGCGACCCTGGGAAGAGAGTATTGACTGAAAGGGCTTGCTGGGGAACTGGTAGTGATCTCAGTGCTAATTACATAGGTGTGGGGAGAATGTAAAATTTCAAAGAGCTGTTCACTTACGTGTGCACTTTTCTGAATATTTGTTATATTTCAATTTTTAAAAATGTTAAGGCCTCCAACTCCTTTGCTGTACTATGTGAGTAGCTGGGCTTAAGGCAGGCTCCAGGTAGAAAGTTGTTTCCTATATTGAGCTGAAGCCGACTCGCTACCACTGCACCCCCTTAGCCTGGTTCTGCCCTCGGCAGGTCACAGATTTGTGTAGTCCCCTCGTAACTTCATGTCCCCCTGAGTGTTTGTTTCTGGACAAGCATATCCCCTTCCTCAGTCCCCCTCAATGGGACAGCGTTTGTATTCTAGAACCTGCCAGATGTAGAAATAACTACTCTATTTGGGTGAGACCTTAAATTGATCTTATAGGTGGGTCAGAGTTTTTTGTTTGATTTTTATTTTCCCTCATTTCTTACTGGAGACAGTGCTCCAGCTTCCAGCCCTCCACCAAAGGTGAGAATACTTTGATCAACCAAGGACACATGAACCCCCCAGCTGTCTCAGCTCCTTAAAACAAAGTCAGGACCCAGAGGGGCTGGTCCAGGACCTACAGCCAAGCTCCAAGGCTGGGCCTGGGAACCAATTTGTGGGCGGGAGTGAGAGGGGTAATTCTGACCCCTTTCAATCCTTTCTGTGGGGCTCACATTGTCATACCTCATTGAATTAGGGGCTGGTGCCTCTCCACATTCTTTCACTGAAGTGAGCATAATTCCTGCACCAGGAGTAGTTTTCACAGGAATATTATGAACATGGCACAGGAAAAGGCACACAGAGCCCAGTGTGATGGCCCTAAGGATGGGTTAGGCCCATCTGCTTCCCAGAGAAACGAAAAATGATTAATCCCTTAGTGAATGTCAGCGAGGTCTTCAGGCTCAAGAAGGGAATCTGACCAATAGTTTCTTGTAATGATTTCCATGTTCACCATCTCGGTTGTCCTCTTCTGATAATCCAAATTGGAATGACTTGATTTCTGACATAATAAGAACAACTGATTTCTCATGGCCCTACTGTGTTTTAGGCTCGGCCACAAAGTCACTTAAAACTTACTTAAGCTGACTTTTTTTTTTTTTTTTGAAGACAAAACAACTTATTTATACAGAGCTCCACCTAGCAAGAATGAAAATATAGCTCAGGCATGCCAACAATAGGACACTTTTCTAGCCAGATAAGACAATACCCATGAAGAGAAATTGTACTTTGCAGACTCTTTACTGTTGTAGAGTTTGTTACATAACCATCACCAGGACCAGCTAGGTAATTTGCAGTGCCCAATGCAACATGAAAATGTGGACCCCCTCGTTAAAAAATTTTCATAATTTCAAGATGGTGACAGCAAAGCATTAAACCAAGCCTGGGGCCCTGTGTGACTGCAGAGGTCATGTACAGTCTGTGAAGGGGGCCCTGGGTACAGAAAGACTGCATGGAGGATGTTCCTTTAAGGTTGGGAACCTGTCAAGAATGTTGATAGTTTACACAATATTGGAGAACCTGGTCAATGTGTAAGAAATGAACAAATAAGAAAAAAAGTAAGAGGATTGAAAGTGAAGAGATAACAGTATCATTATTTGCAGATAATATGAAATTCCTGGGGAAACTAATATAATCAAGAGGAGAAAAAAGCTACTAGCGCTAATAAGATATTTCAGCAAGTTGACCAGATACAAGATCAAAATAAGAAGAGTATAATAAACAAGTTGCAGGAATAGGGATGGAGCATGGACTTGTAAGGGGATCTAATCTCTTACAGCTGTTGCCATCTTGTAGTAGGAGTTGGAATGGAGGGAGGGGTCTCGCTCCTTTGCATCCGCCTGCTGAGAGAGGGCTTCAGTGTGATCCTTGCAAAAGGGCTTTGTATCCCCTGGAGTTTAGGGCACTTTTACACTGGGTCTGCACAGGGCTGATGGATCCCCAGATAAGAAGCTGAGTGTCTTCGGATGCAGGGCCAAGCCAGAGCAGAAGGCTGAGAGGGGAGGACACTGCCCTCCTTTTGGTGCCACAGAATGGTGGGGGAAAGGATGCAAAGTGGGATAGGAATGTTTTGCTTGGGGTCATTTAAATAGAGATTCAATAGAGGTCCACCAGGAGGTATTTTACAAAGAAAGTTCTATATGGAGCAGATCCTGATATGGAGCGGGAGAAATTTGATGCTGCTTCAAGTCTGGAGTTTTAAATGTCCTGTTCACAAGTAAGGCTGTTGAGTCAGAAATCCAAGACCTAATCTGCAGCTCTGACACTTGTCTGCTCTGTGAATTTGTACAAATCCTTTAACTTCTACAAGCTAGGGTTTCACCCTCTGTGGGTTTAATATTATTCTCACAACAACATCTACCTCCCAGGAATATGGTGACAAATAATCTAATGATTACCTCCAATAATCATGGCATGGGGGTGATGTATGTATGTAATGTATGTAATCATAAAGCATCTTTATTTTTGGTTCCCTTTACTTCTTTAAGTGTATTCTCTGGGACTAGTCCTTCTCTGCTCCTGGATCAAATCTAGGACAAGTCTCTTGAGTTTTGTGGTCCCTCTCAGGTAATAAAAGCAGTCTCAGGGGCTTCCCTGGTGGCACAGTGGTTGAGAGTCCGCCTGCTGATGCAGGGGACACGCGTTCGTGCCCTGGTCCGGGAAGATCCCACATGCCGCGGAGCGGCTGGGCCCGTGAGCCATGGCTGCTGAGCCTGCGCTCCACAACGGGAAAGGCCACAACAATGAGAGGCCCGTGTACCGCAAAAAAAAAAAAAAAAAGGCAGTCTCAGCTCAATAATTCATATTTTTAATCCGGTGAAAAATTAAACTTTACACTTCATCCACAGTTTTGGCTTCTGCACATTCACAGCTTGGGCCTGGAGCCGCGGCTGCTGAATTGGTCCAACGTGCTGAGTTTGAGTTCCTGAGCTGTGATCCTGCCTCAGCCTTGTTAATCAGGGTTTCTGACCCCTCTAGGATCAAAGTGTGGGAGAGAGTGGAAAAAAGTGACTGGAAAGTTCTTACTTGTCTGACACTGGGGGGACCTAGAAGTAGGGCTCTCTAGTCTCAGTGGTTCCTGTGGGGACAACTTTGGGGGTTCTTCAGAGACAGCCCCTCTCCCCTGCCCCCATAACTGGGAAAAGCATCTCAAATTTGTCCATTAAGTATAACACGTGCTGTAAAGTTTTGTATATCACCTTTATTAAATTAAGGCAGCTCGCTCTCTACTCTAGGTTCTAAGCAAGTTTTTAAAAAATCATAAATAGATCAATGAGTTTTCTGGTAGCTTGAGATATCATTAACTTATTGCTTATTGTTGCTTATTCTATTAACAAGGAAAATTACATTCATAAAATTTCTGATGTTAAACCATCCTCACAGGTTTTGGATGAACTACTTAATCATGATGAATTTTTTTATAATTCAGTATCTGATTTGGTAAGCTAAAATTTTGTTTTGATCTTCACATTAATTTTCAGAAGTGAAATGAGCCTATAATTTCCTTCTCTTCTATTATTTTTATCTGGTTTAGTAATCAATACTGATCTCATAAAATTAGTGGGACAGATTTTTCTGTTTTTGTTTTCTGGTATAATCTATTTAAGATTAGAATTGACTGTTTCTTAAGAGTTTGATAGAACTCACCTGTAGAACCATCTTGGCCTGGATTTCTGGGGAAGAAGAGATATTAACTCCTGTTTTAATCTCTCTGATTACTAGTCAACTCAAATTTCCTATTCTTTTTCTTGTGCTGATATTGGCATTTTGTGTTTTCTTGGGTACCTACGTATTTTAGTAAATTTTAAAATATATGAGCACACAGCTTTTCATAATACCTTTTAAAATAAGTTTTATTGAGCTGTAATTTACATACCATAATATTCACCTTTTTTTATAGTGTATGATTCAGTGGTTATTTACAGAGTTGTGCCACCATCAACACTATCTAATTTCAGAATGTTTTCATCATCCCAGAAAGAAATCCCATGACGTTAAGAATTATCCCCCATTCTCTTCCACCCACCTAGCCCCTGGCAACCATTAATTTACTTTCTGTCTCTATGGATTTTCCTGTTCTAGACATTTCATATAAATGGAATCATACAATATCTGGCCTTTTATGTCTGGCTTCTTTTATTTACCATAATGTTTTCAAGGTTCATCATGCCATAGCATTTATCACTACTTCATTCCCTTATATGGCCACATAAGATTCCATCATATAAATACACCAGATTTTCTTTATCCATTCAGCATTTGATGGGTACTTGGTTTGTTTCCAGTTTTGGCTATTGTGACTAATAGGGCTATGAACATAACTGTTGGTAAACAGTTGGTGTCCTGCGATCCCTGAGTGCATCCTGCTGCCTGATCCATGTGCCCTGTTCCCTGAGATCCACCCCTATAATCACAGAACTAAAGGGTTAATGTCAGGCAAGGCAGGGGCCTCTCAGTTCTCCACTACAGGGCTGTGGTTGGTAGGTGTTCTCAATGGAGGAGTCCATACACTGCTGGTTGGTAAGTATTTTAAATATCAGCCTTGGGTCTTTCCATGTAAGATTTCCTTTGAACAAAGGGTTCACCATTGTCAAAAATTTAGCAAACCATCAATAATACAATTCTTTCATGTTAGATTTGAGGAAACTGAGATCCAGAAGGGTTAAATCATTTATTTAAAATCACATACATAATTTGTTCAAAATCACACATCTAATGTGTGACAGACTCAAGGCTGGAAGTGATTTCTTCACCCTCAGGCTAACATTCTGCCCACTCCACTAAGAAAGACTGTCAGCAAAATCTAACAGTTTCTTTTTTCTGATTTATGCCAAAATTGGGGCACATTAGGTTCCAAGGGGATTTATTTCCCAGAAAGATAGAACATAAAAAAAGACTAGAAATATTAATAAGTTGTATTAGTGCCAGAAATAGGTAGAGTTTTAAAAAATAAACCAAACATCTCAGCTCCTCTATCACATAGCGCTGACCATCCTTATCCTAAAGAAAGCCCCACAGCTGCATTCTGGGCTGGCCTGTCACATCCTGTGAGAGCCCAGAAAGTCCATCTGAAACAGATGATTTCTACAGTGTTTTTTACGAGTTGGGCTATGGTCTCTCTCCACATCTGTGCACCTCGCTACTGCATCTGCTGAGTTGGAGCCACGGTCTGTGGTCTTGAATATAAGATCCTCTTTGGGCTGCCGCATCTGCTGAAGATTTTGTTTTTATTGTGCTTTTTCATGTAGATGGCCCAGCGCCAGCCATACCCAAGGAAGTGCTGAGGAGCAGAAGGTAGGCAGGGATGCTCTGGGAAAACTGGAGGTGAAAACTGAGAGTCCTGACGGGACATTGCCGGTGCAGAGCATTTCCTCTGCTCTCTCTGCCATTCACCTTCCTCCCCCTTTCCGTGGACATTCTCTTTCCTGAGGTCTCTGCCTTCTCCCAGCTGCTGTATTGCCCTGAAAAACGTGAATTCGTTCAACCCAAGTGCAAGACTCCTCCCTCCCCCAGCAGGTGGGGCCTCGGAGCTCTAAGCAGGGAGCTGGAGCCACAGCCCCAAAGCGCCAGGCTGGAGGGTTGCTTCTCTAGCATCACACCTCAATCGCAAGTTTCTGTGAAGGAAGGCGTTTGGGCAGGCGTTGGGTAAAGCCTGAAATTGTGTTTGAGGCAAATAACACAAATCTGCAACAATTCCTTTCTGAACACAGAGAGGCACGGATGTCCAACAGAAGGAACTAAGAATTTGGTTAAATAAAATACAGATCTTGCAAGAGGGAAGAGATATGGGGACATATGTATATGTATAACTGATTCACTTTGTTATAAAGCACAGACTAACACACCATTGTAAAGCAATTATACTCTAATAAAGATGTTTAAAAAATAAAATACAGATCTTCCATTCAATGGAATATTATATAACCAATAGGGATTGCATATTTGAAGAATTATAATGATGTAGGAAAATACGTACACTATAATATCAGGTGAAAAAAGCCAGAATTGTGTAGATACTGTGAGCTCTAATGTGTAAAAATAATATGTGTATAATGAAAATTATATATATGTGTATTATATATATCACTCATTACATATGTAATATATATGACATGTATAAGATGAGTGTTTTATATATATACATACATACATACATACATACATACATATGTACATGCTTGGGGGAAAAAAAACAAGAAGGAAAAATACCAAAATTTTAACACTGAGGTTCTTACTCAGTTATAAGATTATGGCTAATTTTTTGTACTTATGCCTTTATATTTCCAACTGTTCTATAATGAACATTAATTTCTTTAATTAGAAAGTTATTTTAAAACAATGAAGTTAGAACCAACAGAATATTAGACCAAAGTCACAGTAGAAACATGAATCTAATCTCTTCGTATTCCAAAAAGAGAAAACAGGAACCATGCTAAAGGACTTGGCCTGAGCTTGTTTTGTAACTTAAGCTGTGTCCTGGCTTTTGAGTCAGTGTTTGTCCACCAAGTTGCTGCTTGAATGCCATTTTCTTATAATGTTCTTAATGATTTTTAAAATCTTAGGTTTACATAGAACCTCTTACAAGGGCTTTCTCATAGTTATTTCATCTGATTATCATAGCACATCTATGATGTTAAGTATTCTGGGTTGAATTGTGTCCCCCATCCTCAAAAATCAAATGTTGAAGTCCTAGCCCCCATTTATCTCAGAATGTGACTTAATTTGGGGATAAGGTCTTTTTTTTTTTTTTTTTTTTTTTGCGGTACGTGGGCCTCTCACTGTTGTGGCCTCTCCCGTTGCGGAGCACAGGCTCCGGACGCACAGGCTCAGCGGCCATGGCTCACGGGCCCAGCCACTCCGCGGCATGTGGGATCTTCCCGAACCGGGGCACGAACCCGTGTCCCCTGCATCAGCAAGCAGACTCTCAACCACTGCGCCACCAGGGAAGCCCGGGGATAAGGTCTTTACAGAGGTAGTCAAGTTGAAGCAAAGTCATCAAGGTGGGCCCTAATCCAATATGACTGGTGTCTTTATAAAAACAGGAAATGTAAACACAGAGACACATAGAGGGGAGACAGTGTAAAGAGACACAGAGCGAAGACTGCCATCTACAAGCCAAGGAGAGGGGACTGAAACAGATCCTTTCCACACAGCCCTCAGAAATAAACCAACCCTGCTAACACACTGATTTTGGACTTCTGGCCTCCAGAACTATGAGACAATAAATTACTGTCACTTAAGCCACCTGGTTTGTGCTATTTTATTAACAGCGGCCCTAGCAAACTACTACATTGAATAAGGCCAACTTCAGTCTCATTTTTACTGTGGAGGACTTTGAGACTCACAGATGCTACATGACTCAAAGCCACAAAGTGAGTTTGCAACAGAGCTGGGACCAGACCCAGATTTCTACCTCCTCATCTGGGGCTTTTTCTACCTCGCCAAGATGCCCTTTTCTGGTTCTTAATTTTTTTTAATTAAAATTTTTATTTTGAGATAATTATAGATGCATATACAGTTGTAAGAAATAATACAGACAGATCCCGTCTACGCTTTACCTAATTTCCCCCAATGGTAATGCCTTACAAAATTGTAGTACAGTATTTCAACAAGGATACAGTCAAGATACAGGCGGTTTCATCATCACAAGGATTCTTCATGTGGCCTTTTATAGCCGTAATCACTTTGCTTCCACTCCCACCTTCTCCTTAACTCCTGACAACCACTAATCTGTTCTCCATTTCTATAATTTGGTTATTTCAAGTATGTTATATGAACAGAATCATACAGTATGTAACCTTTGAGGACTGGCTTTCTTCATTCATCATAATTCTTTGGTGATTCATCCAAGTCTTTGTGTGTATCAATAGTTCATTCCTTTTTATTGCCAAGTAGTATTCTTGGTGTAGATATACCACTTTGTTTAACCATTCACCCATTGAAGGACATCTGTGTTGTTTCCATTTCCTGGCTATTAGAAATAAAGCTGTTATGAACATTTGTATACAAGTTTTTGTGTGAACATATGTTTTCATTTCTATGGGGTAAATGCCAAACAGTGCAATAGTCAGATTGTATGATAGTTGCAAGGTTAGTTTGTTTTTCCTTAAGAAACTGCCGAACTCTTTTACAGAGTGGGTATACCGTTCTACATTTCTACCATTAATATACGAGTGATCCAGTTTCTCCATATCCTCTCCAGCATTTTGGTGCTGTCACTATTTTTTTAATATAAATTTTCTTTATTCTAATACAGATTATTTCAATACAGATACTTAGAGTCCTCTTTAACTTGCCTTTACAGAGCAAAATGCTGAATTGATGATCTTGTGATGTTTTAAATCTTTTTTTTAATTGAAGTATATAGTTGATTCACAGTATCGTGTTAGTTGCAGGTGTACAGCACAGCGATTCATATGTATATAATATTATATATTGTATATTTTATTTTTTTAGTATTTTATTTATTTATTTATTTGGCTGCCCTGGGTCTTAGTTGCGGCATGCGGGATCTTCATTGCACATGTGGGATCTTTCAGTTGTAGCATGTGGGCTCTTAGTTGCAGCATGCGAACTCTTAGTTTTTTTTTTTAGTTGCAGGATGTGGGATCTAGTTCCCTGACCAGGGATCGAACCCGGGCCCCCTGCATTGAGAGCACAGATCCTTAACCACTGGACCACCAGGGAAGTCCCCATATTATATATTTTATATATATTCTTTTTCAGATTCTTTTCCCATATAGGTTATTACAAACTATTGAGTATAGTTCTCTGTGCTATACAGTAGGTTCTTGTTGGCTATCTATTTTATATATAGTAGTGTGTATATGTTAATTCCAACCTCCTAATTTATCCCTGTCCCTACCTCCCTTTCCCCTTTGGTAACCATAAATTTGTTTTCCATGTGAGTTCCCTTTCTGTTTTGGAAATAAGTTCATTTGTATCTTTTTTTGCTTTTAGATTCCACATATAAACAACATCATATGATATTTATTTTTGCTATTCTGATCGGTGTGTAGTGATATCTGATTATCGCGATTTGCACTTCCCAAGTGTTCAGTGATGTTGAAAATCTTTTTATGTGCTTATTTGCCATCAGTATATCCTCTGTGAAATGTCTTATAATGTCTTTTGCCCATTTTCTAAATGGATTATTTGTTTTTTACTGTTGAATTTTGAGAGTTCCTTACATATTCTAGATTCTGTTCTTTTATGAGACATGTGGTTTGCAAATATTTCTCTCTGTAGATTGTCTGTTCATCCTCTTCTGGTCCTTCAGAGAGTAAAAGTTTTAAATTTTGATGAAGTTCAGTTTATCAATTTTTCCTGTTATAGATTGTGCTTTTTGTGTCAAGTCTAAGAATTCCTTGCCTAGCTCTAGATGCCAAAGATGGTCTCCTATGTTCTTTTCTAAAAGTTTTATAGTTTTACATTTTATATCTAAGTCCAAGTTCATGATCCATTTTGAGTTTGTATAAGTTATGAAGTTTAGGTTGAGGATTTTTCCTCTCATGGATGTCCAAATGCTCTGACACTTTTTGTTGAAAAGACTATCCTTATTCCATTGAATTGCCTTTGTACCATAGTTGGCATATTTGTTTGTGTCTCTTTCTGGGCCTTATGTTCTGTTTCATTGATCTTTGTGTCTATCCCTCTACCAATACCACATCTTAATTATTATAACCATATAAGTCTTAACATTGGGTAGGTTGATTCCACTTTCTTTTTCTTTTTCAGAATTGTTGTAGCAATTCTGTATTCCTTGAAATTTCATATAAATTTTATTTTTTTTTTAGTGAAATATAGTTGATTTACAATGTTGTGTTAGTTTCAGGTGTAAAGCAAAATGATTCAGCCATACATACATATATATCTATTTTTTTCACATTCTTTTCCCTTATAGGTCATTACAAAATATCAAATATAGTTCCCTGTGCTATACAGTAGGTCCTTGTTGGTTATCTGTTTGATATGTAGTAGTGTGTATATGTTAAACCCAAACTCCTAATTTATCCCTCCCTCCCTTTCCCCTTTGGTAATCATAAGTTTGTTTTCTATGTCTATGGGTCTATATCTGTTTTGTATATAAGTTCATTTGTACCTTTTTTTTTTTTAGATTCCACATATAAGCAGTATCACATGATATTTGTCTTTCTTTGTCTGGCGTACTTTACTTAGTATGATAATGTCTAGGTCCATCCATGTTGCTGCAAATGGCATTATTTCATTCTTTTTTATGGCTGAGTTAATATTTCATTGTATAAATATACCACATCTTCTTTTTTTTTTTTTTCGTGGTACGCGGGCCTCTCACTGTTTTGCCCTCTCTTGTTGTGGAGCACAGGCTCTGGCTGCGAAGGCTCAGCGGCCATGGCTCGCGGACCCAGCCGCTCCGTGGCATATGGGATCTTCCCGTACCGGGGCACGAACCCGTGTCCCCTGCATCGGCAGGCAGACTCTCAACCACTGCGCCACCAGGGAAGCCCCCACATCTTCTTTATCTATGCATCTGTTGATGAACATTTGAATTTTAGAATAATATCATCAGGACTTCCCAAGTGGCACAGTGGTTAAGACTCTGCGCTCCCAATGCAGGGGGCCTGGGTTTGACCCCTCGCCAGGGAACTAGATCCCACATGCATGCCGCAACCAAGAGTTTACATGCCACAACTAAGGAACCTGCATGCCACAACTAAGGAGCCGGCTAGCCACAACTAAGGAGCTCACCCGCCACAACTAAGACCCAGCACAACCAAATGAATAAATATTTTTTAAAAGAGAATAATATCTATGTCTACAAAAAAATCGTCCTGACATTTCGATAGGAATTACATTAAGCCTGAATATCAATTTAGGGAGAATTGACATCTTTACTACATTTAGCCTTCTAATCCAGGAACATGGTGTTGTCCCTCCATTTATTTAGATATTCTTTGATATATTTTATTTTTCACTTTGCCAGTGAGGTTTTAGTTATTAGTTAAGTCATGATTCAGAATCCCAGGGTAGAGATCACAGTGTAGCCAGGTCTCACTTCACTACCCTGGGAGAAGGACAGAGAACAGGGGAGAGGGAAGTGGAGACAGTTCCAAGCATTGCAGGAAATGTGCCCTGTGGTCATCTTGTGCCCTGTGGTCATCCCAGGCTGACACCCAGGATATGAGACAGAGGGACTTACATACATGGCAGTGCCATTTACATGTTGGAGGCTTCACCCGTTTTAGTGGTCACTGCCTTCTCATAGTGGTGGAAGTGCAGTGGTTCTGCCAGCAGTTCCTGGTCTGGTTCTGGTTGTTTGACAGTGTGAGATCTGACTCTCATTTTTCTCAACATATTGATTTGCTCAGTGTAGCCAATTGGCTACGTGCTCAGTGTAGCCAATCTCCCAACCATTGTAGCAGCCTCCTTTGCCTGCTGCCTCCATGTACCCTGCTGCATCTTTAGCCACTGAGCATGACACTACCTTCATGCTGCACACCCTCCTCTTGCTTCTCAGATGCTGGTCTTGACAGTGTTTCTATGAAGGGAAGGACAGAGGATGGGGAAAGGAAGGAAAGGATGGAAAGGTCCTATTATGCTCTTAGACATCAGAGATCTATTAACAGGAAAAAAAAGCAAACAACAAAATTACAAAGTCAGCTTACTGACCTTCTTAGCAGCTTTCTCTGTAAACTTAGAGGAATGATTTGTCCAGAAGATGTAGCTTCCCTCCCAGTTCACACCCTTGTTTTCCAAAATAAAAGTGCTGTCTCTGTGACAGCTAAGCAAGGACTGGTGGCTGAATTTTTGATGTGATTTTTGAGGGAGGAGCCCTTTCCAGGTGGAGTTGACAGCAGACTAAGGCAGGGTGTCGTGTCAGACATAGGAGCAGAAACACTGGGGCTGCAAAACTTAGCCCTGAAAAACACCCTGGAAATATCCAGCCTAGCCATTGCCAACTTCCTGCCCTTGGCAACACACAACAAGGATGGATGACATTTACTTGCTTGACACATGGGGTGTTCCCAGGCTGCTATGTTTTACAGGCTGCTACATGGACAAGATAGGCTATGAGTTATATGCAAATCCCAGCATGCAGTTCTGCTCTTTCTCTTCCAGTGGAAGACACTTGTAAGGGTGTCGTGTAATGAAGCTGATACTAGTGACCTGGACTGATCCTACATTGTATACATAAGAAACTGAGTCCTAGAGAGCTTAAACAATTTGCCTAAGAGCTCACAGACAGAACTCCAAATTGTTCTCTTTTTGTTCCTCTTCCTAACATTGGTCCAGAAAGCTCCAAATCAGAAATTCTAAAGATGCCTGCTTGATCTTAAGTTCATAGCACAATTGGGCTTTCATATGTCTGTACTGCTTCTGAAACTGTCAGGGAGAACATCTGCATGTCTATCCTTTAGAGCTTTGTATAGTCACTTTTATTCCAGGATTCAAATTTTTGGTTTTATATGGATTTAATCAGAAACACCTTATGAAAAGTTTGGATTCCAAATTAGACCTTAACATGTAAAACAGCCATGAAAAAAAATATGGAACATTCTCTGAAAATGATTTTCTCTTTGGAATTTCCAGATTTCTCTTAGATGTTCCTTGGGACATCCATCAAATCCTAAGTTTATACATGCAAAGCACTTCAAAGAGGATCATTTTTTTTCTTTTTGCCATACCACGTGGCACGTGGGATTTAGTTCCCTGACCAGGGATCAAACCCGCACCCCTGTATTGGAAGCATGGAGTCTTAACCACTGGACTGCCAGGGAAGTCCCCAAAGAGGATCTTATACATAGCATACATGCACATATTAATTGCCCATGAAGTTAGCAGTTATTAGGGGGGCAGTATGGTATGCTGGTTATGAATATGAGTTCTTCAGCCAGACTTTTGGGTTTTTACTTCTTGCTTATTGGTCCCACTTAAATTCTGATCTCACTATTGAGTTGTGGGAACTTGGATAATTACTTAACCTCTCTGTGCCTTGGTTTCCTCCTTTGTAAAATGTCATACAGTAAGGATATAATAAGTATTAGGTTTCACTATTATACTAGGTATTCATGTTTTCCCTCCCCACCCAGATTGAAGGCTCTCCGGGCAGGTGCCACAGATGAGGGAAGGCTCTTGTAGCCTACAGTGGGTGCATTTCACACAGCACCTACTCAATCAATATTTCTGGAATGACAGAGTGTGCCATGGAAGCCAACCTGAACTGAGGGGCAGTGCTGCCTCCAAAAAAAACTGGTCTTCAAACCCAACCTTCTACCCTGAGAACTATGATGCTCAAAGCCACATATGAAATCTGGGGGCGGGGGGGTCTGTGAGCGTTTCCCAAACACTGTGAACTCATTTCAAAAAGAAGTAACCAAATACATCATTGTCTGAGGGAGGCCCCCATTCCATCCAGGGAGAAAGGAGGATGAGTTCTCCTAGAATGGCTTGTAGTGGGGATTCATCTGCCACAGCCTAGTTTCTTACAGAGTTTGAGGAGGCTGCTGCCATCTGCATCTCTGTCCCACCTCCCCTTACCTGTGGGCTAATGCATGAGGAGGCTGGAAACGGAAGAAGCCAGCAACATTTCCCCAACAGATCACTCGTTCACTCCTAGCACTTGGTATGCTCACCTTGGGATCCCTATTTGGTCCCACTGTGGCGTAGCCAAAAAGCAGGGGTAATGAAGAAGAGAGCTTCCCTCATTTTCCCTACATACCCTCCCCCACTATATGCTTTCTAGTCTCTCCCTCCCTCCCTCTGGAGGTGAATATGACAAGAGTACAGAGAGTAAATAGAGAAAGTCAGAGGATGTGCCTCTGGAGGAGGCTCTTGTATTGGTGGCTTCCAAGCAAGTGGCCTTCGGACTTTTGGTCACAGGGCCCTCAGCAGCAAACCCTGCATTTTAGTAAAGGGCTATTTACACAACAGTCCATGGGCTGGGCTGAGTCATGAGCTGCTTATTACCTATGCATGAGGAGGTAGGTTCAAAAATTGAGAGTATGTATTTAGAAACTTTAATAGCATTTCACATTGTAATTTTATTCTTGTTGAATATAGTAATAAGAAATTAGGACTTATAGCTGACACATTGTGGAAACTGACTGGGAAGAGGCACAAGAGAAGTTTCTGGGATGATGTACATATTCTGTAGAGGCACAAGAGAAGTTTCTGGGATGATGTACATGTTCTGTA
This sequence comes from Lagenorhynchus albirostris, assembly GCF_949774975.1. Taxonomy (NCBI): domain Eukaryota; kingdom Metazoa; phylum Chordata; class Mammalia; order Artiodactyla; family Delphinidae; genus Lagenorhynchus; species Lagenorhynchus albirostris. The sequence continues at coordinate 116,588,659 of NC_083095.1, read as the reverse complement.
TCTTGATATTGTTTTGTGTTACACAGTTATGTGCATGTCTTAAGACTCTTTGAATGGTACATTTAAGATAAGCACATTTTACTATATGTAAATTTTACCTCAAAAAAACCCCACAAACAAATATTAAAACCTAGTTCATGATATGCATACTGAACTATCTAGGGGTAAAGGTTACTAATGTCTGCAACTTACTTTGAACGTATCAAAACATAATTTGTATTAATGAATGGACAGAGGAATAAATAGATAAGTGAAAAAACAAATATAACAAAATGTCAGTGGTAGGATCTAGCTGGTGGGTACACATGGATTCACTGTGCAGTTCTTTCAGCTTTTCTGTATGTTTTCAAATCTCCACAATGTTGGGGAAATATTAAGGCTTGCATTTTGTATGCCTTTATTGGGTTTTTTCTTTTATAATCAATTTTTGTTGCATCTTACAAAAGTACCAAAAGGGAAGAAATCAGAGGGGAAATTTTAAAAATCTTTAAACTAATGAAAATGGAAAAACAATGTTTAAAAACTTATGGGATGCCATAAAAGCAGTTCTAAGAGGGAAGTTTATTAGGAATAACCTCCTACGTTAAGAAAAAAGAAAGATTGAAATTAACTAAATTTATACCTCAAGGAACTAGAAGAAGAACAAACTAAGCCCAAAGTTAGTAGAGGAAAAGATATAACAAAGATCAGAACAGAAATGAATGAAACAGAGACTAGAAAAACAATGGGAAACAACAAAACCAAGAGTTAGTTTTTTGAAAAAATAAACAAAATTGACAAAGCAATCCTAAGAAGTACAAGGCTGGAAGGATCACACTTCCTGATTTCAAACTATACTACAAAGCTATAGTAATCAAAACAGTATGGTACTGGCATAAAAACAGATACATAGGCCAATGGAATAAAATAGAAAATAGAAATAAACCCGCTCATATACAGTCAACTAATTTTTGACAAGGGTGCCAAGAACATACGATTGGTAAAGGATACTGTCTTCAATAAATGATGTTGGGAAAACTGGATACCCATATGCAAAAAATGAAACTGGACCCCCTTTCATTACACCACTCAAAAAAATTAACTCAAAATGGATTAAAGTCTTAACTATATGTCATAGAAGAAAACATAGGAAAAAAAGCTCCTTGACACTGTCATAGAAATGATTTATGACACCAAAACAAAGGCAAAAAAAGCAAAACAAACAAGTGGGACTACATCAAACTAAAAAGTTTTCACAGCAAAGGAAACAGCAAAATGGAATGAGAGAAAATGTTTGCAAATCATATGTCTGACAAGGAGTTAATATCTAAAGTATATAAGAATTCACAAAACTCAGTAGCAAAAAAAAAAAACCCAATCCAATTAAAAAATGGGCAGGGGCTTCCCTGGTGGCGCAGTGGTTGAGAGTCCGCCTGCCGATGCAGGGGACACGGGTTCGTGCCCCGGTTCGGGAGGATCCCACATGCCACGGAGTGGCTGGGCCCGTGAGCCATGGCGGCTGGGCCTGTATGTCCGGAGCCTGTGCTCCGTAACAGGAGAGGCCACAGCAGTGGGAGGCCCGTGTACCGCAAAAAAAAAAAAAAGGGCAGAAGATCTGAATAGACATTTTTCTAAATTAGTCATACAGATGACCATCAGGTACATGGAAAGACGCTCAACATCACTAATAATTAGGGAAATGCAAATTAAAACCACAATGAGATATCACCTCACACTTGTTAGGGTGGCTGTTATCAAGACGACAAGAGATGGGGGATTCACCTGGTCGTGCAGTGGTTGAGAGTCCACCTGCCGATGCAGGGGATGCGGGTCCGTGCCCCGGTCCGGGAAGATCCCACATGCCGCGGAGCAGCTGGGCCTGTGAGCTATGGCTGCTGAGCCTGCGCGTCTGGAGGCTGTGCTCCGCAACGGGAGAGGCCACGTTAGCAAGAATGTGAAGAGAACACTTATACTATACACTGTTGGTGGGAATGTATATTGATACGGCCATTATGGAAAACAGTATGGAGGTTTTTTAAAAAATTAAAAATAGAACAACCCTATGTTTCAGCAATGCCACTTCTGGGAATATATCCAAAGGAAGGAAAAATCAGTGTATTGAAGAGATATCTGCACTCCCATGTTCATTGCAGCATTAGTCACAATAACCAAGATATGGAAACAACCCAAGTGTCCATCAGTGGATGAATGGATAAAGAATATGTATACACACACATACACACACACACACACACACACACACAGGAATATTATTCAGAAAGAAGAAAATCCTGCCATTTGTGACAACTCGTATGAACCTGGAGGGCATTATGATAAGTAAAATAAGTCAGGCATAGAAAGACAAATACTGTATGGTATGACTTACATGTGGAATCTAAAATAAAATAAAATTTAAAAAGGACTCATAGAAACAGTGAGTAGAATGGTGGTTGCCAGGGGCTAGAGGGTGGAAGAAAGCGGGAGATATTGGTCAAATGATACAAACTTTTAGTATAAATTGAATAAATTCTGAGGGTCTAATGTACAGCATGGTGACTATAGTTAATCATGCTGTATTGTATGCTTACTAAGAGAGTAGATCTTAAGCATTCTTACAAAAAAAAAGGTAACTGTGAGGTTATGAATGTGTTAACTTGTAATCATTTCACGATATATACATATATTAAATCATCACATTGTACACTTTAAATATATACAATTTTACTTATCAGTTATACCTCAATTAAAAAAAAAGCCAACCAATTAGAATGGTTCCAGTCCCAACAGAGGGGCTGGTTGCTCCCACCCAGTATTGGTAATAGCAGTTAATGTTGACTGAGCACTCACCGTATGCCCATGACTTTGCTAAACCCTTGACATGAATTATCTCATTCCTCTCTACAGGACTGTAAGCTGAGCGCTGTTATGATCCCCACTTTATGTATAAGCTCACTGAGGCTCTGAGAGGTGAAGTGACTTGCTCAGTGTCACATAGCTAATAAACAGTGGCATCTGGGTCCACAGCCCCTGCTGTTAAACATGGTCCTGAAACCATGGATCAACATTAGTTAAATCCATTTCACCTGTAACCTGCCTTCACTAATCAAGCCCATTTCAGTTGTTGCTACAAAAGACTTGCATGTCCTCCAAGGGCATGTAGCCTAAGCAATGTTTGCCCAAGTGGTTTTCCAGAAACACGGAGTCAGCTGTGTCTCGTTTGAGCTGAGCCTGGTAAGACAGGATACGACCACCAGCCCTCCAACTGGGCATGCGCATAGAGATCTTGTCTGCTCAGTGACCTGTTGATGTCAGTGGCCAAAAACTCTGCCCTCAGATCATGCTGTGTGCCTCCACATGTGAACGAGGCCTGTAGTTTAGTTACACCTGCACAAAACTACAATTACCACCATCTTTTCCCAGTCACCTTTACCCACACGGCCCATGCCTCAGATCACCCTGCTTCTTAACCCCATAAATAGCCCCCAGCCCCTTGCTTAGGCTGTCTTGCAGAAAATTTCTTTGCTTTAAACCTTGGTGTCTCAGCATTTTGGCTTGCTGAGCGTTGGGCAAAACTAACCTGGTTAGATTAAGTCCTATCTTGAAGGTCAGTTGAAGGATATCATTTTCAGCACCTTTTCTAACTCAAGATCAGTACTTAGGTCTCACTGGGAAGAGAAGAAAAAGGCAGGAAGGGTCTACGTCTTTACTTTCTGTTCTGAGAAAAGTTTGAAATGTTCTGACATCCTTTTGTCAAGTTCACAAAAGCTTTCCTAGTTTCTTCCAAAACGTTCACTCTTTCAGGTAGCAGTAGTCTGTTGATTAGCTGTAGGGATATGTAGGAGATTAGATGTGAAAACTCTGATAGTACTCATACTTCTCAGGTTTCTTCTACCTAAACTAGTTGGGGTCGTTCAAAATTAACTCCAAGGTTCTACTTTTCAAGATTGGCAGCTCTTAAGTAACTTTAGAAAAGTAATTTCACCAAAAAAGCGAGAAACGCTGTGGGCTTTCCATTACAAAACTACATGCAAGGACCTCATTGGTTATAGTAATAAAAACTCGGGAAGCAGGCATTGAAGGAAAATAAATATTGTCTTTCTCACAGACACGCGAAACAATTTTCTTTTCAAACGCTAAGTAATCTAGGTGACATGGGTACCAAATTTCTGCTCCTGAAGAAAGGGATAAATGGAACATTTTTGTCTGAGAAATGACCACAAGGATCAAATTCCCAAGATAACTCCTCCTCTTCTATCTCTTTTGCCTCGAATGCTTTGCCTTTTGAAATGGAAAGTGTGAGTTGAGAAAAGGTCCATTCGAACCAGCCACCCATTGTGATGAAAGACCTCTCTGGGCGCCTCGGGCTACCCCAAGTGAGGCTCACAGCGGCCAGAACCTTGGTTCAGTTTCCCAGTATGTAAACTGCTTTCTCGGAGTTCTGGAGGTGGTGGGGCTCCAGCAGATGAACCCATTACTAACTAAACACAAGAGACTTACAGAGAAACCCAGAGGCCAGTTGATTGCTTTCTACAGGAGAATGGTCTAGTGCGTTACCTGTCCCTGGTCCTCGGCTCAGGGTACTCCTTCCTAGTAGGTTAGCCCACTTAGGCGCACAAGTCGTGTATTAGAGGGTTGCTTGGTAAAGAGGGGAGAGTAGCAAAGTGCAGTGTCTTCAGAACTCTTTCCTTGGTTTTGGAACTGTTTGTTCTGATAACAACCTACCCTGGAATGGCCGTTATTAGACCCACGTGCCTCCACTTACCTCCCACACCTGTGTAGACTTTATTACCTGATCTCAACACTCCTTCCCAGTGAGCCCAGACCTGGTCTCAGAATCCTACTCTAAACAGCTAACAAAGTTGTGGTTTTATGGGGCTAACAAATAATGGGACTGCTGCATTACACAACCCCAGGAGCCCTACACACGTTAGTTTCTGTGCTGTGCTACGTGGCACCCTTGTAAAAACCCCTTCTTCCCCACCTAAGTTCTGAACCAATTAAGAAATAAGACACAGGAGACAGGTAAACCCCAATCAAAATGCTATCTTCTAATCAAGATTTTTTGGAAGGTGAGACTTTTGATTTGTGGGCAAAGCCCTGCTCCCACTCCATCTCTGGATTGGATACTCACCTAGTCACAAGCAGCACTGGAAAACCACAGGCCTTCCCCACAGAAAATTCTGGCCCACTTACAGCCTGCCAATGGGACAGATCAGAATGCACCATTGTTGCAGACGGCAGATTTGATGGCAGAAACTGAGAAAGGGCTGAGTCATTCTTTTCCAGATTGACCCGTCAGATAAACCTCTCTTCTCCCTGAACCAAGAACCAGGAGGACATCTCCAGTGCAGTGGTCCTCACACTTCAGAGTGTGCATCAGAATCACCTGAAGGGCTTGTTAAAGCAGATTGCTACACCCGTGCCCCCAATATCTGAATCAGTAGGAAAGGGGTGGGGCTGAACTTTACATTTCTAGAAAGTTCTCAGATGCTGCTGCCTCTGGTTTGGGGGCACACTTTGAGATCCACTACTGTAATGGAAGCTCCTGTTTGAAATTTTCTTGTACTTGACCATCAACAGTTGAGGGTTAGCTCATAAAACAGTACGTGCAGCATTTCTCAAAGTTATTTGATCATAGAATACCCCTTTAAATTTCTCTCTTCCAGGGAGGGGAGGGGGAGCAGAGCACACCCAAGCGGCATATGTTCCACTGACCACACTTTGGGAAGCATTGGACTGGATGAGAACTTCTTCAGTTGCATTTCAGACTACAAGACTTTCTCATACTTCCTCAATTCTTTGATGCAATCAGCACAGGTTTAATTCTGAGTCCCAAATGCTGAGATTAGCACTGGGAAACAAAGATGAATGATCTGGACTTGAGGAGCTTACACTGTGAGCGGGGAGGGAACCAGATGGTGTTGATGAGCACTGTACCCCCATAGCAGTTGCACGAGCTCTGGGAACAGAAGGAAAAGCACACTCGGCTGGGCAAGGAGTCGGTGAAGAAGAGCATGAGGAATTCAGACACTTCCTGTAGGAGTAACACCTGAACAGTCTAAGTGCTTGGGTAGCAACCTGACCCGCATTTTCTACGCTGAGGGAACAGCATGCCCAAAACTTAACAGGAAGAGAGGGCTTGTGAGGGTGGAGCACTGGTGCTGTGGGATGGTGAGCAAGGTGGCTGGAGGGGTGTAAGCAAGGTCCACATGGTGATGGTCTGAACTGCTATGTGGCACCTCAGCATAGTCACCGGGTATTTTATAAGGTGGATCACTCCCATAGGGACTCACTTCATCCCATTCACATTGGCTTTTACATGGTTTAGCCCCAGAAGTTAAACTCTCTGTGATAGGTCAGCAGGCTCCAAAGAGCTGCGTACTGAAGATACCTTCCCTCCTCCTCCTGCTTTTCCCCAGCCTCCAGGGGATGGGCAGGCAGGGATGATTGTCATGGTCTCTGTGTTCCCTGCTGCATAGAACTAGCTGGAAATGAAGATTCCTCTACATGAAGTAGTGGAATGGTGGGTTTGGTGCCCATGGGTGTGATAGACCAGAACACAGGGTATACCCACCCCCTTCCCAGCATGTCCTTTGGGCTGTGCTATGTTGTAGCCAGACATCACGTGACAGCACCTGTGTGTGAGAGGACAGCACTATGGCTCATGCCTAGATACTAGCCAGATGTTGACATGAGCCTGCTCTTTGTCTCCTCACTGACTGGCAGAAGACAAGGGGAAAGGGACAATGAGAAGAAGTTTATAGAACCTGTGGGTTCCCTTTACAGCCTTGACCTCAAAGAGTATCTGATGGGTATGTTTTCACACGTTTTTTTGTTTGTTTGTTTTCCCAACTAGACTTGGGAATTCTGTTTCACAGCACATTTTGCTCATTTTTATTTTTCAAGCCAGATTTAGCAATTACATTTCACAGTACATCAGAGATGTAAGCAGCTCTATTGAACTGCACGCAATCAGCCAGCTCTCTCAGGTTCAAATAATGCAGCTCTCCTTAGAATTCTGTTAGTCCCAGTGGATAGGAAGGGGAGTCTTTTTCTTATTCCTGCATTGTTACTTGAAAAAAAATGACACATCCCAAGGTTTGATTCTGGCATCAGTTTGAAAGCTGACCTAACAACAACTTTCGTGAAATACTTGATAGGTTTTATCTTTCTAGAGTCAACTGACCAAATGGGGTTCCTGAAAGCTTGAAATCGGCATGTCTTTCTTTCATATTGTCCATTCAGCACTTTAGGAATAGAAAAAGGAAGGGAAGTACCAGGAGAGACAAGATGAAGTCCCTCACTTTAAATACCCGACACAGCTTTATTACTTCCCATGGTTGTCTCCATAATAACCCTCAGAGACCAGAAGCTTTTAGGGATTCACATTGTGTCATACATCATCCCAAAGGCCATTTTGGTCTCCCAGATGATTGCAGAAAAATGAGTGTATTGATCACTCTCTTCCCTATTTTCAAATCCGTGTAGATGAAAACGAGAAAATGCATTTTTCTAGTTAGGAGTAGATTTATGGTGATATCTCTCTTCCACCAAAGGAAGGGTAATAGTACAAAGACCAGGGATCACATGGTTAGAGATGGTTATATGACTCCTCAATGGCTCTCAGAGGGTTTATGGTGGCCAGCTTCCCAGACTGTTGCATATCTCAGTCCACATCTGGTGGTAAGATGTTTATTGAGAGTCTGGATTTCGTATTTATAAAGCTTCCATTACCTGTTTTTAACTAGGTGTTAACTTGATAAAGAACTTCAGTGATAGTTAGGATTGTCTTTTTCTCCCTTTTATGAACTGCTGAAAATGTTTGCAAGAGTCAAAATGTGGAAGATGTGTTCTTTCCTTCCCTTCTTTCCTCTTTAAATTATGGGGCCATGTTTTTGGGATAGCGTCTTTTGTATTTTTTTTCAATTGTAATGAAATATTTTAACATTTTAAAATCTGTTAGCAGAAAGAGCAAAGGGCTAGCAATGACAAAACAGACCAACGCTTCCTTGCTGTACAAATTAAATCCAAGTTCCAGCTCTGTCTGAAACAATTTCTTTTTAAAACATACAATTTAAGCTCTTTGACACTGGTTCTTTATTTGAAAAGTGAGGATAATAAGTCTGCTGTACCTGCCTCACACAATTGAGGATCCAGTGGGATGATTTATGTGAATGCCTCTTGTAAAATGTTGGTTATATTATGGTCTCAACAACCCAGCTGAGTATTAGCTATAAATTACTCCCTTTAGGTTCATTCCTGCAATAGGATAGTCACATCCTAATTCTGTCTGATCACATATGTTCCCCTGTTGGTCAATATGTCTAACAAATTGCTTGTCTCTCCACTATCTCCATTGATATATTCAATTCTTGTCTGAAGGCTGTGAAATACCAGTTACTCAGTTTTACCGCTAGAGGGAGCAAAGCCTTTTCGTTTCCTTTTTCTCAAGTCGAGAGTTAATTCTGTTGAGTCAGACAGTACTCTCATATTATGGTACCTACTGAACCAATAAGTAAGTAAGTAGAATCATAAGTAAGTTGATGGTTTGTGGTCTGTGTCTCTTCACAAAATATCTAAGAAAATAATCTCTTAACTAATTACAACTAAAAGAAATTTTTATATCTGTATGTGGGTGTATATATACACATAGAACTATGTAGAAGTAATGACACCCCAGTAGCAACAAGCACACCTAGCACCCAGATCTTGGTTTCTAAATACCATTCTCCAATAAAAGAAGGCAAGACTCCTTGCAGAATTGGTTGATTCTGGGGCTAGGGCAGAAAAATACAACATGAGCTTAAATATTTCGATACCATACAGGGCAAACACAGTTCAGAAAGTTATGCCTGCATGTCTAAACACTTGAGTCAACTTGAAGGAACTCCTAATAGCCAAAACTGGGCCCATCTGGACAAAATACATAATGTAATCATGGATCCAAGTGATATAAAGAATTGAATGGATAAGGGATAAGAAACATCTCTTGTTACAGTATAATTCCAACTAATAAAAGAAGGAATAATGGAAATACAACATCACCATTAGGAGAACACCACAGTAGTTATTACTGGCAAGAACCATCAATAATTGCTCAAATCAGTGGGTGAAAGCTTGATAAGAAACAGGATATGTCTCAGAGTAACACCCTATATGACACTAATCATAAAGGGAAAAGCTGTAGGTTTATAATGGAGAAACCTGGATACCACCTTTACCAAGTGATCAAAGTTAATCTTACCAGTTACAGGACATGTCAGTTTTCTTTACCTCCTGGTATGATGCACTGAGAAGAACCCAATATCACTTCTGTGCTATCTTTGCCAGTATACATAATCTCAGCCTAAATCCTGAGGAATCATAAGACTAATCCAGATTGAAGGACATTGTAATAAATGACTAGCTAGTAGTCATCAAACTGACATGAAAGACTGAAAAAACTGTTAGACATTGGAGGAGATGAAGACATGAAAACAAACTGCAATGTCAGATCCTGGATTAGACCAGAAAGGAAAAGACATCAGTGGGAAAACTGAAATACAAATGAGGTCTCAGGATTACTTAATAGTTTTGTATTAAACAGTAACTAGTAACTGTTAGTAACTAGTAGTAATTTCCATGTTTTCATCATTGTACTGTGGTTATATAAGATGTCAATATTAGAGAAAGCTGAGTGAAGGGTATAAGTGAACTCTTATTTCAAAACAAAAAGCTTAAAAACCAAATTGAAATTAAGAACCAGGAAATATTTAAATAGTACTTTCCATATGCCCAGCACTAAGTGCTTTACATATATTATCTCAGTATAACCCTTGTCATAACTGTGTGAGAAAGGTGCTATATTATCTTTTTTTTAGATGAGGAAATTGAGGCCAAAAAAAGTTTAAGTCAATTGCCCAAAGTCACATACCTCTGTCATAAACAATAGTAACAACCATGTACTGAGCACCTATTATGCAATTTTGTGTATACAATATTCCATTTTTAATGGTAAAGATAAAATTGAGTCTCAGAGACTTAACGACATGTCAAGAACATACAGCTAGTAAGTAGCAGAGCCAAGATTTAAATGTAGGTCTGTGCTCATTAATGCAACAAATATTTACTAAGCACTGCTGTGTGCCAGGTAGTGTGTTGGGTGGTGGAAATGCAGAGACCAAGGCAGATGAAGGACCTGTCCTCAGGGAACCCCCAAGCCTCTGTGCTTCCCACAGTTTTAATAATGCAGCTATCATCTTACAGCTCAGATCTGACCCACAACTTCTTAGTACTTAGCCTCCACCCATCCACACATGCTTTGTCACTGACCTGGCTTTCTAATATTAGGGGTATCCACACGAAACAGTAGACCCACCGTTTATTCCATAAAATACAGCTTGACAGCAGCCATGCAGCACTTCTAAGTGAGGACTCCTGCTTGCAGAACCACAAATGGAAGCTCTTCTAGCTGGATCAAAGCCCTTTACTCCTATTTCAAATAACTGGCTTTGTCACGAGGTGCCTACCTCATCCCTCCAGTCCACTGCCTCCCATGGACTATGTGCACGTAAAGATTCAAGATGGCTTTCCTGAGCCTTGAGGCTTGCTTGATATTGGCAAATCAGAAAGTGAGAGGAACAAAATCTGGCCATCTGGTGAGAGTCTATTTCTAACCATTCTTTCTGCCTTCTCCCCATCTATGATAAAAATTCCTTCCTGAACACTGAGTTCTGTGAGCAACAAAAGACACCAGCCTATTTAGGCTTTTCTGAGATTACTTATTCTAAAACCTCTGGGCATGAGTGGATGCAACTCTTGGAACAGTCATTGATATATAATTTTACCCTACAACAGAGATCACACAATCTATAGGTGTTACTTAGCAGTGAAGCATTAGGCACAGGAATATCCAGTCAGAAGTGGGGAAGCCCAGTCCATGAATTACAGATCCCTTTATCTTTCCCTTCTTTAGCCCCTCTAGATTCTGTAAGTTTCCACATGTTGCCATCCAAGTGCAGCTCTGGATAGTAGAGTCACCTCTGAAGAACATGGGCTTTAGCAAGCCTGTGTTGTGTGAGGACCCATTCTTTGGCCCAGCCTCCAAAGGTACACTACACTGTAGCATTGATGTTTCTCCTTTAAACTTCTTTTTGCAAGTTCTGATAGCCAGGTCATTCTCTTGGATCCCTGCGTCCAAGCCCTACACTGCACTCAGCGACCTGATTGCCTTCCTTGAGCACCTACCTAGGACTTCCGGGGCTAAAAGTTTTATATGACTCTTCCTCCTTGGGTCTTGCTCATTGACCCTTGGCTCCTTGCTGCCTGACAGTATGTTCTGTCTGTCCTTTGCCCTGCTGCCTATTGTTAGACATAGTTGATACAGGTGCTCCATCTACCTGGCTCTGCAACTTGCTGGGGACTACCCAAGTCAGTTATCCTGACATTGGCCATCTCCTATCACCAATAGATACTTACTCATAGATTTCAAGCTTAAATGACTGAGAATAATGATGGTGTTATGAACAGTGAAGTCAGGAGAAAAAAAGGTGAGGATATGTGTTGGAAATGGTACAACTGTTAAAAGCAAAACAGGGCAATGAGGAATGGAGTTTTAAGTGTGAAGCTTTTTATTGAAGCTGTGAGAATAAATGAATCCAAGAGACCGTAGTTCAAACCAAGTATTCAGTCGTTCCACAGACAACATGTAAATCATGGCCTGTAGAGATCCATCTAGGCTTGATGATCAGGTTTGCCCCTCAGCTGGTTTGCATCAGTACAGATTACTGGGTACCCATTCTGATGGGGTGGGCATCTGTACTGGCTGGTCTCTGCCCTTGCCACAATGATTAAGTAGTTGAGGTAATACCCCTAGGTTTATCAAATAGAATGTAGTGGTAGTATTATACCAAAGAGATACTGAATCAACACTGAAGCCATCTTTCAAAATCTGCTAATAGTTGATTGATGTTCTATGGCCCACAACACTCCCAAAAGTAAGAGTGAGAAGTAGAATTACCAGTTGTATAGAACAGCATGTCTCAAAGTTAAAAATAGAATAACTGGCTGGGCCCTGAACTTCCTACAAGTGATGGTCTTAAAATGTACTCTTAAATCATGTGTAAATCTTGAATGCTTCATCTAATGTTATTTTGACTGGGATACCAGAGATGGGTACTTTTTAAATAAAATTAGAAATTCCCATTTGATGAAAACTGTTTAGAAATATGACTCTTCAATTAACCTGACACTTCTGAAGGCCAAGATGGCTGTGAACATGTTGTTATTGGGCCAGAGTATTACTTGAGTTCAGTCTCACAAAAACCTGTTGGTTTTTTTATTTTCCTATTTTTTAAAGTTTGTAAGAAAGAACTTCTTAAAAACTTTAAAAAGGAAAAAAAAAAACCAGCCTTTTTGATTTCCAGATGTCTAGCTGGAAAGAAGATTGTAGTTTCCTCCTCTTATAAAACAAATGTTGGACTAGGTCCAGATTTCCTAGTCTAATTTCTTTTTTTAATTAGCAATGGTTGAATATCACCAAATGCCATTTCACCATGTATTGAGAGCATCAGTTGCTGCTTTAAAACCATCAATGGAATGGTCATTTTGGATCAGCCTTGCTAATTTTGGAGAGTTCTTACATTTCCAGGATAAAACCTACTCGGTTATGATGTATTTTTCTTAACATTCAATTAGGTTGTATTTGCCAGAAACTTAATTTTTGAAAATGGTTTATATGTTACATTGTTTATGGGTCTATTTTGATACTACAGTAGGGGCGCAATATGAGTTGGAAGTGCTGCCGAACACAACCTTGTGTGCCTGACGCGCAGCGAGGCCAAATAAACCTAAACGTTGTAGTTTGGAGGAGAGAAAGGCGTATTACAAGGCCAAGCAAGAACAGGTAGCTCATGCTCAAAAGACCTGAACTCCCAGATGGTTCTTGGAAGAGTTGTTTTTTGTTTTTTTTTTTTAAAGACAAAATTTGGGGTGAAGCCTGCAGGGTGTGGGACTTCTGACTGGATGGTACTCCAGGAATCCTGCACTCAGCCTGAAGTTACCATCCTCCAGCTGCATAGGGGCCTTAGTTCCTGTAGAAGCACTCAAAGATACTGTTTATAATCCTTGAGGAGGAACTAGAACTATGTTTTATCACTGTATTATTATTTCTTGACTGCTTTTCCTTTGTTTCTGCATTCCCTCACTTCCCGAATTGGTAAAATCTGCCCTTTGGAACTCAGGAAAGGTCTAAGAGGCAGAAGCCTTTCTCTACAAATAAGAAACAGGGGACACAGAAAGAAAAGGGGGACACAGAAAGAAAAGGGGGTTGCAGAAAGGCTCTTGGGACCCCAGGGGGGCCCCACAGAGTTCTGTTCAGTTTCAGAAGCTGTATTTGTGTGTGTATCTGTTTTAATGCCATGGAACAGTTAAATGACCTGACAAGGAAACACTCTTCAAAGGCTTCACAGAAATCACTCTTAAGGCTAAGTCTGAACACTGAGGGTAATATATTTAACACTACTTCGATACCTTCTCAAACCAGTTTCAGTAATTTTTCTCATGGATGATCACTTTTTCCAGACCTCAAATATTTGAATAGAAATTATACAAGATATCACATCTTTTAAAACAATCCCCTTCACCTCCCCACTAGCACTTATGAGTCTTTGTTACCATTTCTGCTCTTCAACACTTTGCTGGATGTATTTTCTGACTTACTCAAAAGACCCAGCCTTGTTTACGTTTACTGCAGTCTTCAATCTAATTTCAGTTTGGTATCTTATTTAACCCAGTAATTATCTAGAGTTTTAAAATTCAAGTGTTATTTTTTTCGCTTTATTTTTTAAATTTCTACTTTTGCTGCACTGTCGTCAGTATGACCACATGTTGTCTGTGTTTGGGGGGGGTGTACTCCTGATCTTGAGATTTTTAAATTTCTTTTTTCATAGTTTTACTCTTTCTTTCCTTATTTAACTTCTTCATTTTTCTTTAAAAACTTTATCTACTTAAAGTGTTGAAGGTTTTCTCTTGAATCCTTGGCGTTCTGACATCATCTCAGAATTTTTGTACTCTGTTCCAGGACCTTATCTTGACCTTATCTTTCAAATTATTCTTTCTTCAGCCACATCCACATTAGGCTTTTAACTTAATTTACTTTGGGTAGCTTTTTTTTTTTTTTTTTAGTTTCTGAGTTATTTTATGGTTCCTCTCTGTTTTTTATGGCTGTGATGCATTTGCACATATCCTGAAGATAATTAAGTTCTGTTCCCTTTGATCTATCCTGTTCTTGTCTTACTGCTACTTGAGGCTAACATCATCACCTCCCTCCTCCAGAAACACAAATTCCAGTTCAAAAATATGGAGCATTTCCTTAAGTTTGGGGAAACAGAAGGGAGTTATGTTGCAAACTGAATAGGGGAGTTTTCTAAAAATCCTTAAGAATATTTTACCCCTAGTGGATACCTATTTTATGCTCCATACACACACAGAATACACAGACACACACTTTTCCAGTCATCCTGGGCTTGGCTTTACTGTTTGTCTTTATCCTCTGCTTATAGGGTCCACACTAAGAACCATACCTTCTCTCCAAGCTGAGCTCATACATGAATATACTTGCTTAAAGAACTGTTTTCTCTACTTAGCCCAGCCAACCCCTCTGAACAGTAGGGGAGGGGGTTTGTTAGAGTGAAGACAGAGCATGAAGAGTTTGTTACTGGCAGCCCTCTATCTCCTTAATTATACCACCCCTGGTACTGATCTGTGGAACTGTTCTTTCTGTGTTTGTGTTTGTCCAGGCTTGGAAAAAGCCACCTTTACGTGTACAGGAGCTTTCTCCTGTAACTGTTTTAGGATACTGACTCTCTTTTCTCCACTGCCATTAACATTATTCCACCTTCACTATTGTCTAGAAATCCAGTGTCTGGTGATACTCATTTCCATCTTCCAGCACTATTTATACTTTCTTTCTTTTCTTTTGTTTTGTTACTGAACCCAGATTTGGCTGCTTGCCGCTTGAAAGCCAATACTAGAGACAAGTGTTTGTTGGAAAGGAAAGGTTGCTTTGTACAGGAGGCTAGCAACCTGGGGAGAAGGTGAACTCATGTCCAAGAACCAACTCCAAAGATTCTGCTCAACCATGAAAGTTTTTAAAGGAAGAATCATTTGGGGAGGGGGGTTAGAGTCTTTATCTTCCACTGTGTGCAGACTTTCTTCTGATTGGTTGGTGGTGAGGTAACAAGGTGGTGTTCCAGGAATCCTGCACTCAGCCTGAAGTTACCATCTTCAACCTGGATGGGAGCTGTAGTTCCTTCGGAAGAACTCAAAGATTGTTACGTATATCGCTTGAGGAACCAGGACTTGCTCCTTGCTGCACTATTGTTTCTTGACAACCCCTCCTTTGTTTCTGCACTCCCTGCATTCCCTCCCTTCCCTGATATTCAACTTTTTGAATGTGCCCTTTGGAACTCCGGGAAGGTCAAGCCTATTTCCTGCAAATGAGAAACAGGACATTAAATGAAGCCTATTTCCTACAAATAAGAAATGGGACACAGAAAGGATTTGTACCTGGGAGGGCCCCACAAGGTCCTGCTCAGCTTCGATCCCCCTTTTCTTTGATACTCCTCAATCCTGAGGGGACAGAGACAGGACAAGAAAGAGAATAAAGTTTTGGATATAGAGGTTAATCATAAGCTCAGCAGGGGGACTCAGTTTTACCTAGAGGGTTCAAGTCTCTTGCACATTCAGAACTGATGTCAAGAAAAGAGATTTCCTTTCATCATTTAACATTATTTGACTCATTTCTTCAGGGTTCTGCACCCAACTCCAATGTGTGGAGAGAAGGTTTTCTCCCATCACCAACAATTTTGACACTGATGGATGTCCTACAGTTTAACTCGACTCTGACACTATTTCCCTGGAAATAGCATCAGATTCCACAGGTTGTTTCAGTCCTAGAAGACTGTACACACCCCATCCCTCCACCCCCCACCCCCACCAACACACACTTCAGACATGCTGCCTGCAAGCCCAGATTATCACCCAAAGCTTGTGGTTTGGATTACCATGCCATCATTTGCCAAAACCTTGATTATTTTACATGAACCTTGACAAAGAAAGGCTAGGAAATGGAAAAGACTAGAGACATTTGGCCTGAAAATAGAATAGAAAAGGTGGACAACTAAATTCATTGGTGTGGCATCTTCCAAAATGAAGTCTATGCATTGTTTCAACCATATACTTTGTTGAAATCCAATCAAACTTGTAATTATTAAGGGAAATGCAATTCTAGGCACACAGGATGGGTCATGGCAACTTCAATAGGACCAAATTAAGTCCTATTAAGTCCTACATGACATAAAAAGAATGGTGTCATAATTGGAATGGAACAAATGTAGGCTCCATTTCATTTGTACACATGCAGTACTGGGCAACTGTTATTCCAGAAATAAGGGCACAAGATAATGACCCCAAATGAAATGGAAGGTCTAGCACTCGAAGAAAATTCTACTCTGGAGGAAACAATGGGTTGATGACAGTTGTACACATGTGAAGTAGTCCAGGCATGATTCCTTTGTTTCCTTCCAGCTGGGGAAGGATTGAATATAGGAAGCCTTAATGCAGAAATTTAATTTCTCTGCCCAAACATGAAGGCAATTTTTTCCCAATGTTTCCAACACAAGTTTTCAAAGAATGCAGGTGTTTTTATATCATTATTTATCTTTAGTATTTTGAATTGCCCAAATGTGGGGAATAGGAGGGATAGAAACACGACACAGGGAGTAAGAATCCATAGCTACACCAATCCCACTTCACTTCAGAAAGCATCCAAAAGTGCATAGTGACTGGTATTCTAACAACCAGTGACTTAAAATCCATCTTGGCTTCTGTGATGGCAGTTCATTCAATCACGATGTATTGAACACCTGCTGTGTACTAAGCACTGTGCTGACTTGGAGGGCTACACTGATCAAGACAGGCCAGGGATCTGCCCTCGGCTTCTATTAACAAATGCAACTTCAAAAAAAATCAGCGTTCATTGCTTTAGAGTAGACACAGACAGGGAAGAGAGACCCTAGGCCAGGCCCTGTTACTTTAGGTGGCCTGGCTCTGGCTCCATTCCAGTCTCACCCCTGCCCACAGGGCCAGGAGATGACAAGCCCCATCTAGGCATCATTCTAGGTACCTGGCACCCAGAATGGCCTGCTCAAATGGTGAAATCCTAGGCTCAGAGTGGCCACAGGACAGCTATCTTCTGAGGTGTCTGGACAAAATCTGAATGTGTGGGTTGGAGTATGTGCATCCATGTCTTTCTGTGGTAGAAGCAGCCCACCGCTCCCTGTACTACCTTGTTCTAGCAAAGAACCCCAGCAGCCTGAGAACTGTAAATTCCAGCCTGACCTTCCACACTGTTACAGAGTTAGATGTGTCCAGGTAGGAGGATAGAACATATTTTAACAATTTGTTGGTTTGATTGATAACTTTTAAATATTTAGACACCTGGTATGTGAGTCCTGCAAACGTGAGGGGTGGGTTAGACCTTCAAAGCAGTGGGAGGTGAGGCTGAGAAGTGATACAACCAACCATTCTTCTCACCCCTGGGGGTTCCCCATGCCCCATCAAAGGGCTGCATGGATTCTATGTACTTCAAAGAATGCTTGTTCTCCACACAGTCTACTCCCCACCCTGGTCACCATTTGCAGAGCATAGCCACAGCATTCAACCACAGACTTCCAGTGTCCTGTAGAGAACTGGCTACAGCTGTTGGGCATTTTCCTTGCATTAAGTGGTTAAGTGTGTTAGGTAGAGTTCAGAGGCAACCCCCAGCCAGGACAAGGCATTCCTTCCCCACCCATTGCTAAGTGTTGCATTAAATATTGCTGTACCTTATTAATCTGGTGTTCTCCTTTTCCATGAGACACAACATTGTACTTAGAACCGTGGCCCTAGGAAGGGACAGTACAGTGGTGTTAGACCTGAGACTAAAATGAGCATACTTTATCCCAATGGTAGGGGCTTGGGCCCCACGCCTGGAGAGAAATTTTGGCCACTTACTAACCATGTAACTTTGGACAAATTAGCCCCCTCTAAGTTTCCATTTTCCATTTGAAGATGGGAAACAGGTGACTGAATGGGAAGGCATGTAAAGAAAAATCAGGAGACTGGCTCATGGTAGATGCTCAGAGGTTGGGTAGACTTGCCTTTACTCACTATCACCCCACCTCTGTGTGTCCTCAGGCTTATCTCTATCCCTACCTGGCTGCACCCAATGCAGTGGGCCCTCCTCCTCGCCCTACTGCACCACCACCCCGCACACACACGCACACATCTATGGGCCAGACAATAGTCAGTCACGAGGGCTGCTGGCAATATCAGAGGTTTCAGCTCACCTGTCAACCAGCATTCTGAACCCCTTTGCTCATCAGCCTTCAATATCTGAGTGAAACCCACTTGAGTAGAAAAGTGCTGCGGTGTTGAGGGCCTGCTATAGCTGGAACAACAAACATAAATGTAGATGAAACTGAACTTTCCCTGAAAGTTTCCACCCCAACAAAGAAGGTAACAGACATGAATGCACTGCATAGCCCAGGGGTGCAGACCACAGGCTCTGGACTCAAGACTGGCTGGGGCTTGACTCTTGACACTTGCTTGGTGTGTGCATTTGAGCAACTTAATATATCTGAACATTAATTTCTTCCTCTGTAAAATGAGACAAAATCAGAGATTTAAATGACCCCTTATAAGCCGTTAGCTCAGTTTCTGGTAGCTAGTGAATACATGAAGCTGGTTGTTTTTTATTATAGTGGTGGTAATATTATTGATAATGATATTGATAAAATTGCACTATCCGTGTGGTAAGAGTAAGAACAAAATGCCCTCTAATTGTGGAGGCTTAATCTGCCTACGGAGGCAAGTAAAGTTAGAAGATGGCCCTTGAGCTGGGCCTGGAAGGACAAGAATGACTTTGCCAGGTGGCAGGGAAGAAGGAAAGGGCATTGCAGACAGAGGAGGTCCAATGCTACGATGATGGAAGGGATTTTCGCATTGGCCCAGTATTCTCTGAGTGTCGTAGATGAGGGTAGAGAGGCAGATTTGGAAGGACCCAAGTGTTGGCAGTGCCATGCTAAGTAGAATAAATTACCCTGTAATTCTGTGCTTGCTACTATTTGCTCAGATAGAGGCCAGCAGTGATACAGACTGAGGGAAGGCCAAAGTTTCTTATGTTGAACACAAACACTGAGGCAGATTGTGGAAAGCACTTTGTCTTAATATTAATGTTGCCTGGTGGCCCACAAGGGGCTAACCCCTAAGAAAACAGGCTGTCTTGAGAGCTCAGTTAGGGCTACAGAGAAGCCAAGGAATTCAGCAGTTAATCCTGACTTGGAGGACCTACTCATTTGCGAGACAATACATCTCTCAATTTTTTTTTTCTAAATTCTTAAAAAAAAAAAAAAAGAATTTAAAAGGCCGCAGCAAATTATCAAGAGATTCAGCATGTATAAGCACAAATGTGTAATGTGCAAGAACTTCTCAAAAAAAAAAATTGGAAGAATTTTCCCAAAAAGGTATTTGGCTGGGGAAGGGAGGGGGTTGGATTTTTCTTTTTGTATTTTGCAGCTGCAGCAGAACAACCTTTTTTTAAAACAAAACAAAACAAAGCACTGTGGCCAGCCAACTTCCTTTCCAAACATTTGGTCCTGAGTAGCTCCTGCAAAGAATAGTCAAGTGTAATAGACATGTAGGAATGTAGCGATCCATTTGCTTTATTTCTCCAAAATTATTGCTGATTGCAGGTTTGGGGGAGGGGATGCATGGGAGAAATTGGCTGCTTTATTTCACTGGGTCTCATTGGACCTAGGAATGTATTTCCACGACATTGTACCTGTATCTGCTGAGCAGTTCATCCAGGTCCTTCCTTTTGCCCTGAAGGTTTGATGGTTGAAGGAAATACTTGAAGGATATTTCTGCTCTTTCATAAGAACAATAATGATACATTATGGGCAGCAGGCCAGGAGATCTTCACCTAGAATGAAAACACAGATTAGCCAGAGGTGGTCCTGGAATCACCATTATTTTTAATCAGGTTTTATGAGTGATTCAGAAATTAACCAGTCATATGCTGATAAAGTAATAAAGTAAGATTTATATGTATTGGCATAGAATGATGTTCAGGATATATGTGAAAAAAGTGTGGAAAAACATATATAGTGTGATCCTGATTTTATGATTCACAAGAGAAACAACAAACTGTATGTTGGCATAGGCAGGAGAAGATATCTAGGTTGATATATAGTATATTATATACCAGCCTCTTCACTGTGGTTATGCTTCCGGGGTATGAATAAGAAAGAGGAGCAAGGAAAGAGGGGATCTGTTTTTATACTTTCTACGCTAAAATGTATTTCTTGTGTTTAAAAATAAAAGACAAATAGTACTTTAGAGTAAAAAATTGTTTAAAGAGATTTCATGACATTTTCATTCACTTTTGGGAAAGTCACTGTGAAATATCTCTAAGTATCAAACATACAACTTTTTGTTTCCATACAAATAGTGAAAATTTTTGTTCTAGTTCTGTGAAAAATGCCAGTGGTAGTTATTCCTGTCTTACCCCAGGTTCTTAGTGACATTTTTTTTTTCTTAGATTCCATATATATGTGTTAGCATACAGTATTTGTCTTTCTCTTTCTGACTTACTTTACTCTGTATGACAGACTCTAGGTCCATCCAACTCACTACAAATAACTCAATTTCGTTTCTTTTTATGGCTGAGTAATATTCCATTGTATATACGTGCCACATCTTCTTTATCCATTCATCCGATGATGGACACTTAGGTTGTTTCCATCTCCTGGCTATTGTAAATAGAGCTGCAATGAACATTTTGGTACATGACTCTTTTTGAATTATGGTTTTCTCAGGGTATATGCCCAGTAGTGGGATTGCTGGGTCATATGGTAGTTCTAGTTGTAGTTTTTTAAGGAACCTCCATACTCTTCTCCATAGTGGCTGTACCAATTCACATTCCCACCAGCAGTGCAAGAGTGTTCCCTTTTCTTCACACCCTCTCCAGCATTTATTGTTTCTAGATTTTTTGATGATGGCCATTCTGACTGGTGGGAGATGATATCTCATTGTAGTTTTGATTTGCATTTCTCTAATGATTAATGATGTTGAGCATTCTTTCATGTGTTTGTTGGCAGTCTGTATATCTTCTTTGGAGAAATGTCTATTTAGGTCTTCTGCCCATTTTTGGATTGGGTTGTTTGTTTTTTTGTTATTGAGCTGCATGAGCTGCTTGCAAATTTTGGAGATTAATCCTTTGTCAGTTGCTTCATTTGCAAATATTTTCTCCCATTCTGAGGGTTGTCTTTTGGTCTTGTTTATGGTTTCCTTTGCTGTGCAAAAGCTTCGAAGTTTCATTAGGTCCCATTTGTTTATTTTTGTTTTTATTTCCATTTCTCTGGGAGGTGGGTCAGAAAGCATCTTGCTGTGATTTATGTCATAGAGTGTTCTGCCTATGTTTTCCTCTAAGAGTTTGATAGTTTCTGGCCTTACATTTAGGTCTTTAATCCATTTTGAGCTTATTTTTGTGTATGGTGTTAGGGAGTGTTCTAATCTCATACTTTTACATGCACCTGTCCAGTTTTCAGCACCACTTATTGAAGAGGCTGTCCTTTCTCCATTGTACATTCCTGCCTCGTTTATCAAAGATAAGGTGGCCATATGTGTGTGGGTTTATCTCTGGGTTGTCTATCCTGTTCTATTGATCTATCTTTCTGTTTTTGTGCCAGTACCATACTGTTTTGATTATTGTAGCTTTGTAGTATAGTCTGAAGTCAGGGAGCCTGATTCCTCCAGCTCAGTTTTTCGTTCTCAAGATTGCTTTGGCTATTCGGGGTCTTTTTTGTTTCCATACAAATAGTGAAATTTTTTGTTCTAGTTCTGTGAAAAATGCCAGTGGTAGTTTGATAGGGACTGCATTGAATCTGTAGATTGCTTTGGGTAGTAGAGTTATGTTCACAATGTTGATTCTTCCTATCTAAGAACATGGTATATCTCTCCATCTATTTGTATCATTAATTTCTTTCATTAGTGTCTTATAATTTTCTGCATACAGGTCTTTTGTCTCCTTAGGTAGGTTTAATCCTAGATATTTTATTCTTTTTCTTGCAGTGGTAAATGGGAGTGTTTTCTTGATTTCACTTTCAGATTTTTCATCACTAGTGTATAGGAATGCCAGAGCTTTCTGTGCATTAATTTTGTATCCTGCTACTTTACCAAATTCATTGATTAGCTCTAGTAGTTTTCTGGTAGCATCTTTAGGATTCTCTATGTATAAGTATCATGTCATCTGCAAACAGTGACAGCTTTTTACGTCTTCTTTTCCCATTTGGATTCCTTTTATTTCCTTTTCTTCTCTGATTGCTGTGGCTAAAACTTCTAAAACTATGTTGAATAAGAGTGGTGAGAGTGGGCAACCTTGTCTTGTTCCTGATCTTAGTAGAAATGCTTTCAGTTTTTCACCATTGAGGACGATGTTGGCTGTGGGTTTGTCATATATGGCCTTAATTATGTTGAGGAAAGTTCCCTCTATGCCTACTTTCTGCAGGGTTTTTATCATAAATGGGTGTTGAATTTTGTCAGAAGCTTTCTCTGCATCTATTGAGATGACTGTATGTTTTTTCTCCTTCAGTTTGTTAATGTGGTGTATCACATTGATTGATTTGCGTATATTGAAGAATCCTTGCATTCCTGGAATAAACCCCACTTGATCATGGTGTATGATCCGTTTAATGTGCTGTTGGATTCTGTTTGCTAGTATTTTGTTGAGGATTTTTGCATCTATGTTCATCAGTGATATTGACATGTAGTTTTCTTTCTTTGTAACATCCTTGTCTGGTTTTGGTATCAGGGTGATGGTGGCCTTGTAGAATGAGTTTGGGAGTGTTCCTCCCTCTGCTATATTTTGGAAGAGTTTGGGAAGCATAGCTGTTAGCTCTTCTCTAAATGTTTGATAGAATTCGCCTGTGAAGCCATCTGGTCCTGGGCTTTTGTTTGTTGGAAGATTTTTAATCACAGTTTCAATTTCAGTGCTTGTGACTGGTCTGTTCATATTTGATGTTTCTTCCTGATTCAGTCTTGGCAGATTGTGCATTTCTAAGAATTTGTCCATTTCTTCCAGATTGTCCATTTTATTGGCATAGAGTTGCTTGTAGTAATCTCTCATGATCTTTTGTATTTCTGCAGTGTCAGTTGTTATTTCTCCTTTTTCATTTCTAATTCTATTGATTTGAGTCTTCTCCTTTGTTTTCTTGATGAGTCTGGCTAATGGTTTATCAATTTTGTTTATCTTCTCAAAGAACCAGCTTTTAGTTTTATTGATCTTTGCTATCGTTTCCTTCATTTCTTTTTCATTTATTACTGATCTGATTTTTATGATTTCTTTCCTTCTGCTAACTTTGGGGGTTTTTTGTTCTTCTTCCTCTAATTGCTTTAGGTGCAAGGTTAGGTTGTTTATTCGAAATGTTTCCTGTTTCTTAAGGTAGGACTGTATTGCTGTAAACTTCCCTCTTACAACTGCTTTTGCTCCATCCCATAGGTTTTGGGTCATTGTGTCTCCATTGTCATTTGTTTCTAGTTAGTTTTTGATTTCCTCTTTGATTTCTTCAGTGATCACTTCGTTATTAAGTAGTGTATTGTTTAGCCTCCATGTGTTTGTATTTTTTACAGATCTCTTCCTGTAATTGATATCTAGTCTCATAGCATTGTGGTTGGAAAAGATACTTGATACAATTTCAGTTTTCTTAAATTTACCAAGGATTGACTTGTGACCCAAGATATGATCTATCCTGGAGGATGTTCCATGAGCACTTGAGAAAAATGTGTATTCTTTTGTTTTTGGATGGAATGTCCTATAAATATCAATTAAGTCCATCTTGTTTAATGTATCATTTAAAGCTTGTGTTTCCTTATTTATTTTCATTTTGGATGATCTGTCCATTGGTGAAAGTGGGGTGTCGAAGTCCCCTACTATGAATGTGTTACTGTCCATTTCCCCTTTTATGGCTGTTAGAATTTGCCTCATGTATTGAGGTGCTCCTGTGTTGGGTGCATAAACATTTACAATTGTTATATCTTCCTCTTGGATCAATCCCTTGATCATTATGTAGTGTCCTTCTTTGTCTCTTCTAATAGTCTTTATTTTAAAGTCTATTTTGTCTGATATGAGAATTGCTACTCCAGCTTTCTTTTGGTTTCCACTTGCATGGAATATCTTTTTCCATCCCCTTACTTTCAGTCTGTTTGTGTCTCTAGGTCTGAAATGGGTCTTTTGTAGACAGCATATATATGGGTCTTGTTTTTGTATCCATTCAGCCAATCTGTGTCTCTTGGTGGGAGCATTTAGTCCATTTACCTTTAAGGTAATTATCAATATGTATGTTCCTATTCCCATTTTCTTAATTGTTTTGGGTTCGTTATTGTAGGTCTTTTCTTTCTCTAATGTTTCTTGCCTAGAGAAGTTCCTTTAGCATTTGTTGTAAAGCTGGTTTGGTGGTGCTGAACTGTCTCAGCTTTTGCTTGTCTGTAAAGGTTTTAATTTCTCCATCAAATCTGAATGAGAGCTTTGCTGGATAGAGTAATTTTGGTTGCAGGTTTTTCTCCTTCATCACTTTAAATATGTCCTGCCAGTCCGTTCTGGCTTGCAGAGTTTCTGCTGAAAGATCAGCTGTTAACCTTATGGGGATTCCCTTGTATATTATTTGTTGTTTTTCCTTTGCTGCTTTTAATATGTTTTCTTTGTATTTAAATTTTGACAGTTTGCTTAGTATGTGTCTTTGCGTATTTCTCCTTGGGTTTATCCTGTATGGGACTCTGTGCTTCCTGGACTTGATTATTTCCTTTCCCATATTAGGGCAGTTTTCAACTATAATCTCTTCAAATATTTTCTCAGTCCCTTTGTTTTTCTCTTCTTCTGGAAACCCTATAATTCAATTGTTGGTACGTTTAATGTCCCAGAGGTCTCTGAGACTGTCCTCAGTTCTTTTCATTCTTTTTTCTTTTTTTTTTTTTTTTTTGCGGTATGTGGGCCTCTCACTGTTGTGGCCTCTCCCGTTGTGGAGCACAGGCTCCAGACACGCAGGCCCAGTGGCCAAGGCTCACGGGCCCAGCTGCTCCGCGGCATGTGGGATCCTCTCGGACCAGGGCATGAACCCGTGTCCCCTGCATTGGCCGGCAGACTCTCAACCACTGCGCCACCAGGGAAGCCCTCATTCTTTTTTCTTTATTCTGCTCTGCAGTAGTTATTTCCACTGTTTTATCTTCCAAGTCACTTATCCATTCTTCTGCCTCAGTTATTCTGCCATTGAACCTTTCTAGAGTATTTTTAATTTCACTTATTGTGTTGTTCATCTGTTTTTGTTTCATCTTTAGTGCTTCTAGGTCCTTGTTAAATGTTTCTTGCATTTTGTCTATTCTATTTCCAAGATTTTGGATCATCTTTACTATCATTATTCTGAATTCTTTTTCAGATAGACTGCCTATTTCCTCTTCATTTGTTAGGTCTGGTTGGTTTTTATCTTGCTCCTTCATCTACTGTGTGTTTTTCTGTCTTCTCATTTTGCTTATCTTACTGTGTTTGGCGTCTCCTTTTTGCAGGCTGCAGGTTCGTAGTTCCTGTTGTTGTTGGTGTCTGTCCGCAGTGGCTAAAGTTGGTTCAGAGGGTTGTGTAGGCTTCCTTGTGGAGGGGACTAGTGCCTGTGTTCTGGTGGATGAGGCTGGATCTTGTCTTTCTGGTGGGCAGGTCCACGTCTGTTGGTGTGTTTTGGGGTGTCTGTGGCCTTATTATGATTTTAGGCAGCCTGTTTGCTAATGGGTGGGGTTGTGTTCCTGTCTTTCTAGTTGTTTCTCATAGGGTGTCCAGCACTGTAGCTTGCTGGTTGTTGAGTGAAGCTGGGTGTTGGTATTGCGATGGAGATCCCTTGGAGATTTTCACCGTTTGATATTACGTGGAGCTGGGAGGTCTCTTGTGGACCAGTGTCCTGAAGTTGGCTCTCCCACCTCAGAGGCACAGCAGTGACTCCTGGCTGCAGCACCAAGAGCCTTTCATCCACATGGCTCAGAATAAAAGGGAAAAAAAGTAGAAAGAAAGAAAGAAAAAGAGAGCGAGAGGGCGGGGGAGGGAGGGAGAGAGAGAGAAAGAAAAGAAAGAAAGAAAGGAAGAAAGGGATTAAAATAAAATAAGAAAATAAAGTTATGAAAATAATAATTATTAAGAAAAAATAATTTTTTTAAGTAAAAAAAAATAAACGGACGGATAGAACCCTAGGACAAATGGTGAAAGCAAGCCATACAGACAAAATCTCACACAGAAGCATACACATACACGCTCACAAAAAGACAAAAGGGAAAAAATCATAAATGTTGCTCTCAAAGTCCACCTCCTCAATTTGAGATGATTCATTGTCTATTCGTGTATTCCACAGATGCAGGGTACATGAAGTTGATTGTGGCGCTTCACTGCTCCTGAGGCTGCTGGGAGAGATTTCCCTTTCTCTTCTTTTTTGCACAGCTCCTGGGGCTCAGTTTTGGATTTGGCCCCACCTCCGCGTATAGGTCGCTGGGGGGCGTCTGTTCTTCGTTCAGACAGGACGGGGTTAAAGGAGCCACTCGTTCAGGGGCTCTGGCTCACTCAGGCCTGGGGGAGGTTGGGGTGCGGATGTGGGGCGAGCCTGCGGTGGCCGAGGCCAGCATGACGTTGCACCAGCCCGAGGCGCGCCGTGCGTTCTTCTGGGGAAGTTGTCCCTGGATCCCGGGACCCTGGCAGTGGCGGGCTGCATAGGCTCCCCGGAAGGGAGGTGTGGATAGTGACCTGTGTTCGCACACAGGCTTCTTGGCGGCAGCAGCAGCCGCCTTAGTGTCTCATGCCTGTGTCTCGGGTCCGCGCTGTTAGCGGCAGCTTGCATCCGTCTCTGAAGCTCCTTTAAGCAGCGCTCTTAATCCCCTCTCCTCACGCACCAGGAAACAAAGAGGGAAGAAAAAGTCTCTTGCCTCTTCAGGAGGCCCAGACTGTTCTCCGGACTCCCTCCCGGCTAGCCGTGGTGCACTAGCCCCCTTCAGGCTGTGTTCATGCCGCCAACCCCAGTCCTCGCCCTGCACTCCGACCGAAGCCCGAGCCTCAGCTCGGCGGGTGAGCAGACAAGCCTCTCTGGCTGGTGAGTGCTGGTCGGCACCGATCCTCTGTGCGGGAATCTCTCCTCTTTGCCCTCTGCACCCCTGTTGTTGTGCTCTCCTCTGCGGCTCCGAAGCTTCCCCCCTCCGCCATCTGCAGTCTCCGCCCTCAAAGGGGCTTCCTAGTGTGTGGAAAGCTTTCCTCCTTCACAGCTCCCTCGCACTGGTTCAGGTCCTGTCCCTATTCTTTTGTGTCTGTTTATTCTTTTTTCTTTTGCCCTACCCAGGTACGTGGGGAGTTTCTTGTCTTTTGGGAGGTCTGAGGTCTTCTACTAGCGTTCAGTAGGTGTTCTGTAGGAGCTGTTCCACATGTAGATGTATTTCTGATGTATCTGTGGGGAGGAAGGTGATCTCCACGTCTTACTCTTACGCCATATTCCCCTGCACCCTCTTCTTATACCTTAAGCATACCTGCTAGTGTTGGAGAGTCTCATGCAGAGGCGGGGAGTGGCTGTGGCTCACTGCGGGGACAAGGACACTGGCCAATACCTCCTTTTTTTGTGGGGGCTGTCCTATGAATTGTGGGAGGTTTAGCAGAATCCCTAGCCTCCACTCTCTAAATGCCAGTAGCATGGCCCTCAACACCAGTCTTGACAATCAAAAATACCTATGGGCATTTTCAAATGTCCCCTCGGGGCAAAATTGACTCTTGTTGAGAATCCTTGCTTTACCAAGATAAATGCACTGTCACACAGTGCCAGCCCTGAGGACTTCCAGGTCCTGCAAGATGCTGCAGTGAGCCCTGACTATGCTCCTCTGGACACTTCTCATGCCCAGACATTGACATATGCCCTCTTTAAGTCTAGAGAGTCTGTCAGCTGAAGCACTAAGCAATCCTACCACAAAAAGAAGCCCACCTCTGTAGAAAGGGCTGGTGGCCCAGCAACTGTTTGTAGTCGTGCCGTTGTGCAACAAAGAAATCAGAACCACTGGGATCGTCCTTGAACACAAGAGAAAGGAAATGAGATAGTGTAATCAAGGGCTTCAGAGAGACAAAGGTATTGAGACAGTTACAGTGTCTTCAGACTCAGGATTTGTTGTGAGAAGCGTTTTACAACTTTGCATCAAGCACGTTGCCCTTGTTTGGAGTCATGGATGAAATATTTTAAAACTTCTGTTCCTCAAAGCCAAGGCAAAATTTCCTTCTGCCAAAATAAGAAATCCTTTTTATTTTGAAAAGTCTCTGGTACTTGGGCCTCAGTAAACGTTTTGAGTTAATGGGGCAAAACCAAGCAAAGCATTTGATGGCCACACACCACTTTTTGTTTATACCCACCAATTGTCAAGGAATATTCCCAACAAGGTGTGAAGTAGAAAGCCCTGCCCAACTCCTCCCTTGCATGTGCCTTTTTGACACCATAAATAAATACAGATGTGGCTCTACCCTATCTGGGACTGGGAGTTAGATCAGGGCCAGGCCAAATTTCATCTAACTACCTTACACACAGCTCACCAGAACATAACTCTGCTCCTGTGGGCTGCCATGAATCCCTTTTCACAGGCTCACCTCCAAAGGTCTGATAAGACTGGTTGAAGGTAGAGCTTAATCCTCTAATTCCAGAAAGGATGTTTTCAGTTAGATTTTAATTTTACCCTCACTACATCACTTCCGTACAGTCCGAAATAGACAAAAGGAATTTATTTAAGGTGGAAAACTTTTAAATCCTATTGATACTTACATAAAGCTTGGTTTTCTAGCATCTCACCAGGCATTGGGACGTTCTTAGCACTGTTTCCAGGAAGGGCAGCATTGAGAGTCGCAAGGACTCTGGGCATAGCTCGTAAATTGATTGACAGCCTTAAGCTTCAAAGTAAATTTCTGAAACCGAAGTAATTTTTTCACAGACATGTGATACTTCAGAATTCCAAAGGGAGAAGTAAGTCTTATTTTTAAAATAAACTTTTAAGTTTGAAAACAAAACCA
The DNA here is from genome assembly GCF_949774975.1 of Lagenorhynchus albirostris. NCBI lineage: Eukaryota > Metazoa > Chordata > Mammalia > Artiodactyla > Delphinidae > Lagenorhynchus > Lagenorhynchus albirostris. The sequence continues at coordinate 116,559,549 of NC_083095.1, read as the reverse complement.
GACAAGGAGTGCAGAAAGAACAGCTCTAAATTGAATTTCAAAGTGTGTCTTTGTCTGGAGCCCCTCTACTGACTCCCAGCCACAGCCTTTATTCTGGTCCTCATCTGCACTGTTAGAATGACTTCAGGGCCGGTGCCTTCCCAACTTCACAATGTTGCCTTCCCAACTTCACAATATTACCTTCCCTGTTGCACTTTAAAAGTTGCTGCCAGCTTCCTTTCCTTAAAGCCCACTCTAGATAATGTCACTTTTCCACTCAAAACCTCCGTCCTCATCACTGCATACAAAATAAAGCCCAAACTGCTGGCTTTGGCCTTCAGGGCTCTCTAGGATCTGGCCCAATTTATTTCTCTAGGTTTTTCTGCTTATGCCTTATGTTCAAGACAAACAAGATTCATCAACTTCCCCTAAACCAGAAATCTACTTTTCTACATGCGTCTGTCAGGGCCAGCTTCCTGGGTGTGTGACCTGTGCAGTCACACATTGACCCATGCTCAGAAGGACCTTGAGCTTGGTTTAATGATCTGCTGTTGCCATTTTTAAACTCTTAAATATCTTTTGAGTTGTATCTATTGGGTGAAGTCCAGTGGGTGGATGGAGCATGCAGACAAGCAGAGGAGATACATTAACGTGCACATCTGCACCCGTTGATTTCCTAACTGTTTGCATAGTGGTGCCCTCACCTCCCAGTATGGAAATCTGTCCCCACAGTGAGTGCAGAGTGGGAGTTCCGTGGTAAATGTGCTACCCTATGACTGATTAAGCAGTGTGCTGATAGCCCCAATAACCAAAACTTGCTTCAAACACAGAAGACAAACTGTTCTAAAAAACACAAATGATTGAGGAATCCTATCATATTCTTGTTCCCTAGATTAGCCAACTGCTTATGCTGAAAATCATGACACAGAAGGAAAAGGAAAGATAGGGCAGCCCATAATTCCTTTTCCTTCCAAACCTTCCTCACTCATCAGGAAGCTGAAGTGGAGACAGTGATAGTAGACAGTGCGGTTGTCAAGAAGTGAAATAAAACCAGCTACGTACATTCTGTGCGGTGTTTTCATTGTTATGGTAAGAGCGAAATACATACCCACGTGCAAGCCACGAAATTAGAGAATTCTTATTTTGATGCTTCTGCATATGAGTTAATGCTCTGATACTTACATTTTATTTTATTTTTATAAGATAATATACCATTTATTATAATTTTTAAAGAATCAGTATCAAATGAGTACTTAGTATCAAATGAGTATCAGTATCAAATGTGTATTTAGTACTCTAATGAGTTACTAAATTTTATTTTATTTATTTATTTATTTTACATCTTTATTGGAGTATAATTGCTTTACAAGAGTGTGTTAGTTTCTGCTGTATAACAAAGTGAATCAGTTATACATATACATATGTTCCCACATCTCTTCCCTCTTGCGTCTCCCTCCCACCCTCCCTATCCCACCCCTCTAGGTGGTCACAAAGCACTGAGCTGATCTTGTGCTATGCGGCTGCTTCCCACTAGCTATCTGTTTTACATTTGGTAGTGTATATATGTCTGGCCCAATTTATTTCTCTAGGTTTTGGTAGTGTATATATGTAGTGTATATATTTGGTAGTGTATATATGTCAATGCCACTCTCTCGCTTTGTCACAGCTTAGCCTTCCCCCTCCCCATATCCTAAAGTCCATTCTCTAGTAGGTCTGTCTCTTTATTCCTGTCTTACCCCTAGGTTCTTCATGACATTTTTTTTCTTAAATTACATATATATGTGTTAGCATATGGTATTTGTCTTTCTCTTTCTGACTTACTTCACTCTGTATGACAGACTCTAGGTCCATCCACCTCATCACATAGCTCAATTTCATTTCTTTTTATGGCTGAGTAATATTCTGTTGTATATAAGTGCCACATCTTCTTTATCCATTCATCTGATGATGGACACTTAGGTTGTTTCCATCTCCAGGCTATTGTAAATAGAGCTGCAATGAACATTTTGGTACATGACTCTTTTTGAATTACAGTTTTCTCAGGGTATGTGCCCAGTAGTGGGATTGCTGGGTCATATGGTAGTTCTAGTTGTAGTTTTATAAGGAACCTCCATACTCTTCTCCATAGTGGCTGTACCAATTCACATTCCCACCAGCAGTGCAAGAGTGTTCCCTTTTCTTCACACCCTCTCCAGCATTTATTGTTCCTAGATTTTTTGATGATGACCATTCTGACTGGTGTGAGATGATATCTCTTTGTAGTTTTGATTTGCATTTCTCTAATGATTAAAGAAGTTGAGCATTCTTTCCTGTGTTTGTTGGCAACCTGCATACCTTCTTTGGAGAAATGTCTATTTAGGTCTTCTGCCCATTTTTGGATTGGGTTGTTTCTTTTTTTGATATTGAACTGCATGAGCTGCGTGTATATTTTGGAGATTAATCCTTTGTCAGTTGCTTCATTTGCAAATATTTTCTCCCATTCTGAGGGTTGTCTTTTGGTCTTGTTTATGGTTTCCTTTGCTGTGCAAAAGCTTCGAAGTTTCATTAGGTCCCATTTGTTTATTTTTGTTTTTATTTCCATTTCTCTGGGAGGTGGGTCAGAAAGCATCTTGCTGTGATTTATGTCATAGAGTGTTCTGCCTATGTTTTCCTCTAAGAGTTTGATAGTTTCTGGCCTTACATTTAGGTCTTTAATCCATTTTGAGCTTATTTTTGTGTATGGTGTTAGGGAGTGTTCTAATCTCATACTTTTACATGCACCTGTCCAGTTTTCCCAGCACCACTTATTGAAGAGGCTGTCCTTTCTCCACTGTACATTCCTGCCTCGTTTATCAACGATAAGGTGGCCATATGTGTGTGGGTTTATCTCTGGGTTGTCTATCCTGTTCTATTGATCTATCTTTCTGTTTTTGTGCCTGTACCATACTGTTTTGATTATTGTAGCTTTGTAGTATAGTCTAAAGTCAGGGAGCCTGATTCCTCCAGCTCAGTTTTTCGTTCTCAAGATTGCTTTGGCTATTCGGGGTCTTTTTGTTTCCATACAAATAGTGAAATTTTTTGTTCTAGTTCTGTGAAAAATGCCAGTCATAGTTTGATAGGGACTGCATTGAATCTGTAGATTGCTTTGGGTAGTAGAGTCATTTTCACAATGTTGATTCTTCCAATCCAAGAACATGGTATATCTCTCCATCTATTTGTATCATCTTTAATTTCTTTCATCAGTGTCTTATAATTTTCTGCATACAGGTCTTTTGTCTCCTTAGGTAGGTTTATTCCTAGATATTTTATTCTTTTTCTTGCAGTGGTAAATGGGAGTGTTTTCTTGATTTCACTTTCAGATTTTTCATCACTCGTGTATAGGAATGCCAGAGATTTCTGTGCATTAATTTTGTATCCTGCTACTTTACCAAATTCATTGATTAGCTCTAGTAGTTTTCTGGTAGCATCTTTAGGATTCTCTATGTATAGTATCATGTCATCTGCAAACAGTGACAGCTTTTTACGTCTTCTTTTCCCATTTGGATTCCTTTTATTTGCTTTTCTTCTCTGATTGCTGTGGCTAAAACTTCCAAAGCTATGTTGAATAAGAGTGGTGAAAGTGGGCAACCTTGTCTTGTTCCTGCTCTTATTGGAAATGCTTTCAGTTTTTCATCATTGAGGACGATGTTATCTGTGATTTTGTCTTATATGGCCTTTATTATGTTGAGGAAAGTTCCCTCTGTGCCTACTTTCTGGAGGGTTTTTATCATAAATGGGTGTTGAATTTTGTCGAAAGCTTTCTCTGCATCTATTGAGATGATCATATGGTTTTTCTCCTTCAGTTTCATAATATGGTGTATTACGTTGATTGATTTGCGTATATTGAAGAATCCTTGCATTCCTGGAATAAACCCATCTTGATCATGGTGTATGATCCTTGTAATGTGCTGTTGGATTCTGTTTGCTAGTATTTTGTTGAGGATTTTTGCATCTATGTTCATCAGTGATATTGACATGTAGTTTTCTTTCTTTGTAACATCCTTGTCTGGTTTTGGTATCAGGGTGATGGTGGCCTCGTAGAATGAGTTTGGGAGTGTTCCTCCCTCTGCTATATTTTGGAAGAGTTTGGGAAGCATAGCTGTTAGCTCTTCTCTAAATGTTTGATAGAATTCGCCTGTGAAGCCATCTGGTCCTGGGCTTTTGTTTGTTGGAAGATTTTTAATCACAGTTTCAATTTCAGTGCTTGTGACTGGTCTGTTCATATTTGATGTTTCTTCCTGATTCAGTCTTGGCAGGTTGTGCATTTCTAAGAATTTGTCCATTTCTTCCAGATTGTCCATTTTATTGGCATAGAGTTGCTTGTAGTAATCTCTCATGATCTTTTGTATTTCTGCAGTGTCAGTTGTTATTTCTCCTTTTTCATTTCTAATTCTATTGATTTGAGTCTTCTCCCTTGTTTTCTTGATGAGTTTGGCTAATGGTTTATCAATTTTGTTTATCTTCTCAAAGAACCAGCTTTTAGTTTTATTGATCTTTGCTATCGTTTCCTTCATTTCTTTTTCATTTATTACTGATCTGATTTTTATGATTTCTTTCCTTCTGCTAACTTTGGGGTTTTTTTGTTCTTCTTTCTCTAATTGCTTTAGGTGCAAGGTTAGGTTGTTTATTCGAGATGTTTCCTGTTTCTTTTGGTTGGATTGTATTGCTATAAACTGCCCTCTTTCAACTGCTTTCGCTGCATCCCATAGGTTTTGGGTCATTGTGTCTCCATTGTCATTTGTTTCTAGTTAGTTTTTGATTTCCTCTTTGATTTCTTCAGTGATCACTTTGTTATTACGTAGTGTATTGTTTAACCTCCATGTGTTTGTATCTTTTACAGATCTTTTCCTGTAATTGATATCTAGTTTCATAGCGTTGTGGTCTGAAAAGATACTTGATACAATTTCAATTTTCTTAAATTTACCAAGGCTTGATTTGTGACCCAAGATATGATCTATCCTGGAGGATGTTCCATGAGCACTTGAGAAAAATGTGTATTCTGTTGTTTTTGGATGGAATGTCCTATAAATATCAATTAAGTCCATTTTGTTTAATGTATCATTTAAAGCTTGTGTTTCCTTATTTATTTTCATTTTGGATGATCTGTCCATTGGTGAAAGTGGGGTGTCGAAGTCCCCTACTA